>NC_133618.1:98242646-98962646 GCF_048593235.1 Sminthopsis crassicaudata | reverse complement strand
AATATTCTTTAGACAAGTAAATTTTGTGCAAACATCTTTTTCTTCCTTGGTGGAGATTGTAGAGTTACTCATTTGGAGAATCATTTGTTTCTATGTTATGGTTTTTGGACCTTAATGGCCACAGATATATTATTTCTTCTATAATGGTACAATTTTCTGCATGGAAAGGAAGGAAGGAAATATTAATACTTACTAAATAATTACTAAATGCCAGGTATTGTGTTAGTACTTTCTCAATATTATCTCATTTAATCCTCTCAACAACTTTGGGAGGCAGGTACTATTAGTTTCTCTATTTTATAGATAAGGAAACTATATATACATACACAAATATGTACATAGAGGTAAAATTACTTGGCCAAAATCAAACAGCTAGCTAGTACATGTCTGAGAGTGGATTTGAACTCAAATTTTCCTGACTCAAAATCCTTTGCTCAATCCACCAGGCTACTTAGTGTTGTAAAATGTTTGCTCAGCCTATAAGCATATAGTTGTCAAACACAGAGCATAAATAATAAATACATGTTGATCTAGAATGCATTTGACTCTTCTAACAATCTGGTGATTCAAAGAAATTCCAATAGACTTGAGATGAAAAATGTCATCCACATCCATAGAGAACTATGGAGACTGAATATGGATGAAAGCATACTATTTTCACCTTTTTGTTTGTTTGTTTGTTTTTCTTTCTCATGTTTTTTTTTCTTTTGGTCTGATTTTTCTTACATAACATGACAAATATGAACATATGTTTAAAATTTAACCTATATCAGTTTACTTGCTTTCTTGGGGAAGGGAGGAAGTAAGGAAAGAAGGCAAAAAGAAAAATTTGGAACATGAGTTTACAAAAATGAATTTTGTAAACTGTCTTTATACATTTCTGTATAAACATTTCATTGAGACCCAATGAAATCTGGCAAATGGATGTGACCCACTATAAATCTTTTGGTCATCTGTCTTTCATCCATGTGGTGGTATATACCTTTTCAGGATTCACTTTTGCAGTGCCATCAGCAAAAGAGACAGCCCAAGTGGTCACTGAATTCTTTATCCAAGCATTTGCAATTATGGATGTGCCACAAGAAATAAAAACAGATAATGGACCTGCATATTCTTCTAAACATTTTGCACACTTTTGTGCACAGTATAAGATTTTACACATCACTGGAATACCTTTTAATCCACAAGGTCAGGCAATAGTAGAGAGAAGAAACAGAGACATTAAGACACTCCTCCAAAAGCAAAAGAAAGGGGGAGCCACAGGTAATCCTAGAAAACTTCTAAATTTAGTTCTCTATACCATTAATTTTCTAATTTTTGACAAAGATGCACTGGCTCCAGCAGATAGGTTTTATAACCCACCAGAAGGGCAGTGTCCAGTGCGAGCAGCTCCACTGTCCTTAGATAATCTCCTGGTGATGTGGAGAGACCCAGAAAGTGGTGAATGGAGGGGACCAGATAGATTAACTGATTGGGGGAGAGGGTTTGCTTGTATTTCTTCAGAAGGAGAAGGAATCAGATGGGTGCCAACGGGTCGTATTTGCCTTGTCCATCAGAGAGAGACCGAAAAAGAGAAAGACCTCAAAACAAAGGAGAAAATCCAAGAAACATCTGACACTGAAAGAGCATGTCTAATAAGAAGACTGTCAAAGAACTTTAAAACCAGCAGGAATCATCACTGGATTTCCTAACACAAGATGAGACTAATGGACAATGGACTTATGGACATTTATAAATTCTCAATTTATGATTATTTGATCATGTTATTTGTTATATACTTCTAGTATGTATTATGTTACTATGTTACTATGTGTTTATGTAATCTATGTAATTATGTGTTATGCCTCCCATATTGATGGATTTATGTTTCAAGGTCATGACCACCCTATGTTCTAAATCAAAAGAAAGGGGGTTCTTACTAAGTGCTAAGTCGGTGCTTAAGAATTCTCTAGTTCCAGTCTTTAAGGGGAGTTTTACCCCTTTGAACTTCTGGGGAGGAGCTTAATGTTTAAAAGGAGCAAGTTCATTGGTAGAAGTAATTTTCCCACAAGTCCTTGGGTTATCCCATGCCCATTCTCTGGGAGGATAAAAGAGGGCAGCATTCTGGAGGAGGAGGAGTCTCTACTCTAGGTCAGAGTTGGTGGCTCCCTACAGGAAGAAGAATCTGGGTGAGAGATTGAGTTGAGACAACAGTTCTCCTCCCAGAGAGTGATTGGCAGTTTCTAGAGATAGAAGAACTTTACATAGACTAATTATTTTTTCAGATCCTTTCAAAACACTGAGATTTTGTGATCCCATCCATGTAGAAGGAAATATGATCATAAACAATAGGTGGAACAGATGTCAAGAAAGAGCACCAACTTTTTTGTCTAAAATTGAAGTATAAGGAATGTAAAGATTCACAGTAATTTATAGACATAAATGTGCAAAATGAAGAAAACTTAATTTACATGGCCAAAGCAATGCCAGAAAAATAAGAGGGAGATTTTTTGCAAAAAATGTGAGGGATAAAAGTACAGCTGGACCCTAATAGAGAGACAAAAAAAAACATTTAAACAGGGTTCTTGGAATAAAATTAATCTGGAGAAGAATTTCCAGGAATCTGGAGATTTCCAATAATGAGACTGGCTGTAAGGAAAAGCTTGGAGAGTTTATTTATAATGGAATAGTGGTTCCAATATAGTCTTGTACATCTAGAAACTAGTGTCTAGGACAGAGCACTAGATAACTAGATAAATATTTGTTGATTATTTGATCTTGAAGAAGAATATAGAGGAGAGAAGAAAGATATTGAGGTAGAATGAATTGTGCCATTGAAGGTGTGTATACATATATATATATATATATATATATATGTATATATATTATATATATATATATATATATATATATATATATATATATATATATAATATACATATATATATAAATATATATATGTATGTTTTATATATATGTATGTATATATATATATATATATATATATATATATATATATATATATATATATATATATATAAAATGCATGTATAATAGAGGAAAAGGTTAAAGAAATTAATAATAAACCTCATGCAATCATTGCTTATGAGAGTGATTTTCCTCTCCATACAACTTAGATTATACATGCAGTGATTCATTAAATTCTTGACCATTACAATTAAGATTTATTTTAATAAATTTCATTGCCCAGGAGAACATGAATTAATTATTCAAAAACTTCATGTAAGGTACTATGTTTAATGGTGCAAAACCTTGAAACAGTGCATTATAGTGAAAAGTTGAGTACAAAAAGAAAAAAATACTATATAATTTTTGTTTTCAAGAAATTGGTTGATTCATAGATTATATTTCAATTAGCCTCCAACTTGGGTTTTAATGCCAACTGTGTTGTTCACTAGCTGGTGAGATTAGGTTAGTTACTTAAATTTCCTCGGCCTCAGTTTTCCCATCAGTAAAATGACTCTAAGATATTTTCCAAATATCATTCCTCAGTAAGTATATTCACTGTTTTGGTTGTTGTTGTTGTTATTGTTGTTGAGTTAGTTCAGTTTTTCTTATTCTCCAAGCGCCCATTTGGAGTGTTCTTGACAAAATATTGGAACTATTTCCCTTTTCTAGTTCACTTTGAAGAGAGGAAACTGAGGCAATCAGGGTTAAGTGATTTGTCCACCATCAGACTTGAAGTCAAGCCCTCCCAACTTCAGTGCTAATGCTCTAATTGCTGTGCTACCTAGGGGCCCCGATTTATTTATACTTCTTTATCTTCAATTATATGAGAAGTTGTCATAAGCAAGAAAATAGCTGTACGTGCAAAAGGTAAAATTATGACAAAGGTAAAAGCTTCAGATTCTCTCATGCTTCAATATAGTGAAGCTTTTTCTAACAATCAAAGATACCTGAACAAAAATAGAATCAATTAATGAAGTAGTGATTCTTCTATTTCTGGAAGATTTTAAACTGAAGCTAGTTTATTAACTGTCAATCATATTGTAAAGATTATTACATTGTAGAAGCAGGACTAAATGGACTAAATGACTTCTAAAATCATTTACAACTCTCACATTAATTAATCCTTTCAATCAATATAGATAATTTGATTGTAATCAGGACACTTAGTATAATGTCATTATGCATTAAATAATTGATATCAGAAAAATCTTTGCAAAATTCTTATGATGAAATACTCATCAGTAAACCATCATTTCCTGATTCAGTAAAATAATAGCCCTGGTTGACAACTAGCTTCCAGAAAGTGCCTCTCTCTTGGAGCTATCTTCTTATTACTCTCGAATGTCCATTAAATCAAACAAATTAAATTGAATCTCAACTCTATTCCCATAGAACTTCATCCTTCCATTAACATCTCTTCTCAGGTACTTTTTCTTTTTCTTTTGCTGCATACTGTTGGGAGGTTAAAACAAAACAAAAGAGAGTTTTCCGAAATAACTGAGGACTATTATTAAAGAAGGAGTTTAGAGCTGTTAATAAAGGTGTTCTATTCATATTTTGTAATACAAATTATTCTCTGGATGATGCTAATTTCCCTTACACTAAAATCACCACATTTATTTAATCAGTTATAAAACTAATTTTATAAGTGAAAAATATAATAATGGACTGTTATCTTTTTTTTTTTTTTCCCAAACAAACATGACTTTTCTGATCTGAGCTGGGGAAAGTCTCTTACATCCTTCTTCATTAAGTTTTCTTCTGTACACTGTTTTTCTAAGTCATAGTGTATCTAGGTAGATAAGTTTTAGGAAATTGTTTGAGTTATAAAGAAGTTGCAGTGTTTACCCAGCATCACACGAACAGAATATGAAAAAAGTGGGTCTTTCTAACTTTAATTCCAGCACTCTAACCATTACTCCATTGCCTCTCAGCAAGATAAAATGCACTTAAAATTTTCTAAAGGAAACACAAAGGCCAAAAGAATGTCAGGGCCAGATGATAAAATAAATAGATATTTGAAACTCGCTCTCCAAAATCCTCAGTAGTTTTATTGTTTGTTTTCTGAATAGAACTATCTCTTGTGAGATTTATTAACCCTGCTAAAATTTTATCTTTGGGATCTGATCAGAGAATCATAAGGAGTTCCTTACAAGGACAGAGTTGCAGTCTGTCTATCCCAAACTTTAGTTACCAAATTCTCTTGGAACTTGGACTATAATAAAATTAAGCATCATCCAATCTCTCTTTCATGTTTCCAATAGTGTTTTTACTGAAATTGTTGTTTAAACTCCTTTTAAATCTACTTGTAGGGCAGTACAACTAAAGAATCTATTTGTATTTTCTGAAAAATATTACCTCTTAGGAAAAATGAATACTGTAAATATATTTTCTGCTAAATTTTCCCTCTGTGTATAAATGATATTTTGCTTTTTTCTGGACCTCATTTCTTTTTGTGACAGTAATTATACTTTTATGGTACTGTTAGCTCTGTATCCATATTACTGTAACTATTCTTTATTTTAGATAATCTCATAAAGTTACTTCTGCATTTTCAGATAGCCACTCAAATGTTTCTTGAGCCAGAAAAATAAAATATTTTTTAGAAAAGTTTGTTATTGCTCTTATTACTGTTGCTCTCATTGACAAACATCAAAATGTTTGTTATTGTTATTGTTGCATATATCTAATCTCATTTTATGAGCAAGGCTTTACAAATTCTTCTTTGTGTGGATGAGATTTAACTCTGTCTTATAAAAAAAATATTTTCCCTTTACCCTTCAGCTCCTCAATCTGGTGATATACCACTTTAATCTTAATCGAATAAGAAAATCATAAAAACAGCCATTCTCTAGTGATTCTTTTGACTCTTTCTGGAAAGCACAAAGAAAGTTAATTTATCCATTCTATAAAGTACCATGAGAAATTCTTCACTTACCTACATTCCATGTTTGTTTCAGATAAGTGACCCAGGCTAATGTCACCTCTGGCACAAGAAAAGCTAACACTACATTTTGCTGCCACCATGAACTATCATTTCTAGTGTCTGTGTCCCAGAAAGTGTAATTTTCTTCAAGGGATTTTTCAGAAAAGGCATCTATCAAAGACTCAGCCCTGTTTGCTATGTCTGACTGCTAGTAGATGTGTGTTAGCCTCACTTCATTAAATTTTTATACTGAACATACAGTGTTCTTAAATTCTAGCATAAAAGTGTATATGGAATTTTTTGGGAAGAGGGATGAGTAAAGTGTGGTGGTCCAAACTTGTCATTTCATGTCTGGGAGAAAATTATTATGTAGAATTTTCTCTATTCATGGAGAAAGACAACTCATCTAGAAGTTACAGTTTACCCAGGGCACCAAGGGATAAGTAAATTGCCCAGTTCTATGGCTAGTATGTCTTAGAGGTAGAAATTAAAATTGGGTTATAATGGTAATAAGAATAAATATTTATATAATCTTCCAGGCTCTATGTACAGTACTTTATAAATATTTTATATTTTCACAACAAAACTGTGAGGTAGTAACTATTATTACCTATATTTTAGAATTATGAAACTGAAGCAAAGAAGTTATATAAATTGTCTGAACTTTGATAATGAGTTAATAAGCTCACCAATGGAAATGATTGACTAGCAACTCTCTGAAGCTAGACTTGAACTTAAGTATTTTCATAATTCTATTCATAACATAAACAACTGTCTCATATTCCAAGGTCTTTACTATGTCAATAAAACCATTAAACTACATTGCCTTTCATGCATCAGAAAAGAATGGAGTTACTAAAAAACTTCTTTAGTCTCTTTTATTAAAAGTTATCTGAAATTTTTCCCAAGGTTGCCCACTATCACCATTACTATTCAATATAGTACTAGAAACGCTAGCCTCGGCAATAAGAGCTGAGAAAGAGATTCAAGGAATTAGAGTAGGAAATGAGGAAATCAAACTATCACTCTTTGCAGATGACATGATGGTATACTTAGAGAACCCCAAAGACTCTGCTAAAAAGCTATTAGAAATAATTCAGAATTTTAGCAAAGTTGCAGGATACAAAATAAATTCACATAAATCCTCAGCATTCTTATATATCACCAACAAAATGCAACAGCAAGAGATACAAAGAGAAATTCCATTCCAAACAAATGTTGAGAGTATAAAGTATTTGGGAATCCATCTACCAAAGAATAGTCAGGAATTATATGAGAAAAATTACAAAACACTTGCCACAAAAATAAAGTCAGATTTAAATAATTGGAAAGACATTCAGTGCTCTTGGATAGGCTGAGCGAATATAATAAAGATGACAATACTCCCCAAACTAATCTATTTATTTAGTGCTATACCAATCAGACTCCCAAGAAACTATTTTAATGACCTAGAAAAAAATAACAACGAAATTCATATGGAAGAATAAAAGGTCGAGAATTGCAAGGGAACTAATGAAAAAAAAAGTCAGAGGAAGGTGGTCTAAGTGTACCTGATCTAAAGCTATATTATATAGCAGCAGTCACCAAAACCATTTGGTACTGGCTAAGAAATAGACTGGTAGATCAGTGGAACAGATTAGATACAAAGGACAAAAAAGGGTACATCTATAGCAATCTAATCTTTGACAAACCCAAAGATACCAACATTAGGGACAAAAATTCATTATTCGGAAGAAACTGTTGGGAAAACTGGAAATTAGTATGGCAGAAATTAGATATGGACCCACACTTAACACCATATACCAAGATAAGATCAAAATGGGTCCATGATTTAGGCATAAAGAATGAGATCATAAATAGATTAGAGGAACAGAGAATAGTCTACCTCTCAGACCTGTGGAGGAGGAAGGAATTTATGACCAGAGGAGAATTAGAGATCATTATTGATCACAAAATAGAAGATTTGGATTACATCAAAGTAAAAAGTTTCTGTACAAACAATACTAATGCAAACAAGATTAGAAGGGAAGTAACAAATTGGGAAAATATTTTTAAAAGGAAAGGTTCTGACAAAGGTCTCATTTCCAAAATATATAGAGAACTGACCCTGATTTATAGGAAACCAAACCATTCTCCAATTGATAAATGGTCAAAGGATATGAACGTTCAATTCTCAGATGATGAAATTGAAACTATTTCCACTCATATGAAAGAGTGTTCCAAATCACTACTGATCAGAGAAATGCAAATTAAGACAACTCTGAGATACCACTACACACCTGTCCGATTGGCTAAGATGACAGGAACAACTAATGATGAATGTTGGAGGGGATGTGGGAAAACTGGGACACTGATACATTCTTTGGTGGAGTTGTGAAAGAGTCCAGCCATTCTGGAGAGCAATTTGGAACTATGCCCAAAAAGTTGTCAAACTGTGCATACCCTTTGACCCAGCATTGCTGTTATTGGGATTATATCCCAAAGAAATACTAAAGAGTGGAAAGGGACCTGTATGTGCCAAAATGTTTGTGGCAGCTCTTTTTGTTGTAGCTAGAAACTGGAAGTTGAATGGATGTCCATCAATTGGAGAATGGTTGGGTAAATTGTGGTATATGAAGGTTATGGAATATTATTGCTCTGTAAGAAATGACCATCAGGAGGAATACAGAGAGGCTTGGAGAGACTTAAATCAACTGTTGCTGAGCGAAATGAGCAGAACCAGAAGATCACTATACACTTCAACAACAATACTGTATGAGGATATATTCTGATGGAAGTGGAAATCTTCAACATTAAGAAGATCCAACTCACTTCCAGTTGATCAATGATGGACAGAAATAACTATACCCAGAGAAGGAACACTGGGAAGCGAATGTAAATTGTTAGCACTACTGTCTATCGACCCAGGTTGCTTATACCTTCGGAAGCTAATAATTAATGTGCAACAAGAAAATGGTATTTATACACATATATTGTATCTAGGTTATATTGTAACACATGTAAAATGTATGGCATTACCTGCCATCGGGGGGAGGGAGTGGAGGGAGGGAGGGAGGGGATAATTTGGAAAAATGAATAAAAAAAATATTAAAAAGTTATCTGAAATGTTTCCATTGGATTTTCACTTTAATGTACAATAATATTTTTCTTTCCCTGAAATTGTGACCCAGAACTACATATGGGTAATATAGTTGCCAACTAACACCAACTGTACTCAATGCCAAAAAGGCATTTCTGCAATCTCTTTCTTACTAGTTGTCTGACCCCATTACTGTCTCTAGGGTCAAAACTCCAGAAGCTGTTGCTTCTGCTAAGAAAGCTTTTGCTGCCTCTCCTATATGAGCCTCAGGCCTCCACAAAGCTGTCACAGATTTCTCCTGCCAACCTCCTAATTTTTTTTAGGCCAGGAAAATATTTGACCTGAATTTGTGTGGGCTATGTTGTTCTAAATCTGATGTGAGTAATTATTTTAAAGGTATTTGGAGTGGAATGTTGAAAGAGTTCACTTGGGTTGAAACTTCTCATTTACTATCTTTCCTATGTCCCCTATTAAAAACATTCTAAGCTCCCTCCCAATTCATAAAATGATTTATTCAATGATACAAAGTAAGCATATTTTTACTAGCTACAGATTGCATTCATGGATGTTCAGTCTTGGTCACAGGTGGATAATTAATAAGAAAAAATGCAATTGGGTCAATATAAGTCTATTTTCTTTTAAAAGAACATAGTTTCTAAGATGGCCCAGCAGCATCATTTTCTATAAAGTTGATTGGATCATTGATTCACAATAATTTTATTTTGATTAGTGGAAATAAGAAAGACATTTTATTAATTTTTTTAGTCCCTTTATTATATTCTGGAGCAGTGCTGCATAAAATAATTTGAATAAGTGTGGAATATGGAGATGCTTTCCTTGATCAAATTAAGTAAGGGAATGGCCCAAGTAAGATACCATCATTTCATTTTTTTATTTTTTTTTTATTTATAATATTATCCCTTGTATTCATTGTTCCAAATTATCCCTCCCTCCATCTACTCCCTCCCCCCAATGACAGGTAAGCCCATTCATTTTACATGTGTTACAATATAACCTAGATACAATATATGTGTGTAAATACCATTTTCTTGTTGCACATTAAGTATTAGATTCCGAAGGTATAAGTAACCTGGGTAGATAAACAGTAGTGCTAACAATTTACATTCACTTCCCAGTGTTTCTTCTCTGGGTGTAGCTACCTCTGTCCATCATTGATCAACTGGAAGTGAGTTGGATCTTCTTTATGTTGAAGATTTCCACTTCCATCAGAATACATCCTCATACAGTATTGTTGTTGAAGTGTACAGTGATCTTCTGGTTCTGCTCATTTCACTCAGCATCAGTTGATGTAAGTCTCTCCAAGCCTCTCTGTATTCCTCCTGCTGGTCATTTCTTACAGAGCAATAATATCCCATAACCTTCATATACCATAATTTACCCAACCATTCTCCAATTGATGGACATCCATTCATCTTCCAGTTTCTAGCTACAACAAAAAGAGCTTCCACAAATATTCTGGCACATACAGGTCCCTTTCCACTCTTTAGTATTTCTTTGGGATATAATCCCAATAACAGCAATGCTAGGTCAAAGGGTATGCACAGTTTGACAACTTTTTGGGCATAGTTCCAAATTGCTCTCCAGAATGGCTGGATTCTTTCACAACTCCACCAAAGAATGTATCAGTGTCCCAGTTTTCCCACATCCCCTCCAACATTCATCATTAGTTGTTCCTGCCATCTTAGCCAATCTGACAGGTGTGTAGTGGAGATACCATCATTTCTGACACAATGTAATATCTCATACCAGAGCAACTCTAGATTCTTATTGACTTTCTCCAAATATCCAGGCTTTTATTAAATTATAGATCTATAAGAGGAAAAAAATAAGAAAGATGAAAGTAAACCTGTCACTCAAGCTCCAAAACAAAATCTCTCTAATTTAAAAAAATCCATTTTGTATTGGACAAATAGACACAATAAATATATTTTAAATATATATATATAAATGTTATCTTTAATTATGTTGCTATTATTCAATATCAAACATGTCATATTTTTGAAGTGTCTTCATTTTTGACATAAAAATCATAAAGTAGTTATCATGTATAACTGATTGATTTCGGTACAATTATATAAATAAATAAATACTCAGAAACTGAAGGGCAGTATACTAAACACCAAGGATCCAAATACAAAAGGAAATTTTCTCTGCCTTAAACAGCCTAATATTCTATGAGGGAAGGGTAAATATAAGAGGGGATTGAGATAAAGATCACATATATCTTCAAATAATTACTTAAATTTATTTTTGGTCCAGTTATTTATCTTGGACAATAAAATGCTTTTGTTAACTCATTAAGTCTACATATTATTCTATTGGCATCATTCAATTTATTTCACAAAATATTTCTTGAACAGCTACTATTCATATTTATTATGGCAAAGTGGTTCTAGCCTCAGACTCACATATACATAGGTCCAAGTTCCTCTTCTGATATAGTACCTGTTTGACATTGGGAAAGCCACTTAAACTCAGAGGTCTACAAAAATGCCAAAGCATGCAAATGATAGAGATAGTGATAACATATGATTAGAAGGGATTTCTCATCTAGGAATTTCAAATAAAAATAACTTACAGGTCTAATTTATTGAGTGAAAGATATTTTTTAGTTACTGTGGGAAATACAAAAGAGGATATTCTTTTGACTCATCTCATACAGTTTACAGGGGAGTGAATGGCATATATGTCAATTAAATAATAATGTTTTTAAACATACATTTCTTTATGAATTTTGTTGGGAGAGAAAAATCAGAGCAAAAAGGAAAAACCGTGGGAGAGAAAAACAAACAAACAAACAAAAAAGAAGCGAACAAACATAGCATGTGTTGATTCACATTCTGTCTCCTTAGTTCTTTTTGTGGATGTAGATGGCAATTTCTGTCCGAAGTCTATTGAGATGTCTGAATCATTGAACCACTGAGAAGAACCAAGATTTTCATAGATGACCATTGAATTCTTGCTGTCATATATGTTTGTTTCATTTGAAGTCAGTTAATGTAAATCTTTTCAAGCCTTTCTAGAATCATCTTGTTCATTATTTTTATAAAAATAATATTCAGGGGCGGAGCCAAGATGGCGGAGAGGAAACACACGACTCGGTGAATGTCCTCACTCCCTCACAACCAATTAGATAAATTAAGTCTCAAAATTAGCTCAGGATTGATAGATACCACAAGGACTGGAAGCACGACTTACCAGCTGAAGAGAATCTGGAGTTTCAACAGGAAAGGTCAGTTCTCAGGGGAGGAATAAGAAAGACCAGCACAGACGGTGGGGTAGGGGCACACTGCGCCCATTGCGCTGGGAGGGGCTCTGAGATCAGAGAAGCCACTGAGGTAAAGGAATCTGGCACAGGCTGTTAGCTCTTCTCTGCTAATTATTTAGCAGTTCAGAAGAGAAAGCCAAAATATTTTAAAACTCAGATTAGATTTTCCCCGAACCCTGGGGGTGACTCAGGCACCAGGGGGTGTGGCCTCAGCTACCTCCTGAGAATAGTTAAGAGACTGACAAGTGGGTGGATACGGCCCAAGGCAACACACACTGCCTAACTTAGCTGGAGGGAGTGGAACTCAGCTCCAGGAAGTCCCAGAGAAGCGGAACCTTTGAACTAGGGACCGCGGTTTCTGGCAGACACTTCCAGTTTGAGCGCAGGGGCTTCTTACGTCACCTGCTGCAGACACCCACTCCCCACCCGGACACATAGGCTGAGCTTCTTGCTGTCTTCACTATTCTACGCCCTCAAAGCACAGCAGTGCTAATCACCTCTGAGGCACTCCCAGGGAGAGGGTGGGGAACTCTCTCCCAGAGCTCTCTCTTAGCTCAGGCTCAGGAGCCGCTGCATCCATCCCCTCTGGGAGGAAGCTGGTAAAGAAGTAAATAATTTCCTACCCCAGAGACAGACCCCAAAAGATTTTTTTTAAGTATGAGCAAAAAAGCTAGAAAAACCATAGATTCCTTCTATACAGAGAAAGAGCGGGTATCCAACCCCGAGGAAGTTAACAGCAAAGATTCAGAAGATAACAACCTAAAGGGGAACGATTCCTGCCCCCCATCACATAACTCTCTCCTAGAAGAAGCTCTTAAGAAATTGAGGGAGATCGAAGAAAAATGGGGCAAGGAAAGGGAAGTTATCATAGAGAATAATAATGTCCTGAAATTGGAGTTGGAAAAAATAAAGAATTCACAGGAGATGCAGGGAAACAAAATTAGTGAATTAGAAAAGGTTAAAAAAACACAGGAAAGTAGGATATCTGAATTGGAAAAGATAAAAAAGTCTCAAGAAAATAGAATTTCTGAATTGGAAAAAGAAAATAATTCTCAAAAAAAAAATTAGGGAAATGGAAAAAAACTCAATAGAGCAAAATAATTCATTTAAAAACGAAATTGGGCATTTACAAAAAGAACTAAAAACTGTGAAAGAAGAAAATAACTCCTTAAAAGTCAGGATGGAACAAATAGAAATGAATGATTCACAGAGAACCCAAGAATCAGTCAAACAAAACAAAAAAAATGAGAAGCTGGAGAACAACGTCAAATACTTACTGGGAAAATCTATAGACCTGGAAAATAGATCTAGGAGAGATAATCTGCGGATTATTGGACTTCCAGAAAACTATGACCAAAAAAAGAGCCTAGATTCTATTTTACAGGAAATTATCAAAGAGAACTGTCCAGAGATAATAGAAACAGAAGGGAAAGTAGATGTGGAAAGAATTCATCGAACTCCTTCTGAAATAGACCCTAAAAAAAGAACACCACGGAATATTGTGGCTAAGCTGCAGAATTACCACACAAAGGAGAAAATCCTGCAAGCAGCTAGAAAAAAACAATTTAAATACCAAGGTGCCACAATAAGGGTCACCCAAGATCTGGCTGCCTCCACATTAAAAGATAGAAGGGCCTGGAACCTGATATTCCGAAAGGCAAAAGATCAAGGACTGCAACCAAGAATGAACTACCCAGCTAAGTTTAGCATCTTTTTCCATGGAAGAAGATGGTCATTCAATGAAACAGAGGAATTCTATATGTTTCTAAGAAAAAAACCAGACTTAAACAAAAAATTTGATCTACATCCACAAGACTGAAGAGAAACAGAAAAAGGTACACAGAACCCTTGAGAACTGTAACTTTGTTGTGGGTATATAAAAAATACTCAAGGATAATTTGATTTTACTGATATAAAAGAAAAAAAGGGGGGTGTGGTAAAGGGAAGGAGGTCGGTTCAGAAAAAGGGGAAGGAGTGATAAAAAGAGGGAAACTACATCCCAGGAAGAGACATAGAAAATACACCATATCTGAGGGAACTTAGTGAGGGGGAGAATCATTGTGTGAATCTTACTCTCATCAGAAGAGGCTCAAAGAGTAAATAATTAACATATTTGTTTTTCAGAGAATTTTCTCTCACCTCATTAAAAGGGGGGAGAGGAAAAGGGGAAAGGAAAAGGAGAATAAGTGAAGGGACTTGGAGGGAGGGGGGAGGGATCCTAAAAAAAAAAAAAAAAAGAGGGAGGGTTGCGTGTCACAAGGGGGGTCTGTAAATTAAATATCGGGGAGGGGGATCAGGGGGGTCAAGGGAAAAAAGTATAATCTGGGGATAATACGATGGCAGGAAATACAGAATTAGTAATTTTAACTGTAAATGTAAATGGGATGAACGATCCCATCAAACGGAGACGGATAGCAGATTGGATCAAAAAGCAGAACCCTACAATATGTTGTCTACAGGAAACACACTTAAAGCAGGGAGATACATACAGAGTAAAGGTAAAAGGTTGGAACAGAGCTTATTATGCTTCAGGTAAAGCCAAAAAAGCAGGGGTAGCTATCCTTATCTCAGATCAAGCAAAAGCAGAAGTAGATCTCGTTAAAAAAGATAAGGAAGGAAACTATATCCTGCTGAAAGGTAGCATAAATAATGAAGCCATATCAATACTAAACATATATGCACCAAGTGGTATAGCATCTAACTTTCTAAAGGAAAAGTTAAGAGAACTGCAAGAAGAAATAGACAGTAAAACTATAATAGTGGGAGATCTCAACCTTGCACTCTCAGATTTAGACAAATCAAACCACAAAACAAACAAGAAAGAAATTAAAAAAGTAAATAGAACATTAGAAAAACTAGGTATGATAGACCTTTGGAGAAAACTGAATGGCAATAGGAAGGAATATACTTTCTTCTCAGCAGTTCATGGATCCTATACAAAAATTGACCATATATTAGGACATAAAGATCTCAAAATTAAATGTAGGAAGGCAGAAATAATAAATGCCTTCTTCTCAGATCACAATGCAATAAAAGCTACATTCAGTAAAAAGTTAGGGGTAAATAGACCAAAAAGTAATTGGAAACTGAATAATCTCATCTTAAAGAATGACTGGGTGAAAGAGCAAATTATAGAAACAATTAACAATTTCACCCAAGATAATGATAATGATGAGACATCATATCAAAATCTTTGGGATGCAGCTAAAGCAGTAATAAGGGGAAATTTTATATCTTTAGAGGCTTATTTGAAGAAAATTGAGAAAGAGAAGATTAACGAATTGGGCTTACAACTTAAAAGGCTAGAAAAAGACCAAATTATAAACCCCCAACCAAAAATTAAACTCGAAATACAAAAATTAAAAGGAGAAATCAATAAAATTGAAAGTAAAAAAACTATTGAATTAATAAATAAAACCAAGAGTTGGTTTTATGAAAAAGCCAATAAAATAGATAAACCTTTGGTAAATTTGATCAAAAAAAAGAAAGAGGAAAATCAAATTGATAGTCTTACAAATGAAAAGGGGGATCTTTCCACCAATGAAGAGGAAATTAGAGAAATAATAAGGAGTTACTTTGCCCAACTTTATGCCAATAAATTTGATAACTTAAGTGAAATGGATGACTTTCTCCAAAAATATAGGCTCCCTAGATTAACAGAGGAGGAGATAAATTGCTTAAATAGTCCCATTTCAGAAAAAGAAATAGAACAAGCTATTAATCAACTCCCCAGGAAAAAATCCCCAGGGCCAGATGGATTCACATGTGAATTCTACCAAACATTTAAAGAACAATTAGCCCCAATGTTATATAAATTATTTGAAAAAATAGGGGATGAAGGAGTCCTACCAAACTCCTTTTATGACACAGACATGGTACTGATACCTAAACCTGGTAGATCGAAAACTGAGAAAGAAAATTATAGACCAATCTCCTTAATGAATATTGATGCTAAAATCTTAAATAAGATATTAGCAAAAAGACTTCAGAAAATCATCCCCAGGATAATACACTATGATCAAGTAGGATTTATTCCAGGAATGCAGGGCTGGTTTAATATTAGGAAAACTATTAATATAATTGACCATATTAATAATCAAATTAATAAGAACCATATGATCATCTCAATAGATGCAGAAAAAGCATTTGACAAAATCCAACATCCATTCCTACTAAAAACTCTTGAGAGTATAGGAATAAATGGATTATTCCTTAGAATAATCAGGAGTATATATTTAAGACCGTCAGTAAGCATAATATGCAATAGAAATAAACTGCAACCTTTCCCAGTAAGATCAGGAGTGAAACAAGGTTGCCCACTATCACCATTACTATTCAATATAGTACTAGAAACGCTAGCCTCGGCAATAAGAGCCGAGAAAGAGATTCAAGGAATTAGAGTAGGAAATGAGGAAATCAAACTATCACTTTTTGCAGATGACATGATGGTATACTTAGAGAACCCCAAAGACTCTGCTAAAAAGCTACTAGAAATAATTCAAAATTTCAGCAAAGTGGCAGGATACAAAATAAATCCACATAAATCCTCGGCATTTTTATATATCACTAACAAAATGCAACAGCAAGAGATACAAAGAGAAATTCCATTCCAAACAAATGTTGAGAGTATAAAATATTTGGGAATCCATCTACCAAAGAAAAGTCAGGAATTATATGAGAACAATTACAAAACACTTGCCACAAAAATAAAGTCAGTTTTAAATAATTGAAAAGACATTCAGTGCTCTTGGATAGGCCGAGCGAATATAATAAAGATGACAATACTCCCCAAACTAATCTATTTATTTAGTGCTATACCAATCAGACTCCCAAGAAACTATTTTAATGACCTAGAAAAAATAACAACAAAATTCATATGGAAGAATAAAAGGTCAAGAATTGCAAGGGAACTAATGAAAAAAAACTCAGAGGAAGGTGGTCTAAGTGTACCTGATCTAAAGCTATATTATATAGCAGCAGTCACCAAAACCATTTGGTATTGGCTACGAAATAGACCGGTAGATCAGTGGAACAGATTAGATACAAAGGACAAAAAAGGATACATCTATAGCAATCTAATCTTTGACAAACCCAAAGATTCCAACATTAGGGATAAAAATTCATTATTCGGAAAAAACTGTTGGGAAAACTGGAAATTAGTATGGCAGAAATTAGATATGGATCCACACTTAACACCATATACCAAGATAAGATCAAAATGGGTCCATGATTTAGGCATAAAGAGGGAGATAATAAATAGATTAGAGGAACAGAGGATAATCTACCTCTCAGACTTGTGGAGGAGGAAGGAATTTATGACCAGAGGAGAACTAGAGATCATTATTGATCACAAAATAGAAGATTTTGATTACATCAAACTAAAAAGTTTCTGTACAAATAATACTAATGCAAACAAGATTAGAAGGGAAGTAACAAATTGGGAAAATATTTTTAAAAACAAAGGTTCTGACAAAGGTCTCATTTCCAAAATATATAGAGAACTGACCCAAATTTATAAGAAACCGAACCATTCTCCAATTGATAAATGGTCAAAGGATATGAACAGACAATTCTCAGAGGAAGAAATTGAAACTATATCCACTCACATGAAAGAGTGTTCCAAATCACTACTGATCAGAGAAATGCAAATTAAGACCACTCTGAGATACCACTACACACCTGTCAGATTGGCTAAGATGACAGGAACAAATAATGACAAATGTTGGAGGGGATGTGGGAAAACTGGGACACTAATACATTGCTGGTGGAGTTGTGAAAGAATCCAGCCATTCTGGAGAGCAATCTGGAATTATGCCCAAAAAGTTATCAAACTGTGCATACCCTTTGACCCAGCAGCGCTACTACTGGGATTATATCCCAAAGAAATACTAAAGAGCGGAAAGAGACATATATGTGCCAGAATGTTTGTGGCGGCTCTTTTTGTTGTAGCTAGAAACTGGAGGATGAATGGATGTCCATCAGTTGGAGAATGGTTGGGTAAATTGTGGTATATGAAGGTTATGGAATATTATTGCTCGGTAAGAAATGACCAACAGGAGGAATATAGAGAGGCCTGGAGAGACTTAAATCAACTGATGCTGAGTGAAATGAGCAGAACCAGAAGATCGCTGTACACTTCAACAACAATGCTGTATGAGGATGTATTCTGATGGAAGTGGAAATCTTCAACATAAAGAAGATCCAACTCACTTCCAGTTGATCAATGATGGACAGAGGTAGCTGCACCCAGAGAAGAAACACTGGGAGGGGAATGAAAATTGTTAGCACTAATATCTGTCTGCCCAGGTTGCATGTACCTTCGGATTCTAATGTTTATTGTGCAACAAGAAAGTGATATTCGCACACATGTATTGTACCTAGACTATATTGTAACACATGTAAAATGTATGGTATTGCCTGTCGTCGGGGGGAGGGAATAGAGGGAGGGGGGGTAAATTGGAAAAATGAATACAAGGGATAATATTATAAAATATATATATATATATATATATAATAAAAAAAAATAATATTCAATTACTTTCATATACCACAACTTGTTCAGCTATTCCCCAACTGATGGACATCTACTCATTTTCTAATTCTTTGCTGCCATAAAAAGAGCTATTACAAATAATTTTGCACATATGGATCCTTTAACTTCCTTATGAGTTCCTTGGAATACAGACTCATTAATGGTATAGTTCCAAATTGCTATCCAGAATGGTTGGATCATTTCACTTCACCAGCAAAGCATTATGGTACCAGTTTTCCCACATTCCATCCAACATTTATCATTATCTTTTCCTGTCATTTTAGTCAATCTGAGAGGTGTAGGGTGGCATCTCAGATTTGTTTTAATTAACATTTCTTGAATAACTAGTGATTTAGAGCATTTTTATCATATGATTATAGATTTAATTTCATCATCTGAAAATTGCCTGTTCATATCCTTTGACTATTATCATTTGGGGAATGACTTGTATTCTTCTATATATGACACAGTTCTTAATGTATTTTAAAATGAGACCCTTATCAGAAATACTGGTTGTAAAGATCTTTTCCCAGGTGTATATTTGCTTTTCAATATTGTTTCTGTTGGTTTTATCTGTGCAAAAAAACCTTTTTTTAATTTAATATAATCAAAGTTGTCCATTTTGCCCTTCATAAAATTCTCTTGTTCTTTGATCATAAAGTCCTTCTTTATCCAAATATGTCATAGGCAAACTATATTTTGCTATCCTAATTTATTCATGATATACTTTATGATCTAAATCATGTAATATTTTTATCTTATTTTGGTATAGGATGTGAGATGTAAGTTTATGTAGAATTTCTGACATTCTTTTTACAGTCTTCCTAGCCATCTTTGTCAAATTAGTGTGTTTTTATTCCAGAAACTGAAGTTGGGAGGTTTATCAAATATTAGATTATTATTCACCTTGATTAATATGTTCAGTTTCTTTTTCTAAAATAGGACTATTTAAGCAATTTATTTCCTTTTCTATTAACCTGGGAAATTTATGTTTTTGTAAATATGTATCCATTTCAGTTAGATTGTCATACTTGCTACCATACAGTTAGCAAAATAATTATTGCTCTAATTTCCTTTTCAGTTGGTGATAAATTCACTTTCTTCATTTTTGATGCTTATGATGTGTTTTTTTCTTTCCTTTTTTTTCCAATAAAATTAATCAAAGGTTTATATATTTTGTTGGGTTTTTTTTAAACCAACTCATAATTTTATTTATTATTTTGATAGTTTTCTTAGTTTCTATTTTTAGTAATCTGTTCTTTGAGCTTGAGAATTTCTAATTTTATATTTAATAAGGAATATTGATTTGTTTTTGTTTTTTTCTGACTTTTTTAGTTGCATTCATAATTCATTGATCTCCTGTTTCTCTCTTTTATCCATGTAGGTATTTAGAGATATAAAATTTCCACTAAGAACTGATTTGGCTGCATGTTACAGGTTTTGATATCTTGTCTCATTATTGTCATCCTCTTGAATTAAATTATGGATTGTTTCTGTGATTTGTTGTTTGACCCACTCATTTTTTTAGAATTATATTTTTTAAATTTCCAATTGGTTTTTAGTGTTTATTTTTATGGCCCTTTATTGAATATAATTTTTATTTTATTATGGGAAAAAGAAGGTTTTACTATTTCTATTTTTCTGCATTTGATTGTGAGGTTTTTAATGCTCTAATATATGGTTAATTTTTGTGTAGGTGTCATGTACTGTTGAGAAAAAAGGTGTATTCCTTTGTGTCCCTATTACATTTTCTCTAGAGGTCTATCATATTTAAGTTTTCTAAGACCCTATTAACCTGCCTAGTTTCTTTCTTGTTTATTTTGTGGTTAGATTTGTCTACCTCTGAGAGGGTAAGGTTGAGGTTCCCCACCAGAATAGTTTTGTTGTCTATGTCTTCCTATAGCTGGCCTAAAATCTTCTTTAGGAATTTGCCTGCTCTACTACTTAGTGCATACACATTTATTATCATTACTACTTCATTATTTACCTTACCCTTTATCAAGAGGTGCTTTTCTTCCTCATCTCTTTTAGTAAGATATTTTTTTACTTTTGCTTTATCTGAAAATTAAAATTGCTACCCCTGCTTTTTTTTTTTTTTTTTTTTTACTTCAATTGAAGCACTGCAAATTATATTGCAACCTTTTATCTTCTGTTCCTAGAATATTGGGGAAAATTTCCTTAATGAACTCTTGTAGAATACTATTCAGGCTCTTTCTTTGGTCAGGCCAGCAGATAGGTCAATAAATTTTACATTACTATTCTGAATCTTTCTTCCAATTTGGATGTTTTGCCAATGAGTTATTTTACATTTTTACCTTTTTTTTCCCACTCTTTTTATTTTGTTTGATTTGTGCTGTCTTACAAAGTCATTAGCTTTTATTTGCCCTGTTCTGATTTTTAATGTTTTATTTTCTTCAGCTAGCTCTTGTATCTCTTTTTCCATTGGTTAATTCTACTGTTTAAGGAGTTATCTTCAGATATTTTTTTTTCACGCTGTTGATTCTCTAATGCATACCACTTATTTTCTTCCCATTTTTTCTTCTACTTCTCTTAATTGCTTTTTAAAGTCTTTTATAAACACTTCCAAGAAGCCCCTTTGGACTTGAGACCAATTCATATCACTCTTTGAGATTTCTTCTGTGGACATTCTATCCCTGTCTGAGTTTGTGTTTTGTTCTGCCTTTTCACCATAGTAGCTTTCTATGGTCAAGGTTCCTTTCTGGTTTTGCTCATTTTCTTTCCATTTCTTTTGTTTGTTTGTCCTTTGTTTGTTTGTTTGTTTGTTTGTTTTTTACTTTTAAGGTGGAGCTCTGCTCCTGAGGTAAAGATGACACTGTCCCAATTCTCCTGCAAAGTTTTGAGCCTTGACTTTGATCACAGGGGCCTCTTGTATTTTCAGGGGGGGGGAGATTTTTACCTGTTTTGTTCAGGAAACAGCCTGGTTTCACAAAGTTTGCCTTCAGAGGTGGGACTGGAAGGTACTCACTGATTTTTTCTCTACTGAGTCAGGACAGAGGGTCTTAGTTGCTGATTGGCTGTGATTAAGAACCTCTCACTAGCATTCCCACAATCTATCTGAGCTAGTCTGAACATCCTTTTCATCTCAGTGAGAGATCTTTAAGTTTTTTCAGTCTACCTTGAGTTGGAGAGTAGTTTCATTCCATGGAACTCTGTTCAGAAACTTTGTTTCATGTATTTTCCAATGGCACATAAATTTTAAAAAGTGAAGAGTAAGGTAAAATATGATAATATTCTAAGAGTACAAAATATCTTGATAACTCATCAAGTGAATCATTGTGGGACTTTGAGTGAGAAGGTGTGCTTATCCCCTGATAGTAATACAAACAATTGGTAGTAAATTTCCAGGCTCTGATAGTAATACAAACAATTGGTAATATATTTCCAGGCCAGAGACATTAAAACCAGAAATTACTTGATATGCCTAAAACATGTTGAATAAGGATATTAAGTATAAGTCTCAAAAGGAATACACATACACATCCAGATGTATGCATATGTATGTATGTGTATATTTGAAAACAGTCTACTACCTAATGAATGTTCTTAAAATATTTTTAATGCCATTAACTTAAAAAAAATAACACCCAGCAAACTGCTTTTAGAATAACCAACTGAGAAGAGTGGAAATTTGTGAGAAATTTTGTGATATAGTTGTAGATAAATTGCTGCATAACAAAGTAACATTCTTCCCTTTTAAGCAACATATAGAGGAATCTAACAAAAAGGTAGTTCTCTATTATTTATTGAATGAGTATCTTTTTTCCTTCTGCTTTCCCCCAGAGCCCATCACATCTGAAGCTTGTATTCAATAAAAGATTCAATTTTCAGTCAGAATTCTGTTGTTGTTGTTGTTCTTTGTGGATAAATATAGCCCTTATAAACTCTATAATCACAAAGACAGTGTAAACTGGCATTTTTCTTAGCTAAGTTTTGTATCCTACACTCAATATACCAAATGCCATGAAGGAATTCCTAGGCTGCCACATTCAGCAATTTTTCACAGTTACCATTCTGTTAAATTTCTTGGCTAAATTTATGTTCATTTGATTTTTCTTCCTCTGAATGGGTCATTTGGAATTAAATGCTGCATGAATTGCTAAATTTGAGAGTATACTTTTGAAGGTTCTAAATCAAAGAAATAGGACAGTCTAGTCAGAGGATCAGTGCAACATATCTTTGTTGCTAAAGGCAAAGATTGACTTAGTGTGTAAACGCTGCCACAGCCTACTAAGTGTCAATGAATGGCAAATCATTTTCTCCAAATTGTCCTTAGTATTCAAAGTATTTTCCCCATTTTTGTTTTAGGAATGTATTAATTCTAGTTATGTATACACATGTATATGTACATACATAGCTAAATATCATTGGCATTCAAGATAAAGACTAAAAATCTTAGCTCAGCATTTTAAGACTTTCCTGAATCTGAAATAAATCTATCTTTCTAAACATTATTCCCAATTTGCTCTAAGTTTTATTGACTCCAAGAAATTTCCACTTTCCACACCATTCTACAGACTCTTTTCCCCCTCTGAACAACTATAACAATGATTATCTTTTGCAGTGTACTTGATTTCAATTCTGGGTCACATTTAAAATTATTATTAAAAAGAAATTGAATGAATACTAGGAAAAAAATGAAGATTATTAGGAGACAGCATGACTTTATCAAGAACAGTTCATACCACAATTAACCAACTATTAACAAAATTATTTTTCTGACAGAAACACTAGGCTGGCAGATTAAAGGAATGCTGTTGAAAGCTATCTTTTACTTAAAAAAATTATTAATGCACTTGACAAGATCTCTCACATACTATGCTCAATACAAAATTGACAGATTTGATGGAAATGATAGCAATTAGATAATTTCATAATTGCTTGAATAGCAAGACAAAAAGAATTATCAGCAATGGTTCAATGGTAACTTAGAAGGA
Source organism: Sminthopsis crassicaudata (assembly GCF_048593235.1). NCBI lineage: Eukaryota > Metazoa > Chordata > Mammalia > Dasyuromorphia > Dasyuridae > Sminthopsis > Sminthopsis crassicaudata. Next base: position 98,938,916 of record NC_133618.1, on the reverse strand, counting down.
AATTACCATTGTATTTTATTAGGGATTTACACCTTGATAGCTATTTTTCTGTTTTGTTTTTGTTTTTTTGTCTGTTTTGTTTTGTTTTGTTTTGGTATTTTTTTATCTATAATTTGCAAAAATAGCATATATTATTTTTTTTTATCAAATGTCTATGTGATCTTTGAACAATTAGCCAAAATATAGAAAATATGATCTTTTAAATTTTTTTTTATTTAGAATTTTTTCCCACAGTATATATGCACGAGTAATTTTTTTAATAATATTATCCCTTGTATTCATTTTTCCAAATTATCCCTCCCTCCCTTCACTCCCTCCCCCCGATGACAGGCAATCCCATACATTTTACATGTGTTACAATATAACCTAGATACAATATATGTGTGTAAATACCATTTTCTTGTTGCACATTAAGTATTAGATTCCTAAGGTATAAGTAACCTTGGTAGATAGACAGCAGTGCTAACAATTTACATTCACTTCCCAGTGTTCCTTCTCTGGGTGTAGTTATTTCTGCCCATCATTGATCAACTGGAAGTGAGTTAGATGTTTTTTATGTTGAAGATATCGACTTCCATCAGAATACATCTTCATACAGCATTGAAGTGTACAGCGATCTTCTGGTTCTGTTCATTTCACTCAGCATCACTTGATGTAAGTCTCTCCAAGCCTCTCTGTATTCCTTCTGCTGGTCATTTCTTACAGAGCAATAATATTCCATAACCTTCATATACCATAATTTACCCAACCATTCTCCAATTGATGGACATCCATTCATCTTCCAGTTTCTAGCCACTACATAAAGAGCTGCCACAAACATTTTGTCACACACAAGTCCCTTTCCCCTCCTCAGTATTTCTTTGGGATATAATCCCAATAGCAGCAATGCTGGGTCAAAGGGTATGCACAGTTTGATAACTTTTTGGGCATAGTTCCAAATTGCTCTCCAGAATGGTTGGATTCTTTCACAACTCCACCACCAATGTATTAGTGTCCCAGTTTTCCCACATCCCCTCCAACATTCATCATTATTTGTTCCTGTCATCTTAGCCAATCTGACAGGTGTGTAGTGGTATCTCACAGTTGTCTTAATTTGCAGAAAATATGATCTTTTTAAAAAAATCAAAAACTGTAAAATCTAATTTGAGTTCAAAACTCAGCTTCACAAATACAAAATATGTAAAAGATAAATTAATTGAAGTTCATCTGAAAATCTGAATAATAACTTAGAGATATTATTTTATTATTTTATTTATTTATTTATTTATTTATTTTGGATTTCAAGCTCAATATGAATCACTTGTATGTGTAATAGTAATGCCTTATATTTATAGGGTGCTTTAAAATTTACAAAACATTTTATATATGGTGAAATAAAATGAAGATTATTTACAAAATTAGGTTAGTTTAGTTTGTGCATTAACATTAACAATCAGATTCAGTCTCATGAATATCAAGTTCATTTTGTATTGTCAACATACATTCGTCTCCATTTTAGTACTTTTCTATTATTATTCATCCATAGGAAACTAGAACGAATAAATGATCTATTGTTTTGTAAAGTTCATAATAAATAAACATCTTTCCTTTTTATAAATCAAAGATCTCAAAATGTACTCATCACTACTCAGTTTGCTTCGTAATTATTCCTGTATCTCTCTCAATTGATTTTCAAAATCACTTTTGAGCTCTTCCATGGTCTAAGCCTCTCAACACAATCCTCTTCTCCCTTTCCAAATTGGAAAGATTCCAATCTTTCTGCCAATTAGATAATAATTTATTTTATTTTGTATTCTGGTTTGTATCCTGGTTAATTGTTTTTCTTATAATTAAGATAATCTATATCATTAATTATTTTTATTATATCTTTTTATTTACAAGATATATGCATGGGTAATTTTACAGCATTGACAATGGCCAAGCTTTTTGTTCCAATTTTTCCCCTCCCCTCCCTCCCCAGATGGCAGGTTGACCAATACATGTTACATATGTTAAAGTATAAATTAAATACTATATATATATATATATATATATATATATATATATATATATATATATATATATATACATGTGCAAACAGTTATTTTGCTGTACAAAAAGAATTGGACTTTGAAATAGTGTATAATTAGCCTGTGAAGGAAATCAAAAATACAGGTGGACAAAAATAGGAGTATTGGGAATTCTATGTAGTGGTTCATAGTCATCTCCCAGAGTTCTTTCGTTTGATGTAACTGGTTCAGTTCATTACTGCTCTATTGGAACTGATTTGGTTCATTGTTAGGATTTTTACAAGGTGCTAAATCACTGAAATAGAAACAATAATTATCTAATTTAGTATGATACTTAACAGTTCTCTAATTCAGTAATGTATTTACTAGAATTTCATGAGACTCACACCTTTAAAAGAGCATACTTTTAAGGAGCTTCCACAAGCCCAGCAAGTACCAACAAGCCCATTTTCTAGGAAGATAAAAAGAGCCAGGATTCAGTGGGGAGAGTCAGAGTCTTGATTCAGTCAAGGAGAGGAATTCCCAGAAGAACTTCAGGGGACTTCGGAGGAGAGATTCATAACTCAGATTGACTTCTGGGAAACACACAATCCCACTCTCAGAGGCGGAGTCTGATTCATTCTCAAATCTATCTTCAAGCTAGCTGGAGACGTTCTGACAAGAACTCATCAGGAGTCAAGAAGAGATATATGCCTCTACCAAAGCCAACGGAGCCCCAGGAAAAGATTCAGGATTTTGAAGGACATAATAGGGATTTGGACTTCAACTCCTGGCTGAAATAAAGGATCTGGAGATAAGATTTGGAAAGAGACAGTAAAGGGCTTTAACTCCTGACTGCATTTTGGGATTATTGAACTGAACTGAAACCAAGGCTGTCTTCAGAAGCTCCCCAAGAAACCTGCTCCCAGAGAAGGATTACAATTTAGAAAACCAGAATATCACAGTTAATTTCATTGTTGAACATGGGCATGTCCATCAGAATTGATCATCATATAGTATTGTTGTTGAAGTATATAATGATCTCCTGATCCTGCTCATTGCACTCAGCAGCAGTTCATGTAAGTCTCTTCAGGCCTTTCTGAAATCATTCTGTTGGTAATTTCTTATAGAACAATAATATTCCGTAATATTCATATACCACAATTTATTTAGCCATTCTCCAATTGATGGGCATCCACATAGTTTCCAGTTTCTGGACACTATGAAGGGGGCTGCCACAAACATTCTTTTACAGTCAAGTTGCTTTCCCTTCTTTAAGATCTCTTTGGGAAATAAGCACAGTAGTAACACTGCTGGATCAAAGGGTACGCACAGTTTGATAACTTTTTCAGCACAGTTCCAAATTATTCTCCAGAATGGCTGGATGTATTCACAATTCCACCAACAATGTATCAGTGTCCCTGCTTTCCCACATCCCCTCCAACATTCATTATTATCTTTTCCTCTCATCTTAGCCAATCTGAAAGGTGTAGTGGTATTTCAGAGTTGTGTTAATTTGCATTTCTCTGATTAATAATGACTTGTAGCATCTTTTCATATGGCTAGAAATAGTTTCAATTTCTTCATCTGAGAATTGTCTGTTCATATCCTTTGACCATTTATCAAATGGAGAATGGCTTGATTTCTTATAAATTAGAGTCAGTTCTCTATATGTTTTGGAATGAGGCCTTTATCAGAATCTTTGACAGTAAAAATGTTTTCCCAGCTTATTGCTTCCTTTCTAATCTTATCTGCATTAGTTTTGTTAGTAAAAAACATTTTCAATTTGATATAATCAAAATTTTCTATTTTGTGATCAATAATGATCTCTAGTTCTTCTTTGGTCGTAAATTTTATCCTCTTTCATAGGTCTGAGAGGTAAATTATCCTATGTTCCTCTAATTTATTTATAATCTCATTCTTTATGCCTAGATAATGAACCCATTTTGACTTTATCTTGGTATGTGTAATTATTTTATATGTATAAAAATTCTCTTCATTTTGTATCCAGTATCTTTGGACTATGCAGAGAGTCCACTGATCTTATTTTTTTTTTTTTTTTTTTACTTCCTAGCCAATAAATTACTTTTGCTTGGGTTCTTTCCTCAATTATTATTAACTAACCACTACAGGAACATTATTTTAATTCAACTTCACACCAACCCTGTATGTGCTGTATTTTTTTTAATTAATTAATTAATTAATTAATTTTTATTTTTTACAGAAGAAACTAATCCTCTATGAGGTTAAATATTTTGCCCCAAATTTACATAGCAGTCTTTTTGATTCTAGCTCTAAGCATACATGAACTTTTCTATATAACTAAAATAATAGTCAACACAATGTCAATTTACATTATGCAAGAAATTATAAAGTCTATATTTTAGAGTAAAATTGCAAGCAAAAGCTTGATAACTATTTCTGAGGTACTTTAAAGATTTATTTAATATTTTCTCTACTTTTATTTAAAATATTTTTTAACATTTGTTTTTAAAACTTGAGTTTTCTCCCTTATCCGCCCCCAATTAAGGAACCACATGTGAAGTTATTCAATTAATGCATCATTGTAATACTGAAAATAGCAAAGTCATTTATAGCTAGTCATCCCACAACATTGCCATCATGTTGTATATAGTACAACTCACTTTGAGTTCATGAAGGATTTTCCAGGTTATTTTTCTTTTTTCTGAGAATATCCTTCTCATCATTCCCCATAGAATAATATTACACCACAAGAAAATATCACAATTTATTCAGTCATTCTCCAATTTATCAACATCCCCAGTTTCTTGATAATTTCTTGAAAGATGATGTCCATGCACTTTTTTTTTGATTGTGACTTTTATAAAGAACAATATATATATATATATATATATATATATATATATATATATATATATATATATATATATTTAATTATGTCTCTTAGATCTGTTTTCTAGGCAGTTGCTTTTCCAATGAGATATTTTACATTTTTTTCTATTTTTTTCATTTTTAAATTTTATTTAATTTTCTTATGTCTCAGAAAATCATTAGCTTCCATTTGCTCAAGAGTAATTTTCAAAGAATTATTTTTCTCAGTGAGCTTTTCTGTCCCCTTTCCTATTTGGTCAATTTTGATTTTTGAGACATGATTGTTTTCATTATCTTTTTTGGTTTATTTTATTTAGCAGCACTCTCAATTATATTCCTATTTATTCCTGTAGCTCTTTCCCTTTATTTTCAAAATCTCTTTTAAACTCTTCCATGACCTGACCCAAATTGTTACATTTCTTGGAAACTGGATATAGGAGTTTTGATTTTGTTATCTTCTCAATGTATGTTTTGGTCTTCCTAATTACTATAGTAACTTTCTAAGGTCAGAAACTTTTTTTTTGTTGTTATCTGCTCATTTTACTAGCTTATTACTTGGCTTTTAACTGTTTGTTGAAGTAGGATTCTGTATCCTGGGTGGATGATGCACTGTCCAAATCTGTTTTTAAAGTTTTATCTAGGGACTTGATCACAAGCCCTTTTCTGTCCTGGAACTGTTAGAAGTATCCCCACTCTACTGTGAGTATGATATAGTGTGCTAAATCAATTGAATCATGCTTAGCTGGTGCTGGGACTGAGGCCAGGGTAAGAGTTGGGGTTTCATTGCTACAGTCTGCATTGGGATTGCACACTGAATTCCCACATGGTTGCCACAGACTTTTTCTGCTGACCTTCTAAATTGTCTGTGATGTCCCTGTACTGAGAAGTCTATAAATCATCAGTGCTGATATTGATTCAGAGATCTTTAGACCTGTTTCCAACTTACTGGTATGAGGCTGGGGCAATTGTAACACTGGTTCCTGCAGTGGGAGTGAACCCTGGCCCTTCATCCTGGCTCCACAGACCTTTTTGATGCATCTTTAAAGTTGTCTTCAGCTGGAAAATGCTCTATAAAAATGTCTTTTGGGGTATTCTGATTCTCTAGAGTTTGTTTAAAATAATTATTTAAAGGAATTTGAAGTGGTTTAAGGGAGAGGGTGGATGAGTTCCTGTCGGTACTCTGCCTTCTTGATTCCTCCTGGTATTTCATTATATACATGCATATATACACATCTATATGCACACCTCTACAGATAAATTACATAAATTTAGCCCAGTTTCTCTCTCTCTCTCTTTTCATATATATATATATATATATATATATATATATATATATATATATATATATATTATACATAGAGATGAATAGATAGATAGATGGATGGATGGATGGATGGATGGATACCCCTTATATCTTAAGGCATAGATATATATATATATATATATATATATATATATATATATATATATGGCTAGGGTTTGTGATGCTTTCACTGTTCAGCCTTAAACTTCAAGGCAGTAGTTAGGCCACACAGCAGGGTCCTTCACTGGGCACACCTCGCAATGCAGCTGTGTTAACCATCTCTGAAGCATTTCTGGGGAGGAGGAAGGGGAACTCTCTCCCAGAGCTCTCTCTTAGCTCAGGCATGGGACTCTGCATCCATCTGGTCTGGGAGGAAACTGGTGAATAAATAAATAAACTTCTTACCCCAAGGGAAAACCCCAACAGATTTTTAACAATGAGTAAGAAGCTGAAGAAAATGATTAACATCTTCTACGCAGAAAAAGAGTGGGTATCCAACCCCGAGGAGGCTAATCTGGCTGCCTCCACATTAAAAGATCTAAGGGCCGGGAACCTGATATTCCAAAAGGCAAAATATCAAGGATTGCAACCAAAAATAAAGTACCCAGCTAAGTTTAACATTTTCTTCCACAGAAGAAGATGAAAAATTAATGAAACAGAGGAATTCCATTCCTTTCTAAGAAAATAAAACAGACTGAAACAAAAAATTTGATATACATCCACAAGACTGAAGAGAAGTAGAAAAAGAACTCTCGAGAACAGTATCTCTGTTGTGGATATACAGAAAGTTTGCATGGATAATTTGATTTTATTGATATAATATAAAAAAGGGGGAGTAGTAAAGGGAAGAGGATAGTATCAGAAAAAGGGGAAGGAGTGATAAAAAGAGGGAAACTACACCCCTGGAAGAGGCATAGAAAATCTACCACATCTGAGGGAGTTTAGAGAGGGGGAGAAACATGTGTGAATCTTACTCTCATCAAAGTAGGCTCAAAGAGTAAATAATTGACATATTTGTTTTTCAAAGTATTCTCTCTCACCTCATTAAAAGGGGGGAGAGGAAAGGGGAAAAGGAAAAGGGGAATAAGGGAAGGGTAGAAGAAAGGGAAGGGACTTAAGGGAGGGGGGAAAGGACACTAAAAAGGGAGGGCTGCACATCACAAGTGGGGTCTATAAATTAAATATTGGGGAAGGGGTTCAGGAAGGTCAAGGGTAAAAAAAAGCATAATCTGGGGATAATATGATGGCAGGAAATACAGAATTAGTAATTTTAACTGTAAATGTGAATGGGATGAACGCTCCCATCAAATGGAGACAGATAGCAGACTGGATCAAAAGTCAGAACCCTACAATATATTGTTTACAGGAAACACACTTAAAGCAGGGAGATACATATAGAGTAAAGGTAAAAGGTTGGAGCAGAATCAATTATGCTTCAGGTAAAGCCAAAAAATCAGGGGTTGCCATCCTTATCTCAGATCAAGCAAAAGCAGAAAATGATCTAATTAAAAGAGATAAGGAAGGAAAATATATCCTGCTAAAAGATAGCATAAACAATGAAGCCATATCGATACTAAACATATATGGACCAAATGGTATAGCATCTAATTTCCTAAAGGAAAAGTTAAGAGAGTTGCAAGAAGAAATAGACAGCAAAACTATAATAGTGGGAGATCTCAACCTTACACTCTCAGATTTAGACAAATCAAACCACACAACAAATAAGAAAGAAATTAAAAAGGTAAATAGATGATTAGAAAAACTAGGTATGATAAACCTTTGGAGAAAACTGAATAGTGATAGAAAGGCATATTCTTGCTTCTCAGCAGTACATGGAACCTATACAAAAATTGACCATATATCAGGGCATAAAAACCTCAAAATTAAATGTAGGAAGGCAGAAATAATAAATGCCTTCTTCTTAGATGACAATGCAAAAAATAAAAACTACATTCAATAAAACGTTAGGGGCAAATAGACAAAAAATTAATTGGAAACTGAATAATACCATCTTAAAGAATGACTGGGTGAAACAGCAAATTATTGAAACAATTAATAATTTCACCCAAGATAATGACAACGATGAGACATCATACCAAAATCTGTGGGATGAAGCTAAACCAGTAATAAGGGATAATTTTATATCTTTAGAGGCTTATTTGAAGAAAATAGAGAAAGAGAAGATTAATGAATTGGTCCTGCAACTTAAAAAGCTAGAAAAAGACCAAATTAAAAACCCCCAACCAAAAACCAAACTTGAAATATTAAAATTAAAAGGAGAAATCAATAATATTGAATGTAAAAGAACTATTGAATTAATAAATAAAACCAAGAGTTGGTTTCATGAAAAAGTCAATAAAATAAACCTTTGGTAAATCTGATCAGAAAAAGGAAAGAGGATAATCAAATTGTTATTCTTACAAATGAAAAGGGGGATCTTTCCACCAATGAAGAGGAAATTAGAGAAATAGTGAGTTACTTTGCCCAACTTTATGCCAATAAATTTGATAACTTAAGTGAAATGGATGACTACCTCCAAAAATATAGGCTTCCTAGATTAACAGAGGAGGGGATAAATTGCTTAAATAGTCCCATTTCAGAAAAAGAAATAGAACAAGCTATTAATCAACTCCCCAAGAAAAAATCCCCAGGACCAGATGGATTTACATGTGAATTCTACCAAACATTTAAAGAACAATTAGCCCCAAAGCTATATAAACTATTTCAAAAAATAGGGGATGAAGGAGTCCTACCAAACTCCTTTTATTATACAGACATGGTACTGATACCTAAACCAGGTAGATTGAAAACTGAGAAAGAAAACTATAGACCAATATCCTTAATGAATAGTGATGCTAAAATCTTAAATTGGATATTAGCAAAAAGACTTCAGAAAATCATCCCCAGGATAATGCACAATGATCAAGTAGGATTTATATCAAGAATGCAGGGGTGGTTTAATATTAGAAAACTATTGGTATAATTGGGCATATTAACTAACAACCAAATTAATAAAAACCATATGATCATCTCAATAGATGCAGAAAAATATTTGATAAAATCCAACATCCATTCCTACTAAAAATGCTTGAGAGTATAGGAATAAATGGACTATTCCTTAGAGTAGTCAAGAGCATATATTTAAGACTGTCAGTAAGTATAATATGTAATGGAGATAAACTGGAACCTTTCCCAGTAAGACCAGGAGTGCTACAAGGTGGCCCACTATCACCATTACTATTCGATAATGTATTAGAAATTCTAGTCTCAGCAGTAAGAGTTGAGAAAGAGATTAAAGGAATAAGAGTAGGTAATGAGGAAATCAAACTGTCACTCTTTGTAGAAGATATGATGGTATACTTAGAAAACCCCAGAGAATCTAATAAAAAGTTATTAGAAACAATTCACAACTTTAGCAAAGTTGCTGTATACAAAATAAATCCACATAAATCTTCAGCATTTTTATACATCACCAACAAAATGCAAACGCAAGAGATACAAAGAGAAATTCCATTCTAAACAAATGTTGAGAGTATAAAATATTTGGTAATCCATCTCCCAAAGAAAAGTCATGAATTATATGAGCAAAATTACAAAACACTTGCCACAAAAATAAAGTCAAATTTAAATAATTGAAAATACATTGATTGTTCTTGGATAGGCCAAGCAAATATAATAAAGATGACAATACTCCCCAAACTAATCTATTTATTTAGTGCTATACCAATCAGACTCCCAAGAAACTATTTTAATAACCTAGAAAAAATAACAACAAAATTCATATGGAAGAATAAAAGGTCGAGAATTTCAAGGGAACTAATGAAAAAAAAGTCAGAGGAAGGTGATCTAAGTGTACCTGATCTAAAACTATATTATATAGCAGCAGTCACCAAAACCATTTGGTATTGGTTAAGAAATAGGCCAGTCAATCAGTGGAATAGATTAGATACAAAGGACAAAAAAGGGTACATCTATAGCAATCTAGTGTTTGACAAACCCAAAGATACCAACATTTGGAATAAAATTTCATTATTTGAAAACAAAAAAAACTGTTGGGAAAACTGGAAATTAGTATGGCAGAAATTACATATGGATCCACACTTAACACCATATACCAAGATAAGATCAAAATGGGTCTATTATTTAGGCATAAAGAATGAGATCATAAATAGATTAGAGGAACAGAGGATAGTCTACCTCTCAGACCTTTGGGGGAGGAAGGAATATATGACCAGAGGAGAACTAGAGATCATTATTGATCACCAAATAGAAGATTTTGACTACATCAAACTAAAAAGTTTCTGTATAAACAATACTAATGCAAACAAGATTAGAATGGAAGTAACACATTGGGAAAATATTTTTACAGTTAAAAGTTCTGATAAAGGTCTCATTTCCAAAATATATAGAGAACTGACCCTAATTTATAAGAAATCAAACCATTCTCCAATTGACAAATGGTCAAAGGATATGAACAGACAATTCTCAGATAATGAAATTGAAACTATATCCACTCATATGGAAGAGTGTTCCAAATCACTACTGATCAGAGAAATGCAAATTAAGACAACTGTGAGATACCACTACATACCTGTCAGATTGGTTAAGATGACAGGAACAAATAATGATGAATGTTGGAGGGGATGTGGGAAAACTGGGACACTAATACGTTGTTGGTGGAGCTGTGAAATAATCCAACCATTCTGGAGAGCAATTTGGAACTATGCCCCAAAAATTATCAAACTGTGTATATCCTTTGATCCAGCAGTGCTACTATTGGGCTTATATCCCAAAGAAATACTAAAGAGGGCAAAGGGACCTGTATAAATGCCAAAATGTTTGTGGCAGCTCTTTTCGTAGTGGCTAGAAACTGGGAGATGAATGGATGTCCATCATTTGGAGAATGGTTGGGTAAATTATGGTATATGAAGTTATGAAATATTATTGCTCTGTAAGAAATGACCAGCAGGATGAATTCAGAGGAGCTTGGAGAGACTTACATGAACTGATGCTGAGTGAAATGGGCAGAACCAGAAGATCACTTCAACAACAATTCTCTATGAAGATATAATATTCTGATGGAAGTGAATATCTTCAATAAAAGAAGATCCAATTCACTTCCAGTTGATCAATGATGGACAGAAACAACTACATCCAGAGAAGGAACACTGAGAAGGTAATGTATACTGTTAGCACTACTGTCTTTCTACCCAGGTTACTTATACCTTCGGAATCCAAAACTTAATGTGCAACAAGAAAATTGGATTTACACACATATATTGTATCTAGATAATACTGTAACATATGTAAAATGTATGGGATTGCCTGTCATCTAGGGGAGGGAGTAGAAGGAGGTAGGGGAAATTTCAGAAAAATGAATACAAGTTAAAATGTTATAAAATTACTTGTGCATATACACTGTCAAAAATTTATAATTACAAAATTCGTTAAAAAAAAAAGAAGTTAAGCCCAGACCTAAGTTCAGTACTTGAATTGTGGGTAAGATAATAAAAAGTATATGGCAGTATAAGGTTCTTACTCTTTTTGAGTAACTCCATTATTGTTGGCTATGATCATATTAGTTGTAGCACTCATCTAGAAAAAGTAGTTTCGCTTAGTGTTATTGTTGTTGTTTTTAGACTTGTATTTAATTTTAAGTGCCCTCTGAAATAATAGTTCATACATTATTAATTGAGGTGGACCATCCTGACTTTCCATTTGAAGTGCTCATTAAACATTTTTTTTTGGTTAGTGTTGTTTTCACTTTTGTCCAACTCTTTTTTTTTTTTTATTTTACAATTATAACTTTTTTTTGACAGTACATATGCATGGGTAATTTTTAACAACATTATCCCTTGCACTTACTTCTGTTCAGATATTTCCCTTCCTACCCCAACCCCCTTCCCCAGATGGCAGGCAGTCTTATACATGTTAAATATATTACAATATATTCTAGATACAATATATGTGTGTAGAACTAAATTTCTTGTTGCACAGGAAGAATTGGATTCAGAAGGTAAAAATCACAGTTTACACTCATTTCCCAGTGTTCCTTTTCTGGATGTAGCTGATTCTGTCCATCATTGATCAATTGGAATTGGATTAGCTCTTTTCTATGTTGAAGATATCCACTTCCATCAGAATACATCCTCATACAGTATCATTGTTGAAGTGTATAATGATCTTCTGGTTCTGCTTGTTTCACTTAGCATCAGTTGATGTAAGTCTCTCCAAGCCTCTCTGTATTTCTCCTGTTAGTCATTTCTTACAGTACAATAATATTCCACAACATTCATATACCATAATTTACCCAACCATTCTCCACTTGATTGTCCAACTCTTTATGATACCATTTTTGGATTTTCTTGGTAAAGATACTGAAGTGGCTTTCCATTTCTTTCTCTAGCTGATTCGACAAATAAGGTATCAAAGCTAATGCAGGACTCATGAATATGTATGCATATATATCTATATACAAACATGCACATCAATGTTTCTGGTATTCATATATATATATATATATATATATATGATTCATATGTATTTTATATTTATATTTATGGATGTATCTATATTTATATTTATCTATTGATCTATTTATCTCATCTATCTATCTATCTATGGTAAACAGGTTAAGGGACTTGCCAAAGATCACACAACTAATAAATATCTGAAACCAGATTTGAACTCATTGAGTCTTGCTGATTCTAAGCATATCATTCCATTCATTGAGCCTTCCTTTAAGCACTTGAAAAGCTTTAAAATGAAGTTCCTGTAGAAATTTGGGGAGCATTTTAGAAGTAATATAAATCCAGAAGTTACAACATTCTTTTTTTTTTAACTTAAGAATACAACACACTGTGGTACTTTCTGTGAAAGTAAAAAAAATAATTAAACAATGTTGATACTTCAGCTCTTTTTTTGTCATTCTTGATACATGATTTTAGTATAATAATAAATTACTTATAAAGAGATTCCCATGGATATCGGATTTTATTTTCTAAAAATTTGCATACCCAAAACTGCATACCAAAAACTAAAATCTAGCAATAGTTGTAATTTGAGATGTTAGTTGTTATTCCAATATGTGAAGGGGTAAAATGAGAATGCATTTTCTCACCTTATGTCATTTCTTTAACTCTTGGTGATATAAAAAAAACTGATAAAAATGAAATATATTATTATTTTAGAGGATATTTGTTAGGATTACTAGGTGAAAACTCAGGTTGTCTGGACAATTACAAGGTGAGAACTCAGGTTGACTTGATAGTTCTCTGGCTCAGATTCTTAAGAGGAGCAAGCTCATTGGTTGGAGTACTTCTTCCCAGAAGCCCTTGCATTATCCCACTCCCATTCTCTGGGAGGATAAAAGAGGCAACATTGGGCCTGGACAAGCAGTCTGGACTGGGGAAGGACAGGAGCTGGAGGAGATTCAGAGCCAGGATTCAGGAAGAAGAAGAGGCTGGCTGGAGGCTCCAGAAGCCTCCTAAGAAACCTGCTCATAGAGGAAAAGATTATACAGAAAAGAAACCTCCTCCCAAAGAAGGATCACAACTGAGAGATGATCAGAACTTTACAATCAACTGAGAGACGATCAGAACTTTACAGATATTGGTTTACTTAGTAAACTTCAAATAAGAAAATTGTTGCAATAATAATTCAATATGAAACAAATCAACAAAATGTTGCATGTTTATATATAGTAACAATAATCAGAAAAAAATAATAGAAAAGAAACTTTGTATTTAAATAATTTCAAAATAACTATCAGGTTCACAAATATACAGGAATTTGTCTATCGAGACATGCTTAAGATGAACAAAAATGCAATACTGAATTGCTCAAAAATATAAAAAGTGGGTGGATATTCCTTGCTATAATAGATTAATTGTGATCATTTAAGGGTACTTTTGTCTATAATGGGAAGAAATAGGTCACAAATATAATTGAAATTATATTATCTAAGTTAAATGTAATACAATTGAAAAAAAATACTTTTCTAGAGGAACAAAAGATTTTGAATTTTAAGGAAAGTAATAAAAGGGAGAAAGAGTCATTTCAAAAATCAAAAGACCTCTATGTTTCAAGTAAGATTGTAAACAAAGACAAAACAAATTCTTAATGATATTAAAATGTAATAATAGATTTATCAAACCAGAGTATGTTATCTGAAATATAAAATATAAACTTATACATTATATTGATATGTGAATGAGTAAACATTAACTTGTCATATGTCACCTTTTATCTTGACCTAGGCTACACTAGGCAAAACATAATCTGCTATCCAAGTATTCACTGCATACACCTTCTTGACATTTGCTTTGTCCCGCCTCTGTGAATACATCTTCATATTTTATTCAGGAAAACATAATTCTCATGACTTCTGAAAATTGCATGCCAATTCTCCTGTGATCACAGTCATTAAATTACATTTGGAGAAATATGAGATATAAAACTACTTGGCGAAGGGATGTACATTTCACAATAACAGCAAAAGAAATTTTGGGGAAAATAGTTATAGATCTACATATCAAGTCACTTGTGAAAATAAATTCCAAATATTTACACAATTTAATAATAAACATCACATCACTAAAAAAATAAGAACAAATGAATTATGGTGTCCTTGATATATGGCTACAAGGAAAGCTGTTAACAAGTTTAAGCAGATCAAAAGAGATTCATTAACTGAGATTTATTAAAATTGAATCATTTTTGACAAAATATAAATAAAAAAATAAACATCTAATTTGTAGAACAAAGTCAGATGTAAATGATCCAAAAAAATGAAGAAAACCAATATAAGATAAACTTTATATACACTGTACAATTAGAATGACAAGTTTGTCCATGAAGAATTATTGAGAAAATAGAATTATCACATTTCCTGTTTCCACTACAAATTGATTTAACATAATATTAAACTAACTTATACTATTAAAAATAATTTCTTTTCTATGTCCCTTATAAACTCACTGTTCACTATCATCAAACCTCTCTTGGTTGTCCTTCCCCTCATCTTCTCATTGAAAAATTTGATGACTTTCACCAAAATGTCTATGTTTTCTGCTACTCCCTTCAAATGTTACCTCTTTGTTTTTCCTAATTACATAAAAAAAATTAACTTTTTTTTCAACTTTTGAGTTCTAAATTCTCTTTCTATTTTCCTCTTCTCTCCCCACTATGAAAGAAAGCAATTCAACACAGGTTATATATGTATAGTCATGCAAAACACATGTCCATGTATGTCATGCTGTGAAAGGAAACAGACAAAAAACAAAGACATTTTTTTAAAAATCTTTGATCTGCATTCATACTCCATTAGTTTTTTTTTTTTCCCTGTTAAGTTTTACAGTACATTTTACCAAAAGTCCAATAGAATTGCCTTGGATCATTGTATTGATAATAATAGCTAAATTATTCATGGTAGTACATTATGTAATATAGGTGTTTCTGTATACATTTCTTTTGGTTCTCATGATTTCAATTTGCATGAATTTATGTAAGACTTTCCATGTTTTTCTAAGAACATCCTGCTCATCATTTCTTATTGCACAATTATTTGCCATACTTATTTAGCCATTTCCCAATTGATATATATTTCCTAAATTTGCAATCCTTTGACAACATAAAAATAGCCTCTATAAATATTTTTCTACATATATGCCCCTTTCCATTTTGAAACAAATATCACTTTGTCACACAGATTTACTACTAATGTTAATTGGTTCTTTGAAATGATTGAATCCCTATTCAACTTTACCAAGAGTGCATTAGTTTTAATTTTCCCACAATTCTTCCAATATTTTTCATTTTTTGTTTACTGTGAAATTAGCCAGTCTGATAGGAATGTGGAGATAACTGGGATGTGTTTTGATTTGCATTTCTTTAATCAATAGCAACTTAATTTGCATTCCTTTAATCAATAGCAACTTAGAACATTTTTCCAAATGAGTCTTGATAGCTTTGCTTATTTTGTCTGAAAACTGCCTACTCATATCATTTGAACATTATCAACTGAGGAATGATTCTTATTTCTATTCATTTAATTAACTTTTCTATATATTTGAGTAATGAATTCCTTATCAGAAAAAAATAATTGTAATTTTTGACTAATATGTATTTCTCTTGATTCAATTTTCTCCACTTAATCTATATTCTCTCTTTTTACACTGTACATTTCCCAAAGTGTTTTACTTCTGAATTTTATTTTCCCCAGTTTCCCTTCCCTTTTTATCAATCCCCATCTTTTCTTATCCCTATTCCGCTCCCACTTTTCTGCATGGTAAGATACATTTCTACATCTAGTTAAGTATAAAGGATATTCCCTTTTTGAGCAATTCAAATACATTTAAGCTTCAGAAGGTGTGCCAGACACTTTCTTCATCTTCCTCTTCACTGTAAGATCCCTTTTGCACATTTTTATTCTGTTAACATAATTAATTTCATTCTATCTCTCCATTTACCTTTCTTGCAGTGCATTTCTCTTCCTCACCTCTTAATTTTATTTCTTATATTATCATCCCATCATGTTCAACTCATATTTGTACCCTCTGCTTTGTATAATTCTTTGAACTGATTCATTAATCATTTTTTTAGAGTTAGTACACTCATTTTCTTGTATAACGATGTAAACAATTTAGCCTTATCAAATTTCTTATTATATCTCTTTGCTATTTACTTTTTATGTTTTTTTGAGTCATATTTGAAAGTCAAATTTTCTATTCAGATCTGGCCTTTTCATCAGAAATTTTTGAAAATCCTTTATTATATCATTGAATTTCCATTCTTCCATTTGGAAGGATGATATTCAGTTCTGCTAAGTAAATGATTCTTGGTTTTAATCACAGCTCCTTTTCCTTCTAGAATTCATATTCCAAGTCCTATCATTTTTTAATGTGCAAACTAAAAAATTATATTATCCTAATGATAGCTCCTTGATACTTAAATTGTTTTGTTTTGTTTTGTTTTGTTTTGTTTTGGGGGGGGGGTTGTTTGCGTGTTTGTTTTGGCTACTTGCAATGTTTTCTCCTTGGCTTGAAAAATCTGGATTTGAGTATAATATTTTTGGGAATTTCATTTCAGGATATCTTTAAGGAAGTGACTGGAAGATTAAAGATTTATTTTCTAGTTCTAGAATATCAGGACAGCTTTTCTGATAATTTTAAAACTATTTTTAAAATTACATGTCAATATAATTTTAGCACTGATTTTTACAAGATTTTGAGTTCCACATTAGTCTCACTGAATATATTCTCTGCCCCATTTTTAATTACAGTTTTTTTTAACATACAAAGGATATGCATGGATGGTTTTTCCAATATTGAGCATTGCAAAACTATTTGTTTCAAATTTTCCCCTACTTCCCTCCACCTCCTCCCTTAGCTGACAAATAGTCCAATACATGTTAAATATGTTGAAATATATGTTAAATCCAATATATGTATACATAGTTATACAATTATCATGCTGAACAAGAAAAATAAGATCAAGAAGGAAGAAAAGAAAACCTGAAAAAGAAAACAAAAAGAAAGCAAATAACAACAAAAAGAGTGAGAATGCTATGTTGTATTCCCACTTTTTCCCATGATTTTCTATATGGGTGTAGTTGGCTATCTTCATCCCTGCATAAGTAGAACTGGTTTGAATCATCTCAATGTTGATAAGAGCCACATCCATCAGAATTGATAATCATATATTCTTTTAGTTCCCATGTATAATATTCTCCAGGTTCTGCTCATTTCACTTAGCATCAGTTAATGTAGGTCTCTTTAAGTCTTTATGAAATCATAGCATTCATATACTATAAGTTATTCAGCTGTTCTCTAATTGATGGGCATCCTGTTTTACGTCACTACAAAGATGGCTGCCACAAACATTTTTGTACCTGTGGGTCCCTTTCCGTCCTTCAAGATCTCTTTGGTTTATAATCCCAATAGAAAAACTGCTGGATCAAAGGGTATGCACAGTTTGATAACTTTTTGGGCATAGTTTCAAACTGCTCTCAAGAATGGATGGATCTATTCACAGTTGCACCAACAATGTATCATTGTCTCAGTTTTCTCACATCCCCTACTAGATTCATCATTATCTTTTCCTCTCATCTTAGCCAACCTGATAGGTATGTAGTAATATCTCAGAGTTGCCTTAATGTGTATTTCTCTTATCAATAGTGATTTAGAGCACCTTTTCATGTGGTTACAAATAGTTTCTTCATCTGAAAATTGTCTGTTCATATCCTTTGACCATTTATCAATTGGAGAATGGCATGAACAATTTTACATTTGAGACAATTTTCTATATATTTTAGAAATGAGGCCTTTATCAGATCCTTTGGATATAAAAATGTCTTCCCAGTTTATTGCTTCCCTTCTAATGTTGTCTGCATTAGTTTTGTTTATATAAAACGTATTAACTTAACATAATTAAAATTATCACTTTTGTGAACAATAAATAATGATCTGTAGTTCTTATTTGATCACAAATTCCTTACTTCTTCACAAATATGAAAGGCAAACTATCCTATGCTCTTCTAATTTGTTTATAATATCATTTTTTTATGTGTAGATCATGAATGCTTTCTGACCTTTTCTTAACATACATTGTTAGCTGTGGGTCTATGCCAACTTCTGCCATACTAGTTTCCAATTTTCCTAGCAGGTTTTGTCAAATAGTGAATTCTTATCCCAAAAGCTGGGGCCTTTGGATTGTTATAGTTATTGACCATTTTGTTCTGTGAACCTAACCTATTTCATTGGTCAACTTCTCTATTTCTTAGCCAGTATCAAATAGTTTTGATGACTACTGCCTTATAATATAGTTTTAGATCTGGTACAGCTAAGCCTCTTTCATTTGCTTTTCTCTTCATTAATTCCTTTGAAATTCATGATTTTTTGTTCTTCCAGATGAATTTTGTTGTTATTTTTTCTAGATTAGTAAAATAGGTTCTTGGAAGTCTGATTGGTATAGCATTAAATAAACAGATTAATTTAGGGAGTATTGTCATCTTTATTACATGCACTTGATCTATCCACAAGCACTTGATATTTTTCCAGTTGCTTGGATCTGACTTTATTTGCATGGAAGATGTTTTGTAGTTATGCTTATATAGTTCCTGAATTTCCTTTGGAAGATAAATTCCCATAGATTTTATACTATCAACAGTTATTTTAAATGAAATTTCTCTTTGTATCTCTTCCTGTTTGATTTTGTTAGTGATGTATGAGAATGATGATGATTTATGTGGATTTATTGTGTATCCTAAAACTTTGCTAAAGTTGTGGATTATTAATAAAAGCAGTTTATTCTTTGGATTTCTCTAAGTATAACATTATATCATCTGCAAAGGATGATAATTTTGTTTTCTCATTACCTACTTTAATTCCTTTTATCTCTTTTTTCTTCTCTTATTACCAAACCTAACATTTCTAATACTGAACGTGATTTTTATTGTATTGTGATCTGGAAAAATCTTTCAGTATTTCTGGCTTTCTGCATTTGATTTTGATGTCATTATGTCCTAATATATGGTCAATTTTTGTATAGGTGCCATTAACTGCTGAGAGGAAACAAAAAACAAAAAACAGGGATAGCCATCCTGATCTCAGATCAAGCAAAAGCAAAAATTGAAGACATAAAAAACAAAAATTAATCAATTTTTGCTTTTGCTTGATCTGAGATCAGGATGGCTATCCCTGTTTTTTTTTTTTTTTTTTTTTTTTTACTTCACCTGAAGCATAATTGATTCTGCTCTAGCCTTTTACCTTTACTCTCTATATATTGCTCTGCTTTAAATGTGTTCCTTGTAAACAACATATTGTAGGATTCTGGTTTTTAATTTATTCACTTATGTTTTATTGGAGAGTTTACCCCATTCACATTTACAGTTAAAACTACTAATTCTGTACTTGCTGCCATCTTATTAAGCCAAAATTATATATATATATATATATATATATATATATATATATATAAATATTACAATTTTATATAAATATATAAATATTACATTATATATATATATAATATAAATATAAATATATATGTTATATATATTTACATACATATATGTGTATATATATTTACATACATATATGTATATAGATACATATATGTATATACATATATATATATATATATATTTTTCTTTTCCCCTTTCCCTCCTCCTCAGTTTTTTACTTATGAGCACTACTACTAGCCTTAAGCAGTCTGTGCTCTTTAGAGACCTTCTTCCTTTCTTATACCTTTCCTCTACTATTTCTGTTTTCCCTTCTATTTAACCTGCCCTGTTCCTTTTCCCCTTTTCCCTCCCACTTTTCTATTAGGTGAGAGAGATATTCTTTCTGAGAGCCAAATATGATGAAAGTAAGATTCTCACAATATTTGTCAACCTTCCTTCTTTCCCTCAATTATAATATGTTTTCTTTGCCTCTTCCTGAGATGTAATTTCCCTCATTTTAGCTCCATTTCCCCATTTTTTCTGTTACAACCCCTTTTCCACCTATAGGTGATTTTTATAATTTTTCCTTGGTCTGACAGTTCTCAAATTTAGCCATGACATTTCTTGTGGTTTTAATGTGGGGATCCCTTTTAGGAGGTATATGCTGAATTCTTTCAATAATCATTTTACCATCTGATTCTATGACATCCAGACAATTCTCTTTGATGATTTTCTGAAAGATAGTGTCTAGGCTCTTTTTTTTTTTTCATCATGCATTTCATGGAATCCAATAATCCTTGGATTGTCTCTCTTAGATCTATGTTCCAGATCAGTTGTTTTCCCAATTAGATATTTTACATTTTACATTTTTTTTTGATTTTGTTTGATTATTGTTGTTTCACAGAGTCATTCATATCGATTTGTTCAGTTCTGAATTTTAGTGAATTATTTTCTTCATTTACTTTTTAACTTCTTTTTGTATTTGTCCAATTGATTTTTTAAATAAGTTGTTTTGTTCTATAGATTTTTTCCATTTCACAAAGTCTGTTTTTTAAGGAGTTATTTTCTTTTTCCATTTCACAAACTCTGTTTTTAATGAGTTATTTTCTTTTTCTGTTTCACAAATTCTGTGTTTCTGTGAATTGCTTTCTTTTTCCATTTTATCAGATGTATCTTTTAATGAGTTATATACCTTTTCCAAACCCTCTTGCAAAGTTTTCATTTCTTTTCCCCATTTTACTTCTAGCTGTCTTCTAATATCCTTTTTAATTTCTTCTAGAAGAGCCTTGTTTGATGGGGACCAAGTTATATCACCTTTTGGGCCTTCATCTGGAAACAATCTGCCTTTAGTGTCCTCAGGATTTGAAATCTGTTCTTCTATTTCACCATAAAACCTGTCTATTATCAGAATCTTCTACATTTTTACTCATTAAAAAAAAATTATAGTGTGCTTTTAGGGCAGGGGAAGTTTTCCAAGCTTCCTCTACAAGCTGCAGCTTCCCCTATCAATGGGTCAGTGCTGATTCACTCCACATCTAATGACTGACATTTTGATCTTTTGTGCTTGTGTTGGATGTTTTATAATTTCTCTACTGATCTACTGGCTTGCAACCAGGACAGATTGGCCAACATTGCTCTAGATTCCTGTAACTTCTTCCCCATAGATACTCCAACACACAGAGTCTGCACTGCCCTGGAGAGTCCACACCACCCACAGAGTTTACACTGCCCAAGGAGTCTACACTGTCCTGAGATTACTGGCTTTTGTGTTCAGCTGTTTGTGTTAGCCTGCCTGCCTCCCATTTCCAAATGAAACAGATCTTTTTTGGTCTGCTTCATCCACAGAGATTCTCTGACACATAGAATCTTCACTGCCATGAGGACACGGCACCGCCTCAGGATCCTGTGCTGTGTGTGCTGGTGTATGTGCTCAGCTATTTGCACTGGCCACCACCCTCCTATTTCCAATAAACCACTTTTCTGGTGATTTTCAAAATTATCTTCTGCTGATAATTTGCCTCATTCCCAATATTTGTGGGTTCTGCTATTCCAGAGCTAATTCAGATCCTAGATTTTCTAATTAGTCTGAGGGTTGTAGGAGAAGTACAAAAAGAAACATGTGTGGGCTTCACCATCTTGACCCTATACCCACACCACTCCCTGCTCTCTTCCTAAAAGTGTAGCCAATTTTATGTAGGTTATACATGGGCTATCATTCAAACTATATTTCCATATCCAAAACAGTTATGAAAGAAGAAACAGATCAAAAAGGAAAAACATGTAAAAAAATAAATCAAGTGAAAAATGTGTTTTAAAGTATACCCGTATTTCCTTTATCATAATGTGGGTAGTTTTTCCTTTATGAGTCCTTTATATTTATCTTCCATCATTGTGTTTCTGAGAAGAAGAGCTGAGTCATTTATAGCTGTGTAACGTATGATATTAATGACACTGTATGCAATATTTATGTGGCTCTACTCACTTCATTTTTTATCAGTTCATTCAAGTTTTTCTAGGTTTTTCTGAAATCTGTCTATTCATTATTTCTTATTGCATAATAATATGCCATTCCATTCATATAACAGCTTGTATTTTTTTTCTCACATTCCCATAAATTCTGTAGATATTCTTGACTTTTTCTTCTTCCAGGTGGATTTCACTGATATATTTTTGTAGTTTTAGTAGTTTAGTAGTTTTAGTAGATTGATTGGCATTTTACTAAATAAGTAAATTAGCTTAGGCAAAATTTGAAGCTTTTATTATACTGATTTTGCCTATTCATAACTGATAGTTTTCTAATTGTTTTATAATTGTGTTCATATAGTTCATGGGTTTGTCTTGGCAGGTAGACTTCCAAGTATTTTATATTGTTTATAATTATTTTAAATGGAATTTTTCTATCTTTTGCTGCTAGAATTTGTTAATCTTATAATAAAGAAATTATGATGATGATAATGTGAACTTATGTTGCATCTTACATGAGCAGTTTGCTCAAGTTTTTAATAATTTCAAGCAGTTTTTTTTTAAAGTTGATTTTCTAAGATACTAAGTATGTCATCATATCATTTGCCAAGAGTGATAGTTTTGTTTTCTTATAGACTATTCTAATTTCTAAATTTTCTTCTCTTTATGCTATAGCTAGGATCTTTAGTAACTGAATAATAATATTGATAATGGGAATCATTGCATCATCTCTGATCTTATTGAGAAGGTTTCTACCCATCACATATAATGTTTGCTCATGGTTTTAGGAAAATATTTCTTAACATTTTGAGGAATGTTACCTTGAATAATATGGTCTTCACTGTTTTTTTTTTTTTTAATAATAATAGGTGCTGTATTTTTATCAAAAGATTTTTCTGCATCTCTTGATGTAATTATATGAGTTCTGGGTTGTTTGTTGGTTTTTGATATGGCCTATTATGTTGATAGTTTTCCAAATATTGTACTAGCAATCCATTCCTTGTATAAAACCCATAAGATTATATATTGCACTAATCATCTTGCTAGTATTTTGTTCAAATTTTTGTATCAATATCTGTTAGGTAAATTGGTCTATAATTTCCTTTCTCGGATTTACCTCTTTCTGATTTAGGTACCATATCTATATTTGAGTCATAAAAGGTATTTGGTAGAGTTCCTTTGCCTATTTTCCAATTAATTTACATAGTATTGTAATTAAAGGGTCTTTAAATGTTTCATAGAATTAATTTGTAAACCTACGCTGTCCTGGGCATTGTTTTCTTAGGGAATATATTAATGTCTTTCTATTTTTTTTCCTAGCATGAAGATATTTAATTATTCTATTTCCTAATCTTGTAATTTAGGTATTTTTTGTTTTCATAAGTGCTCACTGATTTTGCTCTTATTATCAGATTTATTGATGTGTAATTAGATAGAATATTTCCTAATCATTAATTTTTTCTTCATTGGTAAGTGATTTTAACTTTTTCATTTTTGATAATTTTTTCCATTTTTCTTTTTTTTATTCAAATTGCCA
Organism: Sminthopsis crassicaudata; assembly: GCF_048593235.1. Taxonomy (NCBI): domain Eukaryota; kingdom Metazoa; phylum Chordata; class Mammalia; order Dasyuromorphia; family Dasyuridae; genus Sminthopsis; species Sminthopsis crassicaudata. The sequence continues at coordinate 98,914,830 of NC_133618.1, read as the reverse complement.
GTGACTTATCTATCTTATTATTTCCCCTGCAAAAAGTTCTAGTTTTATTTATGACCATAATGCTTTTTAAACTTTCAATTTTATTAAGCTCACTTTTCATTTTCAAGATTTCCAATTTACTCTTGAATTATAGATTTTTTTTTAATTTGTTTTTTTTTCCTAGTGTTTTAAAGTTACACACCATTTTCATTAATGGTCTCTTTCTTAATTTTGTTGATGTAAGACTATAAAGAACTAATTTTTCCCTGAAGTACTGCTTTGGCTGCACTCTATAAACTTTTTTTTATATTTTCTCATTGCTTACATTATCGCTAATGAAATGATTGATTGTTTCTATGATTGTTCTTTGACACATTTGTTCTCTAAGATTAGAATATCTAGTTTCCATTTGCTTTTTAATCTATCTTTCCATTATCCTTTATTGAATGTAATTTTATTACCTTATGATCCAAAAATAATACATTTAATTTTTCTACTTTTCTACATTTGTTTTTGAGAATTGTTATGCTTTAATACACAATCACTTTTTGCCTAGGTGTGATATACTATTGGGAAATCCTTTTCCATTTAGTTTTTTTTTTTTCCCAAAAAAGTCCATCATATCTAACTTTTCTAATATTTTATTTATTTATTTTTTTCTTTCTTGTTTTAAGTTGTATTTACCTTCTCTGAGAGGTAATTACTGAGATCCCTTAATTGGGTAGTTTAAGTATCTGTTTCTTTTTATAACTTGTTTATTCTTTAAAAATTTGAATGCTATTCAGTGCATATGTTTATTATTGATATTATTTTGTTGTCTCTGGTATCTTTTAGCAAGATGTAATTTTCTTCTTCATTTCATTTATTTAGGTCTATTGTTGCTTGTTTTGTCTGAGATCAGAATTGCGGCCTCTCCTTTATTTTAAACTTTAGCTGAAGTGAAATAGATTCTGTTCTAGCCTCTTAATCTTACTAACTCTGTGTATATGTGTGTTTGCTTCTAGTTTTTTTTTTGTTTTTTTTTTGTTTGTTTTTTTTGTAAATGACATATTGTATGATTCTAATTATTGACTAATCCACCATCTTAGGTCACATAAGTTTCTGGATATTTCTTGAAAGTTTGGGATCTTTTTATTTTATTTTATTTTATTTTTGATCATGACTTTCAAGTAGTCAAATAATTCTTTTTTTTTTAACATTTTAAATTAATTTTATAATTATAACATAGGCAATTTTTTACAACATTATACCTTGTACTCACATCTATTCCAAATTTTCCCTCCTTCCCTCCACCCCCTTCCCTAAATGGCAGGCAGTCCCATACATGTTAAATGTGTTATAGTAAATGCTAGATACAATATATGTGAGCAGAACCGAATTTCTTTTTGCACAGGAAGAATTGGATTCAGAAGGTAAAAACAACCTGGGAAGAAAAACAAAAATTCAAACAGTTTACACTCATCTCCCAGTGTTCCTTCTTTGGGTGTAGCTGATTCTGTCCATCAATTAGAACTGAATTAGATCCTCTTTATGTTGAAGATTTCCACTTCCATCAGAATACATCCTCATACAGTATCATTGTTGAAGTGTACAATGATCTCCTGGTTCTGCTCATTTCACTCAGCATCAGTTCATGTAAGTTTCTCCAATCCTCTCTATATTCATCCTGCTGGTCATTTCTTATAGAACAATAATATTCCATAGCATTCATATACCATAATTTATCCAGCCATTCTTTAATTGATGGGCATCCATTCATTTTCCAGTTTCTAGCCACTACAAAAAGGGCTGCCACAAACATTTTGGCACATACAGGTCCCTTTCCTTTCTTTAATATTTCTTTGCGATATAAGCACTGCTGGATCAAAAGATATGCACAGTTTGATAACTTTTTGGGCATAATTCCATATTGCTCTCCAGAATGGTTTGATTCTTTCACAACTCCACCAACAATGTATCAGTGTCCCAGTTTTCCCACAGCCCCTAGCCAAATAATTCTTAAATTGTCTCTCCTATATCTATTTTGTAGATTAGTTGTTTTTGGATAATACAGTTTACAATTTCTAGTATTTTTTATTCTTTTGATTTGATTTGATTTGATTTTTTTCTTTTTTCTTTTTTTTTTTCTTTTTTATTTATTTATTTGCTGGAGCAATTGGGGTTAAGTGATTCGCCCAGGGTCACATAGCCAGGAGCAGTTAAGTATTTGAGAGCGGACTCCTCCTGACTTCAAGGCTGGTGTTCTACCTATTACATCCACTAGCTGCCCCAGTCAACTCTAATTTTTAAGGAGTTCTTCTCTTTATTGAATATTTGTACTTCTTTTATGATTTGACATATTCTATTTTTAAGGTATTGTTTCCTTTCAGTATTTGTGTGTGTGTGCCTTTTACCAAGCTGTTGACTCTTTTTGCATGGTTTATTTGATTTATTCTCATTTCTCTTCTCATTTTTTCCTCTACCTAAATTTGTTGATCTTTAACATTTTTCTTAAAAAAAAAAATTAAAAAAAAATAAAAAAAAAGTTCTTCCATGACCTGGGATCAATTCACTTTTTTTTTTTTTTTTTTTTTTTTTTTTTTTTTGAGGCTTTGGATGCAGTAGATTTTACTTTGTTGAATTCTGAATTTGTTCTTGATTTTCCCTGTTACACAGGATCTATACTCAGGATAATTTTTCTGTTTTTTGCTCCTTTTCATTTTATTTTGTGAGTTTTAAATCTTTGCTAAAGTGTGGTTCTGTTTCTAGAGTAGAAGGACTGCCATTCCCAACTTCAGGTTTTTAATGTATATTCAAATGTAATTTTGGCCACCTTTAAGCTTTTGGTTTTTCAAAAATAGTATTATCTAGGGACATATGTCTCTACTTCTTTATTGTGCTTTAATCTGTGAGCAACCACAAGCACTTTTTTTTTCCACCTTGAAATTGCCATGAGGATGCAAAATCCCTTTAAGCCACAAGGTATGTGTGGTGGTACTCCTCCTCTTTCTGGTGTTGAGAACCAGGATAACAAATTCAAGTATGTTCAGTGACCCCTATAACCACTTTTTGACTTATTATCTCACCACCATACCCTCTACAAGCTGAGTGGTTCAAAAATGATAGTATTGCATCTGCTTCACTCAACCCCTGGCCTGATTCTGCTTTCCTGCTGTCCAGTCTGGTCTAGGGAAACCTGAATTGTACCTTCCAAGTTGCCCTACCCTGGAAAATTATTTTACTCTGTCCTTTTGTGGTTCATGGCCACTCTAGTTTTTGCTTTGAGACATAATTTAAAGGTTTCATAATATTTGAAAGGAGAGCTTGAACAAATCCCTGCCTTCTCTTCACATCTTGGTTCCACTTGCTTTCCTATTCTTCATCTCATATCAAATAAATATCTTCTCAATCTATTACAGCTTCCACCCATCTCAAAAATGAACAAATGATTATTCTTTCTGCCAAAGAAAGCATGCCTAAATCAACAAGTGATACTGTACCATTTCATTTTGCTTAGCACATTCAACCCTCTTTATTGTCTTCACTCCTTATTTTTAAATTTTCTTAATCTATTGGCTCTTTCCCTAGCACATACAAATATTCAAAAACAAAACAAAACAAAAAAAAACTTTTAATTTGATATATCTATCTTCCTCTAGCTATCAATGCATACTGCTCCTTTTTACAGAGAAATTTCTTGAGGTTATCTACAATCAATGCTTCCATTTCATTTCATGAACTTTTTCTCTAAAATTACCAATGCTTGTCAAATCTAAAGTCCTTTCTTAGCCACATTTTTTAACTTCTCTACAGACTTTGACCCTGTTGCTTCTTATTGGTGTGCTCTTCTTTCTTAGTTTTCATAAAATTATACTACTCTCTTTCTCCTGCCAATCTTATAAGTCATCAGTATTGTTTGCTGGTTCTTTATTCATATTACAGCTGCTAATAACTGGCGCTTCCAGGGCTCTGTCGTGAATTTTATATCTTCTCCCTCTATTCTATCATTTGGTAATCTCTTCAACTTCTATTAATTCAACAATTTCTACATTGATGATACTAAGATTAACTTGTCTAGTTAACTCTTTCCAAAAAGCCAGATTCAACTTCAATTTTCTGTTAGCATATTGAATAGGATGATCCGCAGGCATCTTAAATTTTATGTTGAAAACTGTCATTGATTTTACTCAAAACTTTCAGAGTTTTTTTTTTTTTTTTTTTTTTTTTTTCCGGTCCAGAGTACCAACATTTTCCCAATCATTGTTGCTGTTCTTGTTTAGTTGATTAATTGCATCTTATTTTTCTTGTTCCTATTTGGGGTTTTCTTGCTAGGGAGGGAGTTGACATTTTTTTTCCCATGTCATTTTATAGGTGAAGAAATTTAGACTAGACTTAGTTAGTATCTGAGGCCAAATTTGAACTCAAGTCCCCGTGACTTCAGATCTGGCATTCTGTATACTGTACCATCTAGCTGCCCAACAACTCAGAATTGAAACTCAGATATTATCCTTGTTCCCCACTTTTTTCATCACTCATTTGCTGATAAGGACTGTCAGTTTAATCTTTACAATATCTCATTTAAATTCAGGGCCTCATCTCTTCACAGCTAGATTGTTATAATGGCTGGTCTTCCTGCCCCAGATTAAATAAATAAGTAAATAAAGATTCTCTTTTTATTCCAGGCTTTTCTAAATTAATAAATTGATCTTTTTAAAATTTAGGCATGATGATTTTAGCCCTACCCCCACTCTTTATAATATATTCCAATGGCTCAATTTTAGCTCTATAATTAAATATAAAATTCTGTTCAGCAGTAAAAGTTCTTCATAGTCTACATTCCTTAATCAATATTCTTATATCTTTCTCCCAAATATATATTCAGGGAACAGTGATACTGTCCTATTTCCTGTTCCTCACTCAGATAATTTTTCTCCTGACTATAGACTTTTTCAGTTTGGTTATCTCCACATGCCAGAAATTATCCTCATATCCACTTTCTGGCTTCTCTGTCTTCCCCTTTAATCAGAACCTAAATCCTAATTTGTAAAATATTATTTTTTCCTGTGCTTTCTTACAACTCAACTTTTCTCTATGTTGATAGAAGCTCTATATTTGTTGTTTATATTTTATTTATACAGTTATTTGCATGTCTCTTTGATTAGACCATAAAATCATTGAAAGCAAGCATTGTTTGTTTGTTTGTTTGTTTGTTTTGCCTTTCTATACCTACCCAGCACTTGGAGTGCCTGCCACACAGTAAGCATTTCACATATATTTGCTACCTGATTGATTTCAATTGCTGACATGGAGGACTTTGTATTTGGGATATTACATGTGATTTCAAATATACTTAACATTTTGAGTGTTTTTGCTCATCTAAACACCAGCACACCATACACCCCTCATACACATGCATACATACCAATTTTCAATCTTTATTATGGCAGAAAGTTTGTTCTTTAAGTGATATAAGAAACATAAATTTGTAACTGTAGTAATATTAAAATAGCTAGCAGTAAAGATAGATAATAAATATGTAGTAGCTATAAATTCTCTATGATATTTTAAATGTTGTTAAATGGGCCTAAGCAAGGACCTGAGACCACAGTTGTAAGTGGAACAAAAGTTTAAATTATCCTTTTAGTATATATAAGATTGTGAACATCTAGAATTAATATTAAGACTAATACTACCCTAGCAATGGGCAGAAGGATAATTTATTGTCACAGTGACAGGAAATTAAGGTTTATTCTAGTCCTATAAGAGATCTCCTCTCCTTATCTAGACATTTAACAAAAAAATCTAGCTCAGATTTTAAAATTAAAATATGTCATTAATTTAACTTGTGCTAATAATTGAAGATTTATCACAACTGACAGAACTGCTTTGGGAATCTGTAAACAACACTAACAATATTTCACTGAAACATTTCATTTGGCAAAATCTAGTATAGCCAGGAAACATTATCAGAAATTCTGCCAAAGCATCTACCACAATATCATCATGCCAATCAACTCACAGCTAATATCCATAGTAATCACACAAGCCTATCAATTCATTCTTCTTTTCCTCCTTTTAATTTTGATCCCTGGTGATTTTATCACCTCTCATGGGTACAATAATCTCTCCAAGTCATATAAATTCCAGTTCTAAATTTAGTAATCTCAAAATTCTCCTAAATTCTAGATTTTCTTAATAACAACTAGTTTAAAATGTACAAATATATTTTATAGCCATCTGCACTATTCATTCCAAAAAGAATCATCATATTTCCCTGAAATCTCTTCATTATCTTAAATTTCCTATTTTCATCAAAGACACCATCAACCTTTTCTTCAGAGAGGACTTCTTGATGTCATTCTTGATTCTCTTCTCTTCTTCCATGTCTATAGTCAATTAGTTCTCAAATCTTATTAATTTTCCCTTTATAACATTATTCACATTGCCACCTCATCTCTTTTCTTTTCTTTTTTAATTTGATGTTTATTTTCCCAATTACATGTAAAGATAGTTTTCAACATTCATTTTTATAAGATTTTAATTCTAATTTTTTTCCTTCACTCCCTTTCTTAAAACAGCAACTAATCTGATATAGGCTATATACTTGTACACAATCATTTTGACATATTTCCATATTAGTCATTATGTAAACGAAAAATCAGAACAAAAGGGAAAAATCCCTGGAATAAGAAAGAGCAAACAAAACAAAACAAAAAGGTGAAAATACAATCCATCAATCCATTTTCAGTCTCCATATTTCTCTCTCTGGATGCAGATAACATTTTCTACCCTGTTTTTTTTGGGATGGCCTTGGAACAATGTATTGCTGAGAAGACCAGAGGATATGATAGCAGTGCTTTGCTTCTGTTTACTACCACCACTACTTTGCCCTCCCTTCTATCAGTACCCATCCTTTTATTTACTCTACTTTGGTTCTACTTCCCTCTTGGGTAAGATAATTTTTTATATTCAACTAAATTTATATATTGTTTCATATTTTAGGTAATGTAGATAAGAGTAAGGTTCAAGTGATATTCACCAACTACCCTACCATTCTTTCCTCCTCTTTAAGTGGTCTTTTACTCTTCTTCATGTGAAATAACATACAATTCTACTTCTCCTTTCCTTATGTACCCAATTTATTCCTCTTTCTCATCATTCATTCTGTCATTTCTTCAAATTAATCTTATACCCATATGCTCTAGGTTTATTCCTTCTAGTTTTACTATTAGTGATACAATTATTAAATTTTACAAGTATTTTCCCATGACTGATGTAAACATTTTGGCTCTATTTAATCCTTTATGTTTTCTTTTCTCTTTTTAACCATTTAGGCTTCTCTTCAGTCTTGATATTGGACTTCAAAATTTTATTTAGTTCCGTTCTCCTTATGAATGCTTGAAATATTTCTATTGAAATGAATGATTATTTTTTCTCTTTACATATTATGCTTAAGTTCACTGGGTAGGTGATCTCTGGTTGTATTTCTAGCTCCTTTGCCTTCTGGAATACTGTGTTCCATGCCCTTCAGGACTTTAATGTTGTAGAGGCTTAGATCTGTGCAGTCCTGATTGTTGCCCTGATATTTGAATTCTTTCTTTTTGACCAGTTTTAGTATTTTTTTTAGCTTGAATTGATAGTTCTGGTTCTATTCATTTCACTCAGCATCAGTTGATGTAAGTCTCTCCAAGCCTCTCTGTATTCCTCCTGCTGGTCATTTCTTACAGAGCAACAATATTCCATAACCTTCATATACCATAATTTACCCAATCATTCTCCATTTATCTTCCAGTTTCTAGCCACTACAAAAAAAGCTGCCACAAACATTTTGGCACATACAGGTCCCTTTCCCCTCCTCAGTATTTCTTTGGGATATAAGCTCAATAGCAGCAATGCTGAATCAAAGGGTATGCACAGTCACAAGAACTTTCTGTGGATTTATAGCTTTTGTTTCTTGCTTCATTTTACCCTATTTAAGTTTATGCTTATCCCTACAATAAACGAGACTTGATCAGAAAGCCTGTCTTATCCACATAAATCCTCAGCATTTTTATACATTACCAACACAATCCAACAGCAAGAGATACAAAGAGAAATTCCATTCAAAATAATGGTCGATAGTATAAAATATTTGGGAATATATCTACCAAAGGAGAGTCAGGAATTATATGAGCAAAATTACAAAACACTTGCCACAAAAATAAAGTCAGATTTAAATAATTGGAAAGATATTCAGTGCTCTTGGATAGGCTGAGCAAATATAATTAAGATGACAATACTCCCCAAACTAATCTATTTATTTAGTGCTATACCAATCAGACTTCCAAGAAACTATTTTAATAACCTAGAAAAAATAACAACAGATTTCATATGGAACAACAAAAGGTCGAGAATTTCAAGGGAAGTAATGAAAAAAAATTAAGTGAAGGTGGTCTAGCTGTACCTGATCTAGAACTGTATTATAAAGCAACAGTCACCAAAACCATTTGATATTGGCTAAGAAATAGACTAGTTGATCAGTGGCATAGGTTAGGTTCACAGGGCAAGATAGTGAATAAAAATAGCAATCTAGTGTTTGACAAACCCAAAGATACCAACATTTGGGATAAGAATTCATTATTTGACAAAAACTGCTGGGAAAACTGAAAATTAGTATGGCAGAAACTAGGCATGGACCCACATTTAACACCACATACTAAGATTAGATAAAAATGCGTCCAAGATTTAGGCATAAAGAATGAAATCATAAATAAATTAGAGGAACATGGGATGGTTTACCTCTCAGACTTGTGGAGGAGGAAGGAGTTTGTGTCCAAGGGAGAACTAGAGACCATTATTGATCACAAAGTAGAAAATTTTGATTACACCAAATTAAAAAATTTCTGTACAAACAAAACTAATGCAAACAAGATTAGAAGGGAAGTAACAAATTGGGAAAACATTTTTTTACAGTTAAAGGTTCTGATAAAGGCCTCATCTCCAAAATATACAGAGAATTGACTTTAATTTATAAGAAATCAAGCCATTCTCCAATTGATAAGTGGTCAAAGGATATGAACAGACAATTTTCAGATGATGAAATTAAAACTATTTCCATTCATATGAAAGAGTGTTCCAAATCACCATTGATCAGAGAAATGCAAATTAAGACAACTCTGAGATATCATTACACACCTGTCAGATTGGCTAAGATGACAGGAACAAATAATGATGAATGTTGGAGGGGCTGTGGGAAAACTGGGACACTGATACATTGTTGGTGGAGTTGTGAAAGAATCCAACCATTCTGGAGAGCAATCTGGAATTATGCCCAAAAAGTTATCAAAATGTGCATACCCTTTGACCCAGCCATACTACTACTGGACTTAAATCCCAAGGAAATACTAAAGAGTGGAAAGGGACCTGTATGTGCCAAAATGTTTGTGGCAGCCCTTTTTGTAGTGGCTAGAAACTGGAAGATGAATGGATGTCCATCAATTGGAGAATGGTTGGGTAAATTATGGTATATGAATGTTATGGAATAACAGAAAAGGAACACTGGGAAATGAGTGTAAACTGTTATTTTTACCTTCTGAATCCAATTCTTCCTGTGCAACAAGAAATTCGGTTCTATACACATATATTGTATCTAGAATATATTATAATATACTTAACATGTATAAGACTGCCTGCCATCTAAGCGAGGGGGTTGGGGGAGGAAGGGAAATAATCTGAACAGAAGTAAGTGCAAGGGATAATGTTGTAAAAAATTACCCATGCATATGTACTGTCAAAAAAAGTTATAATTATAAAATAAAAAAGAAAGCCTGTCTTGTCTCCATTCTTTATGTCTCCTGTTCCCCCATTCCCTATTCTTCTCTTCTAGGTCCATGTTTTTGTCCTGCTGGATGGGACATTGTATATTCACAAATTCTTCTAAACACCAATATTTTATTGCATTACTTGTCAATGCCCTTGCCATCTATACATATAGAATGACATCAGTTATCTTTTTCTAAGCATGGAGATGATAGAATAATAGGTAATAACAAAAGTGAAATAGAACCAAAGGAAAAACTAATTTTACATTTGTAAGTGAAACTTGTTGATATGGGATTCTTGCAGTGTGTATCTAGAATAGAATAACGTTCAGGCATGAAATCAGAAAAAAAGGAGTGATTGAATATCAGAATGGAGTATAACTGTATATTAAAAGGGAAAAAAAACAAGTAGTGTCTCAAAACAAAATATTACAGGTCTAAATTCCATATGTTTTGGGGGGGAGGGAATTCTAGAAGATGGTACTAAAAGAAATTGGTTTATGAGCATTATGAAACAAATCAATTAGCAGAGAAAGTCAGATCCAGTAGTTTTGCAAGAAATGGTATTTCAGAATAACTCTCTTCCTTTTATTATCAATTTACCAAATAAGCAAAATGTTTTGCTAGATGCTTGTGATATACAGAAAAACAAAACAAAACATGAACGGTTTTCTGCCTTCATTCAGCTGACATTACAACGTGGAAAGAAAATGTAGAAGAAATCTACAAGAGATAAGTATAATCAAATTGGAGAACAGTGAAAACAAAAAGAGAGAAATAAACAAAATCATCTTTAGACATTTTTAGAATGATACATACATTTTGAGAGAGGGAGCATAAGCTAAGCTTTGAAAGAAAATAAGGATCTTGAAGGTTGGAGATAAGCCACTCTTCTTCCTCCATGTTTTAGTGCAAAACACTAAATGAAAACAAACAATGGATTAACAGACAGTGGCTTGTCTACCTTGGTGAAATGCTAATAGAAGATGAGTAGGAAGTGAAAGAATGTGGAAAAGGAGAAGAAAAAGTAAATAAAATAATACTGAAAAGAGTGATTGGAAACAGTATGATAAGGAACTTAAATAATAGCCTACAAAGTCTACATTAAATTCTCTTTAGACCCTAAGAAGTCACTGAAGGCTTTTAATCAGAGGGAATATATTGGACAGAATTGTGCACTAATAAGATTATTTAAGAAAGTGATGGAAGACACACTAAAAGTATAATAACCAAACATAACAGGAATAGTGCTACAATTATGAAGGATGGAAGGTGATTATTTGAATGAGGATGGTAGCAGTCTAAGTGGAGAGAATTTGAGAAGTGCAAGAGATATTGTGCATATGGAGCTAATAATAATAATAACAATTATAATAGCTAAAATTTATACAGTTAATTCAATTTTTATCAAAACAGCAGACTTTTATATTTGGTCCTCACAGTAATCCTCAGAAACAGATATTATCATCCCATTTTTATATATTATGAAATTAAGTTTAGGAGAGCTAGCATTGATCAGGATCACACAGCTAGCCTGAGAAAAAAGTTCACATTTAGAGTTTTCTTGATTCTAAATTGAGTATTTATAAAGAAGATGATTCTGGCATTTCTAGTATAAGGGGACAACAGAATAACCAGATAGGGCTGAAGTCAATTAGTACTTTAGAGACTCAGAGCTTAAGAAACTACAAAAGAAATGTAGGGGTACTGGAAGAATTTTTAAATATATCCTTAGTGGAAATGGCTCATTAAAGAACAATATTTGGTACTGGCTAAGACATAAAGTAGTCAATCAATGAAATAGGTTAGGTTCACAAGAAGCAATAGTCAATGACTACACTAATCTAGTGTTTGAAAAACCCCAAAACCGTAGCATCCAGGATAAGAACTCAATATTCAATAAAAATTGCTAGGAAAACAAGAAATTAATGTGACAGAAACTAGGCATTGATTCATAGCTAACACCCTATATGATAAGAAAAATTTGAAATGGTTTCATAATTTAGATATAAAAAGTGATATTATAAGCAAATAAGAAGAACAAAGAATAGTCTACCTGTAAGATCTGTGGAGAAGGAAGGAATTTGTGCCCAAAGAAGAACTAGAATACACTGAATAATCTTGATTGTTAATATAATAATAATTTTTTAAGTTAAAATTTTTTGTACAAACAAAATCAATCCAGACAAGAGAAGCAATAAACTGGAAAAAAAATACATCCAAGGGTTCTGTGCTTTTCTTTCTATATTTTGGCTCTTCCTGGTTTAGGTATTAGTACATATTTGTGTAATAGAAGGAATTTGGCAGTACTCCTTACCTACTTTTCCAAATAGTCTATGTTGTATTGAAATTAATTGTTCTTTAAATGTTTTGTAGAATTCACTAGTGAATTCACCTGGCTCTGGAGATTTTTTTTTTTCTTAGAGAGCTCACTAATGGCTTGTTCAATTTCTTTTTTCTAAAATGGGAGTATTTAAGTAATTTATTTATTTATTATCTTTTCTGTTAATCTGGGAAGCTTATATTTTTGTAAATAGTCACCCACTTAGTTTAGTTTGTCAGATTTGCTGCCATTAAGTTGGGAAAATATCTTTTAAGTATTGATTTAATTTCTTTTTTCTTAGTGGTAAGTTCATCTTTTTATTTTATTTTAATTTATCATGTTGATGATTTTTTTTACTTCTTTCTTTTTTCTAATCAAATTAACAAAATTGTATCTATTTAGCTGGGTTTTCCTAAAATTAATTTTAAGTTTTATTTATTATTTCTATAGTTTTCTTAATTTCAGTTTTATTTATCTCTCTTTTCAGTTTTAGAATTTCTAATTTTCTATTTAATTGAGGGTTTTAATTTTTCTATCTTTTTTAGTTGCATGGCCAAATAATTGTTTTCCTCTTTTTCTATTTTATTCATGTAGCTATTTAGAGATATAAAATTTCCTCTAAGGAACTTCTTTGGCTGCATCCCATAGCATATTAGTTTTTGTGTAGGGGCCATGTACTGCTGAGAAAAATATATTCCTTTCTGTCCCTATACAGTTTTCTCCAAAGATCTGTCATGTCCAGGTTTTCTAGGATCCTACTAATGTCCCTAATTTATTTCTTGCTTATACTGTGCTTAGTTTTATCTGATTCTGAGAGTGGAAGGTGTAGGTCCCTCACTCATATAGGTTTGCTATTTATTTCTTCATATATTTGGCTTAAAACCTTCTCTAGGAATTTAGCTGCTCTATCACTTGGTGATTACATATTTATTATTGTTACAACTTCATTGTTTAAAAGACCATTTTTCAAGATCTGAGACCAGAATTATTACTACCCTTGCTTTTTTTTTTTTTTTTTTTTTTTTTTTTTTACTTCAACTGCAGCATAATAAATTCTGCTCTGGATGTTTGCCTTTATGTTGTGTGTGTGTCTCTCTGTGTCAAATATGTTTCTTATAAATGACATATATTGTAGAATTCTGTTTTTTAATACAGTCTGCTATTCAATTCCATTTTTTGGGAGAGCTCATTCCATTAACGTTCATAATTATGATTGCCAGTTCTGTATTTCCTTCCATCCTATTTTCTCTGCCATATATACTTTTGTTCACTCTTTCTACCCTTCCTTAGTATCCTCCACTATTTTCTCTCCTATCACCCCATTCTTCCTTTTTAACTTCTTTTTCTAGTGTTTCTCTCCTCCTTCTGCCCTGTCTTTTTTTCCTCTCTCCTCTTATTCCTTTTTTTTTTTTGTTAATTTTATAATTATAACATTTTTTGACAGTACATATGCATAGGTAATTTTTTTACAACATTATCCCTGGTACTACCTTCTTTTCTGAATTTTCCCCCTCCTTCCCTCCACCCCCTCCCCTAGATGGCAGGCATCCCCATACATATTAAATATGTTATAGTATATCCTAGGTACAATATATAGGTGCAGAACTGAATTTTGTTGTTGTTGTTGTTGTTGTTGTTGTTGTTGCAAAGGAAGAATTGGATTCAGAAGATAAAAATAACCTGGGGAGAAAAACAAAATAATGATAATAGTTTACACTCATTTCCCAGTGTTCTTTCTCTGGGTGTAGATGATTCTGCCCATCATTGATCAATTGGAATTGGATTAGCTCTTCTCTATGTTGAATATATCTACTTCCATCAGAATACATCCTCATACAGTATCATTGTTGAAGTGTATAATGATCTCCTAGTTCTTCTCATTTCACTCAGCATCAGTTGATGTAAGTCTGTCCAAGCCTCTCTGTATTCATCCTGCTGGTCATTTCTTACAGAACAATAATATTCCATAGCATTCATATACCATAATTTACCTAACCATTCTCCAATTGATGGGCATCCATTCATTTTCCAGTTTCTAGCTGCTACAAAAAGGGCTGCCACAATCATTTTGGCACAAACAGGTCGCTTTCCCTTCTTTAGTATTTCCTTGGGATATAAGTCCAGTAGTAGCACTGCTGGATCAAGGGGGTATGCAGAGTTTGATAATTTGTTGGGCATAATTCCAGATTGCTCTCCAGAATTTTGGATTCATTCACAACTCCACCAAAAATGCATCAGTGTCCCAGTTTTCCCACATCCCCTCCAACATTCATCATTATTTGTTGCTGTCATCTTAGCCAATCTTACAGGTTCGCAGTGGTATCTCAGAGGTGTCTTAATTTGCATTTCTCTGATCAATAATGATTTGGAACACTCTTTCATATGAGTGGAAATAGTTTCAATTTCATCATCTGAAAATTGTCTGTTCATATCCTTTGACCATTTATCAGTTGGAGAATGGCTGATTTCTTATAAATTAGAGTCAATTCTCTGTATATTTTAGAGATGAGGCCTTTATCAGAACCTTTAACTGTAAAAAATGTTTTCCCAACTTGTTACTTTCCTTCTAATCTTGTTTGCATTAGTTTTGTTTGTACAAAAGCTTCTCAATTTGATGTAATCAAAATTTTCTATTTTGTGATCAATAATGATCTCTAGTCCTCTTTTGGTCACAAATTCCTTCCTCCTCCACAAATCTAAGAGATAAACTATCTTATGTTGTTCTAATTTATTTATGATATCTCTATGCCTAAATCATGGACCCATTTTGATCTTATCTTAGTATGTGGTGTTAAATGTGGGTCCATGCCTAGTTTCTGCCATATTAATTTCTAGTATACCCAGCAGTTTTTTTCAAATAATGAATTCTTATCAAAGTTGGGGGGGTTGTCAAACAGTAGATTGCTATTTTTATTCACTATCTTGTCCTGTGAACCTAACCTATTCCACTGATCAACTAGTCTATTTCTTAGACAATACCAAATGCTTTTGGTGACTGTTGCTTTATAATATAGTTCTAGATCAGGTACAGCTAGGCCACCTTCATTGATTTTTTTTTTTCATTACTTCCCTTGAAATTTTCGATCTTTTGTTCTTTCATATGAATTTTGTTGTTATTTTTTCTAGGTCATTAAAATAGTTACTTGGGAGTCTGATTGATATAGCACTAAATAAATAGATTAGTTTAGGGAGTATTTTCAGCTTGATTATATTTGCTCGCCCCATCTAAGAACACTTAATGTCTTTCTAATTATTTAAATCTGACTTTATTTTTGTGGCAAGTGTTCTGTAATTTTGCTCGTATAATTCCTGACTTTCTTTGGTAGATAGATTCACAAATATTTTATGCTATCGACATTTATTTTTAATGGAATTTCTCTTTGTATCTCTTGCTGTTGGATCGTGTTGGTAATGTATAAAAATGCTGAGAATTTATGTGTGTTTATTTTGTATCCTGCAACTTTGCTGAAATTTTGAATTATTTCTAATAGCTTTTTAGCAGAGTCTTTGGGGTTCTCTAAGTATACCATTATGTCATCTGCAAAGAGTGATAGTTTGATTTCCTCATTACCTACTCTAATTCCTTGAATTTCTTTCTCGGCTCATTGGTGAGGCTAGCATTTCTAGTACAATGTTGAATAGTAATGGTGATAGTGGGCAACCTTGTTTCACTTCTTTTCTTACTAGAAAAGTTCCAGTTTATTGCCATCACATATGATGTTTACTGATGGCTTTAAATATATGCTCCTGATTATTTTAAGGAATAGCCCATTTATTCCTATACTCTCAAGAGTTTTTAGTAGGAATGGATGTTGGATTTTATCAAATGCTTTTTCCTGCATCTATTGAGATTATCATATGCTAATAATTTTCCTACTATTGAATCAGCCCTGCATTCCTGGTATAAATCCCACTTGGTCATATTGTATTATCCTGGGGATGATTTTCTGTACTCTTTTTGCTAATATTTTATTTAAGATTTCAGCATAAATATTCATTAGGGAGATTGGTCTATAATTTTCTTTCTCTGTTTTCTGCCTACCTGGTTTAGGTATCAGTACCATATCTGTGTCATAAAAGGAATTTGGTAGGACTCCTTCAATCCCTATTTTTTCAAATAGTTTACATGGCATTGGAGTTAGTTGTTATTTAAATGTTTGGTAGAATTCACATGTAAATCCATCTGGTCCTGGGGACTTTTTCTTAGGAATTTGGTTAATAGGTTGGTCTATTTCTTTTTTCTGAGATGGGACTATTTAGACTACTTACTTCTTCCTCTGTTAATCTGGGCAAGCTATATTTCTGAAGGTATTCTTCCATTTCATTTAAGTTATCGAATTATTGGCATAAAGTTGGGCAAAGTAGCTCCTAACTATTGTTCTAATTTCCTCTTTATTATTGGTGAGTTCTCCCATTTCATTTTTAAGACTATAAATTTGTTTTTCCTCTTTCCTTTTTTTAATCAGATTTAATAAGGGTTTGTCTATTTTGTTGGTTTTTTCATAGATCCAACTATGTTTTATTAATTAATTCAATAATCTCACGTTTTATTTTGAGAATTTCAAGTTTTGTGTTTGTCTGGGGTTTTTTAATTTGTTCCTTTTCTAGCATTTTTAATTTTAAGCCCAATTCATTGACCTTCTCTTTCTCTATTTTATACACCACTAGAGATACAAAGCTTCCCCTTATTATTGCTTTGGCTATATCCCACTCATTTTGGTATGATGGCTCATTATTGTCATTTTATTGGGTGAAGTTATTAATTATGTCTTTGGTAATAGATTATTTATCTCCCAATTATTTTTTGGTCTATTTTCCCCTGGCTTTTTATTGAATGCAATTTTCATTGCATTGTGGATGCATTTACTATTTCTGCCTTACTGCATTTGATTTTGAGGTTTTTATGTCCTAGTATATGATCAATTTTTGTATAAGTTCCATGAACCGCTGAGAAGAAAGTGTACTCCTTTCTGTCTTCATTTAGCTTTCTCCAAAGATCTATCATATCAAATATTCTATTTACCTCTTTGACTTCTTTCTTATTTATTTTGTGGTTTGATTTATCTAATTCTGAGAGTGCAAGGTTGAGATCTCCCACTATTGTAGTTTTGCTTTCTATTTCTCCTTTCAGCTCTCTTAATTTCTCTTTTAAGAATTTAGATGCTGCACCACTTGGTGCATATATGTTTAATATTGATACTGCTTCATTATCTATGCTACCCTTTAGCAAGATATAATGTTCTTCCTTATCTCTTTTAATTAGATCAATTTTTGTTTTTGTTTGATCTGAGATGAGGATGGCTACCCCTGCTTTTCTGGCTTCACCTGAAGCATAGTAGATTCTGCTCCACAATTTTACTTTTATTCTGGATGTATCACCCTGTTTCAGGTGTATTTCCTGTAAACAACACATAGTAGGATTCTGGCTTTTAATCTAGTCTGCTAACTGCTTCCTC
This sequence comes from Sminthopsis crassicaudata, assembly GCF_048593235.1. Taxonomy (NCBI): domain Eukaryota; kingdom Metazoa; phylum Chordata; class Mammalia; order Dasyuromorphia; family Dasyuridae; genus Sminthopsis; species Sminthopsis crassicaudata. Next base: position 98,897,293 of record NC_133618.1, on the reverse strand, counting down.
TTTATGGGAGAGTTTACCCCATTCACATTTATGTTAGAATGACTAATTTTATATTGCTTGCCATCCTGTTAATCCCTGCTTATGCTTTTCTCCTTTCCTTCCCTCTTACTCCCCCTCTCCAGTATTAAACTTGTGAGTACCACTTGCTTTTCACAGCCCTCCTTTTTTAGTATCCCTCTCCCACCTTAAAGTTCCTCCCCTTATTTTAGCCCTTTTCCTCACATTTTCTGTATTTTCTTCCCCTTAGCTTACTCCTTCCCTTTCACTTTTCAGCGAAGTGGAAGAAGTTTCACCATAAATCAAATATGTCAATTGATAACAATATGTTCATTCCCCTCCTTTCTTTCTCTCAGATATAATAGTTTACCTTTTCCTCTTCATGAGATGTAGTACCGCCACTTTATCCTCTTTTATGATACAATTTCCTTTCCACCTCTGGTTTCTAGGACAAATTATACATGTGTTCTTTACATATGTTTATGGCAAAAATATAGTTATCAAGATTTATTTTTACCTTTTTAGAAATCTCTTGAGTTCTGTATTTGAAGATCAAACATTTTGTGTAGATCTGTTTTTTTTTTTTGTTTGTTTTGTTTTTTGTTTTTTGTTTTTTTTTGTTTCTTTGTTTGTTTTCATCGAGAATAGATGGAATTCATTTATTTCATTAAATGTCCATCTCTTGCCCTAGAAAAGGATGCTCATTTTTGCTGGGTAAGTTATTTGTGGCTGCATACCAAGTTCCTCAGCCTTTCGGAATATCATATTCCAGGCCCTTTCTTCTTTAATGTGGATGCTGTTAGATCCTGGGTTATCCTTATTGTGGCTCCTCCATATCTGAATTGCTTTTTTCTAGCAGCTTCCAATATTTTTTCCTTCCTCTGATGGTTCTTGAACTTGGTCACTATATTTTTTGGTGTTTTGATTTTAGGGTCCCTTTCAGTAGGTGATCAATGATTTTTTTCAATGTCTATTTTACCCTCTGTGTCTAAAGCGTCTGGGCAGTTCTCTTTGATAATTTCCTGGAAAATAGTGTCCAGGCTTTTTTTTATCTCACATTTTTCAGGGAGTCTGATTATTCTCAGGTTGTCTCGCCTGGATCTGTTTTCCAGGTCTGTTGTCTTTCCAATAAGGTACTTGAAATTGTTTTCAATTTTTTTTTCGTTTTTCTGGTTTTGCTTGACTACTTCTGGGTTTCTTCTTGAGTCATTCATTTCTACTTGTTCGAGTCTAATTTTCAATGATGTATTTTCTTCACTCACTTTTATTTATTTATTTTTTATATCTTTTTGTAATTGTGCAATTGAGTTTTTAAGTGAGTTTTTTTCTTCTATGGAATTTTTTTCCATCTCATCCATTTAATTTTTTAGAGAGCTGTTTTCTTTTTCCAACTCTCTAATTTTATTTCTCAATGATTTGTTTTATTTTTATCCACTCTGTCTTTAAATGCCTGGGATGACTTCTCCAGACTCTCTTGCCAAGCTTCCCTTTTCCAATTTCTCTTCTTGCTTTCTTGTGAGAGCCTTCTTGATTTCCTCTATGAAAGTCTTTTGCATGGAGGAACAGATCATATCCTCCTTAGGGGATTCCTCTGGAGCCAGTCTGCTTTTAGTCTCCTCCAGGTTTGAAGCCTGCTCTCTGTCCATATAGAAATCAATGATTAGAGCCCTTTTAAATTTTTTGTTCATTTTGTCAGAGTGACTTCAAGTAAAACAAATTGGCAAGAGAAACAACTGGTCTGTTTTTTTTTTTTTGGGGGGGCGGAGCTGGATGTTGATACCTGGCTTCCTCTACAGACTGCGAGAGACAGCAGCGAGGTATTAGCATAGTGATGGCTGTACTGGGTCTGTGTTCTGAAGCTCTAAGAATGCACTGAGTCACTCCAGGTGGGGGTGGGGGTGGCTGGGTCCCAAGAGATGCTAGCTTTCCGAGGGTTTTATTCTTTACCTCCAGTGTTTACACCTTTTCTGCTGCTCCTGGCTTGCTGCCAAAATAGAATATCCACACTGGGATAAAGGTTGTTTTGCAGAAATGATAGAGATCAGACCTCTGCCCCCTGGGGTCTGAGCTGTGTGAGCTGCCTATGATGCTCTTGCTGCTTGCCCTCAATTTTTGCACAATCTGTTCGTCCCCTCCCCCAAGCAAACACAGACCTTTTCTGGCGAATTTTCAAGGATGTATTTTGTTGGTGATTATTTGTGGGTTTCTTTTCCAGTCAAGCATTAATTCTGAGGCTTGTCATGAAATAAGTTTTGAGAGAAAAGGCACAGTTCAAGCAGTTGTTTGCCTCCTTTCCACCATCTCCTCTTATTTCTTTTTTTTTTTTTTTAATGTCGAATGTCTGTGCTCATGATTTATTGAGTTTTTTTTTAATTTTTATTTTATATATATATATATATATATATATATATATATATATATATATATATATATATATATATATATATATATATTTATAATATTATCCCTTGTATTCATTGTTCCAAATTATCCCCCCCTCCCTCTATTCCCTCCCCCCAATGACAGGCAATCCCATACATTTTACATGTGTTACAATATAGTCTAGGTACAATACATGTGTGTAAATACCATTTTCTTGTTGCACAATAAACTTTAGATTCCGAAGGTACATGTAACCTGGGCAGACAGATATTAGTGCTAACAATTTACATTCACTTCCCAGTGTTTCTTCTCTGGCTGTAGCTACCTCTGTCCATCATTGATCAACTGGAAGTGAGTTGGTTTTTCTTTATGATGAAGATTTCCACTTCCATCAGAATACATCCTCATACAATATTGTTGTTGAAGTGTACAGTGATCTTCTGGTTCTGCTCATTTCACTCAGCATCAGTTGATTTAAGTCTCTCCAGGCCTCTCTGTATTCCTCCTGCTGGTCATTTCTTACAGAGCAATAATATTCCATAACCTTCATATAGCACAATTTACCCAACCATTCTCCAACCGATGGACATCCATTCATCTTCCAGTTTCTAGCTACAACAAAAAGAGCTGCCACAAACATTTTGGCACATATATGTCTCTTTCCGCTCTTTAGTATTTCTTTGGGATATAATCCCAGTAGTAGCGCTGCTGGGTCAAAGGGTATGCACAGTTTGATAACTTTTTGGGCATAATTCCAGATTGCTCTCCAGAATGGCTGGATTCTTTCACAACTCCACCAGCAATGTATCAGTGTCCCAGTTTCCCCACAGCCCCTCCAACATTCATCATTATTTGTTCCTGTCATCTTAGCCAATCTGACAGGTGTGTAGTGGTATCTCAGAGTGGTCTTAATTTGCATTTCTCTGATCAGTAGTGATTTGGAACACTCTTTCATGTGAGTGGATATGGTTTCAATTTCTTCCTCTGAGAATTGTCTGTTCATATCCTTTGACCATTTATCAATTGGAGAATGGTTCGGTTTCTTATAAATTAGGGTCAGTTCTCTATATATTTTAGAAATGAGACCTTTGTCCGAACCTTTCCTTTTAAAAATATTTTCCCAATTTGTTACTTCCCTTCTAATCTTGTTTGCATTAGTATTATTTGTACAGAAACTTTTAATGTTTGATGTAATCAAAATCTTCTATTTTGTAATCAATAATGATCTCCAGTTCTCCTCTGGTCATAAATTCCTTCCTCCTCCACAAGTCTGAGAGGTAGATTATCCTCTGTTCCTCTAATCTATTTATTATCTCTCTCTTTATGCCTAAATCATGGACCCATTTTGATTTTATCTTGGTATATGGTGTTAAGTGTGGATCCATATCTAATTTCTGCCATACTAATTTCCAGTTTTCCCAACAGTTTTTTCCTGAATAATGAATTTTTATCCCTAATGTTGGTATCTTTGGGTTTGTCAAAAATTAGGTTGCTATATATGTATCCTTTTTTGTCCTTTGTATCTAATCTGTTCCACTGATCTACCGGTCTATTTCTTAGCCAATACCAAATGGTTTTGGTGACTGCTGCTATATAATATAGCTTTAGATCAGCTACACTTAGACCACCTTCCTCTGACTTTTTTTTCATTAGTTCCCTTGCAATTCTCGACCTTTTATTCTTCCATATGAATTTTGTTGTTATTTTTTCTAGGTCATTGAAATAGTTTCTTGGGAGTCTGATTGGTATAGCACTAAATAAATAGATTAGTTTGGGGAGTATTGTCATCTTTATTATATTCGCTCGGCCTATCCAAGAGCACTGAATGTCTTTCCAATTATTTAAATCTGATTTTATTTTTGTGGCAAGTGTTTTGTAATTTTTCTCATATAATTCCTGACTTTTCTTTGGTAGATGGATTCCCAAATATTTTATACTCTCAACATTTGTTTGGAATGGAATTTCTCTTTGTATCTCTTGCTGTTGCATTTTGTTAGTGATATATAAAAATGCCGAGGATTTATGTGGATTTATTTTGTATCCTGCCACTTTGCTGAAATTTTGAATTATTTCTAGTAGCTTTTTAGCAGAGTCTTTGGGGTTCTCTAAGTATACCATCATGACATCTGCAAAAAGTGATAGTTTAATTTCCTCATTTCCTACTCTAATTCCTTGAATCTCTTTCTCGGCTCTTATTGCCGAGGCTAGCGTTTCTAGTACTATATTGAATAGTAATGGTGATAGTGGGCAAACTTGTTTCACTCCTGATCTTACTGGGAAAGGTTGCAGTTTATTTCTATTGCATATTATGCTTACTGAAAGGTCTTAAATATATGCTCCTGATTATTCTAAGGAATAATCCATTTATTCCTATACTCTCAAGAGTTTTTAGTAGGAATGGATGTTGGATTTTGTCAAATGCTTTTTCTGCATCTATTGAGATGATCATATGGTTCTTATTAATTTGATTATTAATATGGTCAATTATATTAATAGTTTTCCTAATATTAAACCAGCCCTGCATTCCTGGAATAAATCCTACTTGATCATAGTGTATTATCCTGGAGATGATTTTCTGAAGTCTTTTTGCTAATATCTTATTTAAGATTTTAGCATCAATATTCATTAAGGAGATTGGTCTATAATTTTCTTTCTCAGTTTTCGATCTACCTGGTTTAGGTATCAGTACCATGTCTGTGTCATAAAAGGAGTTTGGTAGGACTCCTTCATCCCCTATTTTTTCAAATAATTTATATAACATTGGGGCTAATTGTTCTTTAAATGATTGGTAGAATTCACATGTGAATCCATCTGGCCCTGGGGATTTTTTCCTGGGGAGTTGATTAATAGCTTGTTCTATTTCTTTTTTCTGAAATGGGACTATTTAAGCAATTTATCTCCTCCTCTGTTAATCTAGGGAGCCTATATTTTTGGAGGAAGTCATCCATTTCACTTAAGTTATCAAATTTATTGGCATAAAGTTGGGCAAAGTAACTCCTTATTATTTCTCTAATTTCCTCTTCATTGGTGTAAAGATCCCCCTTTTCATTTGTAAGACTATGAATTTGATTTTCCTCTTTCTTTTTTTTGATCAAATTTACCAAAGGTTTATCTATTTTATTGGCTTTTTCATAAAACCAACTCTTGGTTTTATTTATTAATTCAATAGTTTTTTTTTTACTTTCAATATTATTGATTTCTCCTTTTAATTTTTGTATTTCAAGTTTAATTTTTGGTTGGGGGTTTATAATTTGGTCTTTTTCTAGCCTTTTAAGTTGTAAGCCCAATTCGTTAATCTTCTCTTTCTCAATTTTCTTCAAATAAGCCTCTAAAGATATAAAATTTCCCCTTATTACTGCTTTAGCTGCATCCCAAAGATTTTGATATGATGTCTCATCATTGTCATTATCTTGGGTGAAATTGTTAATTGTTTCTATAATTTGCTCTTTCACCCAGTCATTCTTTAAGATGAGATTATTCAGTTTCCAATTACTTTTTAGTCTACTTATCCCTAACTTTTTACTGAATGTAGCTTTTATTGCATTGTGATCTGAGAAGAAGGCATTTATTATTTCTGCCTTCCTACCTTTAATTTTGAGATCTTTATTTCCTAATCTATGGTCTATTTTTGTATAGGATCCATGAACTGCTGAGAAGAAAGTATATTCCTTTCTATTGCCATTCAGTTTTCTCCAAATGTCTATCATACCTAGTTTTTCTAATGTTCTATTTACTTTTTTAATTTCTTTCTTGTTTGTTTTGTGGTTTGATTTGTCTAAATCTGAGAGTGCAAGGTTGAGATCTCCCACTATTATAGTTTTACTGTCTATTTCTTCTTGCAGTTCTCTTAACTTTTCCTTTAGAAAGTTAGATGCTATACCACTTGGTGCATATATGTTTAGTATTGATATGGCTTCATTATTTATGCTACCTTTCAGCAGGATATAGTTTCTTTCCTTATCTTTTTTAACGAGATCTACTTCTGCTTTTGCTTGATCTGAGATAAGGATAGCTACCCCTGCTTTTTTGGCTTTACCTGAAGCATAATAGATTCTGCTCCAACCTTTTACCTTTACTCTGTATGTATCTCCCTGCTTTAAGTGTGTTTCCTGTAGACAACATATTGTAGGATTCTGCTTTTTGATCCAATCTGCTATCCATCTCCGTTTGATGGGATCGTTCATCCCATTTACATTTACAGTTAAAATTACTAATTCTGTATTTCCTGCCATCGTATTATCCCCAGATTATGCTTTTTTCCCTTTACCCCCCTGATCCCCCTTCCCGATATTTAATTTACAGACCCCCCCTTTTTAATGCGCAACCCTCCCTCTTTTTTTTTTTTTTAGGATCCCTCCCCCCTCCCTCCAAGTCCCTTCACTTATTCTTCTATTCCTTTTCCCTTTTCCTCTCCCCCCTTTTAATGAGGTGAGAGAAAATTCTCTGAAAAACAAATATGTTAATTATTTACTCTTTGAGCCTCTCCTGATGAGAGTAAGATTCACACAATGATTCTCCCCCTCACTAAGTTCCCTCAGATATGGTGTATTTTCTATGCCTCTTCCTGGGATGTAGTTTCCCTCTTTTTATCATTCCTTCCCCTTTTTCTGAACCGACCTCCTTCCCTTTACTACACCCCCCTTTTTTTCTTTTATTTCAGTAAAATCAAATTATCCTTGAGTACTTTTTATATACCCACAACAGAGTTACAGTTCTCAAGGATTCTGTGTACCTTTTTCTGTTTCTCTTCAGTCTTGTGGATGTAGATCAAATTTTTTGTTTTAGTCTGGTTTTTTTCGTAGAAACATATAGAATTCCTCTGTTTCATTGAATGACCATCTTCTTCCATGGAAAAAGATGCTAAACTTAGCTGGGTAGTTCATTCTTGTTTGCAGTCCTTGATCTTTTGCCTTACGGAATATCAGGTTCCAGGCCCTTCTATCTTTTAATGTGGAGGCAGCCAGATCTTGGGTGACCCTTATTGTGGCACCTTGGTATTTAAATTTTTTTTTTTCTAGCTGCTTGCAGGATTTTCTCCTTTGTGTGGTAATTCTGCAACTTAGCCACTATATTCCGTGGTGTTCTTTTTTTAGGTTCTATTTCAGAAGGAGTTCGATGAATTCTTTCCACATCTACTTTCCCTTCTGTTTCTATTATCTCTGGACAGTTCTCTTTGATAATTTCCTGTAAAATAGAATCTAGGCTCTTTTTTTGGTCATAGTTTTCTGAAAGTCCAATAATCCGCAGATTATCTCTCCTAGATCTATTTTCCAGGTCTATAGATTTTCCCAGTAAGTATTTGACGTTGTTCTCCAGCTTCTCATTGTTTTTGTTTTGTTTGACTGATTCTTGGGTTCTCTGTGAATCATTCATTTCTATTTGTTCCATCCTGACTTTTAAGGAGTTATTTTCTTCTTTCACAGTTTTTAGTTCTTTTTGTAAATGCCCAATTTCGTTTTTAAATGAATTATTTTGCTCTATTGAATTTTTTTCCATTTCCCTAATTTTTTTTTGAGAATTATTTTCTTTTTCCAATTCAGAAATTCTATTTTCTTGAGACTTTTTTATCTTTTCCAATTCAGAAATCCTACTTTCCTGTGTTTTTTTAACCTTTTCTAATTCATAAATTTTGTTTCCCTGCATCTCCTGTGAATTCTTTATTTTTTCCAATTCCAATTTCAGGACATTGTTATTCTCTAACATAGCTTCCCTTTCCTTTCCCCATTTTTCTTCAATCTCCCTTAATTTTTTAAGAGTTTCTTCTAGGAGAGAGTTATGTGATGGGGGGCAGGAATCATTCCCCTTTAGGTTTTTATCTGCTGTCTCTCTGCTGTTAACTTCCTCGAGGTTGGATACCCGCTCTTTCTCTGTGTAGAAGGAATCTATAGTTTTTCTGGCTTTTTTGCTCATACTTAAAAAATCTTTTGGGGTCTGTCCCTGGGGTAGGAAATTATTTATTTACTTCTTTACCAGCTTCCTCCCAGACCGGATGGATGCAGCGGCTCCTGTGCCTGAGCTAAGATAGAGCTCTGGGAGAGAGTTCTCTACCCCTTCCCTGGAAGTGCCTCAGAGGTGATTAGTGCTGCTGTGCCCCGAGGGCACTGTGTTTTAGAGGCTTCCCTGAGATTTGAGACTGAACAGTAAAGAAAGCACAAAGCCCAGCCTATGTGTCCCGGTGGGGCGTGGATGTCTGCAGCAGGTGACGTGAAAAGCCCCTGCGCTCAAACTGGAAGTGTCTGCCAGAAACTGCAGTCCCTAGTTCAAAGGTTCAGCTTCTCTGGGACTTCCTGGAGCTGATTCCACTCCCTCCAGCTAAGCTAGGCAGTGTGTGTTGCCTTGGGCCGTATCCACCCACTTGTCAATCTCTTAACTATTCTCAGGTGGTAGCTGAGGCCACACCCCCTGATGCTGAGATCTGCTGAGTCACCTCCAGGGACCGGGGAAAATCTAATCTGAGTTTTAAAATATTTTGGCTTTCTCTTCTGAACTGCTAAATAATTAGCAGAGAAGAGCTAACAGCCTGTGCCAGATTCCTTTACCTCAGTGGCTTCTCTGATCCCAGAGCCCTCCCCAGCGCAACCAGCGCAGTGTGCCACTACCCAACCGTCTGTGCTGGCCTCTCTTCTTCCTCCCCTGGGGACTGACCTTCTCTGTTGAAACTCCAGAATCTTTTCAGCTGGTAAGTCGTGCTTCCAGTCCTTGTGGTATCTATCAGTCCAGGGCTTATTTTGAAACTTAATTTATCTAATTGGTTGTGAGGGAGTGAGGACATTCACAGAGTCGTGTGTTTCTTCTCCACCATCTTGGCTCCGCCCCCCCTCCTCTTATTTCTTTATAGTTAGATGTCTATACCTAACTAAATGATTAAATTATTCCTTCTTAGAGTCAAAATTGATGAAATAAAACTTCCAACAATACTCATCCCCTTCCTCTGTTTCCCTCATTTGTAATAGGTCTTTTGCCTTTCTTCATGTGAACTAATTGTCTCACATCCCTCCCCTTTCATCTTTTTCCAGTACAGACCTTTTTCCACACCTTAATGGCTTTTTTTTATCATCACATCAGAGATCATTCACAGCTACATCCTCAGTTCATGTGATGCCCCCTCTTTCCACAGCAGTGACAGATAAAATTCTCAAGAGTTACAGATATAGCTTTCCCATTTAGGGCTGTAATAGTTTAACCTTTAAATAATATATATTTTTTCTCCTGTTTACCTTTGTATGCTTCTCTTTAGTCTTGTGTTTGTAGATTATATTTTCCTTTTAATTCTGTTTTTTTTTTTTTTATTTTTTTTTTCAATAGAAATGATTGAAAGCGTGTTACTTCATTGAAGATACATCACCTCTCCTGAGAGATGATGCTGGGTATCACTAGATATTTAACTCTTGCTTGTAACTCTAGTTCCTTTGGCTTCTGAAAGAGTTTTTCCAAGCCCTCTGATCTTTTAGGCTGCTTTTAAGCTTTTAACCTCCTGGGCAGTCCTGACTGTTGCTTCTTGGTGTTTGAATAGGTTTTGTCTGGCTGCTTGCAGTATTTTTCCTTGATATTGTAGTTCTGGAATTTCATAGCAATGTTCCTTGGGCTTTTCCTTATAGAATCTATTTCCAAAATTGATCAATAGATTGTTTCAATGAGAATTCCCTACATTATTTCTGCAAAACTCTTGGAGAATGCTATCCAGATTCTTTTTCTTTTTTTTTTTTTTTTTGGTTGTGGCATTCAGATAGGTCAATAATTTTTAATTGTCTCTTCCTGATCTATTTTCCAGGTTCACTATTTTTCCAATTAGGTATTTCACACTCACTTACATTTTTTAATCTTTTCAGTTGTTTGACTGATTCTTGTTCTCTCATAGAATCATTATCTTTCATTTGCTCCATTATAGTTTTTAATGTGTGATTTTCTTCAGTTAGCTTTTTTATTTCTTTTTCCATTTTGTTAATTCTACCTTTTAATGTATTGTTTTCTTCGTTTTGTTTTTTGTTTTTTGCATTTGGTCAATTATATTTTTTAAATAGTCATTTTCTTCTGTCCATTTTTTTTCCTTTTCCAAGCTGTAGACTCTCTAAGACATTTCTTTGGTCATTTTTCTTCTACTCCATTATATGTCTTTTACATTCTTTTATTAGCACTTCCAAGAAGGCTCTTTGGGCTTTAGATCCATTCATATTACTCTTTAAGATTTCCTCTTTGAAAAATTTGTCCTTGTCACAGTTATTTTTTGGTCTTCCCTGTCACTATAGAAGCTTTCTATAGTCAAGATTTATTTCTGTTTCTTGCTCATTTTTTTCCCCTTTCCTTTTGGTATTTCCTCTTTTACTTTTATGGTTGCTCTTCGTTCCTGGAATAAAGTGGACACTGTCCCTAGCTTCTTGTGCAGTTCTGACCCTTGGCTTTAAACGTGAGGATCCCTAATGTTTGCAGGGGTTAGTTTTTTCCTGTTGTCTTCAGGAAACATTCTTGTTTCCCAGAGTTTGCTGTCCGAGCTGGAACTGGATGCTGCCCCACTGATCTGTCTTCTACTATATTAGGACTGAAATCTTAGTTGCTGATTTGCTGTGATGAAGACCCTCTCACCAGCTTTCCCAGAGTCTGTCTGCTCTGGACTGAACCCCTTGAAACCCCAATGAAACTAATCTTTCTTGAAATTTTTTTTCAGTCTGTATTGAGATGGAGAGTGTTTTTTTTTTCCATCAGACTATTCAGAGGCAGTGACTTTCAAGGGAAACTGGGAGAGCCAGAGCAGTTTCCAGGAAACCTGGAAGCATTTCATTACCTTACCTCCTTACCTATTTCTTTCTTTTTTTTAAAATTAATTTTATAATTATAATTTTTTGACAGTGCATATGCATGAGTAATTTTTTTACATTATCCCTTGTAATCATTTTTCCAAATTTTCCCCTCCCTCCCTCTACTCCCTCCCCTAGATGACAGGCAATCCCATACATATTAAATGTGTTACAGTATAACCTAGATACAATATGTGTGTAAATCCAATTTTCTTGTTGCATGGTAAGAATTGGATTCCAAAGGTATAAGGAATGTGGGCAGAAAGACAGTAGTGCAAACAGTTTACATTCAATTCCCAGTGTTCCTTCTCTGGGTGTAACTGTTCTGTCCATCATTCATAAACTAGAAGTGAATTGGATCTTCTTTATGTTGAAGATATCCACTTCAATCAGAATATATCTTCTTAGAGTATTGTTGTTGAAGTATATAGTGATCTCCTGGTTCTGCTAATTTCACTCAGCATCAGTTCATGCAAGTCTCTCCAAACCTCTCTGTATTCATCCTCCTGGTCATTTCTTACAGAACAATAATATTCCACAAAAATTCATATACCATAATTTATCCAACCATTCTCCAATTGATGGACATCAATTCATTTTCTAGTTCCTAGCCACTACAAAAAGAGCTACCACAAACATTTTGGCACACACAGGTTCCTTTCCTATCTTTAGTATTTCTTTGGGATATAAGCCCAGTAGTAGCACTGCTGGATCAAAGGGTATGCACAGTTTATAACTTTTTGGGCATAGTTCCAAATTGCTCCTCAGAATGGCTGGATTCTTTCACAACTCCACCAACAATGCATCAGTGTCCCAGTTTTCCCACATCCCCTCCAACATTCATCATTATCTTTTCCTGTCATCTTAGCCAATCTGACAGGTGTGTAATGGTATCTCAGAGGTGTCTTAATTTGCATTTCTCTGATCAGTAGTGATTTGGAACACTCTTTCATATGAGTGGATATAATTTCAATTTCATCATCTGAAAATCATCTGTTCATATCCTTTGACCATCTATTAATTGGATAATAGTTTGATTTCTTATAAATTAGAGTAAGTTCTCTATATATTTCGGAAATGAGACTTTTATCAGAACCTTTAACTGTAAAAATATTTTCCCAATTTGTTACTTCCATTCTAATCTTGTTTGCATTAGTTTTGTTTGTACAAAAGCCTTTTATTTTGATGTAATCAAAATCTTCTCTTTTTTGATCAATAATTATCTCTCGTTCTCCTTTGGTCATAAATTCCTTCCTCCTTTACAGGTCTGAGAGGTAGACTATTCTCTGTTCCTCTAATCTATTTATAATCTCATTCTTTATGCCTAAATCATGGACCCATTTTGATCTTATCTTGGTATATAGTGTTAAGTGAGGATCCATATCTAATTTCTGCCATACTAATTTCCAGTTTTCCCAACAGTTTTTTCAAATAATGAATTCTTATTGCAAAAGTTGTTATCTTTGGGTTTGTCAAACACTAGATTGCTGTAGTTGTACCCTATTTTGTCCCATGTACCTAATCTGTTCCACTGATGGACTAGTCTATTTCTTAGCTAATACCAAATGGTTTTGGTAACTGCTGCTTTATACTATAGCTTTAGATCAGATACAGCTAGACCATCTTTATCTGACTTTTTTTTTTCCATTAATTCCCTTGAAATTTTCAAATTTTATTCTTCCATATGAATTTTGTTGTTATTTTTTCTGGTCATTAAAATAGTTTCTTGGGATTCTGATTGGTATAGCACTAAATAAATAGATTAATTTGGGGAGTATTGTCATCTTTATTATATTCACTTGGCCTATCCAAGAGCAATTAATGTCTTTCCAATTATTTAAATCTGACTTTATTTTGGGGGCAAGTGTTTTGTAATTTTGCTCATATAATTCCTGACTTTTCTTTGGTAGATGGATTCCCAAATATTTTATACTCTCAGTAGTTGTTTTGAATGGACTTTCTCTTGCTGTTGCATTTTGGTGATATATAAGAATTCTGAGGATTTATGTGGATTTATTTTGTATCCAGCAACTTTGCTAAAGTGGTGAATTATTTATAATAACTTTTTATTAGAATCTCTTGGATTCTCTAAGTATAGCATCATATCATCTGTAAAGAGTGCTTACTATTTTTTTTTCAAAAATCATCTGGAACTTTTGGTAAATCAATATGTGATACATCATTCCTACTTACTGTCAATTCTTCTTAAGAAGGAAAAGAAATGTTTGTAGCTAGGGAGAAAAGTACATATATCAATGCTCCTATAATCAGGAAGATTGAAGTTCAAATTTGGCCTCAGATAGTTGACAATTACTAACTGTGTGACTGAGCAAGCTCCAATTACTTCGTGGTCCTCCTCCCAAAAGAAGGAAATATAAAAGACATGTTTCTTTTTTTAGCTTTATTTTTTGTAGCAAAATATATAATCTTCATTTCTGTGGTAAAAACCTTTATAAAGTGGGGAAAATGTGGGATAAGAGAAAGAGCTTGCATTAGCAATTCCAGTGTTCTAATATTACTTACTTGGATGTAATATTACTTAGTAGGACAAGTCATTTTAAATTTTCCAGGTTACAGTTGTATCACATGTAAAATAGTGAAAAGGAGATCCATTGTTTAGAAAACAATCACTAACTAATCACCTTCAGGCTTTGAAATTCCAAAATTCTCATGTAAATATATTTTATCCTTCAAGTCATCCCCTTGAAGATTGATAAATAGGTTCCAAAGATCAGTTCTCCAAAAAACAAACAAATCTTCAAATATTTCACTACTTGCACTGATCAACTTTTGTCAATTTGCAAAATTATCACATGGTACCCATCACATAGGAGACACATAATAATTGCCTTTTTTCCCCTTTCCATCCTTACTATCAATCCTGCAAATATGAAGAATGCTTTTCTTAAATTAATGCAATTCTCTTCATCCAGAGGCATTGATGTGTGTGTACATGTTTGAATATTTAATTCTGAATTTTAATACTGCAATAATATTCTTTAGAGTCTAATTGAAATCCAAGTTTGTCCATAATATATTTAATATTTTTCCTGATATCAGTTTGAAAAGATCAATAAATCCCTTTAGTGGAAATCAAAATTATTTTTAATATATATTTAGGAAATATAAAAAGAATATAAAATATGGCTACAAAGTGAGGAGGGAATGAATGAAAATGGTTTGATTAATGGAGATCATATTAAATTATACTAAGGCAATATAAAATTTTGTCAGTGATTTAATAGAATTTGTCTTTTAGTTTTGAATGAATATCAGCTGTGGCTAAATGACTATGGATAAAATCAATACAAGGCACACTATAAAGTAGAACCTAATATCACATGACCATGTAATACAATAATAATGATCAATTTCTTTTGACATTCATGTTGTGCCAATAGGAAATAGGTCTTCTACCCTTTCATTAAAAAAAAAAATGTTCATTTAATCTCTGAGAGTGAAAATTCAAATTCTTTGTCCAGACTTAAGGATTGTATGTAGAATTTACAAATTAATATCCAAATTGTGATTACTTAGATTCTGCAAATTCTCCCTTGGTAATGGGAAGAATTAAATGAATGACAATAGAATTGTTAAAAATTTTAATAATTCTACATTGGGAAACGAATGTGGACTGCTTGCATTTTTGTGTTTCTTCCCAAGTTATTTTTACCTTTCTGAAACCGATGTTTCTTGTGCAACAAGAGAACTGTACAGGTGTGTACACACATATTGTATTTAATATATTCTTTAACATGTTTAACATGTATTGAACTGCCTACAATCTAGAGGAGGGGATGGAGAGAGGGAAAGGAAAAGTTTGAACACAAGTAGTACAAGGGACAATTTTAAAAAGTTACCCATGCATATGTTTTGTCAATAAAAAGAAATCTATGAGAACGTGAGAAATCCAAAATTTTCCAGATCTTTTGAAGTTCAAAATGTCCTGCTCATGTCCAACGCACAAAAATGGGAGATATTAAAAATGATATCCATTCTGGAATCAAATATAAAGCCTTTCTTTTCTCTTCCTCTTTCATCAAGTAGTCTTTGATGTGCAGGGAAAGCTTATTAGAAAACAGTACCAGTTCCAATATCTAGAATAATTTTGCAGGCCTCACTTTGAATTAGAAAACCATAAATTAGCCATCTACTTTTTATTATATTTTTATTTATTTTTGTTAAATATTTTTCAATTGGATTTCACTCTGGTTGGGAAGGGAAGCAAAGGAGCTTTGCTTTGTGCCATGTGTTTATATAAATCAACTAGCTGATCAAAAAAAAAACTTTTTTAATAATTCCAAGTCAACATCAGATCCCTATAAAATAGCATAAAAAACAAATTTGACACCAAATGTTTCATCTATCAACCATCATTTATGAAAAACCTACTCTGTGCCAAGCAATGGATTCACAAAGGCAACTTGGAATAGTATCTGTGCCAGAACTTTAAATTTTGCCTAGAAATGAAACATGTTATTTTGTGTGTACATGTATGTACATGTACATGCATATGTATATAAATATATATGCATATGTGTGCATATGTGAGAACATATAGAGAATTGATTACAACAAAACAGAAGCCTGGCCCTAGGAATTGTGGGAATCAGGAGAAAATTTCAAATTTGGTTTGAACCCAAACTCTAGCTTCTCTGATAAAAACTCGCTCTTTCACAAAAATTGTGAAAAAATTGGAAAATAATGTCAGAAACTAATCTTAAACTTACATCTCACATCTCATGCCAAAATAAGGTCAAAATGGGTATATGATTTGGGCATAAATGGTGATAATATAAACAAATTAGGGGAGCAAATGATAATTTACCTATCAGATCTTTGGAGAAAGAATTTGTGACCAAAGACAACTAGAGAACATTATGAAGGGGAAAATGGATAACTTTAATTACAATAAATTAAAAAGGGTTTTTACAAACAAAACAAAAAGAAATAAGATTAAAATGGGAGTATAAAGCTGGAAAAATTTTACAATCAGTGTTTCTGATATATTTCTAAAATATATAAAGAACTATGTCTAATTTATAAGTATACAAGGCCTTCCCCAATTGAGAAATGGTCAAAAGATATTTACAAATAACTTTCAAATGATGATATTAAAGCCATCTATAGTCATGTGAAAAAATGCTCTAGATAACTATTAATAAGAGAAATGAAAATTAAAACAACTCTGAGCACTACCTCATACTTCTCAGATTGACTAATATGACAGGAAAAGATGTAAAGGTTGAAAGGAATGTGAGAAAACTGTGACTTTAATGAATTTTTGTTGGAGTTGTGAAATGATCCATCTACTCTGGGGAGCAATTTAGAACTATGCCCAAAGGGCTATCAAACTATGAACACCATTTGAACCAGCAGTGCCATTATTGGGTCTGTATCCAAAGGAAATTATAAAGAAGGGAAAAAGAATAACAATGTCAAGATTAGGGAGCATTCATCAATATTTTGTAACTGATTCTATTTGCTACCACATAATTCCAAGGAATATTTTATGATTGGCTGCATAGTCAAAATTAGCAATATCTTTAAAACATTTTAGTTTAAAATTTTCACTTCATTTTTATATTTGATGAGATATGGTGTAATAAGTGCCTGGACCTCTTTCCCTCTGATGCTACATGATCCTTGAGAAATTGGACCCTCTTGATGTATTTGTTCATTCTTTCATATTCACCTGGGGAGTAGAGGTTCTGATCAATACTGGCAAAATGAGTTACAGTAGTAACCTGAGAGTAAGAATTCAGGTCAAGTAAAGCATCCAGGCCTGCACTGATTCCCTGAGAAGCAAGCAACAGTGTTTGAAAATGAATTTATGCACTCTAACCTAGAAGAAGGCTCATTAGGTAAAATATAACCTTCAAATATGATCTTGATTAAATTAATACTATATAGGAAGTGAGATTCAGAGCTTACTCCCCAAATGACTAATATGGTAGTTTCATGGAGAGCATGAAGATTTGTTTGAAGATTTTTTATTGCTATATCATTGAAGCAAATTCCCTTAATAAAAGCCAACAACACTAAAAAAGTTAAATGAAACCAAGGGTCTAATAACTGGACCCCTAATACATGGAGGAAAAGTCAATTGGGATTGAGTTGTCAACAGAGAAGAAAAATCCCACAATTCTGAGGATTATAGGAATTTCTAAATTTGGCACTTAGCCCTTTGAGAGAGGGGCCACAGAATACAGATGATGTAAACACATATTGTATTCTGTGGATATGTACACTGTATAAAAAACCTGGATAAGAATATAGAAGAATGAAAAGGGAATAGAACGATATTACTATTCAGATAATGAGGGAATATCCACACCCATAAAACCACATTTCCATAAAAACAAATTGGTCAGGTCAGAAATATTTATCTTGCTATTTATTCTAATAAACAATAGGTCATAATTGCATGAAAATGAATAAAATACTCTCACAATAGTGATAAGGAGTACAACTATTATTATTCCCATATTACAGATGATAAATCTGAGTAGATAAAAATAATGTTATCATATCACTTACAATAAACAAGCTAAGTAAAGAAAATAGCCAAAGGATACAGAGATAGTAAATTTAAATGCCCAGGATCAGGGCAGATCTTTTGAGTCACTAACATTCCAATGGCCAATTTTAATCCAGACATAGATAACAAACATGGTTTTCTAAGAACGAATACACAAGCTTATAAACTGTGAGGAGGAATATGTACTGGATTTAAAGCTGTAGAATCAAATTGTAAACCTCAATTTTCCTTTGCAGAACCCAATTAATTAAATGATATAGGTCCAAGTTTTCTCATGTAGAAAATAATACCTCTACAGTTCTTGCCAGACCTCTGACTAAGTTTCTGTCAATAGCTTTTATTGGATCAGTATTGAATTAGAAAATTCCAGATATAGGGAAGAAAAGAAGCTAATCAATAAAAAAAGATTCAGGAATCCCACTATTCTTCATTTCCCACAGTATATTAATGTACTTCAAGAAGTTTCTTTTAGAATCTGTGTTTTGTTTGTGTATTATTTTTATTACAAGGTTACATACAAGTCTGTTTTCTTAGTGTTTCTGAATAATGTATAAATTAAACAGCTTCTCTCAATGCATATTTATGGAGAATTTTTGTATTCTCTGATCTCAGGAACCATCACAAATGAAAGCATTCATGCCTTTGAAATGCATGGTTTTCATAATATATGTGAGAATGACAAGACTGTGAATTCTGTCTATGCTCCTTTTATCGTTTCACCAGGTAACAATTTTTATCAGGCTAAATCAATGTGCCTCTAGAGATTCCTAACAACAGATTGATAAAGGAAGGTGGCAAGCAAATTGATACACCTATGTTAAAAAGCCTTTCAAATCACTCCAGATATTCAAAAATGGATTCGGAAGCCAGGTTTCCATCAGTCACTACAAGAAAAGAAATTCACACAGAGATGAGAAAGCAAAGATTATTCATATAAAGATAGCTGAAGAGAGAAAAATATACACACAGGAAGCAACTCAGAAACAATTCCATACTAACATATTAAACATTGCAAAAAATGTTCAATAGATTAAGTATCTCAATTTATAAGTAATACAAAATTCAAAGGTTCTATAGTGAAAACCATTTCATTCGTTAGCAGAGACTTTCTAGAAGAAATAAGTTTATGGATCTTAACAAATTTTAAGACTTAAAAATCATTTTATACAGGATGCTTTGTCATAATTCTAAATTTTTGCCTCTAATTATTACAAACAAAATTTATTCATTCATTTCCTCTTAATTCTTTGCATTCTTCTTTTTTGTCTATTTGCCTCTGTTTCTGTCTCTTTACTTTCCCTCTCTCTCTTTTCCTAAAACTTTTTAAAATTTTTTTTCTCTATCTCTGTACCTTTGTTTCTATGTCTCTGTCTTGCTCTCTTTCTAATCATCATCATCATCATCATCATCATCATCATCATCATCATCATCATTATCATCATCATCTTGAATGGAAATTGGAAAAACCATCCAGAAAAAAAGAAAATAATACTTCTCAAGTGCAAATTAATAGAAAATGCTGTGGACTTAAGATAGAACCAAATTGAAACAATATCTCTCATGGGGACAATAATATATTGGTGGTGGAGTTGTGGACTTATCCAACCATTCTGGAGAGTAATTTGGAACTATACCCAAAGGTCTATCAAAATGTGTATATCCGTTTAACAAGCAGTGTTTCTACTGGACTTATATCCCAAAGAGATCTTAAAAGATTTAAAGTGATGAACATGTGCAAAAATGTTTGTGGCAGCCTTTTCTGTACTGGCAAAAAACTGGAAACTTAGTGGATGCCCATCAATTGCAGTATGTCTGAAGAAGTTATGGTATATGAATGTTAGGGACTATGATTGTTCTATAAGAAATGATCAGCAGGATGATTTCAGAGAGGTCTGGAGAGACTTACATGAACTAATAGTAAGCAAGATGAGCAGAACCAGGAGATCACTGTACATAGCAATAACAAAATTATATGAAGATCAATTCTGATGAACATGGTTGTTTTCATACCATGGCTCTTTTCATACAATGGCTCTTCTCAAGAATGAAATGATTGAAGCCAGTTTCAATGATCTTGTGATGAAGAAAGCCATTTCCACCCAGAGAGTGGACTATAGGAATTGAGTATGAATCACAACATGGCATTTTCACTCTTTGTTGTTGCTTGCTTCCATTTTGTTTCATTCCTCATTTTGATCTGATTTTTTTTGTGCAGCATGATAATTACATAATTATTTATACATATATTGGATTTAATATATATTTTAAACATGTTTAACATATATTGGATTATTTGCCATATAGAAGAGAAGTTGGAGGGAAGGGTAGAAATTTGGAAAACAAAATTTTGCAAAAATCAATGTTGAAAAATTATCCAAGCTTTAATAAAAAAATAAATATGTGTGTGTGTGTGGGGGGGAGAATATCAATTATGACTGAATCTGACTTATCCTTCCCTAAAAAAATAAAGAAAAAAAAAAAAAAACAGTTCACAGATTTGGCTCCCTAGGTGACTGCATCTGTTATCAAGTCATTTCAGCCAGAAAGAGGAGAGCAAAGCTGGTAAATATGAGATGTGCTTATAAAACCTTCAGACCTATTTCTTTTTTCTGTTACTGTAAATAATACAGTTGCTGAGTTAATAAATAATAGCCAGGAGGGAAAGAAAGAAAGGACGAAGATGTGGCAAGTTAGAAAATATTTATTTTCAGCTTCAACCCTAAATGAGATAGTCAATAATAAAACTATCCACCTGGATGGATATTGTGAGACTAGTATAGGGACTGGGGATGCAGCTTTGTATTATAAAAAGTTTTATGTCACATATTTTCATTTTTTCAAAGTAGCCCATTTGGTGTTTTTATGTAAATATAACATACATTTTCACATCATAGAATACACAGTTTATGTTTGATATTTTTACTAAATAGACCTGTTCTCCATCTGCTCCCATCAAATTTAATTATTTAATATTCAATTATTGTGTTTCCAAAACATTGCAAAAATCACCAAATAAATTAAACCCATAATATTGTTTAATTTTCCTCAAGGAACTTAAGAAAGTTGGAATAAGATTGAGAGTGTACCCTGAAAACAACCTGGGAGGAATCACAAAATAAAGTAATTTCATACACAAAATCAATAGTAGAAACTAAGTTTGTAAGTTATGAGGTTTTAAAAAGCATTTTGATTTAGTGTCATTAATTAAAGGAAACTGCCAAGAAGTTTTGAGAATTATGGTACATCTTAAGATAGAATGGTATACTCTATTTCTGAAATGTCACATAGGTAATTTTGTTTACAAAAAAAGAAAATATTAATGAAGAGTTTCTAATTTTATTGATTTCTCGATTCTCTTCTTAATAAATAAGTAATTACTGTACTTGATTATATGATGTTTTCTCATTTCTCAAAACATGACACAGTTTTATAATAATAAACACATTCTACAACTTTGTTTCTGGATTAGAGTTCTCTCCAAACTGAATAATATCTAGCAATACCAAGCTGTTTTTGCTTGTTTTGTTGTTGTTGGATTTTATTTTTAACATACTGTGTATTTAAGTAATTTGAACATCTTGGATCTCTTGAATGATACAAAGAAGTCTAATGAACCCTACTCCCAATACGGGTTTCATAAAATTTACTGGATATGAAAGTAAGTGAAATCAATAATACTAAAATAAGATGATCAAAGATGAATCACTATTTTGCATTATTACATTCTCAAATATTATTACAAAACAAAACAACATATAGTTTCTTCCACCAGTCTGAACAGATTTGTCATTGCTTTAAAGCATTTGTTGTCATTTTGCCAGATTCATGTGAATGTTGAGTGGATCAAATTTGTTTCTCTTTTGAAATAAACAAGAAAACTTCCTGAGAAGAAGCTTGATTTAAATGTTGATTCCAACCATATATCATAACAAAATATTTTATTATTTCTCCTCTCCACAATGCTGGATAAAGTTATAAGATTACTGAAAATGTACCCTGTTGTTGGGATAGAATAATAAAACTCTAATACACCATCAATGAAGATACAATTATTATAATTATTGAGTCATTTTGCCCAAACACATGCCAATGAATTTGACATTCTAAATGAAATAGATGGATATATATTTCAAATACAAAATGCCCAGATGAGCAGAAGAGGAAATATCCAGAAATGATATGAATATAATCATTAAAAACAATTCTTTACACAAATAAATACAGATTAAAACAATTGAGGAAATATTAATTGCTCATGGATAAGCCAAGCCAATATGACAATTCTCCATAAATTTTTTTATTCAGTGACATAACAAATTACTGAAAATTGTTTTATTTTATTTTATTTTTTTATCATTTTTAATTTAATTTTTATTTTTTTATTTTATTTTTATTAATTTTATAATTATACATTTTTGACAGTATAAATGTATGAGTAATTTTTTTTTATAACATTATCCCTTGTATTCATTTTTCCAAATTTTTCCCTCCCTCCCTTTATTCCCTCCCCTAGATGACAGGCAATCTCATACATTTTCCATGTGTTACAGTATAACCTAGATATAATATATGTGTGTAAATCCAATTTTCTTGTTGCATGTTAAGTATTGGATTCTGAAGGTATAAGTAACCTGGGTAGATAGACAGTAGTGCTAATATTTTACATTCAATTCCCAGTGTTCCTTCTCTGGGTGTAGTTGTTTCTGTCCATCATTGATCAGCTGGAAGTGAGTTGGATCTTCTTTATGTTGAAGATATCCACTTCCATCAGAATACATCTTCATACAGTATTATTGTTGAAGTGTATAGTGATCTTCTGGTTCTGCTAATTTCACTCAGCATCAGTTCATTCAAGTCTCTCCAAGCCTTTCTGAATTCATCCTGCTGGTCATTTCTTACAGAGCAATAATATTCCATAGCCTTCATAAAGCATAATTTACCCAACCATTCTCCAATTGATGGACATCCATTCATCTTCCAGTTTCTAGCCACTACGAAAAGGGCTGCTACAAACATTTTGGCACACACAGGTCCCTTTCCCCTCTTTAGTATGAAAATTATTTTAGATAGAAAAAAAATAAAAAAGTTCATGTAGAAGAACAAAAGTTCTGGGATCAAAAGGAATTTAGTGATAAAAGTTGAAAAAAGGTAAAAAGGTGGAATATCAATACCAGATCTCAAAATGTATCACAAAATGTTAATCATCAAAATAAATGAGTAATTAAAAAGTTCAAGAGAAGGTGGTGAGCAAAAGTGGTGAAGTGAAGTCAGGCTGCTTGAGCTTTTATAATTTTCTTCAAAAAACAGAAGAAACTAAGCTTTTGAACAGAGTCTTATAAAATAAACTACTCTCCAGCTCAAAATAGATTAGAAGGATCTTAAGAAAGGTCAGTCTCCCTAGAGTGAAAAGGGTGTTTAGCACAGTTCAGACAGTGTCTGGGAGAGCCAGTGGGAGAGTCTTAATCATAGCAGATCAGCAACTGAGACTGTCTATTCTGGTTCAGTAGCAGAGCAGACCAGTACTTCAGTACCAGCACAGAAAGTGTATTTGGAGGAAGGGAAAAATCAGGCTGTTTGCCTCGAGAGAATAGGTTTGGATACCTGCCATTTCGATCAATACACAAATTGCAAGGACAATCTGTGCTTAACATCAAGGTTCAGAGTTGCACAAAAAGCTTGGGACAGTAAACCCCTGCACCCCAGGAGCAGAGCTCAACCTTATCAATCACAAAATGAGAAAAAAGAAAGAAAGAAAATGAGCAAGAAAACTTTAACCATAGAAAAGGAAAGCCACTATGGTGACAGTGATTGGATTAAGATAAAAATGCCCAGATGGAAAATCTCAAAAGATGATGTGAATTGGTTTCACACCCCAAAGAGTTTTCTTGGAAATGCTCATAAAATATATTAAAAAGCAAATAACAGAAATAGAAGAAACATTTAAAGAAAAATGAGAGATATTCAAGAAAGCCAACAACATGGAAAAGTTAACAATTTTTTTTAAAAAATGCAATTGGCTAAAAGCAAAATAAAAAACCCATTGAAGAGATAAATTCCTTAAAAGATACAATTGACAAAATGCAAAAAAAAAAAATCTATTGAAGAAAACAACACCTTGAAAAGTAAAATTAATCAAATGGGAAAAAAATAAAAATAAAAAAACTAACAGAAGAAAATCATAGATTAAAATTACAATCTGAAAATGGAAAACTAATGACCCTGTAAACACATGAAGAATCAAACAAGGTAAAAATATTTTAAAAAAGTGGAAGTAAATATAGACTATCTCATTTGATAAACCACTGAAAATAGATCCAGAAGAGACAATCAAAAAAATTATTGATTCAAATGAAGGTCATGTCCCAAAAGAAGAGCTTAGACAGCATTCCTCAAGAAATAAGAAAGAAAGGAAGGAAGGAAGGAAGGAAGGAAGGAAGGAAGGAAGGAAGGAAGGAAGGAAGGAAGGAAGGAAGGAAGGAAGGAAGGAAGGAAGATATGAACACAATTACAAAAGTTTCCACACAGATCAAGTCAGATCTAATCTCTTGGAAAACTATGAAGTGCTCATGTGTAGACAGCGAATATAATAAAAATGACAACACTACTTCAATTAATCTACTTATTCAGTGCCATACCAATCAAACTCCCAAGATATTATTTCACAGAGTTACAATAAATTATAACAACATTAATGCAGAAGAAAAAAGATCAAAAATTTCAGGGGAATTAATGAAAAAAGTGCAAATGAAGGTGACTTAGTTGTACCAGACATAAAACTATATTAAAAGCAGCAATCATCAAACCATTTCATATTGGCTAAGAAATACAGTAATAAATCAGTGAAGTAGGCCAGATTCACAGGACAAAATAGTCAATGACTACAGTAATCTAGTGTTTGACAAAGCCAAAGAGCAAAACTTTTGGGATAAGAATTGACCATTTGACAAAAACTGCTGGGAAAACTGGATATTATATGACAGAAACTACGCCTTGACCCAAACCTAAACCATGTACCAAGATAAAATCAAAATAGATTCATGATTTATATATAAAGCGTGATATAAACAAATGAGAAGAACAAAGGAGAGTTTACAACTCAGATATGTGGAGATGGAAGGAATTTGTGGCCAAAGAACAATCTGAGTACATTATCAAATACAAAATGGATAATTTTGATTACATTAAGTTAAATATTTTGTACAAACAAAACCAATGAAGACAAAATTAGAAGGAAAGCAATAAATTGGGAAAAATTTACATTCAAGCATTCTGATAAAGGCCTCATTTCTTAAATATATAGAGAATTGATTCCAATTTATAATAATGGAAACCATTCTCCAATTGATAAATTGTCAACAAATATCAACAGGTAATTTCAGAAGAGGAAATTAAAACCATGTCTAGTCATATGACTAAATCATTATTGATAAGAGAAAAGCAAATTAAGACAACTCTGAGATATCACTATACATCTCTCAGATTGTCTAACATGACAGAAAAAGAAAATGACAAATGTTGGAGTGGATATGGGAAAACTGGAACACTAATACATTGTTGAAAAAGTTGTGTACTGATTCAACCATTATGGATAGCAGTGTTTTTATTGGGCTTGTATACTAAAGAGATCATAAAGGAGGGAAAAGGACACAAATGTGCACAAATCTTTGTTACAGCCCATTTTGAAGTGGCAAGAAATAACATACTGAATTAATTAATAAAACTGAGAGTTGGTTTTATGATAAAAACAACAACAACAACAACAACAACAACAAAAGAGATAAATCTTTGGTTAACTTGATTTGAAAAAGGAAAGAAAAAGACCAAATTACCAAGATCAAAATATAAATGGTAAACTAACCAACAATAAAGAAGAAATTAAAGCAATAATTAAAAGTTATTTTGCTCATATGAAAGCCATAAAATCTCACAATTTAATTGAGATAAATATATATTTACAAAAATATTAATTACACGATTAACAGTAGAGGAAATTAATTACTTAACTATTCTCATTTTAGAATAGCAAATTGAAGAAACCATTAATGAAGTCCCCAAGAAAAAATCCCTAGGTCCTAATGCATTTAAATGAATTGTAGTCAACATTTCAAGACCAATGAATTCCTACTCTATGCAAAC
Source organism: Sminthopsis crassicaudata (assembly GCF_048593235.1). Lineage (NCBI taxonomy): Eukaryota > Metazoa > Chordata > Mammalia > Dasyuromorphia > Dasyuridae > Sminthopsis > Sminthopsis crassicaudata. Next base: position 98,871,445 of record NC_133618.1, on the reverse strand, counting down.
TATTTGGAAAGAGGTAGAGAAGGAATACTGTCAAATTCCTTCTATGACTCAAATATGGCATTTAATACCTAAACTAGGGAGAAGCAATACATATCAATCTCCTTTAATGAATACTGGTGCAAATTTTTTTATTAATTATAGTTTTTATCTACCGATATATGCATGGGTAATTTTACAGCATTGACCTTTTATTCTAATTTTTCCAATCCTTCCCCCACCCCAGATGGCAGATTGATCAATACATGTTAAATATGTTAAAGTATAAATTAAATACAATATATGTATACATGCCCAAACAGTTGTTTTGCTATACAAAAAGAATCGGACTTTGAAATAGTGTGCAATTAACCTGTGAAGGAAATAAAAAATGAAGGTGGACAAAAACAGAGGGATTGGGAATTATATGTAGTGGTTCATAGTGGTCTCCCAGAGTTCTTTTGCTGGCTGTAGCTGGTTCAATTCATTTCTACTCTATTGGAATTGATTTGATTCATCTCATGTCCACATCCATCAGAATTAGTCACCATATAGTATTGTTGCTGAAGTTTATAATGATCTCATGGTCCTGCTCATTTCACTCAGCATCAGTTCATGTAAGTCTCTCCAGGCCTTTCTGAAATCATCCTGTTGGTCATTTCTTACAGAACAATAATATTCCATAATATTCATATACCATAATTTACCCAACCATTTTCCAGTTGATGGGCATCCACTTAGTTTCCAGTTTCTAGCCACTACAAAGAGGGCTGCCACAAACATTTTGATACAAAAAATTTTAGTAAAATTTTGGCAAAGAGATTATAATAACTTATCAACAAGATAATACACTATAACCAAGTGGGATTTTTACAAGGAATACAGGCCCGGTTCAATATCAAAATTAATGTTATCATAATTTACCTTATCATTAATAAAATTAAGAAAAATCATATAATAATCTTAATACATACAGAAAATTTTTGGCAAAATACAGTACCCATTCCTACTCAAAACACTAGGTGTTATAAGAATAAATGGAGTTTTCCATAAAGTGATAATCAACATCTATCTAAAACTACCATCAAGCATTATTTTAATGCGAAGAAGTTATAAGTATTCTCAGTAAAATAAAATAAATCAAAGGAATTTGAATAGGCAAAAAGGAGTTAAAACTTCCACTTTTTAAGCCATTATGATGATATTAACAGATAATCCTAGATAACCATCCAAAAACATATTTGTAATTATAAAATATTTAGCTAAGTGGCACAATAGAAAACAATCCAATACAAATCATCATCATTTCTAAATACTACTAACAAAGCCCAGCAGCAAGAGTTCGAAAGAGAAATTCCATTTAAACTAATTGCAGACCAAATACTATTTCCTAAATAAGACTTTTTTTTTGTTTCAATGGGGCAATTGCCTTTCCCTCCCTCAAAAATTTAGATTGATTTTGTTTTGTTTATATTTATATGCCAGCCACTTGACTCAATACTCTTGAACAAAGTTACTTGTGATTTTTTCCAAGTCAAAGATATTTCATTTTTCTTAAAAATCCATAGCGCCCAGCACCGTTATGACACAAAATATCTCATGAAACTTTTTACACAGCTGAGGAAAAGGAAAAGAAAGGTAAATGAGAAAAAAAAGAGAATATCCAACTGTATGTAAAATTCCTGCAAAGAGATAAGAAGATTTTCACTATTGGGCTTATATCCCAAAGAAATACTAAAGAAGGGAAAGGGACCCATATATGCCAAAATGTTTGTAGCAGCCCTTTTTGTAGTGGCTAGAAAATGGAAAATGAATGGATGCCCATCAATTGCAGAATGGTTGGGTAAATTATGGTATATGAATATTATGGAATGTTATTGTTCTCTAAGAAATGACCAGCAGGATGAATACAGAGAGGCTTGGAGAGACTTATATGAACTGATGCTGAGTGAAATGAGCAGAACCAGGAGATAATTATATACTTCAACAACAATACTGTGTGAGGATGTATTCTGATGGAAATGGATATCTTCTACAAAGAGAAGATTTAACTAAGATCCAATTGATCAATGATGGACAGAATCAGCTACACCTAGAGAAGGAACACTGGGAAATGATTGTAAATTGTTTGAATTTTTGTTTTTCTTCCCAGGTTATTTTTACCTTCTGAATCCAATTCTTCCTTTGTAACAAAATTCTTCCTTTCCCACAAAAAAATTTGGTTCTGCACACCTGAATTGTATCTAGTATATACTATAACATATCTAATATGTATGGGAATGCCTGCCATTTAGGGGAGGGGATGGAGGGAAGGAGGGGAAAAAACTCGGAACAGAAGGGAGTGCAAAGGATAATGTTGTAAAAAATTACCCATGCATATGTACTGTCAAAAATGTTATAATTATAAAATTGATAATAAAAGAGAGAAGATTTTCTTAAATGAACAGTGAAAAAGAAGGAGAATGAAGAGGGAAAGAAGGAAAAAATCAAGTGGAAAAGACAAACAACATCTTCAGAAAAATTAGAATTATCAAAGAATAGCTCATCCAAAAATGAGGTGAGAAAATACAAGAAAGAAAGGGAGTTAAAAGAAGTAGAAGAGATTAAGAAAAGTTTGAAAAATACACAAGTATATAGGAAATATATAAAAAAATTTTCTTAATGTTATCAATAACTACAACAGTATATTATCTAGAATCATAAAGAATTAAACCAAATGGGCCTTAGAAAGCTTTACCAACAGTAAGCCTCATGGAGGTGATGAAATTTCAGCTGAATTATTTAGAATTTTAGAAAAATGATACTGGCAAAATTTTGCACTCATAGTTTCATCAGATTTGGAAATCTTAAGTGCAGTCACTGGATTAGAAAAGATCAGTTTATGTCCTAATACTAAAGAAGGGCAATGATAAGAAATGTTCAAATTATCTAATATTTGCACTCATTTCACATATCAGAGAAGTTATCCTTAAAATTCTGAAAATTAGATTTCTGCAATTTACGAAAGGAAAATTATTGGAAGTGCAGGTTGCTTTTCAGAGAGGTAGAGAAACTAGAAACAAAATTGTCAACATTTGCTGATTATGGAGAAAACAAGGAAATTTCAGTGGGGGAATCCACTTCTGCTTCCTTTATTACAGCAAATCATTTGACTGTTTGAGTCACAACAAAATATGGTAAGTTCTCTAAGAGATGGGAATATCAGGTCATCTTAATTTCTTAGGAAACTATATGCTGGTCAGGAAGCAATAATTAGAACGAAACATGGAATAATTGTTTGATTTGAGATTGAAAAAAAATGAATGAAAACAATACTGAATATTATTTATTTATTTGTTTTAGGTGCAAATATAGCATTTGAAATGACAAATTTGACAGCTCAAAAACCAGAATTAAAGTTGCCAGGAGAAATATCAATAATCTTAGATATATACATAAGACCATTCTGAAAGTAAATAAGGATTATTTAAGAAGCCTTTTGATAAGGGTAAAGGAGGATAATGATAATGATTTGAAACTTAATATTAAAAAAAGCTAAGAATTTTTCAACTCATAGCATTAGTTCATGTGATTTAGAGGGGAAAGAAATAGAAGAAGTATCAGGTTTCATATTTTATATTACTGAACTCAAATCACTACAGATCCCAACTACAATCATAAAATTAAAAGATATCTGTTGTTTAGAAGGAAAGCTTTGACAAATCTGGATAGTATATTAAAAAGAAGAAACTGATCACCTTGAAGACAAATGTACATATAATCAAAGCTATGCTTTTTCCACTAACAACATATGGCTGTGAGAGATGGATTGTAAGAAAAGTTGAATGTCACATAATTGATCCTTTCAAACTGTGGTATTGAAGAAGACTTCTGAGATTCCCTTGGATAAAAAAAGAGATTAAATACATAATATTTATTTTTTTTATTTATAATTTTTTCACAGTATATATTCATGAGTAATTTTTTAAATAATATTATCCTTTGTATTCATTTTTCCAAATTATCCCCTCCATCCCTCTACTCCCTCCCCTTGATGACAGGCAATCCCATACATTTTACATATGTTACAATATAACCTAGATACAATATATGTGTATAAATACCATTTTCTTGTTGCACATTAAGTATTAGATTCTGAAGGTATAAGTAACCTGGGTAGATAGACAGTAGTGCTAACAATTTACATTCACTTCACAGTGTTTCTTCTCTGGGTGTAGCTACCTCTTTCCATCATTGATCAACTGGAAATGAATTGGCTCTTCTTTATGTTGAAGATTTCCACTTCCATCAGAATACATCCTCATACAGTATTGTTGTTGAAGTGTACAGTATCTTCTGGTTCTGCTCATTTCACTCAGCATCAGTTGATTTAAGTCTCTCCAAGCCTCTCTGTATTCCTCCTGATGGTCATTTCTTACAGAGCAATAATATTCCATAACCTTCATATACCACAATTTACCCAACCATTCTCCAATTGATGGACATCCATTCATCTTCCAGTTTCTAGCTACAACAAAAAGAGCTGCCACAAACATTTTGGCACATACAGGTATCTTTCCGCTCTTTAGTATTTCTTTGGGATATAAGCCCAGTAGTAGTACAAGCAGTATCAATATTAAACATATATGCACCAAGTGGTGCAGCATCTAAATTCTTTTTTTTTTTAGGACTTTTTTTTTATTTTTAATTTTTAATTTAATTTTATAATTATAACTTTTTTTTTGACAGTACATATGCATGGGTAATTTTTTACAACATTATCCCTTGTACTTACTTCTATTCAGATTTTTTCCCTTCCTCCCCCAACCCCCTCCCCAAGATGGCAGGCAGTCTTATACATGTTAAATATATTACAGTATATTCTAGGTACAATATATGTGTGTAGAACTGAATTTCTTGTTGCACAGGAAGAATTGGATTCAGAAGGTAAAAATAACAGTTTACACTCACTTCCCAATGTTCCTTTTCTGGATGTAGCTGATTCTGTCCATCATTAATCAATTGGAATTTGATTAGCTCTTCTCTATGTTGAAGATATCCACTTCCATCAGCATACATCCTTGTACAGTATCATTGTTGAAGTGTATAATGATCTTCTGGTTCTGCACGTTTCACTTAGCATCAGTTGATGTAAGTCTCTCCAAGCCTCTCTATATTTCCCCTGTTGATCATTTCTTACAGAACAATAATATTCCATAACATTCATATACCATAATTTACCCAACCATTCTCCAACTGAAGGACATCCATTCATCTTCCAGCTTCTAGCCACTATGAAAAGGGCTGCCACAAACATTTTGGCACATACAGGTCCCTTTCCCTTCTTTCGTATTTCCTTGGGATATAAGCCCAGTAGTAGTATGGCTGGGTCAAACGGTATGCACATTTTGATAACTTTTTGGGCATAATTCCAGATTGCTCTCCAGAATGGTTGGATTCTTTCACAACTCCACCAAAAATGCATCAGTGTCCCAGTTTTCCCACAACCCTATCAACATTCATCGTTATTTGTTCCTGTCATCTTAGCCAATCTGACATGTGTGTAATGATATCTCAGAGTTGTCTTAATTTGCATTTCTCTGATCAATAGTGATTTGGAAGACCCTTTCATATGAGCGGCAATAGTTTTAATTCGCTCGGCCTATCCAAGAGCACTGAATGTCTTTCCAATTATTTAAATTTGACTTTATTTTTGTGGCAAGTGTTTTGTAATTTTGCTCATATAATTCCTGACTCTCCTTTGGTAGATATATCCCCAAATATTTTATACTATCGACCGTTATTTTGAATGGAATTTCTCTTTGTATCTCTTGCTGTTGGATTGTGTTGGTAATGTATACAAATGCTGAGGATTTATGTGGATTTATTTTGTATCCTGCAACTTTGCTAAAATTCTGAATTATTTCTAATAGCTTTTTAGCAGAGTCTTTGGGGTTCTCTAAGTATACCATCATGTCATCTGTGAAAAGTGATAATTTGATTTCCTCATTTCCTACTCTAATTCCTTGAATCTCTTTCTCGGCTCTTATTGCTGAGGCTAGAGTTTCTAGTACTATATTGAAAAGTAATTGTGCTAGTGGGCAACCTTGTTTCACTCCTGAACTTATAGGGAAAGGTTCTAGTTTATCGCCATTACATATGATGTTTACTGAAGGTTTTAAATATATGCTCCTTATTATTTTATGGAATAGTCCATTTATTCTTATACTCTCAAGCATTTTTAGTAGGAATGGATGTTGGGTTTTATCAAATGCTTTTTCTGCATCTATTGAGATGATCATATGTTTTTTTATTAATTTGATTATTAATATGGTCAATTATACTAATAGTTTTCCTAATATTAAACCAGCCCTGCATTCCTGGTATAAATCCCACTTGGTCATAGGGTATTATCCTGGGGATGATTTTCTGAAGTCTATTTGCTAATATCTTATTTAAGATTTTAGCATCAATATTCATTAAGGAAATTGGTCTATAGTTTTCTTTCTCAGTTTTCGATCTACCTGATTTAGGTATCAGTACCATGTCTGTGTCATAAAAGGAATTTGGTAGGACTCCTTCAATCCCTATTTTTTCAAATAATTTATATAACATTGGGGCTAATTGTTCTTTAAATGTTTGGTAGAATTTACATGTAAATGCATCTGGTCCTGGGGACTTTTTCTTAGGAAGTTGGTTAATAGCTTGGTCTATTTCTTTTTCTGAGATGGGACTATTTAGGCTACTTACTTCTTCCTCTGTTAATCTGGGCAAGCTATATTTTTGAAGGTATTCTTCCATTTCATTTAAGTTATCGAATTTATCAGCATAAAGTTGAGCAAAGTAGCTCCTAACTATTGTTCTAATTTCCTCTTCATTAGTGGTGAGTTCACCCTTTTCATTTTCAAGACTAACAATTTGCTTTTTCCTCTTTCCTTTTTTTAATCAGGTTTACTAAGGGTTTGTCTATTTTGTTGGTTTTTTCATAGAAGCAACTCTTAGTTTTATTAATTAATTCAATGTTTTTTTTTTTTACTTTCAATTTTATTAATCTCACTTTTTATTTTTTGAATTTCAAGGTTTGAGTTTGTCTGGGGGTTTTTCCCCTTTCCTTCCCTCTTACCCCCCTACCCAGTATTAAACTGGTGAACACCACTTGCTTTTCACAGCCCTCCCTTTTTAGGATCCCTCCCCCACCTTAAAGTTCCTCCCCTTATTTTACCCCTTTTCCTCACAATTTCTGTATTCCCTTCCCCTTAGCTTACTCCTTCCCTTTCACTTTTCAACGAAGTGGAAGAAGTTTCACCATAAATCAAATATGTCTACTGATACACACTATGTTCATCTCCCTCCTTTCTTTCTCTCAGATATAATAGGTTACCTTTGCTTCTTCATGAGATGTAGTACCACCACTTTACACTTTTTTTATGATATAATTTCCTTTCCACCTCTAGTTTCTAAGACAAATTGTACATATGTCCTTTACATATTATTTTTGGCAGAAGTATAGTTCTCAAGATTTCTTTTTACCTTTTTAGAAATCTCTTGAGTTCTGTATTGGAAGATCAAACCTTTTATGTAGGTCTGTTTTTTTCATCAAAAATAGATGGAATTCATTTATTTCGTTAAATGTCCATCTTCTTCCCTGGAAAACGATGCTCATTCTTGCTGGGTAAGTTATTCTTGGCTGCATACCAAGTTCCTTACCCTTTCGGAATATCATGTTCCAGGCCCTTCATTCTTTTAATGTGGACACTGCTAGATCCTGGGTTATCCTTATTATGGATCCTCCATATCTGAATTGCTTTTTTCTAGCAGCTTCCAATATCTTTTCCTTTGTCTGATGGTTCTTGAACTTGGCCACTATCTTTCTTGGCGTTTTGATTTTAGGGTCCCTTTCAGTAGGTGATCGATTAATTTTTTCAATGTCTATTTTACCCTCTGTTTCCAGAATGTCTGGGCAGTTCTCTTTGATAATTTCCTCGAAAATGGTGTCCAAGCTCTTTTTTTCCCTCACATTTTTCAGGGAGTCCAATTATTCTCAAATTGTTTCTCCTGGATCTGTTTTCCGGGTCTGTTGTCTTTCTAGTAAGGTACTTGACATTCTTTTCAATTGTTTCATTTCTCTGGTTTTGCTTGACTACCTCTTGGTTTCTTCTTGAGTCATTAATTTCTATTTGTTCCAGTCTAATTTTCAATGATGTATTTTCTTCACTCACTTTTTTTATATCTCTTTGTAATTGTCCAATTGAGCTTTTATCTTCTATGGAATTTTTTTTTCCATTTTATCCATTTTATTTTTTAGAGAGGTGTTTTCTTTTTCCAGCTCACTAATCCTGTTTTCCTTGGAGTTATTTACCTTTTCCAGCTCACTAATCTTGTTTCTCAATGATTTGATTTCTTTATCCACTCTGTCTTTGAATGCATGGGATGACTTCTCCAGGCTCTCTTGCCAAGCTTCCCTTTCCTTTTCCCATTTCTCTTCCAGCTCTCTTGTGAGAGCCTTTTTGATTTCCTCTATGAGATTCTTTTGTATTGAGGAGCAGCTCATATCCCTCTTAGGGGATTCATCTGGCGACAGTCTGTTTTTAGTCTCCTCAGTGTTTGAAGTCTACTCTCTCTCCATACAAAGGCTGTCAATGGTTAGAGCCCTTTTGAATTTTTTGTTCATTTTGTCAGAGTAGGAATCGAAGAAAACAAATTGACAAGAAAAACAATTGGTCTGTTTTGCGGGGGATGGGGCTGGATGGTATTAATGGGCTTCCTCTACAGACTGGGGGTAGGGCAGCAGAGAGCCACTAACAGAACAGCAATGACTGTACTGAGTCTGTACTCTGAGGCTCTGAGAGCACACTGAGTCAGTCCAGGTGGGGGTTGGGGATGGCCGGGTTCTGAGAGACGCTAGCTTTCCAGGGTTTTAATCTTCACCTCTGGTGTTTACACCTTCTCTGCTGATCCTGGTTTGCTGACAAAATGAAATATCTACACTGCGGAAAAAGTCTTTTCCCATAAATGGCAGAGATCGTACCCCTCCCCCTCAGGTCTGAACTGTGTGAGCTGCCTGTCTCGCTCTGGCTTGCCTGCCCTCAGTGTGCACCCAGTCTGATTGACCCTCCCCCAAGCAAACACAGACCTTTTCTGGTGACTTTCAAGGATGTCTTCTCTTGGTGATTATTTGTGGATTTCTTTCTGGGTCAAGCATTAAGTCTGAGGCTTGTCATGAAGTAAGTTCTGAGAGAAAAAGAGGAGCTCAAGTAGCTGTCTGGCTCCACGCTGCCATCTTGGCCAGAAGTCTAGTAAACAGTTTTTAATCATCTACTATGTGCCAGACAGTAAGTTTAGTCCTAAGTATATAATATAAAGGGCTGAAACTCTGAATCGATGTACTTGAATCAGAGAACCAAACACTTAAGGCTAATTACCTATTGGACACAAACTCTATTAGCATATGCTTGAAAAAATGGTCTTTCTCACTATTCCATGCTGGATCGATCTTTTGGTGTATACAGATAATCATAGGAGGGATCAGAAAAAAGAACAACAAAATTCATATGGAAGAACAAAAGGTCGAGAATTTCAAAAGAATTAATTTTTAAAAAAGTCAGATGAAGGTGGTCATGATGTACCTGATCTAAAGATATATTATAAAGTAGCAGTCACCAAAACCATTTGGTATTGTCTAAGAAATAGACTAGTTGATCAGTGGAACAGGTTAGGTTCACAGGACAAAATAGGGTACAACTATAGCAATCTAGTGTTTCACAAACACAAACATGCCAACTTTTGGAATAAAAGTTAATTATTTGAAAAAAAAACTGTTGGAAAAACTGGAAATTAATATGGCAGAAATTAGATATGGACCCACACTTAACACCATATACCGAGGGAAGATCAAAATGGGTCCATGATTTAGGCATAAAGAATGAGATCATAAATAGATTAGAGGAGCAGAGAATAGTCTACTTCTCAGACTTGTGGAAGAAGAAGGAATTTATGACCAGAGGAGAACTAGAGATCATTATTGATCACAAAATAGAAGATTTTGATTGCATCAAACTAAAAAGTTTCTGTACAAACAATACTAATACAAACAAGATTAGAAGGGAAGTAACAAATTGGGAAAATATTTTTACAGTTAAAGGTTCTTATAAAGGTCTCATTTTCAAAATATATAGAGAACTCACCCTAATTTATAAGAAATCAAACCATTCTCCAATTGATAAATGGTCAACGGATATAAACAGACAATTCTCAGATGATGATATTGAAATCATATCCACTCATATAAAAGAGTGTTCCAAATCACTACTGATCAGAGAAATGCAAATTAAGACAACTCTGAGATACCACTACATACCTGTCAGATTGGCTAAGATGATAGGAAAAGATAATGATGAATGTTGGAGGGGATGTGGGAAAACTGGGACACTGATGCATTGTTGGTGGAGCTGTGAAAGAATCCAACCATTCTAAAGAGCAATTTGGAACTATGCCCAAAAAGTTATCAAACTGTGCATCCCCTTTGATCCAGCAGTTCTACTACTTGGCTTATATCCCAAAGAAATACTAAAGAGGGGAAAAGGACCTATGTGTGCCAAAATGTTTGTAGCAGCTCTTTTTGTAGAGGCTAGAAACTAGAAGATGAATGGATGTCTGTCAGTTGGAAAATGGTTGGGTAAATTATGGTATATGAAGGTTATGGAATATTATTGTTCTGTAAGAAATGACCCACAGGATGAATACAGAGAGGCTTGGAGAGACTTACATGAACTGATGCTGAGTGAAATGAGCAGAACCAGGAGATCGCTATCCACTTCAACAACGGTATTGTATGAAGATATATTCTAATTGAAGTGGATATCTTTAACATAGAGAAGATCCAATTCTCTTCCAGTTGATCAATGATGAACAGAAACAGCTACACCCAAAGAAGGAACACTGGGGAATGGGTGTAAACTGTTTGCACTATTGTCTTTCTACCCAGATTACATATAACTTTGGAATCCAATTCTTACTGTGCAACAAGAAATTTGGTTTTACACACATATATTGTATCTAGGATATACTGTAAAACATTTTTTATGTATGGGATTGCCTGTTATTGGGAGTTGAGGAAGGGAAGGGAAAATTTGGAAAAGTGAATACAAGGGATAATGTTGTAAAGAAAAAATTCCCCATGCATATGTAATGTCAAAAAAAATTATAATCATAAAATTAATTTTAAAAATCATAGGAGGGATTAGGGGATAGAGTGAGACAAGCCAGAGTCCCTTTGGAAGAGGACAAGAAGAAGGGAGGTTGGTGAAGAGCTAGTGGCAGTTTTAGCCATACCCTTCATTTCTCCCCCTAAAGACCAAAATTTTTTTGCTTATCCTGACTCTGGCTGATTCTGAGGCCTCCAGGGAGCTAATTTGGATTTCAAATTTTGGTGCCCAACTTGTGAACCAAGGACCCTAATTTCACTGAAGAAGTCTCTGGTGACCAGGAAATAGGGTGAGTATTTTAATAGACAGTGAACTTACTTTATTAAGGGCTAAACAAGTAACCTTTTCTAAATTAAATGGTGCAGATATAAGGGAAAGATTTCCCCCACCCTGAGGGAGCCCTATAGAAAGCATACTTAAGTTGATCAAAAGCCAAAGTTTGCTTGTAACTTGGGAACAGATTGGTGGACTCTTGAATACATTAGAATGCATGTCCCCTTGGTTCTTCAAAAGAAGATATAGGGTAAGATAATTGGAAACTCATAGGAGAACAACTATGTGAATACTACAATAATAAAGGTTCTGATTTAATTTCTAAGGAAACATTCTATATATACAACATAATACAATTGTCCTAAAGAATGCTGCAAGAACCTTTCCCAGTAAGATCAGGAGTGAAACAAGGTTGCCCACTATCACCATTACTATTCAATATAGTACTAGAAACGCTAGCCTCGGCAATAAGAGCCGAGAAAGAGATTCAAGGAATTAGAGTAGGAAATGAGGAAATTAAACTATCACTTTTTGCAGATGACATGATGGTATACTTAGAGAACCCCAAAGACTCTGCTAAAAAGCTACTAGAAATAATTCAAAATTTCAGCAAAGTGGCAGGATACAAAATAAATCCACATAAATCCTCGGCATTTTTATATATCACTAACAAAATGCAACAGCAAGAGATACAAAGAGAAATTCCATTCCAAACAAATGTTGAGAGTATAAAATATTTGGGAATCCATCTACCAAAGAAAAGTCAGGAATTGTATGAGAAAAATTACAAAACACTTGCCACAAAAATAAAATCAGATTTAAATAATTGGAAAGACATTCAGTGCTCTTGGATAGGCCGAGCGAATATAATAAAGATGACAATACTCCCCAAACTAATCTATTTATTTAGTGCTATACCAATCAGACTCCCAAGAAACTATTTTAATGACCTAGAAAAAATAACAACAAAATTCATATAGAAGAATAAAAGGTCAAGAATTGCAAGGGAACTAATGAAAAAAAACTCAGAGGAAGGTGGTCTAAGTGTACCTGATCTAAAGCTATATTATATAGCAGCAGTCACCAAAACCATTTGGTATTGGCTACGAAATAGACCGGTAGATCAGTGGAACAGATTAGATACAAAGGACAAAAAAGGGTACATCTATAGCAATCTAATCTTTGACAAACCCAAAGATTCCAACATTAGGGATAAAAATTCATTATTCGGAAAAAACTTTTGGGAAAACTGGAAATTAGTATGGCAGAAATTAGATATGGATCCACACTTAACACCATATACCAAGATAAGATCAAAATGGATCCATGATTTAGGCATAAAGAGGGAGATAATAAATAGATTAGAGGAACAGAGGATAATCTACCTCTCAGACTTGTGGAGGAGGAAGGAATTTATGACCAGAGGAGAACTAGAGATCATTATTGATCACAAAATAGAAGATTTTGATTACATCAAACTAAAAAGTTTCTGTACAAATAATACTAATGCAAACAAGATTAGAAGGGAAGTAACAAATTGGGAAAATATTTTTAAAAACAAAGGTTCTGACAAAGGTCTCATTTCCAAAATATATAGATAACTGACCCTAATTTATAAGAAACCGAACCATTCTCCAATTGATAAATGGTCAAAGGATATGAACAGACAATTCTCAGAGGAAGAAATTGAAACTATATCCACTCACATGAAAGAGTGTTCCAAATCACTACTGATCAGAGAAATGCAAATTAAGACTACTCTGAAATACCACTACACACCTGTCAGATTGGCTAAGATGACAGGAACAAATAATATGTTTCTTTACAATCATATACCACAGCATGTTAGACCATTCGCTAATTCATGGGTATCCATTCAATTTCCAAATCTTAGTCACCATAAGAAAAGAGGTGCTATAAATAACTTTGTATAAATAAATAATTTGCTCCTCTCTCTCTCTCCCCCCTTCTAATACACTTTTGATGTCTTTGGGACCTAGACCTAGAAGTAGATCAAAAAATTTGTAGCACATTAGGCATAGTTACAAATTGTTTTTCAAATAGTTGCATCAGTCAACGACTCCATGAACAGTGCATTAGTGTTCCAATTTTCGCAATTCCCTCCAGCATTCAATATTTTTGTCATATTAGTTAATCTGATAGATGTGAGGTAGTACTACAAAGTTATTAAAATGTATATTTATCTAACCTAGTGATTTAGAGTATTATTTTATATGACCATAAATGCTTTTTGTAATGATCAGGCTTGCTTTTTGGAAGTCTTCTTGAAGGGTAAAGGGTCTCAGGAGAATAGTCACCAAGAGGATTGACAAGAATAGAGCTCAAAGTCTTTATTGTCTCCTTCACAGTCTATGTCTATCATAGTCTGATCCAGTCTCAGTCTGACTGAGTCTTCTTCAGTAGTCTGCCAATCTGCCAGTCTCAACCAGTTTCAGTCTGAGTCCGATTTTGTCCCCAATTTAAATACCCTATTATAAATACATCATTATAGTATACTGAGTATAAGCCAATTGAGAATGATTGTTTCATTATATCAAACTAAAGTGATTATATCATTATATCATACTAAATATATGTGAACTAGAGAACCATTATCTCATCAATTCCTCTGAGTTACCACCTTGTTGCAAGTATATCTTTTCAGAGTTCCGGCCCCCTACATCTCCTGCTTTCTTTTGTTTTAGAACCCAGGTGGTCACACCCTCCCTGACTTCTCAGAAAGAGAGGTGAAAATGTCAAAAAAGAGATGATCACACCCTCCCTGAATTCTAAGGAAGGTGAGAACACCAAACCAGATATTGTTAGCCAGTTTCCCCTGGGCTGAAGGGTCTTACTTGAAACAGATATACATAAATCCATCAACATAGGCCGGACAGGCACAGATTTCACCTCTACAGGGGTATCTCTCCTGGATCTGTTTTCCAGATCTATTGTCTTTCTAATAAGGTACTTGACATTCTTTTCAACTGTTTCATTTCTCTGGTTTTACTTGACTACCTCTTGGTTTCTCCTTGAGTCATTCATTTCTACTTGTTCCAGTCTAATTTTCAATGATGTATTTTCTTCACTCACTTTTTTTTTTATATCTCTTTTCCAGCTCACTAATCTTGGGGAATCCTGTCTTTAAATGCATGGGATAACTTCTCCAGGCTCTCTTGCCTTTTCCCATTTTCTATGGAAAAAAATTCCATAGAAGATAAAAACTCAATTTGCTCCTCAATACAAAAATAGATCAAGAAGGCAAAATAAAACTAGGAAAGAAAATAAAATGCGAGCAAACATCAACAGAGAAAGTGAGAATTCTATATTGTGGTCCACACTAAGCTCCCACGGTTCTCTCTTTGGGTAAAGATGGCTCTCTTTATCACTGAAAATTGACTTGATTGGTGGAACAAAGAGGGGGAAGTGACTTGTGTGGGAGGAGTAAGAAAAACTTGGGTGGTGGAACTCACGCTCACTCGCACTCGTGACCTGGCATTGGAGGAGATAGTAAAGATCTAGAAAAAAGATATTTAGTGATCCTGACTCCTGCTGATTTCTGGGAAGATAGAGTTCCAGCAAGTGAACTCCCTAAGAAAAAATCTCCAGGGTCATGTTGATTTATAAGTGAGTTGTACCAAAAATTTAAAGAACAATTAATTTGGGGGCAAAGTCAAGATGGTGGAGAATGAACTGGTTTCAGTGTGCCCTCCTCTGAGCTCCAGTAAAAAAGAAATTGTACTGAAAGAATAGGAAATGAGAAGAAATGAAATAATAAATTACATCACATGAAGAGGCAAAAAAGACTTATTACAGTTGAGGTAAAAAAGGGAAGGTGATGATTACTGTGTGAATCTCAATCCCATCAGATTTGACTCAAAAGAGAGAATATGAGATACATTTAGTTTAGTAGAGAAATTTATCTCATGCTATAGAGAAGTAGAGAAAGAAATGGAAAGGAAAGTGAGGGTAATAGAAGGGAGAGCAGAAGTAGAAGGGGAAAAAGATAAGAAAGAAGGAAGGGGCTGTAAAAAGGGATAGTTGTTTTAGGCAAGTGGTGATCAGAAGAAAAACACCGGGGAGGAGGGAAAGAGGGAAACAAAATAGAAAAGTATAACATGGGGAAAACAAGATGGTGAGAAATACAGAGTTAGTAATTTTATGTGTGAATGTGAATGGGAAGAACTCTCCTAGAAATTAAAGTAGATCAGAGACTGGATTAAAAGCCAGAATCCTCCAGAATGTGTTTTTTTTTTTTTTTTTTTTTTTTTTAAACAAGAAAAACATTTAAATAAGTGTGATACATATAGAATATAGGTAAAAGGCTTAAGGAGAATTTATAATGCTGCAGCTGAAGCAAAATGAAAACAGTGGTAGCAATTCTGATCTCAGATAAAGCAAAAACAAAAATAGATATAATTAACAGAGATAAAAAGGAAACCATATTTTGCCATAGATAATAAAGAAATGACAATACTAGACATATGTGGACCAAGTAGAATAGCATGCAAGTTCCTAGAGCAGAAGTTAAGAGAGGTGAAAATAGAAATAGACAGCAAAACTATATTATTGGCATTTCTCTGCCTTTCTATATCAGAAATAGATAAATCAAATTTCAAATTAAATAAGAAAAAAGTTAAGTAGGCATATAGAGTTTTAGCAAAGTTGGTTATGATAGATTCTTGAAAAAAAGTGAATGAAGACAGAGAAAAGAATATGCTTTTTTGTCAGGAGATCATTATATACTTCAACAATAATACTGTATGAAGATGTATTCTGATGGAAGTGGATATATTCAACAAAGAGAAGATCTAATTCAATTCCAATTGATCTATGATGGACAGAATCAGCTACACTCAGAGAAGGAACACTGAGAAATGAGTGTAAACTGTTTGCATTTTTGTTTTTCTTCCCTGGTTATTTTTACCTTATGAATTCAATTATTCCTGTACAACAAGCAATTTGGTTCTGCACACTTACATTGTATCTAGGATATACTATAACACATTTAACATGTATGGGACTGTCTGACACTTAAGGGAAGGAGTAGAGGGAAGGAGGGGAAAATTCAGGACAGAAGTGAGTGCAAGGGATAATGTTGTAAAAAATTACCCATGCATATGTACTGTCCAAAAAAAAGTTATAATTATAAAATTAATAAGAAAAAAAAAAGAAAACCAAAAAGAAAAAAAAAGTAGAAGAAAATGTAAAATAATTGACCATGGGAAATAGATCCAGAAGAAATAATCTAAGAATTATTGAGCTACCTGAAAATCATTTGAGAAAACAAAAAACAAAAAAACAAACAAAAAAAAAAATCCTAGACAGTATCATTCAGGAAAGTATTAAGAAAAACTGCCGGGATGTTGTAAAATTAAAAAGTAAAATAACCATTGAAAGAATTCACCTATTACTTCCTGAAAGATACAAGAAAATAAAAACTCCAAAAAAATTTCACAGCTAAAATTTGGAACTATCAGATGAAGGAGAAAATATCCTAAGCTCTCAAAAAAGAAACAATTAGAATTTTGAAAAGCCACAGTCAGGATTATATTGGACCTAGCAGTTTCCACTTTAAAAGCTCAAAGCACATGGAATCTGATAGTCTGAAAGGCAAAAGAACTTCCATTATAGGCAAGAATCAACTATCTAGTAAAATAAAGCATTATCTTTCAGGGAAAATCATTGTTTTCGTGAAACAGGTGAATTTTTTTTCTGATAAAAAAACAACAAAAAAATAAACAAAGATGAACAGAAAATCTGATCTTCAAATATAGAACTCAAGAGAAACACAAAAAGCTAAAAAGGAAAGAAAAAATAACTTTCTTTTAAAAGTTATAAAGCTTATATCCCTATATGGAGAAAAAATAATTACTCTTAAGACCTGTTTCTCTATTATGAATATTCTTAGAGGTTACAGGTAAAATTTCATTTTATTGTGATGACATAAAAAGGATATTTTAGGTTAAAAGGGCATTGCACTATATGAAGAGGAAAGTGGAGTTAAAATGGGGTAAAATACATCTAACAAAAAGGAAAAAAAGACCTGTTACAATTGAGGAAAAGAAGAGTGGGATATGGATTGTGTGAATTTTACTCTAAGGAGATTTGGCTCAAAGAGAGAATATCAGAAATATTTAACTT
This sequence comes from Sminthopsis crassicaudata, assembly GCF_048593235.1. Lineage (NCBI taxonomy): Eukaryota > Metazoa > Chordata > Mammalia > Dasyuromorphia > Dasyuridae > Sminthopsis > Sminthopsis crassicaudata. The sequence continues at coordinate 98,853,869 of NC_133618.1, read as the reverse complement.
CACAGAGAAATTTGTCTCCCCTCCAAAAAATAGGAAGGGGAAAGGACAAAGTAAAGGATGAGACTAATAGAAGGGAGAACAGATCCAATCAACTGGAAATTATCAAGTACTAATAATAGGCCAAGCTAATATAATAAAAGTGACTAGTCTACCTAAATTAATGTACTTATCTAGTGCCATACCAAGCAAACTCCCAAGAAATTATTTTACTGAGCTAGAAAATATAATAATAAAATTCAACTGGAAGAACAAAAGTCAAAAATTTTATGGGAATTAATTTTTAAAAATGCAAATAAAGATGGCCTAGCTGTACTAGACCTAAAACTATATTATAAAGCAACCGTCATCAAAACCATTTGGCTTTCACTAAGAAATAGAGTAGTCAATTAGTGGAATAGGTTAGTTAATGACTATAGTAATCCAATGTTTAATAAACCCAAAACCTTCATCTTTTGGAATAAGAACTTACTATTTGAAAATAATTGCTGGGAAAATTAGAAATTAGTATGGCAGAAATTAGGCATTGACCCACCCCATACCCATATCCTATATCAAGATAAAATCAAAATGGGTTCATGATTTAAACATAAAAAGTTTTATCATAAGCAAATTAGAAGAAAAAAATAGTTTACATCTTAGAAGGAAAGTATTTGTGCCCCCCCAAAAAAAACTGGAGTACATTATGCAACACAAAATGGATCATTTTGATTATATTAAATTAATTTTTGTATAAATACAACCAATACAGAAAAGATAAGAAGTAAAGCAATTAATGGGGAAAATTTATTTTATATTTAAGATTTTTCATAATTGCTAAAATATATAGAAAATTGACTTCACTCTATGAGATTCAAGCTGTTCTCCGATTGATATTTGGTCAAGGGATATGAACAGAAAATTTTTAGATGAAGAAATTGAAATTATTTCTAGTCATATGGAAAGGTGCTCCAAATCACTGCTGATCAGAAAAATGCAAATGAACACAATTCTGAGGTATCACTCTTAGATTGACTATGATGATAGGAAAAGAAATGATGAATATTGGAGGGAATGTGGGAAAACTGGGACATTAATGCATTGTTGGTGGAATTGTGAGCTCATCCAGCCATTCTGGAGAGGTAGCTGGAACCATTCTCAAAAGGCTATCAAATTGCAGACACTTTGATCCAGAAGTATTTCTACTGGGCTTGTATCCCAAAGATATGATAAAGGAGGGGAAAGGACCCACATGTGCAAAAATATTTGTAGCAGCTCTTTTTTATTGCCAAGAAATTGGAAACTGAGTGGATGACTATCAATTGGAGAACAGCTGAATAAATTATGATATATGCATGTTATGGAATATCATTATTCTATAAGAAATGATCAACAGAATAATTTTAGAGAGACATAATTGATCTGATGCTCAATGAAGTGAGCAGAATCAGGAGATCTTTGTACATGGCAACAACAAGGTTATACAAAGATCAATTCTTATGAAGACGTATCTTTCCAACAATGAGATGACTGAGGCCAGTTCCAAGATCTTCTGATGAAGAAAGTCATCTTCACCTAGAGAGAGGACTAAGTGTTGAACACAACATAGTATTTTTTTATTTTTTTATTTTTTATTTTATTTATTTATTTATTTATTTGTTTGTTTGTTTGTTTGTTTGTTTGTTTGGTTTTTTTGAGGCTGGGGTTAAGTGACTTACCCAGGAATCACACAGATCACACAGCTAGGAAGTGTTAAGTGTCTGAGACCAGATTTGAACTCTGGTCCTCCTAAATTCAAGCTGGTGTTCTATCTACTGTGCCACCTAGCTACCCCCCACAACATAGTATTTTCATTCGTTTTATTGTTTACTTGCATTTTGTTTTCTTTCTCATTTTTTTTCCTTTTTGAGAGATTACTTTTCTTGTGCAGCATGATAATTGTGGAAATATGTATAGAAAAATTGCACATGTTTAACCTACATTAGATTACCTACTGTCTAGAGGAAGGGATGGAGGAAAGGCAATACAAAATTATGCAGAGGCTAATGCTGAAAATTATCTATGCATATGTTTTGAAAATCAAAAAAAAATTTTATATACTAAAGACATCTTAAAGACATGTGCAAAAATATTTGTGGCAATCTTTTTTGTAATGGCAAGAAACTGGGAATTGAATGGATGCCCATCAATTGGAGAATAGCTGAGTTAATTATGGTATATGAATGTTATGGAATATCATTATTTTATAAGAAACAACCATCAGGATAGTTTCAGAGATGCCTGGAAAGATTTACATGAACTGATGCTAAATGAAATGAGCAGAACCAGGAGATCATTGTACATGAGAACAAGAAGAGTATATGATGATCAATTCTAATGAATGTGGCTGTCTCCAAAAATGAGATGATTCAAACCAATTCCAATTTTCAGTGATAAAGATAGCCATCTTTACCCAAAGAGAGAACCGTGGGAGCTTAGTGTGGACCATAACATAGAATTCTCACTCTCTGTGTTGATGTTTGCTTGCATTTTATTTTCTTTCCCAGTTTTATTTTGCCTTCTTGATCTATTTTTTTTCTTGTGCAGCATATGTATACATATATAATATATGTATACATATATTGGATTTAACATATATTTTAACATATTTAACATGTATTGAACTACCTGTTATGTGGGGGAGGGAGTGGGATAGAGGAAATAATTTGGAGCAGAAGGCTTTGCAAGGATCAATGTTGAAAAATTACCCATGCATATGTTTTATAAATAAAAAAGCTTTAATAAAAACAAAGAAAATAAAAAGCTTTAATTGAAAACAAGAATTACTTGACTACCTGAAATTCAGGATTAAAAAAAAATAAAAGCCTAACCACCACCTTTCAAGAAATGAAAAACTGTTTTGGTATTGCAGAATTTGAGAGTAAAATAGAAATTGAAAGGACCTACCAATAACTTACTGAAAGATATCCCAAACTAAAAAAATTCTCAAGAATATTATCTCCAAATTCCAGAGTTTTTCCTTATATCAAGCCTAAATCTACCTCCGCAAATTCCATTAACTTGTTCTCATCCTGATTTCTGAGGCTAAGTAGAACAAGTGTATTTTTCCCCTCGTATGACAGTTCTCCAAATATTTGAAAAGAAGTATGATGCAACCAAATCTTTTTGATTCCATAGCAATTATTCTGGGTTTTTCCTTGAAATATCTGATAACAGGCTTTTAAAAACATCCTTGTAAATCTTTTATTGGAAACTCTTAATATAGGATGCTCCATATAGGACTTCCTGAAAAATATATAGCAGAGTGCAACTATGAGATCATTTTTTCTAGATATTATGCCTTTTGTAATGATTCCTAGGATAACATTAGCATTTTTATATGTTTAATGTCACACTGTATATTTGTAATTTCTTATAAATAAGTAAACAAAACATAAGACTTTTTTGTTTAAAACAAATAATATCTAGCTATTATTTTCCTGTTGTGGACTTAAGGTTTTTATTTCTTTACATTTATTCCTATGAAACTCTTCTTATTTATTTTAGCCTATGAAGATTCTGATCATAACTAAATATTATCTTTGTCTCTCAGAACTGGCTAAGTTATTTAAGTCATAGTTTAGACATGTTTAACACAATAAGACTCAGGTTCACTCTAACAATGGAGTCATTCCTAGGTTGCAAAAAAACTCAATAATAACTTCTCTTTGATTTATCTTGTAAAATTTATGGGCAATCCCATAATTTAGAGACCATCTTTCCTTATTTTCCACTAGCATATCAAGGGAAGTATTTTTAAAAATATATTGTTGCAACTAAGTCTATTATGGTGAAGCCAGTTGAATTTCTATGTCAAGGTCACAGGATCATAGGCTCATGAATATAAGACAAGTTAGTAATTGTCTAGAACTAACCTGTCATTTTTCACATAAGGATATTAAAGAGAGTTAAAGGGACTTTCCTAAGTTTTCACAAACATAACTTAGTACTACAATTATGTTACCAGAGATTGCTTGAGTTTAGATTTATCAGTCTTAATATCGTATTAGGCTACTGATTTCTCAGGATGTTTTTCAAATGATTTTGTATTCTAACCTGGTTTTGTCTTTGACTGTCATATCAATCTATGTGCCTTGGAGACCCAGATTTATTGGACCTCTTCATTTCATGAGTTACAGAAATTGTAATTGTATCTGCACCTGTTGTGAGTTGAATCCAAGAATATGGGTACTAATGAAATTAAGAATAAATCAATGTCTCAGATACCAGTCTAGAATGTTTGTCAGTAACTAGACAGGTAAATAGGAGAATAGAAATGAAAAAGAACAAAAGTCAGATCTCAATCAAACAGAAATACATTGATTAAAGTATGTATGGTATCAGGTCTCTGACAGATACTGACCACATTCATTAAGAAATGGGACATGTATGGAATGGAGAAAGCAAAATTTAATGCACAATATAAAGCTGAATATAAAGCATTAAATCCTAAGGCATAAATTTATATGTATATATATATATATATATATATATATATATATATATATATATATATATATATATATATATATATATGTATAAATATTATAAATATTATATGTATGTATGTGTGTATATATGAATATGTATGTAGATAAATGGAAGATAAACAAGTAGATATGCATTTATCCATATATATGTTTTGTAGTCTCCTCCATCTGATTGCAAAACCCTTGAAAACAGAATCTTTTGCCTTTCTTTGTATCCCCAGAACTTAGCAAAGTGCCTGATGCTGATAGACATCTAATAAATGTTTATTTTTAAATACTCAAACTTTGAGGCTATTTATAGTAGATATCACTACATGGACACACATGGACACACGCATAGAGAGGACTGACATCCTAGATCACTTGTAGTTTTGAGAAGCTCACTATAAAGACACATAGACACTTAAAATGGAAAAATCCATAGGGTCCACAGACCCCAACAAAAATATTACGTTACTATAGTAAAAGTCTTTGTATCTGCTGCTATATTCCTTTCCCATTTTTTCACTCTGTATCCAAAGAATCATAAGAGCTGATCCCAGGGTCACCATAATCACTAGTATGTTCCAAGATGTTAGTTTATTGTCCCGGTACATTGAGTGCACCTGTTCCTTTTGGATCCTGTGGCTAAGTTTTGCTGTTGTCTTCCCCACTGTGCTAACCCAAGCTAGGGTAGTGTAATAGATGATAAATCAAGCAGGTAAGAAAAGATGTCAAAACATAACTAGAGCAGAATGAGGTCAGGAGAAGGTTAGAAATCCTCCAGTGAGATGGAAGTCAATAAATAACAAACACAAGGAGTACGGCAGGTATGTGGTCTAAAGTCTGGGTAGACATTATAAAATCATCAAGTCCCTATGAACTTTAGGGGTAGGACAGATTGTGTTGGAGAACATATTTGAAGCACCAATCACTAGAATAATATTACTCTTTAGCAGTTGTTCTTTTCTAATCAGAAACTTCTACATGGTTTCTATAGTATATATGTGTGTGTATGTGTGCGCAAGTGTATGTATGTGTGCATGTGTATGTATATATATATGTATATGTATATATATGTATGTATGTGTATATATTATATATATATGTATATATATACATATATATATATATATATTCATATTTGGCCTAACCTTGATATTGAAAATCAACTCAGAAATGTTGATGCTTAAAACAAGAAGCAAACCCAAACTATACTTATATGCTATTGTTCTAATTTTTTTTTAGAATAAATGATAATATCACTAAAAGGCATCTGTGTGAGTATTAGATTTAGTCAAGAATACTGGGATTTGAATTCCACCTCAGACATTTTAGCTATAAGAGTCAAGGAAAATAATTTAACCTTTGTCTCAATTCTGTAATTTGTAAGATAAAATTAAGAGTCTTTACTTAGCAAGATTTTGGCAAAGATCAAATAAAATGCCATATATAAAACATTTTGTTAATCTTGAAGTACTATATAAAAGCCTAATATTATTACCATTCATATAAATATTTATATAGTACCATTCATATAAATATTGACATATACTCTAAGAAACCAATAACAGGAAGGGCCTATTCAAATCAAAATAAACATAATAGCAGTCTTATAGAACAAAAAATTCTAAGGAAAATGATTATCTAATAATTGTGAAATGTTTAAACAAATTCTGGCATATGAATGAAAAGAATTTATCATACAATAACAAATGACAATAATAAGGACTCCAAAGAAATATAAGAAGAATTATATTGACTGATGTATTATGGGTTCATTGGTTCTTTGGATCATATGTAAATCATAGGTCTTTAACTTAATCACTATAAAATTGGTTTTCCAAAATTTTAATCTATTATTTCAGTTTACTGAAATATTTTTGTTGTTGTTGTTTTGAATTTTGGTCCTGAAACTGAATATATTAGATAACTCTCTTACCTTCATGTCACCCATACATTTGTTAAACATTCTTTGTCCTTAATGCATTATACATATTATGGAGTATAAACCATTATAGCACACTAATAGAAACATTTATAGATCTTGATTGACATAGTAATCAATATTTTGGTGGCATAGTTGTTCAAACAGCAACAAATTTAACTTTTAGTTAATGCAACTTACATTCCTACACATTCTTCAAAAATCAGTCTTCCACCATGCAAGAAGGAAAGATGGCAAGAAAAATAAAGAGCTGATTATGAGCATAGCATGATGATATTATGGAAACTATTCTATTCTATATGGCTTTGGAAAAATAAATTTTATATAAAACACAAATTTTCTTGAAAAATTTTTCACTGGTAAGATATTGTGGTCTCAAACCCAACATGCAAGTACATATTCACTTTCATGTGTCCTCAAATCTATTTATTCATAGGATTTCAGCTATGCATGACAATTGAAAGAATATTGAATTTAAAATATGTGCTTTTATTTCAAGAGAAGAGGTTTGAATCATTTAAAACATTGAGAATTTTTTAAAGGCTGTTAGGTTCTTACTAAGTGCTAATGAGATAATGAGATATTGGGTTTTTACTAAGTGCTAAGTTGGTACTTGACAATTTTCTAGTTCCTGCCTTTCCTGGGAGTTTGACTTGTGAATTCCTGGGGAAGAGCTTGTGTGCTTGGGAAGAGCAAGTTCATTGGTTGAAGTGGTTCTTCCCAGAAGCCCTTGCATTATCCCACACCCATTCTCTGGGACGATAAAGAGGGCAGCTCTGGAGGAAAAAAGTCAGTCTCTGCTCTAGACCAGGCTTGATGCAGCTCTCTACAGGAAGGGAAGTCACTTCTCTAGATGAGAGTTAACAGCAACTGTCTGGAGACAATGGCTCTCTACAGGAAGAAGAATCTGTCTGAGAGATTTGAGTTGACACAGCAGATCTCCCCCCAGAGAGCGATCGGCAGCTTCTGAAGACAACGGCACGTAACAAAAGGCAATTAAGAATGTTCTCCTTTATATTTCTGAATTCACTTCATTTACTACCTTCAATGATGGACCAATGTAATCATTTAATGAAATAACTGATGGAACAGCATGAGCTGGCTATATAGTATCATAGTTTTCACAATATTTATTTTTCAAAAATATAACTCCATATTTTAAAAAGAAAGATGTCAATATTTATTTTTATTTATCTATTGTAAATGCTAGAAATACACATGTGTATATGTACATATATATATATATATATATATATATATATATATATATGATTTGTGTGTATTTATATACAAATTCATAATTGTAAACTTGACTAATTCTCCTAAGAGAGTTTAACAGGTCTCCATATAGTAAACAAGTTGATATAGAAAGAGGGATCTCTGATTAATTTTATGAATTCTTCAATGAAACTACAGGGTAACTTCTTAAGGGATATGAAGGGCTCCTACCATAGAGAGCCTTATATACTGACACCTTACTGTCTGAATTATTCCTGATGATTTTATCTTTGTAGCATATTTCATATGCAGTCCCCTCTTTTATTTGACACTGCCCCTCTACATTTTACACCTATACTACTGGATCTTCCTGATCCTGAAGCAATTCTCTCCACATCAATCTATATAATTTTCCCTGAGCCTCCCTCACAGTAAAAGTATCTAAATCAGACTTCTATAAGATGGGATTTGAATTTAGATCTTCCTGATTCCACTGATTGCCCTCCATATGAAGGACCAAAGGCATATCATGCCAGATGTACAACTTGCCAGTGCTTCATGATCTTATTGTGTATTACTTTATGATGGTGGAAAGTGAATAGAATATTCAAAGGATATTCACTTTTAATTTTTGAGGTGGAAGACATAAAGGCTGTCTCAAATCAAAACTCATTTTGTATGTTAAATATCTATATTAGAAAAAAGAACCTTCTTATTCCCTATGGGAAACCTAGACACATGCCACACTTAAGTTCTATCTAGTACTTTTGTCCAGAGTAAACTAATGCATAGAGCCATAATAGATAATAATCTATAAATGACTGATCCATGAAATATTGCTAGAATGAACTCTCTTCTTACCTCTCAATCTTAGGATCCTTAGCTTCTTTCAAGTTTTAACTTAGTTTGACTCCTGGGATAACTTTTCATGATGTACTTAATAGTTAGTGATTTCCTTCACCTCAGGGTTTTTTGTTTTTTGTGTGTGTGTTGTTTTTTTTTGTTTGTTTGTTTTTTGTTTTTTGTTTTTGTTTCTTGTTTTGTTTTGTTTTGTTTTTTTGTTTGTTTTTTGTTTGTTTTTTTGTTGTTGTTTTTTTTTTGCTCTTCAGTATACACTTTATTCTGAAAACTGCTATATAAAGTTAACTGTTTGAGAGCAAGCTTTGTTGTTCTTTTAGTGGCCAATTCTGCCAGTGATCTCATTAGTATAACAGATCATTTAACTGCTTTGAAAGTGATACACGGTTTTAAATTAGCTTATTGGTAGTGGCATAATAAGTGTGCACCAGCTTTATTCTCCCACATAGGAAATATATGATGGAATCTTTACTGAGAGAACTCAAAATGAGACTGATCTTTTTAATTAAAAGTCACTTTATGGGTGTGTATACTTAGCAGCTTTGACAACCTGTGAAATCAAGACAAAGTACCACCACTGACACATGAATATTCTAGAAGCATCTCTTTACTTCTCCAAGAAACTTTCAGTTATTCAAAAGCCCAAAGAGACAAAACAGGAACTTTTACAAATTTTATTAAATCAACCTATGGATTAGAATAGAATTACACAATTTAGATTTTTATTGATTTTAGTGTGATTACTTTATTGATATCACAAATATACCCAAACACTCACAAAAAGACATAGAAAGAGTAGACCCAATGCCAACAATGTTAACTTAAAATCAGCAGAATTACTTTCGTTGATCCCACTTTATTTAATATTAGGTAATAAAAGAAAACTGAATTTTAGTAGCTAAGCATCCTATTGCTTTTACTTGAAATGTCTCTTTTTAAGGGTATGTGGGAGTTCTGTCCTCTTCAGTGCTTATTTAGTTTTTCTTCCCTGCTCTATACAATGAATGTAGAAAATCATCCTTTTACTTTTTTTTCATAATATAGTCACTTTTATTTTACCTTAATATAGTCAAAATGTATCCCTGTTATTTGATATCTAACTGGCACATCCATATTTGTGCCAGCAACTATGGAATAGAATGGAAAGAAATTGGGAACTTGATTATGTTATGGATATCAATTCCAAAGGGTATTAAACATTTTAGAATATTTTTCAGTTTGATGTGAGTTCTCTGATAAACATTTGTTATATAATCTTTTCTTCTATCAGCAGCTTTGATTCAAAGACAGATATAAATTCTAATCTTAAATCCAAACATATATACACCCAAAGGGGTGAAAGTTTCTCTTTGCTATTTTATATCTCTAGCCTTGTTCTGAAATTCAAAGTTTTAAGTAAAGATATGCAGACGTATAATGGAGTAAAACTCAATCGCTAATTAAATACTTACCTCCTTTATTTCTTCTATTCTCCCTCCTTACCCCCTTCCTTTTTGACTCTCTTTTCCTCTCACTTTTCTTCTTTCTTTCTTCCTTCCTCCATTCCTCCTTTGAGTGTCTCCTTGCATGTTTATAACTTTTTTTTAATTCTTTTTTTTGCCACATTTATATGCAAACACATACACCAGAAAATAACCTTGCAAAATAGATGTGGTTTTAGTGATCACTGTCTAAATTCTATATTGCTTTACAAGTTTAGTAGCTTTGTTAGTTCTTATGCTGGAGGTATTCTGAAATAGGTAGATACAAATTTTCATCTTGCAATGAACAGTGTGTCTTAGTGAGAAGTGAAGAGCCATTTTGTTTTAAACAAAAGGAAGTTAACTCGCAATGTCGAAAGCTTCACTTACCAGCCTCTCAATTTTGAGCAAACAGTATGCTGCAGGTCCACATAAAACACTTACATTTCAATGGTTTGTCTTTGAACATATGTACTTTTAGTAAAGTATGATGCTCTTCTCGTGAGTGAAACACTGCTGATGGGAAGGGTGGAAGGAAGAAGTATTTCATTCCCCAGGCTTGAAGATGGAAATGCAGTAATTAGAAAAGTAACATTCAAAAAATTAAAAGAACCATTAACATGTGAATATAGGGCTCACATGGCTTGTACACAGGAACATACTAAGGAATTCTTTTTAGTGCATATATCTATCCATCAATGAAATTACATAGGATAAACTCACATTTTCCAGGTTAAACATTAGCAAACAATATAAAATGACAGACTGATTCCACCATAAATGGGTGCAAAGGATGGTTCTTACACTATATCTTTATGCTTTGTGTTGATAAAATGGTACTCCTTGATACATTTTGGCCAATAAAGCCAATGGTTCACTGACTAAAGGGTCTAGTTGTGACTTGCAGTGTTTTACAAATTTTGTAAAGGTCACTTCCTTGGCCTTTTGAGTGTGTTGTGACAATTTAAGGAGATTCAATCTTTTAATACTATGAAAAGGAATATTGAATCCCTATTATCCAGGTTGTGCTGGGCCTGGAGGCAGGAAGATATGAGTTCAAATACAGCCTCAAACTCTTACTAGTTGCATGATCCTGGGCAAGTCACTTAATCTCGGTTTGCCCCAGTTTCTTTAACTGTAAAATGGAATTTATAATAGCACCTACCTCATAGAATTGCTGTAAGTATCAATTGAAATATTTATATTGAGCATGGACTCAGTACATAGTAGATGCTATTTAAGTGCTTCCAGTTAGTTGTCCAGGCATTCCCATTTCCCAGTTCTGTACACTGCACATTGTATCATGTTCTTTTCTTCATATGAAGTAAATTGCATTTGAATGTGCTAAAGTCAGGAATCATGAAGTGATTGAACACAAATGCCATGATTTTATGTGAGATATGTGAAAACAAAAATCTGTGGCCCTTTGTTCTTTCTGCTAAGGAAACTGTTCTTTTTGAAATTGTGTTGAATTTTATTAGCTACTGGAAGTATCAAATGTTTCCATAAAATTAGACAGTTATTCCAATTCCTTACATCTGTTTGATTGAGTTGGGACCTCAGGGTCATATTTTCACTAGACTTCTGGTACTTCATGCTAATGCCATGACCTGAAAGATATCAAAATCAGTCTTTCACATAGTAGCTAGACCTTTTGCCTTTTGTCTCAGCTCTTAATAAGTATAAGAATGTGCACATTGAAAAGACAATAAACCATTGCCCTATATTGGCTAATTTGAAAATAACCCTATAGTTTAAGACTTTAAAGGAAGATTTTGCCCAGTATAGCAGGCATGAATGAAGTTATTTTACCCAAAGTGAATCCTATCTTTGTCTCAGGACTAACTGAGGGAAGTAGTTATATGACTCAGCCTCTCAACTATTTGTCTTACTTGGAATACACTTTTGACATATAATCAACAAAAAAGAACATTTCTGAAAATACTCTTTTTCTTTTCTTCTCTCCTTTTCCTTTCTTTTTTTCCATTTTCTTTCCTTCCTTCCTTTCTTTTTCTTTCCTTCATTATCTGTTGTTTTATTTATTTATATAAAGATTATAATTTCCTAAGTATAGAGAAAACCCAGAGAATAATTTACTCTCCCTATTCAAATTGATACCTTCTCTGTAACAAAGAATCTTATAGAGTTACCTGAAGTATGAGATGTTAAGTGACTTGTTCAGGATCACATGGCCAATATTGGAGCAAAGAGGAATTTGTACTCAATTCTTCTTTATAGTTTTTTTATCCAATCTTATACACACACACACACACATATATATTTGTGTGTGTGTGTATATATATATATGTGTGTGTGTGTGTGTGTATATGTATAAATATATATATATATATATATATATATATATATATATAGAGAGAGAGAGAGAGAGAGAGAGAGAGAGAGAGAGAGAGAGAGAGAGAGAGATACACACTCTGGTTGCTGTTCCTCACACAAATAAATAATATTCCATTTCCTGTTACTGCATCTCTGGGCAATGTCACCCAATGGTTTTAATGCTGTCTCTCTTCACTCTGCCGCTACCATAAAAAATGAGGCATGTTTTGTCCTCCTCTCCCTCCCCATATCTACTAGTGTCTCCCATCTGTCACATTACACTGAATTTAATTCAAATGTGTATATAGATATATATTTACATCTCTCTGTCTCTCTGTCTCTCTCTCTCTCTCTCTCTCTCTCTCTCTCTCTCTCTCTCTCTATATATATATATATATATATATATATATGTGTGTGTGTGTGTGTGTGTGTGTGTGTGTGTGTGTGTGTAGTATGTGTATGTATTGTTTATGGAAACAGAATGTTAATTTTTTAATGATAAGAATTATATGATTTTGGTCATACTAGGAGTTTAATAAATGCTTAATGATTGATTTATGTATGCATGTGTGAATAGGTAATCAGAATGTTTCAATAAAAAGTGAGTAATATTTAAATGTTGATAAAATATTTTCAAATGTGATCATTTATATTATTGGGTAATGAGAGTATTAGTTGGCAGCAATGGCTTGTCACATGATCACTCTAATTGCACTATCTGCAAATAAAAGCAGAAATGAAAAATTAAGGAATTAATTTTGACATTCAAGCAACATAAGTGGATTTTAAAGTGCTCTTTGAAAATAGAAAATGTCACCAAAGTGTAGTAAAATTGGATGCATGAATCTAAAATATGACCACCACAGAGCTAACCTTTATGTAGTTATACAAAAAGTTTGAGGCAGAGCTTATGTATATACTCATTTACCTAGATTAGTACATGGAATTCCATGCTTTAATATGATACCTTAGGTATCATTTCATTATAAATTGCATAATAAGTAAAGAATGCTAGATACAAAAATGAAAACTAATTTGAATATATATGTATGTACATATATATATATAAATATATATGTATATATATGCATACACACACATATATATATATATATACATATATATGTATATATATATATATATATGTGTATATATATATGCTGACAATTGCACCTTTTATTTTCATAGCTCTTTAAGTGTTATTTCTTCTTTGATTTCCTTCTCTTCACAGCATAGATAAAAAATAATTTTAGTTGTTGCTGTTTCTCACACCAATCTCTGTTTATGCTGAGTTTTATTGTTTTTAAAAATATTTTGTCGTAGATTTGAATTCATCCTTACCTTTGCTTTCATTTTTAAATTTAAGGTTATTGATGAATTTTCTACATATTCACCAGCAACTCATTAGACAGTTTTGTCCCAAACTCTTTTTCATTGATTTATTTTTCTGTTCAGGGAGTCAGAAATTTATTCTCAAGTCTGCATATTATATTTGATCTGCCTATCATTTTTAAAGGACATTATTTACCTTTTACTTCACTATTCTTTTCTTAAACACTTTAAAATTGCTTCAAAGATCAAAGGCTTATGTCAGATTATGTCCAGCTGTACAATATTTATTATAAGTTCTGCAATTTACTGGACCTATCTTACTCAGACCTCAAGATCCCTAGTTTCTACTTCAGTCACTAATTGCTTCTTGATACACACACACACACACATACACACACACAAACACACATATGTAAATATTTGTTTTGAGAAAATATTTTTACTTGCTAATATTTTTGAAGATGAAGGAGTATCACTAAGTGTATGAATGGCTTTCTGACTTTTAAAAATTATCCATTTATTACTTTTGTCCAGATAATCTGTAACACACTATGATGTAAATATTAATTTTTTCTCTTCCTAATAATCTTCAGATAATTGTTCTTCATAGAATATTCTCCTTATTCCTGAACTTTTTTCACATTAGCACATCTTCTTCAAATGCAATATTATATGTCCACCCATAATTTTCATTTTATACTCTATTCTTTGTTGTTATGATGTCTTTTAAAACTAAAATGTAGTATTGAATTTAATCCTAATATTGATAACTTGGAGATTTTTATAAAATGGCTATGACTCGTTATATTAATTTATCTGGTTCACTGACTTAGTTCTCATAATCTCTTCATTTGCTTACAGATATCTGAGACTGTGAAATTTATGCTTGATTTCATTCTTGAATTTTGTCACTGGCAAATTTCTGAGAATTTCAGTTCTCAGTCTTCTTTTTATTTTATAGATGTTATTTTTTGGCTTGCCATATTTCAGATTTTTTATTAATTTTATAATTATATATTTTTTCACAGTATATATGCATGAGTATTTTTTTAAATAACATTATCCCTTGTAATCATTTTTCCAAATTATCCCCTCCCTTCCTCTATTCCCTCCCCTTGATGACAGGCAATCCCATACATTTTACATGTGTTACAGTATAACCTAGATATAATATATGTCTGTAAATCCAATTTTCTTGTTGAACATTAAGTATCAGATTCCGAAGGTGTAAGTAACCTGGGTAGATAGACAGTAGTGCTAACAATTTACATTCACTTCCCAGTGTTCCTTCTCTGGTGTAGTTGTTTCTGTCCATCATTGATCAACTGGAAGTGAGTTGGATCTTCTTTATGTTGAAGATATCCACTTCCATCAGAATACATCTTCATACAGCATTGAAGTATACAGCGATCTTCTGGTTCTATTCATTTCACTCAGCATCAGTTGATGTAAATCTTTCCAAACCTCTCTGTATTCCTCCTGCTGATCATTTCTTACAAAGTAATAATATTCCATAACCTTCATATACCATAATTTACCCAACCATTCTCTAATTGATGGACATCCATTCATCTTCCAGTTTCTAGCCACTACGAAATAAGCTGCCACAAACATTTTGGCACATACCGGTCCCTTCCCTCTCTTTAGTATTTCTTTGGGATATAAGCCCAATAGCAGCAATGATGGATCAAAGGGTATGCATAGTTTGATAACTTTTGGGGGCATAGTTCCAAATTGCTCTCCAGAATGTCTGGATTCTTTCACAACTCCACCAACAATGTATTAATGTCCCAGTTTTCCCACATCCCCTCCAACATTCATCATTATTTGTTCCTGTCATCTTAGCCAATCTGACAGGGGTGTATCTCAAAGTTGTCTTAATTAGCATTTCTCTGATCAGTAGTGATTTGGAACACTCTTTCATATGAGTGAATATAATTTCAATTTCATCATCTGAGAATTGTCTGTTCATATCCTTTGACCATGTACCAATTGGAGAATGGTTTGATTTCTTATAAATTAGGATCAGTTCTCTATATATTTTGGAAATGAGACCTTTATCAGAACCTTTAACTGTTTCACGAAAACAATGATTTTCTGATCAGATTTACCAAAGGTTTATCTATTTTATTGTTTTTTTCATAAAACCAACTCTTGTTTTTATTTATTAATTCAATAGTTTTGTTTTTTTCTTTCAATATTATTGATTTCTCCTTTTAATTTTAGTATTTCAAGTTTGATTTTTGGTTGGAGGTTTTTAATTTGGTCTTTTTTCTAACTTTTTAAGTTGCAGGCCTAATTCAGTAATCGTCTCTTTCACTATTTTGTTCAAATAAGCTTCTAACGGTATAAAATTTCCCCTTATTACCGCTTTAGGTGCATCCCACAAATTTTGGGATGATGTCTCATTGTTGTCATTATCTTGGGTGAAATTATTAATTGTTTCTATAATTTTCTGTTTCACCCAGTCATTCTTTCAGATGATATTATTTAGTTTCCAATTATTTTTGGTCTATTTACCCCTAACTTCTTATTGAATGTAGTTTTTATTGCATTGTGGTCTGATAAGAAGGCATTTATTATTTCTGCCTTCCTGCATTTAATTTTGAGATCTTTATGTCCTAATATACGGTCAGTTTTTGTATAGGATCCATGAACTTCAGAGAAGAAAGTATATTCCTTTCTAACACTATTCAGTTTTCTCCAAAGGTCTATCATACCTAGTTTTTCTAATGTTCTATTTACTTTTTTAATTTCTTTCTTATTTGTTTTGCAGTTTTATTTGTCTGAATCTGAGAGTGCAAGATTGAGATCTCCCACTATTATAGTTTTACTGTTTATTTCTTTTTTCAACTCTCTTAACTTTTCCTTTAGAAAATTAGATGCTATACCACTTGGTGCATATATGTTTAGTATTGATATGGCTTCATTGTTTATGCTACATTTTAGCAGTATATAGTTTCCTTCCTTATCTCTTTTAATTAGATCAACTCCTGCTTTTGCTTGATCTGAGATAAGGATGGCTACCCCTGCTTTTTTAGCTTTACCTGAAGCACAATAGATTCTGCTCCAACCTTTTCCCTTTACCCTGTATGTATCTCCCTGCTTTAAGTGTGTTTCCTGTAAGCAACATATTGTAGGGTTCTGATTTTTGATCCAGTCTGCTATCTGTCTCCATTTGATGGGAGCATTCATCCCATTCACATTTACAGGTGAAATTACTAATTCTGTATTTCCTACCATCATATTATCCCCAGATTATGCTTTTTCCCTTGACCCCCCTGAACCCCTTCCCCGATATTTAATTTATAGACCCCCTTTGTGATGCGCAGCCCTCCCTTTTTTTTAGTATCTCTCCCCCCTTCCCTTATTCTCCTTTTCCTTTTCCCATTTCCTCTCCCCCCTTTTAATGAGGTGAGAGAAAATTCTCTGAAAAACAAATATGTCAATTATTTAGTCTTTGAGCCTCTTCTGATGAGAGTAAGATTCACACAATGATTCTCCCCCTCACAAATTCCCTCATATATGGTGTATTTTCTATGCCTCCTCTTGGGATGTAGTTTCCCTCTTTTTATCATTCCTTCCCCTTTTTCTGTAACGACCTCCTTCCCTTTACTACACCCCCCTTTTTTTTCGTTTATATCAGTAGAATCAAATTATCCATGCGTACTTTTTATATACCCACAACAGAGTTATAGTTCTCAAGGGTTCTGCGTCCCTTTTTCTGTTTCTCTTCAGTCTTGTGGATGTAGATCAAATTTTTTGTTTAAGTCTAGTTTGTTTCTTAGAAACATATAGAATTCCTCTATTTCATTGAATGACCATCTTCTTCCATGGAAAAAGATGCTAAACTTAGATGGGTAGTTCATTCTTGGTTGCAGTCCTTGATCTTTTGCCTTATGGAATATCAGGTTCCAGGCTCTTCTATCTTTTAATGTGGAGGCAGCCAGATCTTGTGTGACCCTTATTGTGGCACCTTGGTATTTAAATTGTTTTTTTTTTTCTAGCTGCTTATAAGATTTTCTCCTTTGTGTGGTAATTCTGCAGCTTAGCCACAATATTCCGTGGTGTTCTTTTTTTAGGGTCTATTTCAGAAGGAGTTCGATGAATTCTTTCAACATCTACTTTCCCTTCTTTTTCTATTATCTCTGGACAGTTCTCTTTGATAATTTCCTGTAAAATAGAATCTAGGCTCTTTTTTTGGTCGTAGTTTTCGGGAAGTCCAATGATCCGCAGATTATCTCTCCTAAATCTATTTTCCAGGTCTATAGATTTTCCCAGTAAGTATTTGATGTTATTCTCCAGCTTTTCATTTTTTTTTTTGTTTGTTTTGTTTGACTGATTCTTGGGTTCTCAGTGAATCATTTATTTCTATTTGTTCCATCCTGAATTTTCAGGAGTTATTTTCTTCTTTCACAGTTTTTAGTTCTTTTTGTAAATGCCCAATTTCATTTTTAAATGAATTATTTTGCTCTATTAAATTTTTTTCCATTTCCCTAATTTTTTTTGAGAATAATTTTCTTTTTCCAATTCAGAAATTCTAATTTCTTGAGACTTTTTTATCTTTTCAGATTCAGAAATCCTACTTTCCTGTGATTTTTTAACCTTTTCTAATTCACAAATTTTATTTCCCTGCATCTCCTGTGAATTCTTTATTTTTTCCAATTCCAATTTCAGAACATTGTTATTCTCTATCATAGCTTCCCTTTCCTGTCCCCATTTGTCTTCAAACTCTCAACTT
This sequence comes from Sminthopsis crassicaudata, assembly GCF_048593235.1. Taxonomy (NCBI): domain Eukaryota; kingdom Metazoa; phylum Chordata; class Mammalia; order Dasyuromorphia; family Dasyuridae; genus Sminthopsis; species Sminthopsis crassicaudata. Next base: position 98,835,494 of record NC_133618.1, on the reverse strand, counting down.
TTTAATAGTCTCTTTGAGGAGAGAGTTATGTGATGGGGGCAGGTATTGTTCCCCTTTAGGTTGTTATCTGCTGACTCTCTGCTGTTAACTTCCTTGGGGTTGGATAACCGCTCTTTCTCTGTGTAGAATGAGTCAATTGTTCTTTTCGGCTTCTTACTCATGATTAAAAAATCTTTTGGGGTTGTCCCTGGGGTAGAAAAATATTTATTTATTTCTTTACCAGCTTCCTCCCAGACCTGATGGATGCAGCAGCTCCTGCGCCTGAGCTAAGAGAGAGCTCTGAGAGAGAGTTCCCCACCCCCTCCCTGGAAGTGCCTCATAGGTGATCAGCACTGCTATGCTTTGAGGGCAGCACTATGTGTCCTAGCGGCTTCCCTGAGGTTTGAGACTGAACAGTAAAGGCGACACAAAGACCAGCATATGCATCCCGGTAGGGCGTGGATGTCAGCAGCAGGTGATGTGAAAAGCCCCTGTGCTCAAACTGGAAGTGTCTGCCCTGAAACCGTGGTCCCTAGTTCAAAGGTTCTGCTTCTCTGGGACTTCCCATGGCTGAGTTCCACAGCCTGCAGCCTCCAGCCTTCTTCTCAGTCTCTTAACTACTCTCAGGTGAAAGCCTGGACAGCCTAAGTTGGCCACACCCACAGTGCTGAGATCTGCTGAGTCACCTCTGGGATCTGGGAAGATCTAATCTGGTTTTAAATTTTAAGGTGGCTTGATTTCTCTTCTGAACTGCTGTTTTATAAGCAGAGAAGACTAACAGCCTATGCCAGATTCTTCCATCTCAGTGGCTTCTCTGATCCCACAGCCCTCCTCAGCATGATAGGAGCAGTGTGCCACCACCCAACAGTCTGTGCTAGACTCTTTTTTTTTTTTTTCCTCCCCTGGGGACTGACCTTTCCTGTTGAAACTCCAGATTCTCTTCAGCTGGTAAGTAGTGCTTCCAGTCCTTGTGGTTTCTATCAGTCCAGCGCTATTTTTGCGGCTGAATTTATCTAATTGGTTGTGAGGCAATAAGGACACTCACAGAGTCGCGTGTATCTTCTCCGCCATCTTGGCTCCGCCCCTCTACTGACTGTTTTAAGGAAAACTCCATTTATAACTATAATCTCTAGTGTTTAATTTTATCAAATGCTTTATCTGTATCTATTGAGATGATCATATGGTTTTTGCTATTTCAGTTATTGATGTAGTCAAATTATGTTCATAGTTTTCCAAATATTGAACCAGTCCTGCCTTCCTGGTATAAGTCCTACTTGGTCATAGTGTATTATCCTGGGGATGACTTTCTGTAATCTTTCTGCTTATATTTTATTTAAGATTTTTGCATCAATCTTCATTAAGGAGATTGCTCTATAATTTTATTTCTCTGTTTTCATCCTACTTGTTTTAGGTATTAATATAATGTCTGTGTCATAAAATGAATTTGGTAGGATTCCTTCATTCCCTATATTTTTTTCAATCTTTTATATAATATTGGAATTAAGTGTTCTTTAAATGTTTGGTAGAATTCACATGTAAATCCATCTGATCCTGGGGATTTTTTTCTTAGGGAGTTGATTAATAGCTTGTTCTATTTCTTTTTCCAAAATGGTACTATTTAAGTAATTTATTTTTCCTCATGTAAATCTGGGCAATCTACATTTTTATAGATATGCCTACATTTCACTTAGGTTATCAAATTTATTGGCATAAAGTTGGGCAAATAAACTCCTTGTTATTGCTCTAATTTCCTCTTCATCGGTGAATAGTTCTCCCTTTTCATTTTTGAGACTATAATTTGATTTTCCTGTTTCCTTTTTCTAATCAAATTAACTAAAATTTATCTTTTTTTTTCATAAAACCAACTCTTAGTTTTATTTATTAATTCAATTGTTTTTTAGTTTCAATTTTATTGATCTCTCCTTTTATTATTAGAGTTCATCCCATTCACATTTAGAGTTAAAATTAGTAATTCTGTATTTCCTGCCATCATATTATCCCCAGATTATGCTTTTTTCCCTTGACTCCCCCTGAACCCCTTCCCCAATATATAATTTATAGACCCCACTTGTGACATGCAGCCCTCCCTTTTTAGTATCCCTATCCCCTCTTTCCAAATCCCTTCTCTTTTCTTGTACCCTTACCTTATTCCCCTTTTCCTTTTTCGTTTTCCTCTCCCCCCTTTAATGAAGTGATAGAGAATTCTCTGAAAAACAAATATGCCAATTATTTACTTTTTGAGCCTACTCTGATGAGAGTAAGTTTCACACAATGTTTCACCCCCTCTCTAAATTCTGTCAGATGTGGGACATTTTTCTATGCCTCTTCCTGGGATATAGTTTCCCTCTTTTTATCACTCCTTTCCCTTTTTTCTGATACTACTCCCTTCCCTTTACTACTCCCCCTTTTTTATATCAATAAAATGAAATTATCTATATGGACTTTCTAAATTTCCACAACCAAGATACAGTTCTCAAGAGTTCTGTTTACCTTTTTCAATTTCTCTTCAGTCTTGTGGATGTAGATCAAAATTTTTGTTTAATTCTGTTGTTTTTTCATAGAAACAAATGGAATTCCTTTGTTTCATTAAATGACCATCTTCTTCCTTGGAAAAAGATGCTAAACTTAGCTGGGTAGTTCATTCTTGGTTGCAGTCCTTGATCTTTTGCCTTTTGGAAATTCAGTTTCCAGGCCCTTCGATCTTTTAATGTGGAGGCAGCCAGATCTTGAGTGACCCTTATTGTGGCACCTTGATATTTGAATTGTTTTATTCTAGCTGCTTGCAATATTTTTCTTGTGTTTGGTAGTTCTGCAACTTAACCACAATATTCCATGGAGTTCTTTTTTTTTTTTTTTTTCCTTTTCTTTTTTTTTTTTTAATTTTTATTTTATTTTATAATTATAACTTTTTTTTTTGACAGTACATATGCATAGGTAATTTTTTACAACATTATCCCTTGCACTTACTTCTATTCAGATTTTTTCCCTTCCTCCCCGAACCCCCTCCCCCAGATGGCAAGCAGTCTTATATATGTTAAATATATTACAGTATATTATAGATACAATATATGTGTGTAGAACCGAATTTTTTGTTGCACAGGAAGAATTGGATTCAGAAGATAAAAATAACAGTTTACATTCATTTCCCAGTGTTCCTTTTCTGGATGTAGCTGGTTCTGTCCATCATTAATCAATTGGAATTGGATTAGCTCTCCACTATGTTGAAGAAATCCACTTCCATCAGAATACATCCTCGTACAGTATCATTGTTGAAGTGTATAATGATCTTCTGGTTCTGCTCGTTTCACTCAGCATCAGTTGATGTAAGTCTCTCCAAGCCTCTCTGTATTCCTCCTGTTGGTCATTTCTTATAGAACAATAATATTCCATAACATTCATATACCATAGTTTACCCAACCATTCTCCAATTGATGGACATCCATTCATCTTCCAGCTTCTAGCCACTATGAAAAGGGCTGCCACAAACATTTTGGCACATACAGGTCCCTTTCCCTTCTTTAGTAGTTCCTTGGGGTATAAGCCCAGTAGTAGTATGGCTGGGTCAAACGGTATGCACATTTTGATAACTTTTTTGGCATAATTCCAGATGCTCTCCAGAATGGTTGGATTCTTTCACAACTCCACCAACAATGCATCAGTGTCCCAGTTTTCCCACAGCCCCTCCCACATTCAGCGTTATTTGTTCCTGTCATCTTAGCCAATCTGACAGGTGTGTAATGATATCTCAGAGTTGCCTTAATTTGCATTTCTCTGATCAGTAGTGATTTGGAACACTCTTTCATATGAGTGGAAATAGTTTTAATTTCGTCATCTGAAAATTGTCTGTTCATATCCTTTGACCATTTATCAATTGGAGAATGGCTTGATTTTTTATAAATTAAAGTCAATTCTCTGTATATTTTGCAGATGAGGCCTTTATCAGAACCTTTAACTGTAAAAATGTTTTCCAAATTTGTTACTTCCCTTCTAATCTTGTTTGCATTAGTTTTGTCTGTGCAGAAACTTTTTAATTTGGTGTAATCTAAATGTTCTATTTTGTGATCAATAATGGTCTCTAGTTCTCCCTTGGACACAAACACCTTCCTCCTCCACAAGTCTGAGAGGTAAACCATCCCATGTTCCTCCAATTTATTTATTATTTCGTTCTTTATGCCTAAATCTTGGACCCATTTTGATCTAATCTTAGTATGTACTGTTAAATGTGGGTCCATGCCTAGTTTCTGCCATACTAATTTCCAGTTTTCCCAGCAGTTTTTGTCAAATAATGCATTCTTATCCCAAAATTTGGGATCTTTGGGTTTGTCAAAGATTAGATTGCTATTTTTATTCACTATCTTGCCCTGTGAACCTAACTTATGCCACTGATCAACTAGTCTATTTCTTAGCCAATAACAAATGGTTTTGGTGACTGTTGCTTTATAATATAGCTTTAAATCAGCTACACTTAGGCCACCTTCTTCTGACTTTTTTTTTCATTAGTTCCCTTGCAATTCTCGACCTTTTATTCTTCCATATGAATTTTGTTGTTATTTTTTCTAGGTCATTAAAATAGTTTCTTGGGTGTCTGATTGGTATAGCACTAAATAAATAGATTAGTTTGGGGAGTATTGTCATCTTTATTATATTCGCTCGCCCTATCCAAGAGCACTGAATGTCTTTCCAATTATTTAAATCTGACTTTATTTTTGTGGCAAGTGTTTCGTAATTTTGCTCATATAATTCCTGACTCTCCTTTGGTAGATATATTCCCAAATATTTTATACTATCGACTGTTATTTTGAATGGAATTTCTCTTTGTATCTCTTGCTGTTGGATTGTGTTGGTAATGTATAAAAATCCTGAGGATTTATGTGGATTTATTTTGTATCCTGCGACTTTGTTAAAATTCTGAATTATTTCTAACATGGAGTTATTTTTTTTTTTGGAGTCTTTTTCAGAAGGAGTTTGATCAATTCTTTCAATGCCTATTTTCAGTTCTGCTTCTATTATCTCTGGACAGTTCTCTTTGAAGATTTCTGGTAAAATAGAATCTAGCCTCTTTTTTTGGTCATAGTTTTCAGGAAGTCCAATGATCCTCAGGTTATCTCTCCTAGATGTATTTTCCAGGTCTATAGATTTTCCCAGTAAGTATTTGACATTATTCTCCAGCTTTTCATTTTTTGTGTTTTGTTTGACTGATTCTTGGATTCTCAATGAATCATTCATTTCTATTTGTTCCATCCTGGTTTTTAATGACTTATTTTTTTCATTCACATATATTAGTTCTTTTCATATATGCCCAATTCAGTTTTTAAATGATTTATTTTGCTCTATTGAATTTTTTTCCATTTCCCTAATTTGTTTTAGAGTTATTTTCTTTTTCCAATTCAGAAATCCTACTTTCCTGTGATTTTTTAACCTTTTCTAATTCACAAATTTTGTTTCCCTGCATCTACTGTAAATTCTTTATTTTTTCCAACTCAAATTTCAGAACGTTGTTATTCTCTATCATAGCTTCTCTTTCCTATCCCCATTTTTCTTCAAACTCTCTTAACTTTTTAATAGTCTCTTCTAGGAGAGAGTTATGTGATGGGGGGCAGGTATTGTTCCCCTTTAGAGTGTTATCTGCTGAGTCTCTGCTGTTAACTTCCTCGGGGTTGGATTCCTGCTCTTTCTCTGTGTAGAAGGAATCAATAGTTCTCTTCAGCTTTTTACTCATGTTTAAAAATCTTTTAGGGTCTGTCCTTGGGGTAAGAAGTTTGTTTATTTATTTCTTTACCAGCTTCCTCCCAGACTGGATGGATGCAGCGGCTCCTGTGTCTGAGCTAAGAGAAAGGTCTTGGAGAGAGTTCCACTCCTCTTCCCCGGAAATGCCTCAGAGGTGATTAGTAAGGTTGTGCTGTGCGGGTTGCCCAGTGAAGGACCCCACTGTGTGTCCTAGCCACTTCCCTGAGTTTTAAGACTGAACAGTACAGGAGACACAAAACCCAGCCAATGGTTTCTGTGGGGCGTGGATATCAGCAGCTGATGTGAAAAGCCCCTGCACTCAAACTGGAAATAGTATGTCCGTGAATCGCGAATTTAGGGTATCTCTTGTTGTTGCATTTTGTTGGTGATATATAAGAATGCTGAGGATTTATGTGGATTTATTTTGTATCCTGCCACTTTGCTAAAATTCTGAATGGCTTCATTATTTATGCTACCTTTAAGCAGGATATAGTTTCCTTTCTTATCTCTTTTAAGTAGATCAACTTCTGCTTTTGCTTGATCTGAGATAAGGATAGCTACCCCTGCTTTTTTGGCTTTACCTGAAGCATAATAGATTCTGCTCCAACCTTTTACCTTTACTCTATATGTATCTCCCTACTTTAAGTGTGTTTCCTGTAAACAACAAATTGTAGGGTTCTGATTTTTGATCCAATCTGCTATCCGTCTCCATTTGATGGGAGTGTTCATCCCATTCACATTTATAGTTAAAATTACTAATTCTGTATTTCCTGCCATCATATTATCCCCAGATTATGCTTTTTCCCTTGATCCCCCTGAACCCCTTCCCCAGTATTTAATTTATAGACCCCCCTTGTGACGCGCAGCCCTCCCTTTTTTTTTTTAGTATCCCTCCCCTATCCCTCCACGTCCCTTCCCTTATTCTCCTTTTCCTTTTCCCTTTTCCTCTCCCCCCTTTTAATTAGATGATACAGAATTCTCTGAAAAACAAATATGACAATTATTTACTCTTTGAGCCTCTTCTGATGACAGTAAGATTTACACAATGATTCTCCCCCTCTCTAAATTCCCTCAGATATGGTGTATTTTCTATGCCTCTTCCTGGGATGTAGTTTCCCTCTTTTTATCACTCCCTCCCCTTTTTCTGATACTACCCCCTTCTCTTTACTACACCCCCTCCTTTTTTTTCTTTTATATCAGTAAAATCAAATTATCCATGCGTACTTTCTATATACCCACAACAGAGATATAATTCTCAAGAGTTCTGTGTACCTTTTTCTGTTTCTCTTCAGTCTTGTGAATGTAGATCATATTTTTTGTTTAAGTCTGGTTTTTTTCTTAGAAACATATGGGATTCCTCTGTTTCATTGAATGACCATCTTCTTCCATGGAAAAAGATGCTAAATTTAGCTGGGTAGTTTATTCAATGAATTCTTTCCAAACATATTTTCCCTTCTGTTTTTATTATCTCTGGACAGTTCTCTTTGATGATTTCCTGTAAAATAGAATCTACGCTCTTTTTTTTTGTTATAGTTTTTGGGAAGTCCAATGCTCCTCAGATTATCTCTCCTAGATCTATTTTCCAGGTCTATAGATTTTCCCAGTAAGTATTTGACATTATTCTCCAGCTTTTCATTTTTTTTTTTGTTTGTTTGTTTTGTTTGACTGATTCTTGGGTTCTCAATGAATAATTCATTTCTATTTGTTCCATCCTGTATTTTATGGAGTTATTTTCTTCATTCATAGTTTTTAGTTCTTTTTGTAAATGCCAATTTCATTTTTAAATGAGTTATTTTGCTCTATTGAATTTTTTCCATTTCCCTAATTTTTTTTTTTGAGAATTATTTTCTTTTTCCAATTCAGAAATCCTATTTTCTTGAGACTTTTTTATCTTCTCCAATTCAGAAATCCTATTTTCTTGTGATTTTTTTTATCTTCTCCAATTCAGAAATCCTACTTTCCTGTGATTTTTTTTACCTTTTCTAATTCACTAATTTTGTTTTCCTGCATCTCCTGTGAATTCTGTATTTTTTCCAACTCCAATTTCATAGCTTCTCTTTCCTTTCCCCATTTTTCTTCAAACTCTCTTCACTTTTGAATAGTCTCTTCAAGGAGAGAGTTATGTGATGGGGGGCAGGAATCGTTCCCCTTTAGGTTGTTATCTGCTGACTCTCTGCTGTTAACTTCCTCAGGGTTGGATACCCGCTCTTTCTCTGTGTAGAAGGAATCTATAGTTTTTTTTTTTTTTTTTTTTTTGTTTTTTTTTTTTTTTTTTTTTTTGGCTTGTTACTCATACTTAAAAAATCTTTTGGAGTCTGTCCCTGGGGTAGGAAATTATTTATTTATTTCTTTATCAGCTTCCTCCCAGACCAGATGGATGCAGAGGCTTCTGCACCTCAGCTAAGAGAGAGCTCTGGGAGAGAGTTCCCCACCCCCTCCCTGGAAGTGCCTCAGAGCTGATCAGCACTGCTGTGCTTTGAGGGCGCTATGTTCTAGTGGCTTCCCTGAGGTTTGTGACTGAACAGTAAAGGAGACACAAAGCCCAGCCAATGCATCCCGGTGGGGAGTGGATGTCAGCAGCAGGTGACTTGAAAAGCCCCTGCGCTCAAACTGGAAGTGTCTGCCAGAAACCGAGGTACCTAGTTCAAAGATTCTGCTTATCTGGGACTTCCAGGGCTGACTTCCACAGCCTCCAGAGGAGACAGGCACTATAAGTTACTGCCCCACCCACTTTTCAATCTCTTAACTACCCCCAGGTGAAAGCCTGGATTGCCTATGTTGGCCACACCCACAGTGCCGAGATCTGCTGAGTCACCCCCGGGATCCGGGAAGATTTAATCTGGTTTCAAATTAATTTGGCTTGATTTCTCCTCTGAACTGCTGCATTATAAGCATAGAAGAGCTAACAGCCTGTGCCAGATTCCTCTATCTCAGTGGCTTCTCTGATCCCAGAGCCCTCCCCAGTGCAATCGGCGCAGTGTGCCACTACCCCACTGTCTGCGCTGGCCTCTCTTCTTCCTCCCCTGGGAGCTGACCTTTCCTGTTGAAACTCCAGATTCTCTTCAGCTGGTAAGTCATGCTTCCAGTCCTTGTGGATTCTATCAGTCCAGCACTATTTTTGAGGCTGATTATATCTAGTTGGTTGTGAGGCAAGAAAGGAGCTTACACAGTTGCGTGTATCCTCTCCTCCATCTTGGCTATGCCCCTCCAGCATTATTTTTGAGGCTGATTTAACTAATTGGTAATAAGGGAAGCAGGGAGCTTATAGATTTGCATGTATCTTCTCAGCCATCTTGGCTCTGCCTCTATTTCAGATTGGTTTAATGGTAACTTTCAAAGCAATGATGTGTTTTATATCTTCATTTCTTTTGCAAATCAGATTGATTCGAATTCTACAAATATATTTGTGTGTGTATATTACATATATATGTGTGTGTGTATATATATATATATATATGTATGTATATATATATATATACATACATATATATATATATATATATATATATATATATATATATATATATATAAACATACATATATTTATGTATATGTATTTGTGTATGTGTATAGGCCCTATGTCCACCTATGTAATTCCCCTCACCCACCCAAAGCTACAATATTCTACTATACTCATTTGCAACTTAAGTTGCACTATGGTTAAAGTGATATGACTCAGAATTGGATAGGAAGTTTTGTGTTATTAAATATTCTTACCATGCTAGCCAGAGGGTCTTCATTCCATTAACAAATATTTTGATACACACACAGACACACACACAAACAGCTCTTTTGTTAGTCACTCTCATTTTTATCAACAGAGCTCAATGAGTTGTATGGCTAAAATATCCAGGCAAATTTAGCAAACTAGTAAGTTTAGAGTACCAATGGAAAGATTAATAGCCCTGACCACCACTACTAATAACAACAATTATGAAAATAAGATACATCATTTAGAAAATCAATTATTGAAACACATGAAATGTACTCTAGTTGGTAAGATTAGATACCAGAATTCGCACATGCTTATTTTACTGGAATTTTATTTAGGAAAAACAAGATAGTTATGTTTTTGGCTAATGGGAAATAAGACTTCTTTTACCTCATAATCATTCTTGTCCTAAAAAGGGATTTTTTTTAAACTTTTGATTACCAGACTCCTATCCTGGGACATATTTGTCTTTACTTTTCTTAAAACTTAGTCAAAAAGCCTAGAAATATTGTGAGTTATTTCTCAATATTTCCATTCATTTTTGAGTAATTTACCAGTGCTATAATAAAAAATCATAGCATCTCTTAGTTTTGAGTTTGGGATCTGAAAGATTCATAAGGTAGTTATAGAAAGATCATTTCCTTGTACATATTACACAGAAAGCACATCTGGAAAGGGGATGATCAAGCCCCATTATTCATACCTTGTTGATCTTTTGGTTTTCTTCCTTTCACTCTACATTTGGCAAATAGAGCCTGCCTCTTCCCACTTTAAGCTTATCCATTGATCAGGAGGGCAGAAATGAGCTGGGTGATTGATGACAGGCAAAGAAACTCATTAATTTGAAGGGTAACACATCCTGCCATGACATTGGCATTTCAGAGAAGAATAAGAAAGTGTAAGTGCTGAGTTTCTTTTTAATGATGGATTAAAAAGTGACTCAATGGCATTTATTCTATTAGAACAACTAAAAAACTGACCATAAAATATTTTACAATCCCAAGTGCTACATGAATTTTAATTCATTTATTTTTAATTTTAATTTAAATTACTGAACAAATATAGCTATCTTGAGAAATCTATGAAGATGATAGACAAAAGAAATTTAGCAGGGTTCTTCCTTTATCATGGATCCTTTGGAATTTCCCTGACAAAAATGAAAAGTGCATGTGTGTGTGTGTGTGTGTGTGTGTGTGTGTGTGTGTGTGTGTGTTCCTCCTAACTATGAGGAAATGCTTTTCATCAAAGGCAGTTATCTGATGTACTGTGCTGAATGACAAGGACCATAAGCTAGCTTCACTTTAATGGTGAATTGCCTATTTATAAACCATTTATTTTTTTATTTTATTTTTTTTTTTTTTGAAGCTGGGGTTAAGTGACTTGCCCAGAGTCACACAGCTAAGAAGTGTTAAGTGTCTGAGGCCATATTTGAACTCTGGTCCTCCTGAATTCAGGGCTGGTGCTCTATCCACTGCACCGCCTAGCTGCCCCTACAAACCATTTGTTGAAATTAGACCTATTTTTTGCAATTGATGGAAAGGCTATTAGGAAAATAAGCCAAAAAGATATTAGGAGAAGGGGGGATTAATGTATTTCTTAGTATTAATGAGCATTAAGAAATGAGATATAATTGTTACTCCCTACTATACCACCAAGAATGGACTCATATCTATGAAAAATGCAATCAGAACTGTTATCTTCTATAATTTTCTGGTTGAATTGTTTTCAAAAATAAATATATTTGATTAGTTAAAAACATTCAATGCCAGAATGACTATTCCAAAAGAAATTTAACTAAGGGGTGGTAAATTTTGAATTTTATTCTTAATTAGTTTATAAATTACTCTGTGATCTTGGACAGGACTCTTTAACTTCTCTGGGTGTCAGTTATTTCATCTGAAAATTGAAGGTATCAGATCTTTCCAGTAATACAATAGTAGTAATAGTAGTAATAGCAGTAGCAGTAGTATTAATAGTAGTAGTAGTAGTAGTAGTAGTAGTAGTAGTAGTAGTAGTAGTAGTAACAGTAATTGCCAATAACATAATTCTTAGATTATATGTGAAATTGTATAAGTATTAGTAAATATTAAATTATACATAACATATATGTTGTATGCCTGTAGTATTTATTCTGTGCTTAATGTTATTTTTTTACTTCATATGGATAAAAATGACTTTATATATCTATAATAAAATACATATATAAAACTACTTTATTGTTTTAAACTCAGTTGTATGGAAAAGACTATTAACAGTTTTATAACTATGTGCTATATAATAAATTATAAAATACTATGCATCTGAATAAGGAAATAAGAGAATAATTTATTGCAGATACAATCATGCATTATTTTTATAAATATAATACCACTTATTCTTCATAGTGATTTTGATTAAAAATTCAATTTTTCCTTCTAAAAAGCATAATTGAGTGGGGAAGCTTGTAAATTTAGGTTGTTCCATTATGCAAACCAATGGAAAGATTAATAGCTCAGACCACTACTACTAATAACAACAATTATGAAAATAAGATACATCATTTAGAAAATCAATTATTGAAAAACATGAAATGGACTCTAGTTGGTAAGATTAGAAAGCCAACTTACTTTGGGATAATTGAACTGATGATCAGGAATTATATTTTAATCAATAAATGAAAAAATCCTTTATTAAGTATCTGGTCTGCCAGTGACTTTACTAATAGCTTATATAAATATCAAGATGAGACATTCTCTGTTTTCACAGGTATCTAATTCCAAAATGAGGGAACAGAAAAGGTTCTAGGAAGTTTATGGAATAGATCAGAAAATTCCAAACTCTCCAGATCCCCCCACCCCACCAAGACAAAATTTATTTCAGTTTGAATATAGAGTAATAAAAACAAGGAAAAGTTGGGACAGAACAGTGATCATTATGAGACAATAGGAGAAGACTCAAAGAAAGATTCCACTACCAATGTTAGGTATAGTGAAAAAACTCTAGGCTAGTTCCACTGAAAAAGCAAACAGGGAACCATGGAGATTACTGTGTCAGGAGGAAACTTCAGCCCCAGCCACAGGTTTTTTTCAACTCCCAGCTAGGGTAAGGGGTTGAGCAACTGAGTCAAGGTAGACTGAGGGAACCTTGGTTGATAAGGAACTGTATAACTGTATTGCCCAGGTAAGGAACCAACACATGTTTGATGAATACAGAATTAGAATTGGGGAGAAGTAAAGGAGGATGTGAGGCCAGAAACACCATACTCCAAAGCACAGGAATAGCATGATTACCTGCTACAAATGAAACAAACATACAAATATATAAGTAAATAGATAAAAATTAAAAAAACAACAACAACAAAATAAATAGATAGATAGCTAGATAGATAGATAGATAGATAGATAGATAGATAGACAGATAGATAGATAGATGGATGGAAGAATGAATGAACAGACAAAGGAGAAAGAACCCAAACTTAGAAAGTCGTTTTTTTTGGGGGGGTAGGGAAGACCAGTGTTCATCTTCAGAGGAATATAATGAAAAAAAAGGCTTTCCCTACTGCAAAGAGTAACCTTAAATAGTTACCTGCCCCCCAAAATAATTCATTGCAGAACAATAACAACAAGACTTCAAAAATCAAATGAGAAAGATAGAGAAAAAACTTAGGGAAAAAGCAAATAAAATTCTAAGAAAAACAAGATTATGAAAAAAGTAAACCAGACTAGAAAAGGAGGTGCAGGATCTTAAAGAAGAAATAATTCATTGCAAACTAAAATTTGGCAAAAAAACCCCAAAAACACCCAAAAAAACAAAAAACAGAGAAGTTATGATACCAAAAATATTTTAATAAATTTATAAAGAATTAAAAAAAAGAGAATGTGAGACATCTGATATTAAAAACACCAGATCTGAAGAACAGATCAAGAAAAGAAATTAAAAAAAATAATTGGGGTATCTGAAAGTATGATTTAAAAAAATGATACAATAATATGATAAATAATTAAAGAAAATTGTTGGAGTGTTCTGGGAAAATGGTGGAGTATGTAAACACTTTTGAAATTCTATATTCTTACACAAATAGAACAAACTTGTACCTCAAGGCAAATATAGATGGTGAAAAATCAAGAAGACTTGGAGTAGAACAGGGTCCTCCTGGTACAACCCAAGAAGATCCGAAGAAAGACCCCAAGCCAGAGATTAATCAATGTGAAGGGCAAGTATCTCCAAGCTACCTCTCCAGAAAAAACAACTGGGGACCCTGGGACAAGCTAGGCCTGGTTGGAACCTCATCAGGAACCATAGAAACTTTTACCTTCTGTATTATGGATGGAATTTCAGGTCTGAGATGGAGAAAATTGAGTGAACCTCTTTTGATCAGGAACACTAGGCTCAACAGTGCTCCAGAGACAGGGCCCTGGGTGAGAAGTAACCAGTATATCAGGTGACTGCAGAAGCAGTTGGCCCTGCAATTGCAAGAGGTTGGAAATTTTTGGTTGGGGTTCCAGGTCAGAAGCGATAACTGAAATGCAGAGTGAGGCACCATCCCCATCCCCACAATTATAGGTGTTATACAATATTCCTCATTTTAAAAAATGAACAGGCAAAGAATAATCAACCCCACCTAAGAAACCTATTATGAGAATAGAGAAGACTGAGAATCATCTTCAGGGTAGGGCACTGAAGATAAAAACCAAAATGAAAACAAAACCAAAAAAAAAAAAAAAAAAAAAAAACAACTTCTACTCCAAAGAGTAATACTTAATATCTTTTTGCACAGAGAGAATTTATAGAACTCAAAAAAAGAATTTAAAACTCAAATGAAAGAGACTGAGAAAAAAAAATAAAAAAACATAAAAAACATAGAGAAATTATCGGTGGGGGGAGGGGGTAAGTTAACCAAATAGAAAGGGAGATACAAAATCTTAAAGATGAAAATCACAGTTGGGTAAGGGGAACTCAGTGAAGTTATCAGAGACCAAGAAATAACAAAATGGAATACAACTAATGAAAAATAGAACAGAATGTGAAACAGAAGAAAAACAAAAGCTCTGGAGAACAGATCAAGAAGAGAAAATTTAATAATAATTAAACTACCTGAAAGCTATGACCAAAACAAAAATAACCTTGATAAAAGACTGCTAGAAATAATCCATGGGGATATTATTTCCAAATTTCAAAAAGTGAAGGTCAAATAGAAAATCCTGCAAGAAAAAAGAAAAAAAAGTCAAATGTGCTAGAACTACAATTAGATTTGTATAAGATTTAAAAGCAGCCACAATATAAGACTGTAGGTCCTGTAATCATGTATACAAACAATCAAAAGAACTAAGGCTGTGTCCAAAAATATAACATCCAACAAAATTATCCAAAATATTGAATAAAACATGGACTTTGAATTAACTTGCAGATTTTAAAGATTTGACCTAATCATGAACTCAATAGAAAATTTAATATGTAATTATATCAAAAATCAATTTCAAAAAAGTTAGCATGGACAAATTATTTATTTATTTATTTGGAAATATGTTTAAGATTGACATCAGCAATTAGATTTCTCAAAAGAAGGATTGGTAGTTGGGTTGAGTAGATGGTAAAAAACAAAACTGCCTAGAAACATGAAAACTGTAATTATGTTATAGAAATGAGGTGCAGAGGAAGAATACATGCAGAGACATTAGAGGGGGGAGGAGGGCTCTTAATTTTGAACACATATTCACATAGGGAATGACTTAAATAGACAACACTACATATATGAAAAGTGTGGCACCCTCCAAAATATATTATATGTACACATACACATATGTTTGAGTATATGTAGATATGCATGCATCTTGTTCTATGTGTGTGTATAATGTATGTGTGAGTGGTGTGAATGTATGTATATGTGCTGTGTAGCTGACAATGTTCTGTTTTTTGTTTTTATTCTGTATTTTTTGCTTTTTATTATACTTTTTTTAATAAAATAAAATTTAAAAAAATGACTTGAGGTGTTAAAATAAAAGAAGAAATGAAAAATAGAAAAACACACTGATCACCACCTGGAAGAGATCCTATCAGAAAAAGTTACAGGAATATCAAACCCCCAGATCAGGGAGAAAATAATGCAACAACAAGAAAAAACAATGTAACCACAATTCAAATCACACAAGATCTACCAAATAACAGTAGCACCTATCTCAGAAGTTCTTGGGAGGATCAAATGGAATCCTAATTGAAAGGCTAAGGTTGGATTTGGACTTGTCTTTCTGACTTACAGATTTAGCACTCATTCCACTGCTTCACTTAGCTGCCAGTAGACAGACCAAAGGACAGACTAAAGGAAAAAAGTAATTACTCACATTAATGACCTGGCTTTTTTTTTTTTTTTTTGGACTGTTCTCTCAACAGAGATCTGTTTCCTCCAGCTACTCTATTTTTCAGGTTGGCAGAGCTGACAGAGTGCCAGACCTAGAGTTAAAAAAATTAACTAAAATCCAGCATCTAATACTTACTATCTGTGAGATTCTGGACAAATCTCTTTGATATCAATTTTCTTATCTATAAATTAGGATAATAAGTGTATCTACTTCTCTGGGTTTCTGTGAAGACAAGATGAGATATTTGTAAAGGTTTTGAAAGCCTAATATGTAAATTTAGTAGCAGTAGAAGGAGGAGGACATAGGGCAAAAAAGGAGGTAGCAAGAGTGGTGCTGGTATTATACAAATTCCTAATACTGTTATGATATAATAGTATAATTTAAATATGTATTGTGTTATCCCATATTAAACAGAAAGCTCCATGAAAGGAAACATGAAGTTTTATCAAAATTTTTAAAAATCCCCAGTCTCCAATGCTATTTTCTAGGCATATTAGGTGTTAATAAATGTGTGGAAAGAATGAATGTTTCCAAATGCTTCATTTAGTGTTATATAATATCAGAACTGGATCATCATGTTATCATGTTCATTATCTAACTTATCTATATGATATGTCCTTACTGAGAGGTACTGTGATGTTAACTAGTCTAAATGTTTAGTTTTTCTAATGTTTTGATGGAGGCCTAGAGGAAAATGGGGATGAATGAATGGATTATATGAAGCAGAGGATAAGAATAAAAATTGAGAGAATGTGAGAAAAATTAATGAAATAATATATTTTTGATCCTCCAGAGTCTACACTGATATGAAAGTCAATATTTGGATGGTGGTAAATTTTTATGAATTTACTAAGGTTGGATGAAGAAGGACTATAAAAATATACTAATTTTAATCAAATAAAAATCAAAGAAACCAAAGTTACAAAAAATTAAAAGACAGACTGGTATTAAAATTAAGTGATATTTTGATGTTTCCCCTCCTTTTTTCTTTTACCCCACTTTGATAAGAAAATATATGTTTACTTTTGACAAGAACATACTTTAAAGAAATATGCAATTTACAAAGGTCTTCAAGAAAAATAGACCTTTGCATGGAATATTCATCTGTTTTGTTCATATTTACCTGTTCATAATGAGAAAATATGATAATGCTTTCAAGGATTCAAGGTTGTTCAGCTAGAGCCAAAGCAGGCACAATCTTCTTGATGGACTAATAGAATAATAATTGTGGGATTTGACAGTATGTAAGTTTTAAATCTCTGTCACTTTTCTTAATGCCAATGCTAAAACCTAATGCCAATACTAGAGTTATCAGAGAGATAACCATATAATTCACAATATTACTTAGGGTAACAGTGGGACAAGAGATGTTATAATTCATAGAGAATTTGTGTTTTTAAAATGTATTACTTTTTGGTTGCTTTTCTAACTCTTTTGAATTCTGGATTTGATTTTCAACAAGTAATGATTTTATTTTATTTTATTTTTACATTTTTAAATGCTTGCAGGCACCTGGATAAGAAGTAAAGCTGTAAGGCCAGGTATAATAAGGAATATTGGAATTTGAAAAATCCCTATAAATGTATGACACTATGAGATCAGATTAGCAGAACATAAGCCCAAAATTTATTATCTTTAAAATCTTAAAACTGAAAATTTCTTTGAACTGAAGTTGTTTTTCATAATCTTTAAATTTTAAAAAGAGAGACACAGGGAGAAACAAAAAAGAGACTGGCGGACATACAGAAAGACAGAGATAGGAGAAAGAGAGACAGAAAGACACAGGATAGACAAAAACAGAGTCAGAGAAAAAAAAAACAGAGAGATGGAGACATATAGAGACAGAAAGAGAGACATAGAGAGAGAAAGAGACGCAGAAACAGAGACAAATAAAGAGTTAGGAAGACAGAGAGAATAATTCATTCTTTTATTTAAATTCTAAATTTAAATTTAAAATCTAAATTAGATTGCAACATATTTGAGATTCAAAGACTATGACTTAGACATCTCTTTTGTCTTTTCTATATAAAAGCAACAGATACTATTGTCCATTTCTTGAAGGAATAAATAATAAACAAATGTCTCAAGAATTTGATGTGAAATCATACATTGATTTAATAAGTATCATTCATAATATAGATTTTAGGTCAACACAAATGATACCACTACAGATAAATGAAAGATCACTTAGTTATTTAGTCAAATGTTTCATTCCTGCATGATAAAGGGTCATGGATTTAGAGCTTCAAGAAAAATTAAATGATCATTATATAAAAATCCCTTCTATTACTCAAAAGGGATTAGAATTCAGGTCTTTCAAACTTTACATGCAATTTCCTTGTAAGAGAACATCATGATCATGTTTCAATACCCAACATCAATAGCATAATCTTATCATATTTTTAAAATTAATATTTTTAATTATTAATTCTTAAATGCTTCAAAAAATCCATATGTAGTAATCTCTTCAATGTAACCACTCCCTCCAAGTTGATCCTCACATTCAGGTACAAGAGCCCATATGGAGTCATTACCTACAATTTTTAAAACTGCATTTTAAACAACCAAAATATGATAATAGTATATTGCCTTCCATGCATCCCATATAGAAAATAACCCAATATACTTAGAACCTTTTTTCTAGGTCTTTGAGCATAAAATCATAACAAGACTTAGCCTGTCTTTTTCCCTGTTGTTATATGTTTGGTTGACATTTTCATAGCATAGATCTATGTTACTTCTCAAGGATATCTAGGAGATATAATAGATAAAGCACTTGGCCTAAAATCAAGAAAATCTTTGTTCAAAAAAGATCTTGACACTTGCTAACTCTGTAACCCTGCTCATTTAATCGTGTTTGCTTCAGTTTCTTCATTTATAAAATAAGCATGAGGAAAAATGACAAATCACTGTAGAATCTTTGCCAAGATAACCCCAAATAGGGTCAGGAAAAGTTACACATGACTAAAATGACTGGACAACAATAACAACGAAAATATTTCTCAGACATAAGTCAAAATTAAGTTGCCGAGTACTTGGATCTGCCATGTTCCTCTCTGTAGACTTTTGGGTTACTGAAATTTGTCATTTTATAAATAACATAATTATAGCACTCAATTTTTTTAAGAAATCTGAAAACATACAGTCTAGCCTAAATGAAAATTTTCTATATTACAAACAGGATAAGTGGATATTCTGCCTTATCCAAAGGCTGCTAGTGAACTATAATACACTAACTCTCAGACCTTCCCAAAAATTATTAAACTGTGAGAATTCTTTTAAACAGTCATGCAGCTACTAGCTATATCCCCAAAAGGGCAGAAAGATAAGAAAAGGTCTCATGTGTAAAAACTTTTATAATGGCTATTTTTGGTGTGTCAAAAAAACAAAAACAAAAATAAAAACTCCCTAATTAATAAACACCCAATGAATATAAACAGGGAATTTTCAGGGGGGAAAATCACTAGTTGATTAAAATGCTTTAAATCATTAATAATTCTCAAAGTACAAAATAATGCAATTATGATTACACTTTAGATCAGAAAAACTAAAATGACAGAAAAATGAAAAGGCTGAAATGTATGTGAGAAAACAAATATACTTATGCATTGATGGGGAAGCTATAAACAAGTCAAAATATTTTGGAAAACAATTGCAACTGTCTCTTCCCCAAAACCTATTAACATATTAACTGTGCATACCCTTTGATCCAGCAATATTGCTACTATATCTATATTTGAAAAAAAAGATTAAAAAAAGTAAAATGATTCATATACATATATATATATATATACATATATATATATATATATTCAAATGATGTTTATGGAAGCTACAAGCTATTTTTTGTGAAGGAAAGGAATAAGAAACTGGGGGAATTTCTATTAATTGGATTATGGATTAAAAATTATGTTATTTGAATGTGGTGGAATACTATTGAACAACTTGAAAGGATGAAGATAGACAGTTTCAGAAGAACTTGGGAAAACATATGAACTTTTGCAATATCAAGTGAGCAGTTCCAGAATATTTTACCCAGAAATAATAGTATTATAAAGATAATTAACTATGGAAGACTTAGAAATTATGATCAATAAAATGAGTTACTACAAATCCAGAGGACTCATGATGAAAAATGTTATCTAGCTCCAGGTAAAAGACTAATGTACTCACAGTACAGAGTGAAGTATTATTTTTATCTTTTTTTTTGTATATTAAACAAAAAAATTGTCTAAGTTGGGAAATTATTTTTCATGACCATATTAATAATGTTTTTTTTTATTTTTCACCTACTCAATGTGGGGGGAAGGAGAGAAGCAGGGAGAGAATTTGGAAATAAAATTAAAATATAATTAAATGAAAAAATAAAACAAAGAACTATAAACTAAAGGTTCCTTATCAGTCAGGGGATGATGAATCAAATATTAGGAAATTCTGTTGTGATTTAAGAAATCATGAAGGAGATGATTTCAAAGAATCTACTGATTCCTGGTAAACTAGTAAAAGACTATTGTAAACTGATACAGAATATACTGTCAGAGTCCTAAGAATGATAAAAAACAAAATATCAGAGCCAATAACCATAAGAAGACCACTGTAATAAAAGCAACTTTGGTAAACAAGTATTCTAATCAGTGCAGTTAGCTACCTGTATACTTTTTCAGCTTTCTTTTATGTGCTACCTTTCCTGCTAAAATGTAAGCACCCAGAGCATAAGAATTCTATGATCATATCTGTAATTTCAATGATTCATATAGTACCTAGCACATAGTAAATGCTTATTGATTCAGTTCACCTTTTCACATATTGAAAGAATTGATAAGCAAGTATGGAGAATAGATTCATGTTTTAGTTTATTTTGTTTGTTTGTTTGTTTGTTTTAACAAAACCTGTTACAGGAATTAGCAAAGTTGGGGGTCTAGTAACTATTTTTTTTTAGAATTTTTTTCCCACAGTATATATGCATGAGTAATTTTTTAAATATTATCCCTTGTATTCATTTTTACAAATTATCCCCCCTCCCTCTACTCCTTCCCCCCCATGACAGGCAATCCCATACATTTTACATGTGTTACAATATAACCTAGATACAATATATGTGTGTAAATACCATTTCCTTGTTGCACATTAAGTATTAGATTCCAAAGGTATAAGTAACCTGGGTAGATAGCCAGTAGTGCTAACAATTTACATTCACTTCCCAGTGTTCCTTCTCTGGGTGTAGTTATTTCTGTCCATCATTGATCAACTGAAACTCAGTTGGATCTTCTTTGTGTTGAAGATATCCACTTCCATCAGAATACATCTTCATACAGCATTGAAGTGTACAGTGATCTTCTGGTTCTATTCATTTCACTCAGCATCAGTTGATGTAAGTCTCTCCAAGCCTCTCTGTATTCCTCCTGATGGTCATTTCTTACAGAGCAATAATATTCCATGACCTTCATATACCATAATTTACCCAACCATTCTCCAATTGATGGACATCCATTCATCTTCCAGTTTCTAGCTACAACAAAAAGAGCTGCCACAAACATTTTGGCACACACAGGTCCCTTTCGGCTCTTTAGTATTTCTTTGGATATAAGCCCAATAGCAGCAATGCTGGGTCAAAGGGTATGCACAGTTTGATAACTTTTTGGACATAGTTCCAAATTGCTCTCCAGAATGGCTGGATTCTTTCACAACTCCACCAACAATGTATCAGTGTACCGATTTGCTCACATCCCCTCCAACATTCATCATTATTTGTTCCTGTCATCTTAGCCAATCTGACAGGTGTATAGAGTTGTCTTAATTTGCATTTCTCTAATCAGTAGTGATTTGGAACACTCTTTCATATGAGTGGATATAGTTTCAACTTCATCATCTGAGAATTGTCTGTTCATATCATTTGACAATTTATCAATTGGAGAATGGTTTGATTTATTATAAATTAGGGTCAGTTCTCTATATATTTTGGAAATGAGACCTTTGTCAGAACCTTTAACTTTAAAAATATTTTCCCAATTTGTTACTTCCCTTCTAATCTTGTTTGCATTAGTATTGTTTGTACAAAACTTTTTAGTTTGATGTAATCAAAATCTTCTATTTTGTGATCAATAATGATCTCTAGTTCTCCTCTGGTCATAAATTCCTTCCTCCTTCACAGGTCTGAGAGGTAGACTATTTTCTGTTTCTCTAATCTATTTATTATCTCATTCTTCATGTCTAAATCATGGACCCATATGTGGATCCATATCTAATTTCTGCCATACTAATTTCCAGTTTTCCCAATAGTTTTTTCCAAATAATGAATTTTTATCCCTAACGTTGGTATCTTTGGGTTTGTCAAAGATTACATTGCTATAGATGTACCGTTTTTTTGTCCTTTGTATCTAATCTGTTCCACTGATCTAGACCTAGTAACTATTTATTTAGTGATGTTGATGAATTTGTTTCATTGCATATAATGAACAAATAATATAGTGAATTAAAAGGAGTTGGCTAGACAATGGTGTGAATTTCAACATCCTGGATTAATGCTATTCATTTTAACATGAAATTAGTTATTGCTAAAAAAGAGCATTGTTATTTTTTCCCAGTACAAAAACTTGGGATGTAATGAATGGTGATCTAGAAAACCAAGAGGAATACATAAATGAATTAAGTTCATATGAGGTCTGTGTTTTCAAGACTGTCATTATATACAACATAACATCTGTTCTATCCAGTTTGAATAGTCTTCTATCATGTATATTTACTTAAAAAAACATTGCTAAAATGTGTGGATATGAGTAAAATACATTCATTGCTAAAGCATTGACTTTGCATATCATTTCATTTAAATACTACACACACACACACACACACACACACACACACACACACACACACATATATATATATATATATATATATATATATATATATATATATATTTATTTATTTAATTTTAGACTTATCTAGATTGAAATATTTGGTTTGCAAAATGTTAAAGGTCCTGTACCTTTCAAACATTATTGGTTGATTTTTCCTATGTATTGAAATATAAGCTTATTTACATGATAAATACTTTTACAGTGTTTACATAGTATCATGAATATTGTTTTTTGGGTATGATTTATTTTTTCATTTTATGGAAAGATTTTATTTTTACATGCTTATAGCATATGTACAAATACACACACACAGAAACATATAACATACACATTTCCCCAGTCCTACATTCTTTTTTCAAACAACAACAGACAGAAAAGAGGGGGAATTTTGCTTTCTCTCAACAAAGGATAGTATATGTTGTTTGAATGTTTAATTATATGTAGAATTATCAAATCTATTGCTGGAAAAAAAAAAAAAAACTACCACTACAGAATACAGGATACCACTACAGGTATCAGTCTCTGTGATGTGAAGTTATTATGGAAGGATATCTAACCATTACCATTCACTTTAAGTATAAAAAGTTCATTTTAGTAGTATTATGTTCCAGTTTATGTTGAATATGGTGGATACTATATGCCTTTCAAATAATGTGAACTTTAAAAAAAAAGTATTTCTGTGTTTTCTAATACAAAAAGAATTGAGTCTGTGGAACTGCATTCTAAAAATGAATTTCCACTACTATATTATGTATTGTATTCAACTGTTCTGGTTTTCATAGTGTCACGGAATTTGGAATAGAAAAGAAACTTTGGCATTCAAGCCCCTCGTTTTGTTTTAAAAAATAAAAGAAAAAGAATAGAAACTTAGTCCTTAATGTTGTTCATCTGTAAAGAAGGACAATATCCAAGGTCCCTTGCATAATCTGCTGCTCTATTGTTCTAAGTATAAATATGTGTATAATGAATTGATAGTTAGTGACTTTATAGAAGACTACTTTTGTAATATAAATATTCAAATATATGTGTTAGGGAAAATACTTCTTGTTTATATTTTGACTTATTTACATTTAAAAAAAATCTTACTTGAATATGTTCTTCTTATTCTATGTTTTTTTTTTTTTACTAGTATTTGGATAGTAATAATAACTCATTTATGAAAGACTTTAAGATTTATAAAGAACCTTACCTAATCAAATATTGAGTACCTGGTAGGTATCTATTGCTTTGCCCTGAATAAGAAATCTATAATAAAAATCCCCTACAGTCAGTTAGCTTGTAACCTAGACCCCTGCATTCTGTTACATATCAAAATATTGCTGATTGTTCTATTTATATTTATTTTCATTCATTATCAAGAAAGATTTTTGCAGAAAAGAATCACATTTCATTTTTCAGTTTTGAGTTTATTTTCTGTTTCTTTTTTTAAAATGATTAGTTCAAATTTTCTGTTCAGTTGTGGACTATTCACCAGAAATAATTGAAATTCACCTGGATCATTGGATGTCTATCATATTCCCTGAAAGATAATGCCCAGTTTTCTTGGGTAGCTTATTCTTGACTGCAATCCAAGTTCCTTTGCCTTTTGGAATATCAGATTCAAGGCTCTTTGATCCTTAAAGTAGAAGCTGCTAGATCCTGGGTAATTTTGATGTGGCATCTTGATATTTGAATTGTTTCTTTCTAGCTGATTCCAACATTTTTTTTTCCTTTTATCTGATAATTTTGAAATTTAGCTATGATATTCCTTGGAGTTTCCTTTTTGGGATTTCTTTCAGAAGGTGATTAGTGAATTCTATCAATGGCTATTTTACCTTTTTGTTCTAGGACATCAGGATACTTTTGCTTGATTATTTCCTGAAAGATGATATCTAGGCTCATTTTTTGTCATGGTTTTCAGGAAGTCCAAAAATCCTTAGACTATCTTTCCTAGATTTATTTTCCAGATAAGTCGTTTTTTTCCAATGAGGTATTTTATGTTTTTGAAAATTGATTCTTGATATCTCATTGAGTAATTCATTTACATTTGTTCAATTCTAATTTTTAGTGAACTATTTTCCTCAGTTACCTTTTTTAGACCTTTTTTATGTGGCTAATTGAATTTTTCTTTTTATTTAGGCAGTTGGTGTTATGGCCAGAACTCTGAAACAATGACTCTTAAGTCAGTGAAGTTAATGAGGCAATGGTTATCTAGTTTAGTATGTTGCTTAATAGTTCTTTAAGTTCAGTATGATTGATTTAATCTTACAACAAATAATGGTTTCCTAGTGATGTAATGATTGGTTTATACTCTGTGTAGAGCATATAAGCTGAGACAAATTCAACCAAAGGAGGTAGTGACAGATTAATTCCATTGTCCACCTTTGTGGTGGCTGGAGGCTGAAGCACAAGCGGTTGGATTCAGATTCAATTCCATCTTCATCAGCCTTTTGTTGGCTGGCCTGTCCTCCTATTGTTTCTCCACTGAAACCAAGTCTCTTCTGAAGGCTACAAGAAAGGTAACTGAGCACCAGGTAAAGGAGTCAATAAAGATGTTTGGACTTTAATACCTGGCTATTCTTGTGGTGATTACAATTGGGGTCACACACCTAAGAAGTATTAATTGTCTGAGACCAGACTTGAACTCAGGTCTTTCTAAATTCAGGGGCCAATTGAATTTTTAAATGAGTTGTTTTGTTCATTACATTTTTTTCCATTTCACAAACTCTGTTTTTCAATGAATTGGTTTCTTTTTCATATCTATTTAATAAGAAATTATGTACTTTTTAAAAATATATTTTATCAAAACTATCTAGGAGTTATTTGCCTTTTCCATTTTATCAAATATATTTTGTAGAAAGTTAAATGTTTTTCCCATTGCATTATATCTATTTTAAGAAGTTTTCTTTATATAATGTATTTTTCCTTTTCCATACCCTCTTGCAAATTTCTTTTTCCCATTTTCCTTTTAACTCTCTTTTAAGATTTTTTTTAATTCTTCCAAGAGAGCTTTATGAAATGGGGACCACCTCATATCACCCTTTGGGGTTTCATGTAGAGCTGATTTGCCTTTAAGATCCTCAGTGATTGAGGTTTTCTCTCCCAAAAGAAATCTATGTTCACAGTTCTTTTTGCTTTTTTGCTCATTTTTAAAGGATAAGGTGTGCTCTTAAGGCAGAGGGGGCAACAACCACTTTAGTTTGCCTAGAAACTGGTGTTTCTGACTGACTTCAGGTGCTGGGTAGGCATGGCCAAGTCCAGAGTTCTGGGGTTGAAGGGCTCACAATTTGCCTTTTCTATTTGCTTTAGGTGCCTTACAGAAAATCTGGTGAACCATCAGCTTGTAACGAGGGAAAAGTAGCTAAAGAGCCTTGTGGTAGATTCCCTGGTGTGCAGACACCACATTGTTTCCTTGTTATGGGGTCTCTACACTGTGGTCTGAGGTTGGTAGCCTCTTCCCCTACCTGAATGAAACAGACCTTTTATGAAGTCCTTCCAAAGTGTTTTCTCCTGGAAATTTGTTTTACTCCAAATGCTTGTGGTTTCAGTCACTTCAAAACCAGTTCATAGGCTTGCTTTGGTGTTGATTTGAAAGAAGCTCATAGGAGGACACATAGATATGTGTCTGATTTCTGCCACTTTCTGTTTTCTCTGTTGCTGCAAGCAAGGCATGATCTACTATTGCATTTTCATTTGCATTATATTTCAATTACCACATATGTTTAAAAATAATTGTTTATAAAGGAGTATCTGCTCAATGGTAATAGAACACTTTTCTTTATAATGGTGATGTTATTTCTATATTCCCATTTCAAAAGCTTGGTGAACTCATAAACATTTCATTTTCTTCTTTTAGGACTAGCAAATTGTTAGGATACAAATAGTTAATAAACCTTCATAATTAAGCAATTTTATTTTTTACATTATCTCAACTCTTCAAGAGTTTAAAGGTTCAGATAATACCTGTGCATCAGAAAATCTGATAAGTTATACATAAGTGGGTTCTTACTAAATTTATAGGAGAAGTCCCAGAAGAGTATAGCAGATTTGATATATAGCCAGATTGCAGATAAGGATTGGTGGGAAAGGATGGGCATTCATTGCAATTCCAGATCTCCATTATTACTGCCAGGCAGGATATTTTATTATTTTAATCTCTGAAAGTAATTTTTAAAAATCATTTTTATTTACCAGATATATATATGTAATTTTACAACACTGACAATTGCCAAACAATTAGCCTGTTAAGGAAATCAAAAATGCAGGCAGACAAAATTAGAGGGATTGGGAATTCTATGTAGTGGTCCATATTCATCTCCCAGAGTTCTTTCGCTGCATGCAGCTGGTTCAGTTCATTACTGCTGTATTGGAACTGATTTGGTTCTTCTCATTGTAGAAAATGGCCACATCCATCAGAATCGGTCATCATATAGTATTGTTGTTGAATTATCCAACAATTTCCTGGTCCTGCTCATTTCACTCAGCATCAGTTCATGTAAGTCTCTCCAGGCATTTCTGAAATCATCCTGTTGGTCATTTCTTACAGAACAATAGTATCCCATAATATTCATATACCACAATTTAATCAGCCATTCTCCAATTGATGGGCATCCACGTAGTTTCCAGTTTCTGGCCACCACAAAGAGGGCTGCCACAAACATTTTTGCACAAACAGGTCCCTTTCCCTTCTTTAAGATCTCTTTTGGATACAAAATCAGTAATAACACTGCTGGGTCAAAGGGGATGCACAGTTTGATAACTTTTTTATCATAGTTCCAAATTGCTCTCCAGAATGGCTGGATGTATTCACAACTCCACCAACAATACATCAGTGTCCCTCTTTTCCCACATGCCCTCCAACATTCTGCATCACCTTTCCCTGTCATTCTAGCCAATTTGACAGGTGTGTAGTGGTATCTCAGAGTTGTCTTAATTTGCATTTCTCTGTTTAATAAAGACTTGGATCATCTTTTTATATGACTAGAAATAGTTTTAATTTCTTCAATTGAGAGTTGTCTGTTCATATCCTTTGGCCATTTATCAATTGAAGATTGGCTTTATTTCTTATAAATTAGAGTCAATTCTGTATATATTTTGGAAATGATGCCTTTATCTAAACCTTTGACTCTAAAAATGTTTTCCCAGTTTCTTGTTTCCCTTCTAATCTTATCTTCATTAGTTTTATTTGTACAAAAACTTTTTAAATTTTATATAATCAGTTTTCTACTTTGTGATCAATAATGATCTCTAGTTCTTCTTTGGACATAAATTCATTACTCTTCCACAGGTCTGTGAAAGGTAAACCATCTTATGTTCCTCTAATTAATTTATAATCTCTTTCTTTATTCCTAAGTCATAAACCCATTTTGACCTTTCCTTGGTGTACAGTGTTAAGTGTGGGTCAATGTGTAGTTTCTGCCATATTAGTTTCCAATTTTCCCAGAAATTTTGGCCAAACATTGAGTTCTTATCCCAAAGGCCTTGGGTTTGTTGAACACTAGGTTATTAGAGTTATTGATTATTTTGTCCTTTGGACCTAACCTATTCCACTGATCAACTAGTTTATTTCTTAGCCAATACCAAATGGTTTTGGTAACTGCTACTTTATAATATAATTTTAGATCTGATACAGCTAGACCACCCTCATTTGATTTTTTTTTCATTAATTCCCTTGAAATTCTTGACCTTTTGCTTTTCCATATGAAATTTGTTGTTGTTGTTGTTGTTTTTCTAGGTCATTAAAATAGTTTTTGGGGAGTTTTACTGGTATGGCGCTAGATAAATAGATTAGTTTAGGTAGTATTGCCATCTTTATTGCTCTCCCTATCCAAGAGCATTTAATATTTTTCCAATTTGTTAGATAAGACTTAATTTATGTGGAAAGTGTTTTGTAGTTTTGCTCAAATAGTTTCTGATTTTACCTTAGCAGATAGATTCCTAAATATTTTATACTTTCGGTAATTACTTTAAATGGAATTCTGAAAGTAATTTTAATTGAATAAGTCTCATACTTAATTGTGTCTACCATCACAGGAAATCCAATAGCCTCTTGAATAAAAAATGTTAGATTCCTTTTCATGACAACCTATACTTATTATATTACTTATTATTTCTTATTTTGACTTTAATTTTGCAATTTTTAATTTTTTTAAAATTTTGCACAACCTTGTTCCACTCTTTTATTCTTATCTCATCCTCACTTTGGAAGATACATGAAAATATAAACACATATATGCACATGATTTGGTATGAGTATATATGTACTTTATTTTACATGTGAAAAAACTGAGCCAAGAGCTATGTGATTTGGTCAAGGTCACACAGCTAATAAGTGTCTGAGATCAGATTTGAACTCTGATCTTTATGATTAAAGGGCTGATACTTTATCCACTAAACCACATAGCTATCAATAAAATATACTTATTATATATCAATTATATATGTATAATATGTATATAAAATTTCTTTCAAAAGATAATCAAATCCTATATGTAAACAAATATAGATACACATATACACATGTTTAAAAACAAGTGTACTAATACATATTTACTTATTTATGGGATATTTTTGAGAAAAAATTGAACCAAGGAAAAGTGTACTAATTATGCAGATTATATCAGCCTTGGAACTTAGATCTTCCTCAATTTTCCTTTCCTCCTTTGTTTAGAGGTATGAAAGATAGAACAAAAGTCCTCCCAAATTACCAACTCTTTAGTTCCCATCAGCTACTTCTTTTGGTATAGATTCTAGAGCATCTCATGCCCTTCCCCTTATTGTTTTCATCCTTCTTTTGAATATTCTTTCCCTTCATTAGAGTGTAAGTTCAAGGACAAATACTTTTTTTTTTCCAATCCATATCCCCAGTGCTTAGCTAGTACTTAGCACAAAGTAGGCATTTAAAAATGTTTATTAACTATTTACAGACTCCTGAATAGCCAGGACTAGGTAGCTATTGTGAACAATCTTATTCCCTAGGAAACCAAATGTAGTGCTAGAAAAGTGTCAGACATTATGGAAAAATATAATCTGAAATTCTTCTTGATAAGTATCTTTATAATATTTGAAATTTTATGTTTTGGAGATAATAGCCTTGAAATGGAATCTCTACATATGATTTTGTTAGGTATTTGACCTTGGGCAAAGTTTTGATAATATCTTTCCTATCTATGTTTTTTTAGTTCTTAATGTAATTAATTGAAATATGAATATAAATGTGATTTAAAAGTGTAAATACCTTGAAATCAAATATGAAGAAGAGATGATAATGATGATGATTGATAATGATGATGCAGTCAAGTAGACCACTGTAGTTCTTAACTTGTTCTTAAAATCATCATCATCATATCATCTTTATAGCTAATATTTATATGGCCCTTATTATATGTCAGGGATTATGTTGAGTGCTCTATGTTTTTTTCATATCATTTGATTTTGACAATGACCCTGGAGGTAGATTTTATATTAATATCTTTATGTTACCTTTGAAGAAACTAAAGCAAAAATGATTTGAGAGATTTAGGTTGTAAACGATGTTTTTGATTTGAACTCAGTATTCCCTTTGAGTTTTTTTTTTTTCCAATTTATTTTCCATTCCTTAAGCTCTATATCATGGTGCTATCCTGAGTTATCACCTCTATAATTACACACTCATTAAGATAACTCATTGCTCTGTAGTCATCAGTTATCACCTCTAACATGCTGATTCACAAAATGAATTGTTCTTCAAATTCCTCATCCTTTACACTGCTTGTGGAGAATTTCCATCTTAACAAAAACTCAGTTTCTGAAAATCAGCAAGTTAACAATTAAACCTAGCTTTCCTCACCTTTTAAATTATGAGAACTTATCTCCTCAAATTTTTTTCTGGATTATATATTGCTAGTTATGTATATTATGAATCCCACAAATAGAAATAGAAAATGAAATCAAGCAAAGTAATAATTCTTATTTTAGGTGACATGCCTCTACTCACATTTCTTTGAAAATAAAAGATGCTTAATTAATATTCAATGAAATTAATTAAATTGAAAAACAAACAAATAAAGCTACTAAACATTCATTGCACAGATAGATATCAATAATTATAAAATATTCATTATTAGTGACAAGGTACGTATAACAAAATGATAACAAAATGATAATACTCTCTTATTTAATTTACTTATTTAGTGTCATGCCAAAGTAGCTAATAATTATTTTATAGAGATTGAAAAATAATACCATGGTCCATCTGTAAGAACATACAAGGATAGTGTCATAAGAAATAATGAAGAAATAAAAGGAAGCATAGCAAAAAATGATGCCTAGGATTACCAAATCTCTAACAAAGTAAGAACATCGAAAACTTTTTTGTACTGGCTAAAAAAAACATAGTGATGAAAGGAATATAGGATAGTTTACCAGAGGAAAATAGGATAGTTTACCTCTCAGACCTGTGGAAGAGGAATGAATTTATGTCCAAAGAAGAAGTAGAGAGCATTATTGATCACAAAGTAGAAAACTTTGATTATATCAAATTAAAAAGTTTTTGTACAAACAAAACTAATGCAGATAAGATTAGAAAGGAAACAATAAACTGGGAAAAAATTTTTATAATCAAAGGTTCCGATAAAGGCCTCATTTCCAAAATATATAGAAAATTGACTTTAATTTATAAGAAATCAAGCCAATTCCCATTTGATAAATGGTCAACGAATATGAACAGACGATTCTCAGATGAAGAAATTGAAATTATTTCTAGCCATATGAAAAGATGCTCCAAGTCATTATTATTCAGAGAAATGCAAATTAAGACAACTCTGAGATACCACTACATACCTGTCAGATTGGCTAGACTGACAGGGAAAAGTGATGCAGAATGTTGGATGGCATGTGGGAAAAAAGGGATACTGATACATTGTTGGTAGAGTTGAGAATATATCCAGCCTTTCTGGAGAGCAATTTGGAACTATGCTGAAAAAGTTATCAAACTGTGCATACTCTTTGACCCAGCAGTTTATTACTGGGTTTGTATCCCAAAGAGATCTTAAAGAAGGGAAAGGGACCTGTTTGTGCAAAAATGTTTGTGGCAGCCCTCTTTGTGGTGTCCAGAAACTGGAAACTACGTGGATGCCCATCAACTGGAGAATGGCTGATTAAATTGTGGTATATGAATATTATGGGATATTATTGTTCTGTAAGAAATGACCAACAGGATGATTTCAGAAAGGCCTGGAGAGACTTACATGAACTGATGCTGAGTGAAATGAGTAGGACCACGAGATCGTTGTATACTTCAACAACAATACTATATGATGACCAATTCTGATGGAAGTGGCCATTTTCAACAATGAGATGAACTAAATCAGTTCCAATAGAGCAGTAATGAACTGAACCAGCTGCATGCAGCGAAAGAACTCTGGGAGATGACTATGAACCACTACATAGAATTCCCAATCCCTCTAAATTTGTCTGCCTGCATTTTGTATTTCCTTCACAGGTTAATTGTACACTATTTTAAAGTCTGATTCTTTTTGTACAGCAAAACAACTGTTTGGGCATGTGTACATATATTGTATTTAATTTATACTCTAACATATTTAACATGTATTGGTCAACCTGCCATCTGGGGGGTAAGGAAGGGAAAAATTAGAACAAAAGATTTGGCAATTGTCAACATTGTAAAATTACCCATGCATATATCTGGTAAATAAAAATTATTAAAATTTTAAAAAATAAAATAAAAAGATAGTGATGGATCAGTGAAACATATTAAATATACAATCTATGAAAACAAAAGGTTAGAGTAGCTGAAGGGTTTCAGAAATCAAAGATCCTACCCATTGGAATAAAAATACAACATTTGACTAGAAAGAGATTCTAAGGAAATGGGAAAACAGTATAGTAGAAAAGTTACACATAACTAATACTTAATATCATATACCAAATTAAGCTCCAAAAGGTAATTGGCAACTATTAAGAGAGGCACTATAAGTAAATTACAGAATCAAGGAAGAAATTACCTCTCAAATTTGTAAACTGGAAAAAAAAGCTCATGACAAAACAAGAGATAAAGAGAGTCAAAGAGAGTCATAGAAGAAAAACATCATCAATTTTGTTTATACAAATTTAAAGATTCTTGTGTGTATGTGCGTTTTACCCACAAAAAAATTCACTGCAGCTAAAATGAAGAGTAAAGTAGAGATTGTAGTCACTAATAAAGATTGTTGAGGGCCAGCAGTAATTAATAGCCTAGAGTTTTGCAATGGTAAATTACTCTGTGATCTTGGGCTTATTCAAAGATATGGACTCCCTACTCCCTTCATAACCAAGGTTGAGAAAGGAAGTGTTGACTTTGTTGACTTATTACTGATTTTAATGCTTTCAAAGTAATACTGTTAGCACAAGGATGTAATAAATCTGGCAGTCATTCATCATCAATAAAGCATGGCAAAACATGGCATCAGGAAAACATGTTTTATATAAATTTAAGATACCCTTGGTGATAAATGCATGTAACAGTAATGAATGAGCTGATGTCAATAAAGTTTCACTTTTACGACACAGAAATTATGGATTCAAATTTATTATGTAAGACTAGGCCAAGCTAATATAATAAAAATGACTATTGTGCCTAAATTGGTCTACTTGTTCAGTGCTATACCAATCAAACTGCCAAAACATGACTTCATAGAACTAGAAAAAATAATAACAAAATACATCTGGCAGAACAAAAGGTCAAGAATATCAAGGAAATTAATGGAAAAAATACAAACGATGGTGTCTTAGCAGTACCAAACCTAAAACTATATTGTAAAGCAGCAGTCATCAAAACCATTGGTACTGGCTAAAATAGAGTGGTGGATAAGTGGAATAGATTAGGTACACATGATACAATAAGCAAGGTCTATAGCAATCTCATGCTCCAGCTTCTGAAATAAGAACTCATCTGACAAAAAAAAAATTCTGGGAAAACCAGAAAATAATGTTAGCGACCTATATCTCACATTCTCCACCAGAATAAGGTCAAAATGAATACATGATTTGATCATAAAGGATGACACCATAAACAGATTAGGAGAATAAGAGATAATTTTTCTAACAAATATTTAGAAAAGAGAAGAGTGAAGAATGGAAGAATATTATGAAAGGCAAAATGGACAACTTTCATTACATTAAATTTAAAAGGTTTTGCACAAACAAAACCAACAGAAACAAGAGTAAAGATTAAAAGTGAAGCACAAATCTGGGAAAAATCTTTACAATGAGTATTTCTGATAAAGTTTTCATTTCTAAAATATATAACAACTGTGTCAAATTTACAAGAATACATGTCATATATCAATTGATAAATGGTCAAAGGATATGAACAGGCAATTTTCAGATGATGAAATTGAAGCCATTTATAGTTACATGAAAAAAATACTCTAGATCACCATTGATTACAGAAATGTACCTTAAAATAACTCTGAAGTACTACCTCACACCTTTCAGATTGGTTAAGAAAATAGGAAAAGATAATGATGCAACAGAAAAAGAACTAAGGAGACTGAATGTAAATCAACACATGCCATGTTCATTTCTTTTTTTCTGTTTTTTTTTTTTTTTTTTAATCTCTCCTGTGGCTTTGCCTTTTGCTCAGATTTTTCTCTCCCAACATAATCCATAAAACAATGTATATTCAAGTTCACAGCAATGGGATTATATTTCAACAATGAGATGATTCAGGCCAGTTCCAATGATCTTGTGATCAAGAGAGCCATCTACATGCAGAGAGAGGACTGTGGAAACTGAGGGTGGATCACAATGTAGCATTTTTATTTTCTTTCTTACTTTTTCCTTTTGATCTGATTTTTCTTGTGCTGCAAGATAATTGCATAAATATCCATGCTTAAATATATATTGGATTACTTGACATATGAGGAAGTGGTTGGAGAGGGGAAAATTGGGACACAAAGTTTTGCAAAGGTCATTGTTGAAAAATTGTCCATGCATATGTTTTGAAAAGAAAAAAGAAAAAAATGTGTATTAAAATAAACATAACATAACATAAAAGCAATTTCCCAAATGATAATCAAAGATTATGAATAGGTGATTTTAAAAGAAATCAAAATTATTATTAGTCATATGAAACTGATATGAAACTTAATCATTGATTTTCAAGACATATCTGAGGTCCTGCTTTGAGTTTATCAGATTGATAGAATTAAACGATAAAGAAAGAAAGAAGATGCTGGCAGATCTGGGACATAACAAGTATATTAGTGCACTGATTGGTAGAATTATGAACTGGTCAGGCCTTTCTGGAAATCACTTTGAAATTATGCAAGTAAACCACACATAATCTTTGATACAGAAATGCCAATATTATACTTTAAAGATTTTTTTAAAAAGAGGAAAAAGGCTTGTATGCCCTACATTTATAACAGCATTTTTGATAGCATCAACTAATTGGATACAGATAGGTGTACATTATTTAGATTTTTTTATTTAATTTTAAGGTTATACTTATATATTTATGTTTTAGATATTTTTGTATGATCCAGATTTGGGGAGCAAAATCAGAAGTAAAGGAAAAACATGAGAAAGAAAAAAAAAGAAGAAAAAAGAACTAGAAAATTGGGATTTTTGATCCATATTCAGACTCATTGGTACCTTCCTGGTTACAGATAGCATTTTCTATTCAAAATTTATAGAAATCGCCATGAATCATTGAATTATTGAGAGAACTACACCTATCATAGTTGATTATCAGACAGTTTTGTTGCTGTGTAAAATATTTATCTAGTTCTGTTTGATTCACTCAACATCAGTTCATGTAAATCTTTCCAGGATTTTCTAACATCAGGCTTTCATAGATTTTATAGAATAATAGTCCCTTGCTTTCATATATCATAACTTATTCAGCTATTCCCCAATTTATGGGCATCCACTAATTTTCTAATTCTTTGTCACCACAAAAAGAGCTACTACAAACATTTTTTGGCCAAATGAGTTCTTTTCAGTCTTTTAGGATTTCTTTGGTATACAGACCCAGTAGTAACACTACTGGATCAAAGGGTATGCACATCTTTATAACCTTTTTGGTCATGGTTCCAGATTGCTCTTCAGAATGGTTGGATGATTTCACAACTTCACCTACAATGTATAAGTGTCTCAGTTTTCCCATATCAGCTCCAACATTAAGTGTTATCTTTTCCTCTCATTTTAGTAAATTTGAAATATGAGTTGTTTTAATTTGCATTTCTCTAATCAAGAATACTTTAGAGCATTTTCCCACATAACTGAAGATTATTTTAACCTCTTCATCATTTATGAATTGGGGAATGCCTTATTCTTATAAATTTGAGTCAATCCTTTATAACAATTGTGCATATTTTAGAAATGAGGCGTTCATCAAAAACACCAGCTGTAAATTTTTCTCTAGCATTTTGCTTTCTTTCTAACTTGAGTACATTGGTTTTGTTTGCCCAAAACATTTTCAATTTAATGTAATCAAAATTAGGTTTGTATAAGTTTTGATATTATTGACATATAATGAATATTTTAGGGCAAAAAGATAAATAATTTGGTTTCAGAGTAAACTTGGAAGATATTTATGAACTGATGCAAAATAAAGTAAAAAGGACTAAGAGAACAATTTGTAAAATAACACTTTAAAGAAAAACATTTTTAATAGACAAAAATCTCATCAAAGCAATGATCAACTTAAATTCCAGATGATTTATTATAAAATAAGCTACCCACTTTTCCATTGAGAGATTAGGCATTCTGAGTATATATCAATGCATATTTTTATGAAGTATTCAATGGAGAAATTTGTTTTACTTGACTATACATGTCTCATTTTATTTTTTATTATAGGGGTGTGTGGGAGGTGGGTGTTCTTTGATTAAAAATAAATATTTGATTTTAAAAGAAATTAATTCAACTTCATATTACAATTATTCCATTTCTGTGACACTGTCATCCAAACTTTTTTTTTTTCCTGGCATGCCATATTGCAACAGGTTTCTCAATAATATTGACTCTGTCTTCACATACATATATACACTATATTTAAGCCTTTATCATTTGTTCTCTGGATTGATATGATAGCTTCATAATGAGATATCTAAATCCTATCCATTGTTTCTCCTATCCATCCTCTACATTGCTGACAAGGTGAGCTTATTAATGTATGATTCTTACTGTGTTATTAACTTACTGAAAAATCTTCTCTGCATTGCTATTATTTCTAGAACAATATATTCTTCATATAGCACAATTTAGAAATTGGCTGTATCAAACTTCCTCTCTCATTTTACATTACTATCATTCATATATTCAATATTCTGGGAAACAGAACTTTTAGTTGCTAATAGAAATTATTATTTCATTTCTTTCACTTGTATTTTTATGTCATCCTTCATGCCTGAAATTCATTCCTTTCTTGTCTTGTCTGTGCTTCTCAGAACTCTTATTTTCTTTTAAGCCTTTGTACAGGTACCACTTCTTCATTCAAGTCTTCCCTACTTTACCACCTACCTTGTCATTAATAATGGCTTCTAATAAAAATTATATTATACTTAACTAAACACATTTACATGCCTTTTCTTATGAGAATAATATAAGCTCCTAATGTGGTTGGATAGATTATTCAATAATCTGTCTAATGTTGTCTAGGATATTGTTTGAAATATAGCTAATATTAAATAAGCATATAAGCATATGATTATAGATTTGAAAATAAAAATGATCTATTGTATGTAGTTATAGCAAGAATTGTTGCTTTTTGTTTTAAATGGTATTGCACAATGGAAGGAGAATTGTATGCCTAACTCCAAGTCAGTTTTTAAAAAAGATATGTATATCTGTATTTAATTTAGTTTCATATATACTGCAGCTCACACTGAAAATACCTTATTGAACTCTTCCATATTCAGTTTGGTTTTGATAAATATTTGTCCATGGTTTTTCATTAATATTTGTCATTCATTCAGTTAATTTTGCCAGATCAGCTGTATATTGATTGATGTTGTATATGAAAATGGCTCTAAAATGGATGAGCTATGTGTAGTACATTTTATTCAAAAAGCCCTGAACCTGATCAATAAGATGTAATGCCTTTTTGAAGCTTTTGTTGTTTCTGTCATCTTATTCTATTTTAACATCCTTAAAAGTCTAAGAAAATCAAGAAGTGCATTGCAATAAAAATCAACTTGTTGAATTATTAGGGTTTTTTTCAAAGCCATCTGGTGTAATTTTTATTAGAAATGAATTAATAATAATTTTAATCATAATAAAATACATAATGCATTCTATGTACAACATACTGTGGTACCTTTACAAGTATCATTTCATTTTACCTTCAAAATATCCTTATATATAGGTACCATTATTATCCCAATTTTACATATGAGAAAACAAAAAGAGATTAAACTTAGGAGCTTGCAGCTTATTAAGTGTCTGAGGTAGGATTTGAATTCAGATTTTCCTCTCTACATAACTCTATGTTCTATATCACATAGATGATTTACATAACTTTCATGATTAGCAGCTATCCTACTTTTGCCTGAAGACTTTGGTGAAATCTTCACATATTGTGAAAACACATTTTGAGGTAGTCCATATTACATTTAAGTAGATCTAACTGTTGAAAATTTGCCAATATCTCAAACCTAAAGATCCCACTATAAAACCACTACTTATTGACTGAGATTGCACCCTTTGGAGCTAAAAGTTTATTTTTTCACACAATAATTGTTCAAATAAAGGAAACCAATAGAATGACAATTACAATTGTGTGTGTTTATATATATATATATATATATATATGTATATACATACATACATATACATATACATATACATATACATATACATATACATATACATGCATACATATGTATATTTATATACTAGTAAGTAAAGAGCTGATAATTTTTAGAAAAGCAATATTATTTTCCTTATCTTCTGATTTAATCTCTGTTTTACTACAGCTTTATAACCCAGTTATTTAAAATATAGGAGACATTTTCTCTAGCACGAGTGTATGAGTGCTCTACTAAGGCAGATCAGAATCACTTGATAACAGTAAATGAATTTTAAGACTTATTAGAACTAACAATTCACTAACTATACACAACTATTGTTGAATCTTTTTGCTAGCCTGGCTTTTAGACAATAGTTCATCACATGCCTTATACTTAAAATCTCTTATTTTTAGGAACTACTAGAGTTTATGCTTTACTGGCATAAATTTTCAGAATCGGGGTCAACTATATTCCATAAGATAAGGTCCAGTAATATATCTAAAAATGGGTTCAAAATAAAGCATCCTCATTTACTTTAAAAAATATGCTCATTTGGGACTATGCTAAAAGATGATCAAACTGTGCATACCCTTTGATCCAGCAATGTTACTACTGGGCTTATATCCCAAAGAGATTTTAAAGAAAGGAAAGGGACCTGTTTGTGCAAGAATGTTTGTGGCAGCCCTCTTTGTAGTGGCCAGAAACTGGAAACTGAGTAGATGCCCATCAATTGCCGAATGGCTGAATAAATTGTGGTATATGAATATTATGGAATATTATTGTTCTGTAAGAAATGACCAACAGGATGATTTTAGAAAGGCCTGGAGAGACTTACATGAACTGATGCTGAGTGAAATGAGCAGGACTAGGAGATCATTATATACTTCAACAACAATACTATATGATGATCAATTCTGATGGACAAGGCCCTCTTCAACAATGAGATGAACCAAAGCAGTTCCAATAGAGCAGTAATGAACTGAAGCAGCTACACCCAGGAAAAGAACTCTGGGAGTTGACTATGAACCACAACATGGAATTCACAATGCCTCTATTTTTGTCTGCCTACATTTTTGATTTCCTTCACAGGCTAATTGTACAGTTTCAAAGTCCGATTCTTTTTATATAGCAAAATAACTGTTTGGCTATGTATACATATATTGAATTTAACTTATACTTTAACATATTTAACATGTATTGGTCAACCTGCCATCTGGGGGAAGGGATGGGGAGAAGGAGGGGAAATGTTGGAACAAAAGGTTTTGCAATTGTCAATGCTGAAAAATTACCTATGCATAAATTTTTGTAAAAGAAAAATGAATTAATTAATATAAAAAATGTGCTCTCACTCTCACATTCATTCACTCTGTAGGAATCTTGACTTTCTCTAAACTCTTTCCTTAGCCAATTACAGTGCTCTGAAAGGTATAGATAATCTCTAACTTTGTCCTTTACCCAAAATAACATAAAGAAAATTATATGAAATTTTTGAGCTCTTAGACTCTTTAAAATTCACTTTAGAACTAAATTTCAAAAATGGCTGACAAGATAGCACCTTCTCTTTCTGGTCACCACAGTTTAGAATCATTGGTTTTGTAAATGATTAGCACAATTATCCCTTGTATTTTGGTGTATAGTATAATAATTCCCTTCTCTGCATTTCGTTTTTTTATAATTAGAAAAAGGCAGTTTAAAGACAAAGGAGAAACAACAACAGACTTAGCTATAAACTGTGTATAATGCATAGGTTAATGAAATAGTTAAGTGTACATGATACTGGAGGAATGTCTGGTATGTACAGAAATAAGATATTTTAGTTATCATTTTTCTTTTGCCAAGTATTTTACATATATATATATATATATATATATATATATATATTTCATTCTGATCTGATATGCTAATAGGTTATATTCTCATAATAGAAAAGAAGTTGGAGGGAGAGGGTAAGCTTATCTGCAAAGCATAATTATCAAAGAAAAAAATGAGCTTAAAAACACTTAGTTTTTATATGAGCTCTCTTCATTACTAATCCATGTTTATACATATAAAGAGAAATAGGAGAGACAGTTTTTATCAGGTTACTCACATCAACCAAAAAGTTCTTGTGTAAAGATAGGGATATTTTACATAGAAATTATTGAGTAATTTTCTGGGTTTTTTATTTGTTTGTTTGTTTTACTGGAAAAGATGATGGAATCAGTTGACATGTAGTTAACTTAATTCAGATAATTTCTAAACAGCTAAGTATTTTTCCTAAGTAAAGGGAAAGACAGAAAAAAGAAAGTAAATAGCCTCAAGTTTATAATTTTTCTACTGTGAAGAAATAAGATCAAATTTTATTCTGCTGTGTTCTATGAATCTTATCTATCCAAATTAGCCATATATTTTGAAGCAAATATTTAGATAACTGTCTTCTTTTATTTCTTTGCTTGGTCTTTTCAACTATTTTGTTTATCATAATAGATCAATTTATCTCATTTTTGAATGAGTGTATGCAATATTGTAAAAGTCCTAATAATTAGCAGATACTATTAACTAATACTTTCATCTTTTCAGATGAGGAAATTCAGGCTTACGGAAGTGAAGTGACTTGCAAGAGGCATTTGGGTGGCACAGAGTGATAGATCATGGGCTTATAGTCAGGAAGTCTTAATATCAAATGTGGACTAAGGCACTATATTATATGTCTAGCATTGGACAAATAATTTAAGTTCCTTCTACCTTAGTTTAGTCAAGTGTAAAATGGTAATAATATTAGCACATATTTTCCAGAATCAGTAAAAAATAATACTAATAATAAAGCACTTAACATGATGCCTAACATAAAGTAAG
Source organism: Sminthopsis crassicaudata (assembly GCF_048593235.1). Taxonomy (NCBI): domain Eukaryota; kingdom Metazoa; phylum Chordata; class Mammalia; order Dasyuromorphia; family Dasyuridae; genus Sminthopsis; species Sminthopsis crassicaudata. The sequence continues at coordinate 98,794,291 of NC_133618.1, read as the reverse complement.
TGATTAGCAAATGATTGTTAAACTTTTCTCCTGCCCCTCCCCCACTTTGCTGAACATTAAACAGGTAGAGAGAGCTATAGTGCATTGTCATTATTGGTAAAATGAGTAGGAAAGTGAAATATATGTTGCCAGTAATATTTTAAACTCAACAAGCTTCTTTCTACTTTTTTTTTTAATTAAAATAAAAGGACTTTATTAAGATTGGCTTTGTTTGAGTGGAAAGTGTGTTGTAGTTGTGTTCATACCCATCCTGACTTTCCTTTGGCAGATAGATTCCCAAATATTTTATACTATTGACAGTTATTTTAAATGGAATTTCTCTTTGTAACTCTTGCTGCTTGACTTTATTGGTAATATATAAAAATGTTGATAATTTATGTGGATTTATTTTGTATCCTTCAACTTTGCTAAAGTTGTGAATTGTTTCTAGTAGTTTTTAAAATTGATTCTCTAGAATTCTCTAAGTATACTATCCTATCATCTGCAAAGAGTTATAATTTGGTTTCCTCATTATCTACTCTAATTCCTTTAATCTATTTTTCTTATTTCCAAAGATAACATTTGAATATTGAATAGTAATGGTGATAGTAGCAGCCTTGTTTCACTCCTAATCTTATTGGGGATGGTTCTAGTTTGTACCCATTACATGATGCTTGCTGATGATTTCAAATACATGCTACTGATCATTTTAAGGAAAAATTCATTTATTCCTAGACTTTCTAGCATTTTAATAGAAATAGATGTTGGATTTTATCAAATTATTTTTCTGTATCTATTGAGATAATCTTATGTCTTTTATTAATTTGGTTATTGATATAATCAATTATGCTAATAGTTTTCCTAATATTGAACAATCCCTGCATTTCTGGTATAAATCCTATTTGGTCATGGCATGGTATCCTGAGGATGATTTTCTGTAATTTCTTTGCTAATATTTTATTTAAGATTTTTGCATCAATACTCATTAGGGAAATTGGTCTATAATTTTCTTTCTCTGTTTTTTTCCTACCTGGAAAGTAGTTATCAGTACTATGTCTGTGTCATAAAAGGAATTTGATAGGAGTTCTTCATTCCCTATTTTTTCAAGTAGTTTATATACTATTGGAGTTAATTGTTCTTTGAATTTTTGGTAGAATTCACATTTCAATCCATCTGGTCCTGGGGATTTTTTCTTAGGAAGTTGATTATAGCTTGTTCTAAAAATTATCTCTTTCACTTTCCATGTCTTTTTCATCAATGTTAGAACATAAATGGAGAACTTGGCAAGATCTTAGATGTCTACTCCAAACAACTTATTTTGGAAATTATGAAATAGAGGTACAGAAAAGCACAAAGACTCAGTAAGGTTGCATAGATAGCAAGTGACAGAATAGGTATTTTAACTCAGCACCTCTAATGCCAAAACCAAGAAACAAAGAAACAAAACAAAACAAAACAAAAAAAAAAAAAATTTCTTAAAAAAGATTGCTCATTAGAGAAAAAAGAGAGAGCTATAAAGGTAATACTTTAAAAAAGAAAAGAAAAGAAAAATCCAGAGATTTTTGGGGATAATGACAGAATAGATCAGAAAATTTCAAGCTCTCCAGATTTCCCACACAAATAGAGCAAAATTGCAGTTCAGAGAAAATATAGGCCAGTGCAAAACAAATCAGACTGGGCAGAACACGGGCCCTCCTGGGATAACCTGAGAAGACCCAAAGAAAAACCCCAGAAAGAAGGTTTAACTGATATGAAATGTAAACACTTATAGGTTAACTCCAAAGGAGCAGCAGGCAGGGAGCCCTTAGGCTAACTGGGTTTAGAGGGAAAGTCAGTCTCAGCCTCAATCACAGAAATTTTCACCTCCTGGACAATAGCGGAGTTGAGGGGCTGAGACCAGGAAGACTGAAGGAAACTTGGCTGATAGAACACCAGCCAAGCTGTGCTGCAGAGACTCAGAACTAAGCAAGAAGAAACCAGCACAGCTGCTGATGGAAAAAGCGGTAGGACAGGGATACTGCAGGAGCAAGGAGCTTTTGGTTTGGAGTTCCAGGTCAGCAGGGAGAGAAGTACTCTCTTAGTACTTTGCTGAAATAAAGCCAGAAAAATCTTCCTCACTACTTCATGATTAAAGGTGCTTACACTAATAGTTTTCATTTAGAAAAAAAATGAAAAGGCAAAGAAGAAAGAAATTTACTGTGCAAGTAGGGAAAACTAGGGTTCATCTTCAGAGGATGGTGAAGTAAAAAAAAAAGCCTCTTCCACTTCAGAGTAACATTAAATGGTCATATGCCCAGAAATAATTCATAAAACTCAAAAAAGACTATGAAAATCAAAGGAGAGAGATGGAAGAAAAACTAAGATAAATAAACATACAAATAAATGAATGACTGAATAAGTGGATAAAAAAATAAATAAGTGAATGAACAAATGAATAAGGATCATACAAGAAAAATAATGGGGAAAAGTTAACAAATAGAAAAGGAGATCAGAGTATTAAAGAAGAAAAGAATTATATGAAAATTAGAATTGGTCAAGGGAAAGCCAGTGAAGCTATAAAAGACTAAGGAAAAACAACAATAACAACAAATATATATATATATATATATATATATATATATGTATATACAGAGAGAGAGAGAATGAAAAAATAGAGTAGAATGAAAAAAAATTATAAGAAAAACAACCATGGAGAGCAGATCAAGAAGGGAAACTATAGACATATTATATTACCTGAAATCTGTGACCCAAAAAAACAACCTGACAAAATAACACAAGAAATAATGAAAAAAAATTGTCTTAGAGTGATAGAACCTGAGGAGAAAGTAGAAATAGAAAAAATCCATCAGTTGCCACTTCAAAGAGATCCCACATGAAAAACATAGAAATATTATACAAATGAAATTTAAAAATCAAAAACTCCATGTCAAAAAGAAAATCCTAGAAAAACATTCAAACAATTCAAATATGCTGAAGCTACAACTGAAATTCTACAGGGTTTATCAGCAACAACAATAAAAGACTGCAGGTCCTAGAATAACGTATATCAACAATCAAAATAATTAGGTCTGTATCTAAAAACATCATATCCAGCAAAACTAACCATAATATTAAATGAAAAAAAGAACATTTAAAGAACTTACAGATTTTCAGGACTTTGTCTCAACCAAAACTGAATGGAACATAATAGAAAATTTATCATATAAGAGAGAACCAACATCATATACTGATTTCAAGGGATACAACAAGGAAAAACAGTTTGTATTTTTTACTTGGAAATATGTACCATAAGTTTAAGATTGACATTGTTAATTGTGCAACTGTAAAATGCAAGAGTTGTACTAAATGGGAGATGGAGCTAAGATGGTGGAGATGAAACATGTTTCTCTCTGACCTTCTTTACAACCCTCACAGTAATTATAAAATCCAGCCTCTGAATTAGCTCTAGATGGGCTGAACCCACAAACATCGGGAGTACAACACATTATCAGCAGAGTATAATTTCAAATATCACCTGAAAAGATCTATTTTAATTGGAAATGGGAGGGATGCAGCCGAACACAAGGCTTAACACAAACGCCAGCACAGACAGCACAGAGTCCAATGCAGAGCAGATTCCATCAGCATTGCAGACTTCACCAGGAGGAATCTACAGGAATCTACATCAGTGTTGGCCACTGTGCCCTAGTTGCCTAGTTGAAAGCCAGTACATCAGCAGAGAAGTTATAAAACATCCAACACAAATGCAAAAGCTCAATAGCGAACCGCAAAATACCAGAATCTCAGGGGACTCAGGTACGCCCACCCAGAACTGGGAGTGAATCAGCATTGACTCAGCACAGCTGCTGCAGCTTGGAAAACCTCTCTCACCCTAAAAGCAGACCTCAACTTAAAAAAAAAAAGAGAGAGTTAAAATTTTAAGAGGAATCTAATAATTGACAGCTTTTATGGCAAAAAAGAAGATCACATTTCAAACTCTGAGGAGACGAAAGACAGATTGTCTCCAGATGAAGCCCCAAAAAGTTATAGAACCTGGTCCCATCACACAAGATTCTTGGAGAAAAAATAAAAAAGGATCTTAAAAGAAAGCTAGAAGAAAAGTAGGGAAAGGAAATTAAAATTTTGCAAGAGGATTTAGAAGAGAAAATACAAAATAGACTTAGTGAAATGGAAAAAAGCATAAAACTCACTAAAAGATAGATTTGATAAAATGGAAAAAGAAAGCAAATCCCAGAAAAACAGAATTTGTGAAATGGAAAAAGAAAGTAACTCCTTAAAAAACAGAATTAGTGAATTGAAAAAAAATACCTAGAACAAAACGATCCAATTAAAAATTCAATTGGACAAATACAAAAATAAGTTAAAAACAAACAAACAAACAAAAATGAAGAAAATAACAAACTAAAATTCAGAATTGAACTAATGGAAATGAATAACTTAATAAGACAACAAGAATCAGTCAAGCAAAACCAAAAAAAAAAAAAAAAAAAAAAAAAGAAAGAAAAGAAAAGAAAAGAAAAAATAGAAAACATGTAAATAACTAAACAGGAAAACAACTGACATAGAAAATAGACTTAGGAGAAATTATTGGACTCTCTGAAATACATAATAATAAAAAGAGTCTAGACACTATCGTTCAGGAAAGCATCAAAGAGAACTACCCAGAAATCATATAAACAGAAGATAAAAATGAGCATTGAAAGAATTTGTCAAATGCCACCTGAAAGAGACCCCAAAACTAAAAGCCCAAAGAATATCATGGCTAAATTTGAGAACCTTCACACTAAGGCCAGAAAGAAACAATGCGAATACCTAGGACCCACAATATGTATTACTCAGGACCTAGCACCTTCCACTTTAAAGGATCAAAGGGCTGGTAACCTAATATTCTGAAAGGTGAAAGATCTTGGAATGCAGCCAAGAATAAATCACCCTGCTAAAGTGAGCATTTTCTATCAGGAAAGAAGATGGACATTCAAATGAAACTGGTAAATTCCATTTATTTTTGATGAAAAGACCAGAGCTAAACAAAACAAACAAACAAACAAAAAAATTGTCCTCCAAATATAGAACTCAAGCATAAAAAGGTAAAAAGACAAAAAAACAACTCTTGAGAATTGTATTTCTGTTAAGTGTATACATTGAAAATACATGTATAGGGGGCGGAGCCAAGATGGTGGAGAAGATACACGCATCTGTGTAAGCTCCTTTCTTCCCTCACAACCAACTAGATTTAATCAGCCTCAGAAATAGCGTTGGACTGATAGAATCCACAAGGACTGGAAGCACGTCTTACCAGCTGAAGAGAATCTGGAGTTTCAGCAGGAAAGGTCAGCTCCCAGGGGAGGAAGAAGAGAGGCCAGTGCAGACAGTGGGGTAGTGGCACACTGCGCCAGTTGCGCTGGGGAGGACTCTGGGATCAGAGAATCCACTGACATAAAAGAATCTGGCACAGGCTGTTAGCTCTTCTCTGCTTATAAAACAGCAGTTCAGAGGAGAAATATAAGCCACTTTAAAATTTAAAACTAGATTGGATCTTCCCGGATTGCAGGGGTGACTCAGCAGATCTTGGCACCGGGGGTGTGGCCGACATAGGCAATACAGGCTATTACCTCAGGGTAGTTAAGAGATTGAAGAGTGGGCGGCGTGGTAACTCATAGTGCCTGGCTCTGCTGGCTGGACGCTGTGGAACAGAAGTCCCAGAGAAGCGGAACCTTTGATATAGGGACCGCGGTTCCTGGCAGACACTTCCAGTTTGACCGCAGGGGCTTTTCACATCACCTGCTGCAGACATCCACGCCCCACCTGGACACATAGGCTAGGCTTTGAGTCCTCTTTACTGTTCAGTCTCAACCTCAGGGAAGCCGCTAAAACACAGTGCCCTCAGGGCACAGCAGTGCTGATCACCTCTGAGGCACTTCCAGGGAGGGGGAGGGGAACTCTCTCCCAGAGCTCTATCTTAGCTCAGGCCCAAGAGCCGCTGCATCCATCAGGTCTGGGAGGAAGCTGGTAAAGAAATAAATAAATAATTTCCTACCCCAGGGACAGACCCCAAAAGATTTTTAAGTATGAGCAAGAAGCCCAAAAAAACCATAGATTCTTTCTACACAGAAAAAGAGCGGGTATCTAACCCTGAGGAAGTTAACAGCAGAGAATCAGCAGATAACAATCTAAAGGGGAACGATTTCTGCCCCCCATCACATAACTCTCTCCTTGAAGAGACTATTAAAAAGTTAAGAGAGTTTGAAGAAAAATGGGGATAGGAAAGAGAAGCTATGATAGAGAATAACAATGTTCTGAAATTGGAGTTGGAAAAAATAAAGAATTCACAGAAGATGCAGGGAAACAAAATTAGTGAATTAGAAAAGGTAAAAAAATCACAGGAAAGTAGGATTTCTGAATTGGAGAAGATAAAAAAGTCTCAAGAAAATAGGATTTCTGAATTGGAGAAGATAAAAAAGTCCCAAGAAAATAGGATTTCTGAATTGGAAAAAGAAAATAATTCTCAAAAAAAATTAGAGAAATGGAAAAAAAATTCAATAGAGCAAAATGACTCATTTAAAAATGAAATTGGGCACTTACAAAAAGAACTAAAACTGTGAGTGAAGAAAATAACTCCTTAAAAGTCAGGAGGGAACAAATAGAAATGAATGATTCATTGAGAACCCAAGAATCAGTCAAACAAAATTAAAAAAAAATGAAAAGCTGGAGAATAACGTCAAAAACTTACTGGGAAAAATCTATAGACCTGGAAAATAGATCTAGGAGAGATAATCTGAGGAGCAGTGGACTTCCCGAAAACTATGACCAAAAAATGAGCCTAGATTCTATTTTACAGAAAATTATCAAAGAGAACTGTCCAGAGATAATAGAAAAAGAAGGGAAAGTAGATGTGGAAAGAATTCATCGAACTCCTTCTGAAATAGACCCTAAAAAAAGAACACCACGGAATATTGTGGCTAAGCTACAGAATTACCACACAAAGGAGAAAATCCTGCAAGCAGCTAGAAAAAAACAATTTAAATACCAAGGTGTCACAATAAGGGTCACACAAGATCTAGCTGCCTCCACATTAAAAGATAGAAGGGCCTGGAACCTGATATTCTGAAAGGCAAAAGATCAAGGATTGCAACCAAGAATAAACTACCCAGCTAAGTTTAGCATCTTTTTCCATGGAAGAAGATGGTCATTCAATGAAATAGAGGAATTCCATATGTTTCTAAGAAAAAAACCAGACTTAAACAAAAAATTTGATCTACATCCACAAGACTGAAGAGAAACAGAAAAAGGTACACAGAACCCTTGAGAACTATATCTCTGTTGTGGGTATATAGAAAGTACGCATGGATAATTTGATTTTACTTATATAAAAGAAAAAAAAAGGAGGGGGTATAGTAAAGGGAAGTGGGTAGTATCAGAAAAAGGGTAGGGAGTGATAAAAAAAGGGAAACTACATCCCAGGAAGAGCCACAGAAAATACACCATATCTTAGGGAATTTAGAGAGGGGGAGAATCATTGTGTAAATCTTACTCTCATCAGAAGAGGCTCAAAGAGTAAATAATTGTCATATTTATTTTTCAGAGAATTCTCTCTCACCTCATTAAAAGGGGGGAGAGGAAAAGGGAAAAGGAAAAGGAGAATAAGTGAAGAAACGTGGAGGGAGGGGGGAGGGATACTAAAAAAAACAGGGAGGGCTGCCCATCACAAGGGGGGTCTATAAATTGAATATTGGGGAAGGGGTTCAGGGGGGTCAAGGGAAAAAGCATAATCTGGGGATAATATGATGGCAGGAAATACAGAATTAGTAATTTTAACTGTAAATGTGAATGTGATGAACGCTCCCATCAAATGGAGACAGATAGCAGACTGGATCAAAAATCAGAACCCTACAATTTGTTGTTTACAGAAAACACACTTAAAGCAGGGAGATACATATAGAGTAAAGGTAAAAGGTTGGAGCAGAATCTATTATGCTTCAGGTAAAGCCAAAAAAGCAGGGGTAGCTATCCTTATCTCAGATCAAGCAAAAGCAGAAGTTGATCTACTTAAAAGAGATAAGGAAGGAAACTATATCCTGCTGAAAGGTAGCATAAATAATGAAGCCATATCGATACTAAACATATATTAACCAAGTGGTATACCATCTAACTTCCTAAAGGAAAAGTTAAGAGAGTTGCAAGAAGAAATAGACAGTAAAACTATAATAGTGGGAGATTTCAACCTTGTACTCTCAGATTTAGAAAAATCAAACCACAAAACAAACAAGAAAGAAATTAAAAAAGTAAACAGAACATTAGAAAAACTAGGTATGATAGACCTTTGGAGAAAACTGAATGGCAATAGAAAGGAATATACTTTCTTCTCAGCAGTTCATGGATCCTATAAAAAAATTGACCATATATTAGGACATAAAGATCTCAAAATTAAATGTAGGAAGGCAGAAATAATAAATGCCTTCTTCTCAGACCTCAATGCAATAAAAGCTACATTCAGTAAAAAGTTAGGGGTAAATGGAACAAAAAGTAATTGGAAACTGAATAATCTCATCTTAAAGAATGACTGGGTGAAAGAGCAAATTATAGAAACAATTAACAATTTCACCCAAGATAATGACAATGATGAGACATCATATCAAAATCTTTGGGATGCAGCTAAAGCAGTAATAAGGGGAAATTTTATATCTTTAGAGGCTTATTTGAAGAAAATAGAGAAAGAGAAGATTAACGAATTGGGCTTACAACTTAAAAGGCTAGAAAAAGACCAAATTATAAACCCCCAACCAAAAATTAAACTTGAAATACAAAAATTAAAAGGAGAAATCAATAATATTGAAAGTAAAAAAACTATTGAATTAATAAATAAAACCAAGAGTTGGTTTTATGAAAAAGCCAATAAAATAGACAAACCTTTGGTAAATCTGATCAGAAAAAAGAAAGAGGAAAAATAAATTGTTAGTCTTACAAATGAAAAGTGGGATCTTTCCATCAATGAAGAGGAAATTAGAGAAATAATAAGGAGTTACTTTGCCCAACTTTATGCCAATAAATTTGATAACTTAAGTGAAATGGATGACTTCCTCCAAAAATATAGGCTTCCTAGATTAACAGAGGAGGAAATAAATTGCTTAAATAGTCCCATTTCAGAAAAAGAAATAGAACAAGCTATTAATCAACTCCCCAGGAAAAAATCCCCTGGACCAGATGGATTTACATGTGAATTCTACCAAACATTTAAAGAACAATTAGCCCCAATGCTATATAAACTATTTGGAAAAATAGGGGATGAAGGAGTCCTACCAAACTCCTTTTTTGACATAGACATGGTACTGATACCTAAACCAGGTCGATCGAAAACTGAGAAAGAAAATTTTAGACCAATTTCCTTGATGAATATTGATGCTAAAATGTTAAATAAGATATTAGCAAAAAGACTTCAGAAAATCATCCCCAGAATAATACACTATGATCAAGTAGGATTCATACCAGGAATGCAGGGCTGGTTTAATATTAGGAAAACTATTAGTATAATTGACAATATTAATAATCAAATTAATAAAAACCATATGATCATCTCAATAGATGCAGAAAAAGCATTTGACAAAATCCAACATCCATTCCTACTAAAAACTCTTGAGAGTATAGGAATAAATGGATTATTCCTTAGAATAATCAGGAGCATATATTTAAGACCGTCAGTAAGCATAATATGCAATAGAAATAAACTGCAACCTTTCCCAGTAAGATCAGGAGTGAAACAAGGTTGCCCACTATCACCAGTACTATTCAATATAGTACTAGAAACGCTAGCCTTGGCAATAAGAGCCGAGAAAGAGATTCAAGGAATTAGAGTAGGAAATGAGGAAATCAAACTATCACTCTTTGCAGATGACATGATGGTATACTTAGAGAACCCCAAAGACTCTGCTAAAAAGCTATTAGAAATAATTCAGAATTTTAGCAAAGTGGCAGGATACAAAATAAATCCACATAAATCCTCAGCATTCTTATATATCACCAACAAAATGCAACAGCAAGACATACAAAGAGAAATTCCATTCCAAACAAATGTTGAGAGTATAAAGTATTTGGGAATCCATCTACCAAAGAATAGTCAGGAATTATATGAGAAAAATTACAAAACACTTGCCACAAAAATAAAGTCAGATTTAAATAATTGGAAAGACATTCAGTGCTCTTGGATAGGCCGAGCGAATATAATAAAGATGACAATACCCCCCAAACTAATCTGTTTATTTAGTGCTATACCAATCAGACTCCCAAGAAACTATTTTAATGACCTAGAAAAAATAACAACAAAATTCATATGGAAGAATAAAAGGTCGAGAATTGCAAGGGAACTAATGAAAAAAAAGTCAGAGGAAGGTGGTCTAAGTGTACCTGATCTAAAGCTATTTTATATAGCAGCAGTCACCAAAACCCTTTGGTATTGGTTAACAAATAGAACGGTAGATCAGTAGAACAGATTAGATACAAAGGACAAAAAAGGGTACATCTATAGCAATCTAATCTTTGACAAACCCAAAGATACCAACATTAGGGATAAAAATTCATTATTCGGAAAAAACTGTTGGAAAAACTGGAAATTAGTATGGCAGAAATTAGATATGGACCCACACTTAACACCATATACCAAGATAAGATCAAAATGGGTCCATGATTTAGGCATAAAGAATGAGATCATAAATAGATTAGAGGCACAGAGAATAGTCTACCTCTCAGACCTGTGGAGGAGGAAGGAATTTATGACCAGAGGAAAATTAGAGATCATTATTGATCACAAAATAGAAGATTTGGATTACATCAAACTAAAAAGTTTCTATACAAACAATACTAATGCAAACAAGATTAGAAGGGAAGTAACAAATTGGGAAAATATTTTTAAAAGGAAAGGTTCTGACAAAGGTCTCATTTCCAAAATATATAGAGAACTGACCCTGATTTATAGGAAACCAAACCATTCTCCAATTGATAAATGGTCAAGGGATATGAACAGACAATTCTCAGACGATGAAATTGAAACTATATCCACTCATATGAAAGAGTGTTCCAAATCACTACTGATCAGAGGAATGCAAATTAAGACAACTCTGAGATACCACTATACACCTCTCATATTGGCTAAGATGACAGGAACAAATAATGATGAATGTTGGAGTGGATGTGGGAAAACTGGGATACTGATACATTGTTGGTGGAGTTGTGAAAGAATCCAGCCATTCTGGAGAGCAATTTATAACTATGCCCAAAAAGTTGTCAAACTGTGCATACCCTTTGACCCAGGATTGCTGTTATTGGGATTATATCCCAAAGAAATACTAAGGAGTGGAAAGGGACCTGTATGTGTCAAAATGTTTGTGGCAGCTCTTTTTGTTGTAGCTAGAAACTGGAAGTTGAATGGATGTCCATCAATTGGAGAATGGTTGGGTAAATTATGGTATATGAAGGTTATGGAATATTATTGCTCTGTAAGAAATGACCAGCAAGAGGAATACAGAGAGGCTTGGAGAGACTTAAATCAACTGTTGCTGAGTTAAATGAGCAGAACCAGAAGAGCACTATACACTTCAACAACAATACTGTATGAGGATGTATTCTGATGGAAGTGGAAATTTTCAACATAAAGAAGATGCAACTCACTTCCAGTTGATCAATAATGGGCAGAAATAACTATACCCAGAGAAGGAACACTGGGAAGCGAATGTAAATTGTTAGCACTACTGTCTATGTACCCAGGTTACTTATACCTTTGGAAGCAAATAATTAATGTGCAACAAGAAAATGGTATTTACACACATATATTGTATCTAGGTTATATTGTAACACATGTAAAATGTATGGGATTACCTGCCATCGGGGGGAGGGAGTGGAGGGAGGGAGGGGAATAATTTGGAAAAATGAATTAAAAAAAATAAATAAATAAAAGAATGTAAAATTCTTAAGAGTAGGGCCTATTTTTCATTTTGTACTTGTATTTTTCTGTATCTGTATCTTTCTATCTGTAACTGCTTAATACATAATAAGAACATAATATTTTTTCAATCAAAAAAAGAAAAGAAAATACATGTATAATCTGATTTTATTGTTATATAATAAAGGAACTAGAGATGGAAAGGGGATTGTAACAGCAAAATAGGGGAACGTAGAGGTAAAATGAGGAAAATTATATCTCGGGAAGAGCTAAAGAAAACATTATAATTGAGGGAAAGGAAGAAAGGTAACAAATATTGTCTGAATCTTACTCTCATCATATTTGGCCTAAAGAAAGAATACTAGATATATTTGGTATCACAGAGAAAAATCTCTCATTTTATTTAAAAGTGGGAGGGGAAAGGGGAAAAAGGAAAGGGTAGGCTAAATAGAAGGGAAAAGAGAAATAGTAGGGAAAAAGTATAAGAAAGGGGGAGGGTCTCTAAAGGGGGGAGGACTACTTAAGGTAGTGCAGGAAATACAGAATTAGCAGTTTTAACTGTAAATGTGAATGAGGTAAACTATCCCATAAAGTGGCAGCAGAAAGCAGACTGGATTAAAAGCCAGAATCCTACAATATGTTGTTTATAAGAATCACATTTAAAGAAGAGTGATACATAGAGAGTAAAGGTAAAAGGCTAAAGTAGAGTCTATTATGCTTCAAGTGAAGTTTAAAAAAAAAAGTGGGGGTAGCCATTCTCATCTCAGATTAAACAAAAAGCAAAAAATGATCTGTTTAAAAGGAATAAGAAAGGGCATTACATCTTGCTAAAGGGTACCATATATAATGAAGCAATATCAATATTAAACATATATGCACCAAGTGGTGTAGCATCAAAATTCATAGAGGAGAAATTCACAGAGTTGCAAAAAGAAATAGACAGCAAAACTATAATAGTGGCAGATCTCAACCTTGCTCTTTCTGAACTAGATAAATCAAACTACAAAATAAATAAGAAAGAAATTAAAGAGGTAAATAGAATTTTAGGGAAAAAAAAAAACTAAATATGATAGATCTTTGGCTAAAATTGAATGGAGACAGAAAGGATTATTCTTTCTTCTCAGCAGTTCATGGAACCTATATAAAAACTGACCATATATTAGGACACTAAGACCTCAAAATCAAATGCAGAAAGGCAGAAATAGCAAATGCATTTTTTTCAGATCACAATGTGTAGAGGGCCAGAACTCTGGAAAAGTATACTTAAAACAAGGATACTTATAACAGGGTGTTTAGTCAGTCTGATAGATATAATGGTACTCTAGTTGACATATAGTTAGTACTTAGTATGGTGATATAATGGCTCTATGGTTGACACATGTTCAGTGTGCTGTAGCGATGTAAATAGTACTAAGGCAAATAAAGGCTGAGAGGACTTGACAAAAGTAGACTGCAGAGAGACTCCAATGAGCATATTTGTGAGCATTATCTCAGCCTCTAGACTCTAGAGAGATGCTCCAGAAAGCTAGCCCAAACATTATATTTTGACATCCAAATGTAGGTCACTGAAAGAAGTACACTACATTTTGAGGCTCTGACCATAAAGACCTACATTCAACACTTCAAGTTATGCAATCATAAACCCTGTGACCTGGAAATAAGGTGAGTACAAAAATAGACAAGCAGGAAATTTTGGTAAGGACTAACCTAGTCACTTTCATTTTTGTTGTTCTTGTTGTTGTTTGTTTTGTGTTAATTTGTTTTTGTTTTTGTTTTTGTGTGTGTGTGTGTGTGTGTGTGTGTTTTATCCAGGTGAAATGGGGCAAATACTAAGAAAAAAAGCTTTTCTCACCCCAAAGTTAGTTTAATAAAAAAATAAAGGTTTGTTGGTAACTTGGAAGCAGATCATTGGACTCTTAAATATATTAGAGTGCACATTTCCTTGGCTAAGGAAGAAAAATTAGAACCAGATATTTGGGAAGTTGTGGGAGAGCAAATAATTGAATATTACAAAACTAAGGGTCCTGATTCAGTTCATGAGGAAATATTCCTAATATACAACTTCATACAATTGGCTTTAAGGAATCTCACAATTTTTAAAATTAGGAAAAATTTAATGAAGATAGACAAAGAAGTGTGAGGAAAAAGACCAGGGTGAGAGGATGGTAATGACAAAACAGCTACAAAGCATGAAGAATTGGACAAGAAAGGAGGTAAGTAAAGTGCTGAGGAACTTAAGGAGTTTGGTGCTTTTCAGCAGATGCCCTTAGGGCATTTCCCATTTCCTGACCTCCCCTTTCAATTTCACCATTGTGGATGGAGGGAGGAGGAGGACAGGGAGGAGCAGTGACACCATCAGCACCATCCATGCATCAGCTTTATCCATCTCCTGTTACATGATTACAAAAGGCATTAGTTAAAGCTAAAGAGGAAGGACAGGATACATCTGATTTGAGAATAGAAGCATACCATGTGATTGAAGAGTTTGACTCTTCAGGTCAAGAAAGAAGAAGATGCATTCCTTTTAATCGGAAAATTATCAAAGATCTGAAAAAGGCTTGTACTCTTTTTGGGTTTACATCATCTTATGCTAAAATCATATTAGAAAATTTAGCTTATGAAATTTTAATCACTGGTGACTGGAAATCTATAGCAAAACATGTTTAGAACCTGGACAAAACTTGTAGTAGATTTCTGAGTATAGTGAACTCTGTAGAATACAAGCCCAACAAAATAGGCAAACTGGAGTTAATATACCAGTCACCTTTGAACAACTAGCAGGTGTAGGTACTCATGCAGACACTTTAGCGTGATTACTTACCCTTTGACAGCATATGAGCAATTTGCTGCTGCTGCTGCTATAAAATCATGGGGCACCTTTCCAGGAAAGAAAGAAAGAAGTGAAGCCTGCAGGAAAGTAGCACAAGATCCAAATGAACTCTTTGATAATTATATGGGACTTCTGCAGACAGCTGTCATACAAACTATTGGTGAAAATGCAGCAACAGAAGTTATGATAAGACAACTTGCTAGAGAAAATGCTGAGGTTTGTAAAAATAATTACACTAGGACTACACAAGGATACTCCTTTAAAGGAGATCATAAGATGCTGTGCCACAATGGGCACAACTACCTTTTATAGCCAGGCTATGATGCAGATTTTTCAAGATCTGAATATGGGAAGACAGGATCTCTTGTGGCAGGGGACTTCCAGAGAGACTTGTCAATGCTTTCAGTGTAGTAGAGTGGGGAATTTGAAAGCTCAGTGTTGGCATAGAAGGCAAGGTAGGAGAACAAGACCCAAAACCCTATGTCCAAAATGCAACAGAGGCTTCCATTGGACATCAGAATGTCAAATGACTCAAGGAAACAGGAAGAGAGGTTCACCTCCAGGGCTCCAAGCAAAAATACTTGGAGCATGATGGCAGCTGATTCTACATCCAGAGAGTCTTTAGAAGTTCAATACTCAGACATGAGATAATGGTTCTCTAGTTTACTCATGCTTAATATGATTATGTAATGGTTCTACAATTGACACATGCTCAATGTGCTGTAGTTATGCAATTGAACTGATGTATATAAGAACTGAGAGGACTTGAAATAAGCAGGCTGGAGAGAGACTCGAGGGAGAGGATGCTCAAACTCGATCTCAGACTCCAGATACCAGAGACATCCTTGAGAAAGCTGGTCTGGACATTACAATGATGCAATAAAAATTATATTCAATAAATGGCCAGGGAAAGATAGACCAAAAAGAAATTGGAAACTAAATAATTACACCATAAAGAGTGAATGGGTGAAACAGCCAATCATAGACACAATCAACAGTTTCATCCAAGAGAATGACAATAATGAGATGACATACCAAAATTTATGGTATGCACCCACAGTAGTTATAATGGGGGATTTTATGTCTCTAGAGGCCTATTTACAAAAAAAATAAAAAAGAGAGAAAAGAAGATCAATAAATTGGACTTCTAACTAAAAAAGCTAGAAAAAGAACAAATTGAAAACCCCCAAATACCAAACTTGGAATTCTAAAAATAAAAGGAGAGATCAATAAATTTGAAACTAAAAAAAAAAAAAGAACTATGGAATTAATAAATAAAACTAAAAGTTGGTTTTATGAAAACAAAAAACAAAAAAAAATAGATAAACCTTTAGTTAATTTGATTTGAAAAAGGAAAGAGGAAAATCCAATTGTAAGTCTAAAAAATCAAAAGGGAAATCCATCAGTGAAAAGGAAACTAGAGCAATTATCAAGAGTTACTTTGCCTAACTTGATGGCAATTAATTTGACAACCTAAGTGAAATGGAGGAATACCTACAAAAATATAGATTACCCATATTAACAAAAAGGAAATAAATTACTTAAATAGCCCCATTTTAGAAAAAAAGAACAAGCAATTCATCAACTCCCTAAGAAAAAATCCTCAGGACAATGTGAATTCTACCAAACATGTGAATTCACATGTGAATTCTACCATATTTAAAGAATAATTAACTCTAATACTATATAAACTATTTGAAAAAAGTGGGGAATGAATGATTTCTACCAAATTCTTTTTATGATACAAACATGGTACTGATATTAAATCAGGTAGGATGAAAACAGAGAAAGGAAATTTATAGACCAGTCTCCCTAATAAATATTGATGCAAAAATCTTAAACAAAATATAAGCAAAGAAATTACAGATAATCATCCCCAGTATAATATACTAATACCAAGTAGGCTTTATATACCAGGAATGTAGGGCTGTTTTAATATTAGAAAAACTATTAGCATAATTGACTACATCAATAACCAAATTAACAGAAACAATATGATTATCTTAATAGATGCAGAAAAATCATTTGATAAAAATCTAAAACCTATTCCTATTAAAAATACTTGAGAGTATAGCAATAAATAAGACATTTCCTTAAAATAGTCAGAAACATTTATTTCAATCCATCAGCAAGCATTATATGCAATCGGGATAAACTAGAACCATTCCCAATAAGATCGGGGTAAAACAAGGTTGCCTACTATCACCATTGCTATTCAATATTGAATTAAGAATGCTAACCTTGACAATAAGAGAAGAAAAAGAGATTAAAGGAATTAGAGTAGGTAATGAGGACACCAAATAATCACTCCTTGCAGTTGATATGATGGTATACTTACAGAACCCCAGAGAATCAACAAAATAGTAGAAATAATTCACAACTTTAGCAAAGTTGCAGGATACAAAATAAATCCACATAAATCATTAGCACTGCTATACATCATTAACAAAATCCAACTGCAAGATATACAAAGAGAAATTCCTTTAAAATAACTATTGATGATATAAAATATTTGAGAATTTAGCTGCCAAGGAAAATTCAGGAACTATATAAGGAAAACTACAAAACACTTTCCACACAAATAAAATCAGATCTAAGAAATTGGAAAAATATCAAGTGCTCATGGAAAGGTCGAGAATATAAAATAAAGATGACAATATTTCCTAAACTAATCTATTTATTTAGTGATATACCAATCAAACTCTCAAAAAACTATTTTGCTGAACTAGAAATAATAATAACAAAATTCATCTGGAAGAAAAAAGATCAAGAATTTCTTTTTTTTTTCTTTTTTTATTATAAATTTTTATTGACAGAACATATGTATAGGTAATTTTTCAACAATGTCACTTGCAATCACTTCCATTCCAACTTTTCCCTTCCCTCCCTCCACCCCTTCTCCTAGATGGAAATCAGTCTCATACATCTTAAACATGTTAAAATATATCTTAAATAAAATATATGTGTACATTTCTTTTGTTGCAGAAGAAAAATTGGATTCAGAAAGGTAAAAATAACCTGGGAATAAAAATAAAATTGCAAGTAGTCCATATTAATTTCCCAGTTCTCTTTCTCTAGGTATAACTGGTTTTGTCCATCATTGATCAATTGTAACCAAATTGGATCGTCTCATTGTCAAAGATATCCACTACCATCAGAATATATCCTCATATAGTATTGATGGTGAAGTGTGTAATGATCTCCTGGTTCTGATCATTTCACTTAGCATAAGTCCTCTCCAAGCCTCTCTGTATTCATTCTGCTAGTCATTTCTTATAGAAAAATGATATGCTATAATATTTATATACTACAATGTATGCAACCATTCTCCAATTGATGAGCATCCACTCAGTTTCCCATTTCTGGCCACTACAAAAAGGGCTGTGATAAACATGTTTGCATATACAGGTCCTGTTCCCTTCTTTATTATCTCTTTGTATATAAGTGTAGTAATACTGCAAGATCAAAGGATATGCACAGTTTGATAACTTTTGGAGCATAGTTCCAAATTGTTCTCCAGAATGGTTGGATCTGTTCACAACTCCAGCAACAATGCATCAATGTACCAGTTTTCCACCATCCCCTCCAACATTCATCATTATATTTTCCTGTCATCTTAGCCAATCTGACAGGTGTGTAGTGGTATTGTCTTAGTTTGTGTTTTTCTGATCAATAGGGATTGTAACACCCTTTCATATGAGTAGAGATAGTTTCAATTTCATCATCTGAAAATTGTCTGTTCATATCCTTTGACTATTTATCAATTGGAGAATAGGTTGATTTCTTATAAATTAGAGTCAATTCTGTATATATTTTGGGAATGAGTCCTTTATCCAAACTTTAACTGTATTTTTCCCAGTTTACTGCTTCCCTTCTAATCTTATTTGCATTAGTTTTATTTGTACAAAAGCTTTTAAATTTGATTTAATTAAAATTTTCTATTTTGTGATCAGTAATGATCTCTAGTTCTTTGGTCACAAATTCCTTCATCCTTTACAAGTCTGAGAGGTTATCTATCCTATGTTCTTCTAATTTATTTATAATGATGTTCTTTATGCCTAAATCATGAACCCATTTTGATCTTATCATGGTATATGGTGCTAAGTGTGGGCCCATGAAAAGGTCAAGAATTTCAAATAAATTAATGAAGAAAAAAGCAAATGAAGGTGCTCTAACTGTACCAGATCTAAAACTATATCATAAATCAGTGGTCATCAAAACCATTTACTATTGGCAAAGAGATAGACTAGTTGATCAGTAGAATAAGTTGGACTCACAGAACAAAACATGCAATTAGTATAACAATCTAGTATTTGACAAACCAAAAAGTCCCATCTTTTGGGATAAGAATTCAGTATTTGATAAAAACGGCTGGGGAAATTGGAAACTAATATGGCAGAAAGTAGGCATAGACCCACACCTAACACAGTATAATAAGATAATGTCAAAATCAGTTCATGATTTAGACATAATGATACTATAAACAATATAGAAGAACTCTCAGATTTTTGGAGGATGAAGGGATTTGTGACCAAAGGGGTACTAGAGATCATTATGATCATAAAATAGATAATTTTGATTATATTAAGTTAAAAAGTTTTTGAACAAACAAAACTAATGCAGACAGGAATAGAAGGAAGCAATAAACTGGTACACATTTTTACATTCAATGGATCTTATAAAGTCCTACTTTCTAAAAGATATAGAGAATTGACTGAAATTTATAATAGTTCAAGCCATTCTCCAATTAATAAATGGTCAAAAGATATGAACAATTTTCAAATGAAGAAATTGAAACTATTTGTAACTACATGAAAAGGTGCTCCAAATTACTATTGATCAGAGAAATGCAAATTAAGACAACTCTGAGACATCACTATACACCTGTCAGATTGGCTAAAAGGACAGGAAAAGATGATGAATGTTGGAGGGGATGTGTGAAAACTGTGACACTGATACATTGTTATTACAACTGTAAACAGATCCAATTATTCTGGAGAATAGTTTGAATCTGCACTCAAACCCTTTGATCCAGAAGTTTTTCTGCTGGGATTATATACTAAAGAGATCTTAAAAGAGTGAAAAGGACCCACATGTGCAAAAACTTTTGTGGCAGCCCTCTCTGTTGTGGAAAAAACCTGGAAACTGAGTGGATGTCCATCAGTTGGAGAATGGCTGAATGAATTATGGTATGCAAATGCTATGGACTACTATTGTTCTGGAAGAAACATCCAGCAAGATGATTTCAGAGTTTTGAAGAGACCAACATGAATGAACTGATACTAAGTGAAATGAGCAGAACCAGAAGATCATTCTACATGGCAACAATAAGAGTATATGATGATCAATTCTGATGGATGTGGCTCTCTTCAACAATGCAATGATTCAAACAAGTTCCAATTGTCCAGTAATGAAGAGAGCCATCTACATCCAGAGAGAGAACCATGGGAACGGAGTGAGGATAGAAATCTTACTCTCTCTGTTGTTATTTGCTTGCATTTTGTTTTTTGTTTGTTTTTTTCTCAGTTTTTCTTTTTCTACCTTCTTGATCTTATTTTTATTGCACAACCAGATAACTGTGTGTGTATATCTATCTATCTATCTATCTATCTATCTATCTATCTATCTATCTATATCTATATCTATCTATCTATATCTATATCTATATCTATCTATATAGATATAGATAGATATAGATATAGATATAGATATAGATATAGATATAGATATAGATATAGATATAGATATATATAGATTATATATGCACAACCAGAAGCTGCTGATTACTCTCTGGGAGGAGATCTGCTGTGTCAACTCAAATCTCTGTGACTTTCCTTCCTGCAGAGAGCAGCCTCAAGTCTCGTCCAGACAAAACTCTCTCTTTCCTCCAGAGCTGCCCTCTTTTATCCTCCCAGAGAATAGGTGTGGGATAATGCAAGGGCTTCTGGGAAAAATTACTTCAACCAATGAACTTGCTCCTCCTAAGCATGCAAGCTCTTCCCTAGGAATTCATAAGTAAAACTCAGTAAAGGCTGGAACTAGAAAATTATAAGTACCGACTTAGCACTTAGTAAGAACCTAATATCTCATTATCTCATTAGCACTTAGTAAGAGCCTAACAGTATCTGACATGTATCTCAACATATTTAACATGTATGTAACTATCTGCCATATAAGAGAGGGGATGGGGAAAAGAAGGGGGAAATTTGCAACAAAACATTATGCAAGGATCAATGTTAGAAAAATTACCCATGCATATGCTTTGTTTTAAAAAAAAAAAAAGCTTTAATTTAAAAAAAGAAAAATTGGGGAAGAGATAAGTATAATTTGAGTCTAAAAAGCAAAATTGTCTAGAAAAAATGTAAAAATTATACTAGGGCCAAACAAATGAGGTGCAGAGGAAAAACTGATACAGAGACATTAGAGAGGTAAGGAGGGTTGGTAGTTCCGAAAATGAAGTCACATTAGGAATCTGTTACATATAGAACAGTACATATAAATGGAAACAAAACAAAAAGAGAGGGAAAGAGTTTTATAGGATAAGACAGGGTATAGAATAGTGATTAGATTAACAGGAGTGAGATAATGCATGTAGATTAATGTTGAATGGAATAAAAAGGGGAGAATATATGGTAATGATCCATTAATCCAGAAAGTAAAGTAATAGACAAGCTAGTTAAAGAATAGAATTAAAATAGTAGAGTTAGAGGAAAATAGGAAATAAGAAACATAAACAAACACTACAATAAAAATCAGGAATATAATTTATTAGAAAAAAATTAGGACTAGTAATCATTAATCTCAGATAAGGTCAAACTTAAAGTTTCAATCAAGAGAGAAATCTGCATTATATCAGGCATATTAATATTGTTTTAGATAACCTTACACATGTGTAAATGCACATGTACATATGTATGCATATACATGTATGTGCATTTATGTGTGTATGTATATGTGTGGGTGTAGGTGAAGATAAATACATATCTATATTGTGCAAAATTCACATTTGTGTGTGTGTGTGTGTGTGTGTGTGTGTGTGTGTGTGTAAATATATAAGCTGAACTGCTGAACTGCAGCCTGCTTGGCAGATATGGGACGGGTGAAAGAGGGAAAAAGAAATAAAATTAAAAAGTACACAGCAGGGGACAAAAGAAAAACCTACAATGAAGCAAAGAAAAGAAGGACAGTCATGAATATAATCTTTTCTGTTATTATAAATGCTTTCTTGAAAGGGAAACTTTTTGTTATATATTTTGAATCCTCCTTGATGTTCTGCTGGACACATAACAATGTTTTTTTTTTTTTTTTTTTTTTTTTTTTTTTGGTTTTTTGGGGTTTTTTTTCTATTTTGCTTGCCTTTTTCTATTTTTTTGAGTTTTAATTTAGTTGTTGATGTTTTGTTTTTTATTTGAGGAAATTGGGCTTAAGTGACCTGCCCAGGTTCACACAGTCCAGAAGTATTAAGTGTTAGAGGTTAGATTTGAACTGAGGTCCTCCTGGCTCTTCAGGATTGGTGCTCTATTCACTACAACAACTAGTTGCCCCTTGAATTTAGTTTTAATAAATAAAAGGGACATAAAACAGAATTCAAGATACAAATTAAGCTTGTTCTTCTGAGTTGTTATTTCATGAAAATGCAAAATTACTCTACCTTTCCATTTATCATTCAAAGTCAGTAGGGATTCAAATGTTAGGAAGGTTTTTTGTTTTTTGTTTTTTTTTTGTTTTGTTTTGTTTTGTTTTGTTTTGTTTTGTTTTGTTTTGTTTTTTTGTTTTTTTAAGCTATTCTCACCAGTTGCCAAACAAATCCTGCCTCAATTTAGTCCCTAGCCAAGCATTGTACTATCTTTGGTTCCAAGTCTTCGTAAAAACTGTAAGAGCTTCTAAGAGAATTTCCTTGCATTTCAAATTCACTCATGTACATTAAAATAAGGACTGTGGGAGTCAATACATTATTGTGCTATCATTTTTTATTATTAATTTGTATGTATAATATGGGTTCTTCAAAGCTTGTGTGCATGTTCGTATGTCTATTATGTTTTGTTGTCATTCAGTCATTTTTCAGTTGTGTCCAGATCTTTATGACCCTATTTAGGGTTTTCTTGGAAAAGATGACATTGCTTTCTCTGGTTCATTTTACAACTATGGAACTAAGGTAAGTAGGGTTAAGTGGCTTGGCCTGGGTCACATAGCTAATAAGTGTTTGCAGTAAGATTTCAACTCAACAAAATGAATCTTCATGACTTTGATTCCAAACTCTCTATCTACTCTGACACCTAGCTACTCTCCTCAAAAAGTTACATTTTAAAAATTATTGGAAACATCTGTGTTCACACACACACACACACACACATACACACACACACACATATATATATATATACACACTTATCTATGTATGTATATATGTATATTTAATATATATCTAGTGATGACATTGTTCTCACCTGGCATTGGCCTTTAAAAGTAACAATTTATTTTATATTTTGATCGCCCCAACTACCATATTTGATTAGTGATTAAAGAGATCTTTATGACATTTGCAATCTCTTCTAGTTACAGAATCCTGTGCTCTGAATGATATCTCACAATTATAAGAAGTCTTTTATGAAATATATAAAGTTCCCTTCTCTAAAAAATACTGCTGGATAGTTAGTATAAAATACTTAAGATAATTTTAATTTCCTGTAAACAATTGTGGGCTTCATTGGTGTGGATAATGTGCTTAATTTGAAATCAGTAAGACCCAGTTATCTGACCCTAAGCAAGCCATTAATTCTATATCTGTCTCACCTACAAAATGAAGAAAGTAGCACCTGCCTCCCAAAGTTGTTAGAATAAAATAAAATATTTGTAATATTCTTTATAAACTATGAAGTTGTCTATAAGTGCTATTTATTATAAATTTGTTATCATTATGAAAAATAATAGCACCTATATCCCAAGATTTGAGATAATATTTTGAGACACTTTACAAACTTTAGAATGTTATATTAATGTTAGTTATTATTATAGTCATCATTATCATTATGAATTATGATAACACTTGTTTCCCAGAGTTGTTGAGAGGATGAAAGGAGACACTATTTGTAAGCATGTAGTACAATGTCTAGCACACTGTAGGCACTATACAAGTACTAATTTCCCTCCTCTTTCTTTCACTTCTCACCATGTACCAACCATTATGTTTAACAGTGGATAAAGTTTTCTTTAAGTTAAGAACTCACATTTAAATGGGGGAAACAAGACACAAAGAATCAGATACAACATACAAGACAATGACATATAGGATAACATGCATTGTATTTCCATGCATAATGTATAAAAGTCGCTTTTATATGATTTGCCCTAGATGACAGACCCAATAAATTAAAAAAATAATAAAAGCATAATCATTTTGTGGCCAAAACTAAAGAGACTTTCCTGTGATTGTTTTGCTTTTCTGACTGTCTTTAGTTAGGATAACTCTGTTTACAATGATTTACATTTATTATTTTCAAATGCTTATGATTATACTATAAACTTACGGAATAGTAAGAAGATGGGCAATAAAAAACAAAGAAGCCAAAATCAGTCAGGTTTTTTTTTAATACTCGGGAAAAGCTTCTTTCTGGATCTCAGACAAAGCTAATAATTAGTTTCCTTCCCTGCAAAATATGCTTCAGAGGTTTCGATATACTTGGCAACATCAGCATACTTCAGGCTATTAGATCACAGAGGTGGAAAGGTAAGAGAAAAGAGGTCAAGCTAGATCAAATAAAGAAAGAAGAAGAGAAAAATGCATCATATCAAGGGAAAATCTGCAATAAGTAATTAGAATAAAATTTTTTTGTGTGTTATATGCTATCTCTAGAAATTATTAGAAATAGTCATTCTACAATAGTTTTGAACAAGGTAAATATCATGTATAAATTTCTATACTACTTGGTTAACTTCTTTGAAAAACAAAATTCACTGAAATGTATAAATTCTGGTGTACTTAAAGAAAAATAAGATGATACTATATATGTTATATATTATTTGATCCTATAAATTAACCCAAAAGGAAAGACAATTTTGACAAAATTTTATTTTCTTCTTTCTTCACCCAAATTTATCTTTGTATTTTCCGTATACTATTTCTGTCTTCATTGCCTTTTTCACAAATTGATCCTTCTAAAAGTAAGGAACAAAAGAAAAATGGGAAAGCCAAGATAATAAGAAATTGTGTAGAAGAGGGAACTCAGAAATTGATACTTTAGAAATTGTTGTTCTGTATATACTATAATTATTTAACTCTAATACATAATTTTTGCATTGGGGCTTTTTTGAGAGTTTGAGAGGAAAAAAATATAATAACTTGTCCTGACTTGGCTGGTTGAAAAAGTCAAAAGTTATAATGTCAGTTTCCGATACATTTTGAGAAGACAAAATGCAAGGTTTGTGACTAAAAGAAAAAAAAAAAAAAGTATTCAGCTAAGGATTTAGTGCAAACCCAGGATTGTTTGCCCTTGAGTTTTACCAACATTCAACTAAAATCTTGTCTTTTGTTTTGTTTAATTTTGTTTGGTATGGTTTGTCTGTCAAATAGGAAGGAAAGGATGAAAAAGCTAGAGAAAATTAGTTTTGATATATGTATTTTAGGTGTAATAATGCTTTTTATAAAATGAGTGCAGTTCAACAAAACAGAAAGAAAAGAACCTAGCTGAAGAGCCAGCAATTTAATCTTTAATATCTTATGTAGTTAAAGGATTTTATAATAAGAAACAAGAAAGTTGCAAAATAAGCATTTCTAGATTCAACAACAATGATAACAAAAATTGCAAAAGCCATTGAGTTACTGAATCCCCTTTAAATATGATGGCAAAAATATCCCCAAAGAAGTCTTTTAGTATTCCACAAGGCAAATGAAAGCATTTCGTTATCTTCTCATGTAACTTGGTAATATATGCCTTAATTTTACCATGTAATAAGATTTTATAAAATAATCTATTCCATAATATGAAATTTTCCTTATACCAATATCTTTATTACCCTGCTTAATTGACTTTGCCATATTTTAGGAAGCCTAATAATGAATTGGAATTTAATTTGTTTCTGTATTTCAAGGAACTATAATTATAATATTTTGGGCATTTCTTCTGCCACACAGGTCATAGCATCTCTATAACTTAAAATATTTTCCAAGGTTACTGTTACCAAAAGAACTATAGCTTACAGCCAAGCTGATGATGACTCTCTCCATTTTTGGCCAGGCCCACAAAAAGAGTTATATAGGTATATTATCTGGGAAACAGTAGGTACCATATAAATACTAATTCCCTTACCCTTCCTTTTACTTCTCACTCAACTATTATGTTAAGCAGGTTGTTTTTTTGTTTGTTTGTTTGTTTGTTTTTTAAGTTAAGGTAATTAATACAACATGATGTTGTATAATGGGATATAATATAGTGAAATATAACAATACATATTTTATAACATCTTATATGTAAACACAATATATGATTTATTAAGATCCCTCTCTCTTTCTTTCTCTTCACATATGTGTTATAAGTAGTGCTTATGCAATGAAGTGATTATCTATAGTTATTTTTAAATTATTTACATGTTGTTATGTTGAGGCAGTCTTTGGAGCATTATTAATGTAATAAAATATATGAGGCACATCTTTTTTAGACTTTGTCCAGTTGTATAAATAGGTAATTATCCTTTATGTGTACAATTATTTCCTTTACTATTTTGGAAACTGTTAAAAAAAAAAGGGGAAACTGAATATTCTTATAATATCTATATTTAAATAAATGACCATCCTTTTGATTGAATGATATAGTAATAACATAATAAGTTACAGAATGGATCATAAATATATTACATTATTAAAAATCAATTTTACTACCTTAGTTGCATAGGTCAGGTTCATTGTAATATATATATATATATATATATATATATATATATATATACATATATATAGACAATGCTTTATATTTATGTTTATTTTTGCTCCTCAAATAAAGTCACACATGTTATCTTCTTTTATTATCCCAATAATAAAAAGTTAATTAATGACTGAGTTATAGCTAGGACAGAGTGAACAGATCTTTGCTAATATTGAGATATGAGAGGTAATTATTTTCCCTATAGTATTCATCTGCTACACCATTGTTATAGATTGCCTACCTCACCATACTACTCTAGTACCTCTCACTTCCCTATTGTATGTCTCATCTCAGTTTAGTGTGAACTCCAGAATAGTGGAATGAACTAGGGCAGACTGTCTTCTGAATCCTCAATTCCTTTCCTTGATTTTTTCTAAGGTTCCAGAATTCTCCCTAATGTTTCTAATTGCTCCCATTTTAATGACTTAGAAAACAAGTTTCAGAGAATTTAAAGAATTTGTCAAAAATGTTGCTTAATTAATGATTAAGCTAGGACTGGAACCTAATTCTTTTGCCCACTTAGTTTTCAAAAAAAAAAAAAAAAAGGCATGATCATTCCACTTCTAATGCGCAGCAAAATTAAAATCCAAAGTAGAGAAGAGTAGAGAGAGGGGGAGAGGGAAAGATTAAAGATAGTGACATTAATCACAAAGTTCGTGATATAAAGTAGTTGACAAATACCTTATCATTTGTTTCAACATCCCATCCTCCTCATTAAAAAATTAAAGCATCTCATTTCATGTCATTATCATTGAATTCTATGTTCTCGATCATAATAGAAAAAATTCAGACTCTCCAGTTTCTGTGGAATGACTTATGAAAAGCAGAAAGGAAGCACAGCAAAACAGCCAGCTTCCACATTGGGACAAAGCATTAATCAATACTGATTAAGAGGAAGAATTTGAGACAATTTAAAGTACCAATGCACTAAAAGGAGAGAAACATCACAGACTTTGTCATTACCTAAATATCCACTTATGAACATTTAGAATAAGCATGATTAAAAATAATTGTATAATTAAATGGAAGAAAGGGGGATGGGATCATGCCCATGACTTTTTGTTTTGCAATAAGCAATTATACTGATACCTTGTATACACTCAGAAAAACATTCACTTCCAAGAGCAATCTCTCCAGTAAATATGCAATACAAAATACAAAGATTAGCTTTATTTTTTTATTTTTTTTTTCAAAACAGTCTGGAAATTGAACAGCTGAGCAGCCTACCATGAATGCCTGTGTATCTGATAACATCATTGGTTTTTAATAATTTATGAAGTATGAAGCAATAAAAATTGATGCTAAATTATACCAGTCTCTCTCTCTCTCTCTCTCTCTCTCTCTCTCTCTCTCTCTCTCTCTCTCTCTCTCTCTCTCTCTCTCTCTCTCTCTCTCTTTATATATATATATATATATATATATATATATATATATATATATATATATATATATATATATATATATATGTATAGGGTTGTAGAGGGGGTGTGAAATGACAAACCAAGACTATGGCACTATGGCAGATTGAATAGTCATCCTGTCACTTTGAATTGTATTCCAAAAGTTCAAAATGCTTCTCCTATGCAATGATGTTTTGAAGTTTGGCAAGTGACAATTAAGGCCTTCAGACCTTTATGCTACAGTTTATTTTTCAGTTAAAACCAGTGATTTGAAGAAACAGAAAAACTCCATAAATGTTCAGGGTTTTATACTGAAGATCTTGGCATTTCAAAATTGGAAATATTTAAAAGCTCTCTTCACATATGGGGTCACTGGCTTTCAGGGTCTGAATAGTGTAGGACTTTAGACTCAATCCATTTACCTGGATAATACTGAGATGTTGCTATTATGATGCATTCTTCAAGGCCTGGCACAGTTCCCTAGGGAGAAGTCAACATATTAATTAAAACAGCAGTCCTGTTGGCTCTCCTGAAATTGAGTCCTTTAAGGCTTATGCTGCTAGTTCCTACAGAGCAGTCATGTTGTTTAGAAATACTGAGTAGTAGTTTTTATTTTAGGGGGTGAATGTTTTGAAGAATTCAACTCCAATAATTTCATCAAAATTGTTTTTTGTTTTGAGAAATAAAAAGTTTGTTCACTTATTTTCCTGAAGAGATATATTTATCTTAAAGAATCAGTGATTTCCCCTCTACTCTATACATATCAGAACATAGTTTGGACTTGTTATGCCAATAATGTGTGAGGTAAAGCTTGTATAAGTTTTTTTACATGCCCATGTAGTATCCTATTAACACAACTATAATTAGCTGCATGTCAGTGTTCATGTTACAGAAACATTAGTACAGTTCAGATATGAACTTAGTAATTATTCACTTATTAGTCTCCATAACACAACTGCCTATGGATATTCTTGTATAAACCCATCATGCCACCTTCTTGATTAATAACCAAAAACCATAATTACCAGAAAATACCAATGTTTACAGATTGCAAACAAATGGCAATTATACATAATAATATTTGAATGCTATGTGAATGAGTTCACTCACCATTAAATGAAATCAGGGATTTATGAAACATGAGATGAATTTCCAGATAAGGATGACATAAATGCAAAAATGTTATTGTAACAATATAATAAAAAGAATCACAAATTGCTTAAAATCATAGAAATTCTTGAAAAGCACACTATAATAATCATAATAGCATATATTTAACTTTAGTTTTTTCTCATCTAGATCCATAGTTCAAGTGAAATTTATCTATAAACTCTAAGAACTATTGCTCTAAGAATTTAACACCTAGAATAGGTATCTGTACTTGTAGAGAGCATTTTCCATTAGAGTTCCCTATTCCTAGTGATAGATTTGGATCTAAGCCATGTCTTTTTACTTGAAGTTCAATGTTCTTCCAATTATAGACAATTCAAGAGGAATGTAGTTATGTTTTCAGAGAAGATGTATATTTTAAATGCCTGTCATAACAACTTTCTCTAAAGTTTACTCCAATATTGCATTGTATCAATCAGGTGGCCATAAGTTCTTACAGCCTATGTCAATGGAGATCATGTACTTATGGGTCTTTATATCCCAGGAATGCTTTGAACATAGAATTTGAAATTATATCCATGCTTGATACCTGGTTTTGTTTTGTTTTTTCACTAGATTGGGCACTAAGATTTTTTTTGGTCCATAGAACTTCTCAATAAGCATGTACAAAGTAATAAAATATAATGATTTGTCTCAGAAAAAAATGTATTAACCATACATAAAGACAATAAGGGAATTTCTTATTCATCAAAATCTATCTTTGCTTAATTTCTTTACCTCTTCCCCTCTGTTTCTATCTGTCCTTGTCTTTGTCTGTGTATCTATATCTTTCTATCTCTGTTTCTAGCATGATGTTTCTGTTTCTCTCTTCTTTCTCTCCCTCTCTTCTTCCTGTCTGTCTGTGTTTTTTGTCTTTTTTACCTTTCTGTCTCTTACTGTCTCACTGTCTCTGTTTCTATCTGTCTCTGTGTTTCTGTCTCTGTCTCTATTTCTCTCCCCTAACCAGCAATTGTTCTTCTACTTAAAAATTTGTAGCATAACCTTGGACAATGAAAAAGAGACTTGTACAGTAGATATCAAAGAAAATACAAATCTTTATGATAATGATGAAAGATCTCTATTCATTTTGAAACATTTTGTTACTATATTTCAATTAACTTATGTTTCGTTCCAAAGGGAAAAAATGTATGTTAAGCAAAATCCATACCCACATTAAAAATTTATAAAACAGTGATTTGAGAATATTACAAAGTATTAATGGTCATTCTACTTTGATATTTTTTATGAATTTTGACAGATAGCACTTTATATGCATCAAAATTTTGTAAACATTTTTATAAAGAGTATGTCAACTTTTTGAATTTGAAAGTTTATCAGTTCCCTGGCAAAAACCCATTAAGTGCAGGACACAAACTTCCAATACAAATATTTTTGCAAAACTGAATCAAGACAAGTTCATTTATGTTGAACTCCTTTTCTAACGGTGCTAGATCAATGAGCCTTTCTATTGACTTATATTGGTCAGAATTCATACCTGGTCTAACTGGTTTGGGGCATGTTTCTCATTTATGACAGCAAAATGTTTCTCAGAATCATTCTATGTTATCATTTCTAATCTTTCTATTGCAGTGAAACTAGGAGAAGCAATGGGATTCAGTGCAAGCCTTGAAATCGAGAGATACTTGGTTCAAATTTGCCCTTCAACTTTTAAACTATTTTTATAGATAAGACAGAGCTACAACTTTTGTGAGCTTGTGTGCTACTATTGTTCCTGTTAGAATGAATACTTTTTCAGAACTTTGACCATCTCATTACTAAAATGAATCCATTGACTTGCTGATCAAGTTAGAACTTCAATTCTTCTCTACTCTCTATTTTTACCCTACATGTAAAATAATCTGCTTCATAATGCTGGCTCTTGTGCCAAGAGTATATTTTGTGAATTATCTTTGAGAAGAAAGTATCCTATTAAAGGAAAGGAAACCCATTCTCCCATTAGAGTAAACTGACATAGAATATAATAGGAATTATCAGAGAAGGATTGAAATCTAACCATAAAAAGATGGCTTTATTCCAACAAATGATCACATGATCATCTTATTCAACATGTTCCATGGTACTAAACTCCTGGCCAAAATACCCACATCAGGAACAATTTACCATTCTATCTTCCAATTTGTGTTTTGATTGAGGGAAATAAAAGATATGCAATGAATAAAATGCTGTGTGTGAAGTCAAGAAGCTTATCTTCTTGAGTTTACCTCTTGTCTTAAATATTTAATTGCTTTCTGACCCTGGATAAGTCAGTTAACTCTGTTTCAGTTTCCACATGCATAAAATGAGTCGGAAAAGTAAATAGCAAGCTATTCCAATATATTTGCCAAGAAAACCCCAAATGGAGTCATGAAGAGTTGTATGTGGCTAAAAAATTACTCAACAACAAAACTGTCCCAAACTTTCTCACTTGCAAATTGCCATATTCATAATATACCTTATTTTTTTTCTCATATAAGTGTTGCCCTTTCCTTCATCTAGTGTTTGTTTAATTAATGGCTCCATTCCATCTCTGTAATCTTTAATCAAATTCTTCCCTTTTGCCAGTATTATGTGGGCTGAGGATGAAAAAAGTTGAAAATGTTATTTTTCTTTAGTCATTTTCAGTAATTTCTGAGTCTTTGTGATAGCATTTGGGGTTTTCTTAGCAAAGTTACTGCAGTAGTTTGCCAATCCCTTCTCCAACTCATATTATAAATAATTCAAATAATATTATAAACTATAAATCAATAAATAAACTGATATTAACAGGGTAAAGTGACTTATTCAGGGTCACCCAGCTAGTAAGTGTCAGAATGGATTTTAAATGAAGTCTTCCTAACTCCAGACCCAGAACTTTATCCACTGGGCCACCTAGCTGCTCCTAAGCTGAATATAGAAATCATGAAAATATGTGAAACTCGAGACTGTTTTTAAAATGTCTTCCTTTCAAATTATGGGGATTTTATCTATAAATCTTTCAAAAGCAGCTTCCCTAGACAGACTTCCCTATCCTACAAGATCCATCTCAAATTCTACTTTCTTCTTAAAATCATTATTGACTATCAAAGTGCATTGTTATCTCTTGTTCTTATGAAGTTTTACTTCCCTTAATATATATAGCACTTGACCACTTATTTGTTGCATATATTCTGTTCATAGTATCTTTGGGGTTCCTTTTCAGTCCTCTCTCTATTATTTAGACTTTCATATTTATGGCACTGCATCTTAGGCTTCTAAGGTAAAGATTCTAAGGTTCAGATTCAGATAAATTTAAGTGCCTTGCCCATGTGAGTATGTGTGTATATGAGTGTATTGTGTAAGGGTATGTGCATGCATGTGTTTTATTAAATGAATGGAGGAATATGAGGAAGGAGAAAAATGTCAATAAGGAAAGAAAAATAAAAATTCTGTTCTCTGTTCTTAAAACCTGTTAGGATAACCTTAAGTTTTACCACACATTTTTCTGATTTCCTGATGAATATACAATGTTTAAAAATAATATTATGTTAGATAGCTTTAAAAATATTCTTGCTTAAAAAAATATTCTTGCTTGCATTTGCACTTTCTTATCTCATATATGTTCTTCCTCTAAAAGAAAATCCCTTTGTCTCTAATGTGTCCACTAATTATTGGAGAATTAAAGGATTATACAATTTCAATTCTGGCAGTTTTTACTTTGGTCTTTAAAATTTTGGAAATCAAGTTTCTAGAAAGTTAGAAAAAGAAGTTGGAGGCAGCATGTTTTCTCTTGGGAACTGCTTCTTAATCTGGTTTTATCAGGACATATAAAAAAGTTTTCCCAGAGAAGGGTGTTACATTATAAATGGTGTATAAAAGAAGATGCAGTAATACTTTTCTGATCCAGCACCATAGGTGAACTTGATGTCTGCATGACTAGATTTATCTTGATTCAGGTTTTCAAACATCATATTTCTTTATATTGGAAGCTTTCATCATGCACTAAATAGGTTTTTCCAAAGAAATGTAAATTTTTTGAGCTTAAAAGTTCTTGTTCAAGTTCTCAGAGTTTTAAAGAATTTCTTGTTACTACTAATTCCAACAAGGCTGTCAGTAACTATCTTCAAGATCCAGCAAAACAAAGACTAATGTAGGAATGATCATTAATAATGTATGCTTTCTGAAACTGATTTTGTTTAAAATTCAAAATAGTATAGAAATATGTATTTTAATAGACTGTTTTGTGTGTTAACTGTAAGTTAAGGTTTTTGCAGCAGAATATAAATGTCAGATACTATTGTTACTGTTAGAATGAATATTCTTTTCAGGACTTTGCCCAAATCATTATTAGAATGATTCTATTGACTTGCTAAATGACAAAATTTCCATCCTTGAATTTGAATTTACCAACTATGATACAATATCTAAGATAGTTATTTTCTCAAAAAAGCTCATTAAAAGTCTTTTAGTCCTATCAAGTGTTTTGGAAAGAGTACTGAACTTTAAATTCAGAAGAATTGGGTTGTCAATTCTCACTTTACACATACCTAGCTGGGTGACCTAAGATAAGTCACATAAGCTCTGTTTCCTCTTTTTTTAGTAGAGGCAATAGTCTAGTAGATATACTCATCCTATTAAACAGGATTGACTTTAGGATCAAATAGTATAAAATGTGAAAATTATTTGCAAATTGCAAACATTTTCACCAGTATCAGTTACTATCAGATAATGTATATAAAACCTCATATATTTAAGGTGCCATATAAAACTAAGTTTTACTATCCTAGTGATTTTTTTAGCCTTTACTTTATAAGCAATTTGGAGGTACATCTTATAATTTTATAATAGTAATAGTCACTTACAAAGTATTTTATGATATACATTCTTTTATGCTATTTCATTTATTATTCATGGGAACCATGTGAGGTAGGCAATAAGCATTCTTTTCTTTGTTTCTTTATACTCTTTGATGAAATGACAGAGGCAGTACTTGTGCTTATAGGACTTCTATTTTTAGAGAAGAAAACAGAAATAAAGGAATACCAATAAGTTGAGTCATATCTAAGAATTCAGTGTGAAAGAAAATAACTAATAAATTACAAATTTTTGAGGTTTTTCTTTAAAATTATTTTCTTTTTATTAACAAATAAAGGTGATTATTGATGAAATAGTAAGGAAGGGAAGAGCCTTAGAGAAAGATACAGAGCACAATGAGGATATTTGCCTTTGTAAGAATAGATAGGACAAGAAGGATAGAATAGATCAATATATTCTGCTCCTGGCTCTGATCCTCTTCTCACTGTCCCCAACCTTGCCACAGACTGACTCATAAGTAAGATGATTTGCCCATCATTGAAATGTTTCTTCCTTTGAGTCCATGAGAATCAGTCAACTCCCAGTTGTCCTCATTAAAGAAGGTAAAAGAGAAATAAATCTCAAATAGCATCTCATCAAAATAGCTTCTATTTTAGCTATAGAATGTGATGTCTGCTTTTATTTAAGTATTAATATATTGTTTAGTGAAAAGAGAACTGGAACTGGTCAGGAAGACAAGCAACTCAGTTCTGTTCTTGGTTTGAAAATGTACTTACTATTACCTTAAATAAGCACATTTCCCCTTACAGTTGCAATATCTTCATGTGCAAAATGAAGTTATTATAAATACTCCAACTGGGATAATTGGATGGCATAGTGAATAGTGTTGAACCTAGATAGAGGGAAACAGAAGTTCAAATTAAACCTTACTCATTTCTTCTTAGATCATTAAATTTTGGCTAGTCAACTAATCTCTCTTTGCCTCTGTTTCCTGAATTGTGGGATTGTTATAAAGAATAAATGAGAAAACATTTTTAAGTGTTTAGTATAATGGCTCGTGCATAATAAATCCTTAATCGTGTTCCTCCCTCTTTTAAATTAGTTGAAATTTTTTCAAGGTAATCATTTAAAATCACTTGTAAAGTGACAAAGGCAGTATTTTACCTAAGGTTTTCTTAACTCCAGTTCCAACTCTGCATCCCCTACATTATCTTTTGTTTTTTTCTGTTTTAACCATCTGAAAATAAGATAAGTTTTTACTTTTTTTTTTTTGAATGAGGGATATTGAGTATAATTTAAATTTTCCTTACTGATTCATAATCAAAATTATAAAAAATATTTTTTCTGACATGGAATGTGCTAATAACTTCAAAAGTAATGTAGGGGATGCAGAGTTGAAATTAGAGTCAAGAAGACCTTAAGTCAAATAGTGCCTTTGTCTCTATACAAGCCATGTGAATATGGGCAAATCAATCCTATGACTTCTTTGGATCCATTTTCTCTTTTAAAAAAATTAAGCTAGCTATGTTGCATTGTATGTATTTATATTATATATGTATATATACACATATACACATTCATACATATACAAATACATAAGTTTTAATAATTATACATTATGACATATAATTATTAAAATATATGGGTGTGTGTGTGCCAAATCCCCTAAATTTATAGATGAAGAATCTATCTGCATTCCCATTGTAAAGTTGTTTTTGTTGTTGTTGTTGTTGTTGTTTTTCGTATATTATGGTTTAGCAAATAAGACTTGTCACCCTGCCTGTTATAACTGAATATAAAGTAAGAGTAAATACAGTCTGAATGAGAACCTGGAAATCTTCTTTTGAAAATAAACTTTATAGAGTATAGATTTTATGATAATTATTTTGTTTTCTTAGAATTTTTTTCTTTTTTTTTTCTAAGCTAACCTTACCTCTCTTGGCTATCCATCAGCTTGGCTTGGCTACTCCAGGCTAGGGAGCCAGGTTAAAGAGCGCCAGGTTAAAGAGAGTGACTGCTGTCTGCAGTGGGCTTATAAAGGGCTTGTGAAGTCACACACACAGCCAACCAGCTAGAGAGCCGTCACCCATTAGGAAGCTATCTCAATATGGTCAGGATCCCACCCACAGAGGGCAGTCCTATAACCACAGAGATTACTTCTAGGCCACTCAATCTTTGTTGCGCTGTGCCCTCCCATTTAAAGGACCCTTATGGGAGTGACAGGAGAAAGAAAAAGGAGTATAAAATAGAGATCTATATTCAAACAAAGTACATTAATCAATTCTGATTTCCACTCTAAGGTAAGCTTCCTAAGCTTTTTATTGTCTTTGTTGTTTCTTTCTGTTACTCCTTTTTTGCATCCACAATGCTTTTAGCATTGTACCTGACATTTAATAAAGTGTATAATAATGTGTTTTCAATCTATCATACTCATTATTTACTTTTGTTTCCTTTTGATTGAATCCTCAACTTTATTTCTCATTCTCTCTCTCTCTCTCTCTCTCTCTCTCTCTCTCTCTCTCTCTCTCTCTCTCTCTCTTTTCTCTGTCTTTCTCTCTCTGTCTCTCTCTCTCTCTCTCTCTCTCTCTCTCTCTCTCTCTCTTTCTCTCTCACTATAGTGTTTCACAATTAAAAGAAATATAAGTGGAAGAACATAACTGCAATTTTCTGAAAGGATGTCCTGCTCACTCAATGACCCCAATCAATTTAAAGCTGAGCATATTGTCTAACTGGTATCTTCTTCCCAAAGGGAAAATAAAGTAGATTTCCTGTATATGCTATTTTCTTATGTTCCTATTGCAAACCTTCATTTAATCAATTTTAGCCCCACATGTATACACGAACATTATGCCACCTGAATACCTTTATGGCATAGTACATAAAGAAATACATTCATTTACACAAAGAAAGATTCACATGACACAAGGTATAAGCACTTCTTTAAAATATAAATAAATATATATATATATATATATATATATATATATATTAGAATATGCAAGGTTTTTAACACTATCTTCCTGACTCAGCAGTGTCTCAAAATCATGATAAATGATTTAATCTATTTTCAAAGTGCTAGTTAGCAAAGTTCAAGATTGTTTGTCTGAATAGATAAGCTATCTTTAGGAACTAAGATTAAGCCATATTTTAGTGTACAAAATTTTAACAGATAAACAAAATAATTTTTATTTGTTTGTCTGTTGTTTGTTTATAACTTTAGAAGACACACATCTCAATGCAAATACTCAAGACAAATTCCCTGCTTCAAAAAGTCATTCCCAGGGAAGATAGTTATAATCACAAAAAGTGGTGGGAAGTTGCTAAATGTTTTACAAATAGTATCTCATTTGATTCTCATGGTAACCTAGGAAGCAGGAGCTATTATTATCTTTATTTTGAAAAAAAAACTGAAATAATGAAAGATTAAGTGATATGGTCAGTGTCACACATCTAGTAAGTTTCTGTTGCCAGATTTGAACAAAGATTTTCCTGATGTAGTCCCAGTGCTCTAATGATTATGTTTTGTAATTGACTAGGAAAGAGAATCTACTCACAAAACTACCATAAAGGTTCGACAAAGAATATGATCTTCAATATGAGACTTCATCTTTACATTCATATTTTATTTTCTATTTTTTCTTAGTACTTTTAGTTGCTCAAAAAAAACTTGCCATGTGTGATGATTTTTTCTATGTACAATAATTAATACTGTTTTACCATTACTTGTAAATTAAACAAAGTACTTTTGTTTTGGAATACAGAAAAAATTATGGCAAGACTGGAATTGGTTCAAAATTTTATTTCCACAAACTGTAAAATGTGAAAAAACATATCTTCTAGTGTCTTAATTAGACTTCATCTGTTTGAGATAAATCCTCCATCCTAGATGCTATCTCTAGGTGAACACAGCTGTCTCTCTCTATCAAGGAACATTTGCAATAATATTGCCATTGAATGTGTCATCAAATTCCCATAAAGGGAAACACATGGATCAAGATCATTCAAACACAAAGCAAAGGGGATGATAAAGTTTTAAAAATACATAACCCCACTCCCTCCCAGAAAAAAAAAAAAAAACATTCCAAAAACAGAATCATTTCCAACTAAGGTTGTAATGATGGTAGCTGTTTTTCAATATGAAGTCATAGAGGCCTAAGTTAATATTTAGCTTTTTTTAAAAAATCAAATAATTTTAGAAATTATGTCTTGTCTTATTTTTTCATCTATTCATTAAAGGAAAATTCTCTGACATTGGAATATTATTACTCTATTTTTATTAATAAATCAATGGTCACGTATGTATTTCTTCTTATTACATAGACAGAATAGATTCTGTATTCTTTAACTCCTTCCTCTTTGTGCCTGTCTTTTTATCATCTAACACACTTAGACTTATGTTGTATAATGTGAAATAAAGAAGGGCTTTTAACTAGGAATGTTGTAAGCATCTAATGAGATAATGAATGAAAAGCATTTTGTAAATATTAAAGTGCTATATAAATGTAATATGCAATTATTATTATAAACCTAAACTCTTCAGGTTTTTAGTCAGAATTAATTTCCTGCCCTCCTACTGAGCTCAAGCAAAATTTATAGAGCAATTCAGAGATGATCAGGTAAATGTTTAACAACTGAGTTCTCAGAGGGAAAATAAGATATAGATTACATATACATATACATTAAGATTAATTGACAAAAAATAACATCTTCTAAAATCTAGACAATCAGAAAAACCACAAATCAAGTCCTGGTATATATTCATTGCCCATTTCTAGCATATAAAGCCTTCTGAGAATGAAAATTTAGTAAATGATTTTTCAAGTCCTTGGGCAAAGTTGAAGTTGGCTCCAGTACACCTTTAGTTTTCTTCTTACAAGTATTATCTTATTAATTTTCAAAATGCCAATGAGGTAAGTGCTATTTTTATACCCATTTCACAGTTGAGAAAACTAGGATGGACCTTAATTAAGTGACTTGGCAAGGCATATACATCTGGCAATTTTCTAAATCTATATTTAAACTTAGGTCTTCCTGATTCCAAGTTTTATGTACTATCTATTGAAATATCATTTGCTTTAGAAAAGGGAAATAGAATAGGGAACTTTTAGATTGGTGGAGAATAATATTTCCCAAGGAAGATAGGACTGGATGAAAAATTACTAGTGTAGGGAAGCATATAGAGGAATATGAAGGATGTTTATGAATAGAAACTATAAGTAAAAAACAAACATATGAAAAATTCCCTCTAATAGTGTAAAAAATCTAGTTTCAGTGGCTATTTACTTATTATTATAGGGGAGAGATTCATAGAATTATACAATGTCATAGCTAAGATAAGACTTAGAAATAATTTAGATAATGAATTTTGAATATTTTTGTCTTTAAATGCCTTCTAAGAAAAAAAAAATTTAGTGTGGATGAAGAGTAAGATTTTATTTATTTTTATAGCTTTTATTTTCAAAACACATGCACAGATAGTTTTCAGCATTCTCCCTTGCAAACACTGTGTTCCAATTTTATTTTATCCTCCTCTTCTCACACCTTATCCACTAGATGGCAAGTAATCCTTTATATATTAAACATAAAAGTCTTCTATACATTTTCCACAATTATCATGCTGCACAAGAAAAATCAGATTCAAAAGGAAAAACTATGAGAAAGAAAACAAAATGCAAGCAAACAGCAACAAAAAGTTAAAAATGCCATTTGGTGATCCACACTCAGTCCCCACAGTACTCTCTCTGGGTGCATATATTCTTTTCATCTCAAAACCATTGGAACTGGCCTTTTTATAATATGTTTAACAAGGGAATAAAAATAATGTAAGAAAAGGCACATTTGAGATATTTATGAATTATTATTTATGACTTACCTGGAAATGTATCATATATAATCAGAAGTACATTGTACACAATAACATCAATAATGTGTGATGATCAACTATGAAGGATGTGGTTCTTCTCAGTGTTTCAGAGATCCAAAACAATCACAATAGATTTTGGACAGAAAATGCCATCTGTTTCCAAAATAAGAACTAAGTAGATTGAATGTAAATCAACATTCTATGTTCACTTCTTTTTTAAATCTCTCCCATGTTTTGTTCCCTTTTGCTCTGATTTTTCTCTTCCAACATGAATCATAAAGTAATATGTATTAAAAATAAATAAATTTACCAGAAAGTATATCATATGTAAAATAATAATATCTTAAAAGATTATAGATAGTGCTTTTTTTCTATGTTACTCAAATTATTTAAAATGAACAGTAAAATGCTTTTCTCAATTTCCTCATCATATGACATATTTTTCTAAGTATTCTCAATAGAAAATTTTAAATTTGCTTTTATAAAGAGAAAAATTATTCATCTGAAATTTCATTTTATAACAGAATGATCATAAATTCAATTATCTGGAAATATTTCTATTGTCATGTGACCGTAAACAAGTTATTTAATATCTCTACACTTAAGTGTTCTTTTCTATAAAATGAGAGTGATCTTACAGCTTCACCCTATCTCATAGGATTGCAATATGAATCAAATGAGATGAATAATGTAAAATACTTTTGGATGAAGAGACATGAAAACCATGCTACTATTGATAATAATGACAGCAGCAAGATGGGCAAGAGATTGTAGACTAAAATACTTGACACTTAATGACATTAGAAAAATTCTATGTGGAAACTAGGAAAATATCACAGGAGTATAGAGAGGAAGAAAAAATTTTAAAACATCCTGCCCCCTCCAAAGATGAATGTGTTTTTTTTATTAGAGATGAGACCTGGCAAATAGAGTGGGAAGCAATTAATCAGTGTCTGGCTCCACATTTGAAATGTAGTACAGAATGAACAATAATAGCTCTGTGTGGAATAATTACTAACAATATTAAAGAGTAAAGAATGGCTTGGCTCACAGCCTAAGAAAAATTCAGTCCAGGAATCTGAATGAATATAGTCCCTCAAAGCCCATTTACAATCATTTCGTTAAGAGGAAGGGGTAGTGAATGGATTTGGATTGTGGTTTCAGAGACACTTTGGGGCCACAAAGAAACTTTTAACCTAGAGTAAATAGAATTCTCATTAACATGCAGAATTCAACTCCAGGATAATTTCTTAGGAGCCATCATGTGGCTCAGAGGTATGCCAAGATTTATGTGATATTCCATAAATCCAAGTGGCCTAGAGATAAAGATGATGAAATGGACCTTGGGTAATTATAGATAAGAGGTTAGGATTTTTTTTTTTTTTTTGTATTGTCTATAGTACTGCTGATTAAGGTACACTTTGTTGTCTTAAAATTATTCAAGTTTTGCCCTTATTTTGTCACTGTGTGATTAGTCTTTTTAACAAAATCTGCTATTTTGTAATTAAAATATAATTGTCAACTAGTCTAGTGATATAAATACATTAATTTATCTGTATGCATGTGTGTATGATCTCTATCTCTCTCCATGCGATTATAGACATCCCCCTTAACAATTTGTTAGAGCCAATCACTAGCTAATAATGTAGATCACCTATAATTGTGAATTTAGTTCTTGGGAACATTCAGAAGCAGAAAGATTTCCAAGAATCATGCAGATAATATATTACAGGAAAAACATTAACCTCAGTCTTATTCACTCTGAGGTATATATTTTATATGCAGTATTATGCTACTATATGTACATATATGACCACTTAATCATTATAAGAAATGTCTTTTTGTAATTATTTCAGTATTATAAGCATATATTTATATTTGTAATATACATGTGGTATATATAATATGTGTCTATATTTTCATGCATACATATAATATAGGTAATTTATAGAAAGACTATTATATATGCACAAATTTGTATTATATACATGTATTTTCATATATATGTGCATGGATGTCATAAAGGGTGCACACATGGTATAGGGCGTGGCTTTTGGGATGTGGGTATGTAATAAGGATCTTGTCCCCTTATCAAATTTGTATTTATCCTATTGCCAGACTAATCTCATTTCAAATTCAATTTTCTTATATTGTTTCTTTATTCAAAATCCCTCCTTACCTTGTCTTAAATTTTCTGCTTAGCTTTTAGAATTTCCATAATCTACCCTGACATAACATTTCTAACATTGTTTCTCATTGATCCCCAAAACAAATACTGTGCTCCAACAAGGTTCATTTAACTTAACCAAGAACGTATTATTCTCATTCTTATTATTATGTCTTTTCTCTTATTATTTCCCTCAACCTGAAATGTTTTCTTTTCTCTCATTCCAAACATCATTGCTTTATTCTTTGTCTATGAAATTGTCACTTGATTACCTTAATTGATATTTCCTATCTCTGAACACAAATTACATATATATATATATATATATATATATATATATATATATATATTCATAATCACCATTTATACTGCAAAATGCATAAAATGCGTATATTAATATATACTGTATATACTTTTATAAGCATGCATGTATTCATCCAAGAATGCCTTTCTTCCTAAGTTTGCTTATTTCATGTTGCATAGGGGAAAAAAAAAAAACAAACAAAAAAAACTTTTAAAGCCATAATAATTGGGGCTGAAAGAGACCTTAAAGTTTACTCACTTGAAACAACCAACTTTATAGTAAAGTTCAAAAAATGTCTTTCCATTCCCCAGATTATAAAGAAAACAAAGGAGGGAACCAAACTCTTTTCTTCTGAATAAAAACCCATTTTTTTTTTCCATTAGAGTAATATCCTCTCATTTGCTATTGCTATAATTGTTCTATATTTCAAATTAGGCAATATTTTTCATTCTTGATTATTTCATTAAATATAAATTCTCAAAGTAAAAGCACCCATGGACTAGACTTTTCCATAAGCTTTATAATACTTTGCTTATGCTTGATCACATAATAGGCATTCAATACTTTCAGACTTAATGATAGTAGAAAAAATTCAGGACTTCTGGCCAAGATGTCGGAGAGGAGGAAACAGCCATTTGAATAACACGTTTTCTCTCAGAATTTACTTCATGACATGCCTCAGAATTAATGCTTGACTGGAAAAGGAACACACTAATAATCACCAACAGAAGACATCCTTGAAATTCGCCAGAAAAGATCTATGTTTGTCCGGGGGAGGGGATGAACAGACTGGGCACAGACTGAGGGCAAGCAGCAAGAGTGAGACAGACAGCTCACACAGCTCAGACCTGAGGGAGGAGGGGTGTGATCTCTTTCATTTCTGGGAAAAGACTTTTTGCCCAGTGTGGATATTCCATCTTGGCCGCAAGCCAGGAGCCGCAGAGAAGGTGTAACACTAGAGGTAAAGAATAAAACCCAGAAAAGCTAGTGTCTCTGGGGATCCAGCCACCCCAAACCCCAACTGGAGTGACTCAGCATGTTCTTAAAGCCTCACAGCACAGACTCAGTGCAGCCATCACTGTCCTGTTAGTGCCTCGCTGCTGTCTCCCCTAGGGGAAGTCCAGTAACACCATCCAGCCCCATCCCCTGCAAAGACAGAACAATTGTTTCTCTTGTCAATTTGTTCTCTTCGAATTCCCACTCTGAAAAAATGAACAAAAAATTTAAAAGGGCTCTAACTATTGACAGCTTCTTTATGGATAGAGAACAGACTTCAAACCCTGAGGAGACTAAAAGTAGATTGTCTCCAGAGGAATCCCCTAAGGGGAATATGATCTGCTCTTCAATACATAAGACTCTCATAGAAGAAATCAAAAAGGCTCTCACAAGAGAGCTAGAAGAGAAGTGGGAAAAGGAAAGGAAAGCTTGGCAAGAGAGTCTGGAGAAGTTATCCAGAGTGGATAAAGAGATCAAATCATTGAGAAATAAAATTAGTGAGTTGGAAAAAGAAAACAGCTCTCTAAAAAATAAAATGGATGAAATGGAAAAAAAAATTCCATAGAAGAAAAAAAAACTCACTTAAAAACTCAAGTGGACAATTAAAAAAAAAAGAAATAAAAAAAGTGAGTGAAGAAAATACATCACTGAAAATTAGACTCAAGGAGAAACCAAGAAGTAGTCAAGCAAAACCAGAAAAAGGAAACAATTGAAAATAATGTCAAGTACCTTATTGGAAAGACAACAGACCTGGAAAACAGATCAAGGAGACACAATTTGAGAATAATCAGATTCCCCAACCATTCTGGAGAGCAATTTGGAACTATGCCCAAAAAGTTATCAAACTGTGCATACCCTTTGATCCAGCATTGCTGCTATTGGGCTTATATCCCAAAGAAATACCAAAGAGGGGAAAAGGACCTGTATATGCCAAAGTGTTTGTGGCAGCTCTTTTCATAGTGGCTAGAAACTGGAAGATGAATGGATGTCCATCAATTGGA
This sequence comes from Sminthopsis crassicaudata, assembly GCF_048593235.1. Taxonomy (NCBI): domain Eukaryota; kingdom Metazoa; phylum Chordata; class Mammalia; order Dasyuromorphia; family Dasyuridae; genus Sminthopsis; species Sminthopsis crassicaudata. The sequence goes on along the minus strand of NC_133618.1, from coordinate 98,749,985 downwards.
GAATGGTTGGGTAAATTATGGTATATGAAGGTTATGGAATATTATTGCTCTGTAAGAAATGACCAGCAGGACGAATACAGAGAGGTTAGGAGAGACTTGCATGAACTGATTCTGAGTGAAATGAACAGAACCAGAAGATCGCTGTACACTTCAACAACAATGCTGTATGAAGATGTATTCTGATGGAAGTGAATATCTTCACATAAAGAAGATCCAACTCGGGGGGCGGAGCCAAGATGGCGGAGAAGAAACACACGACTCTGTAAAGGTCCTCACTCCCTCACAACCAATTAGATAAATCAGCCTCAGAATAAGCCCAGGACTGATAGTTACCACAAGGACTGGAAGCACGACTTACCAGCTGAAGAGAATCTGGAGTTTCAACAGGAAAGGTCAGTTTCCAGGGGAGGAAGAGAGGCCAGCACAGACGGCTGGGTGCTCGCATACTGAGCCCATTGCGCTGGGAAGGGCTCTGGGATCAGAGAAGCCACTGAGGTAAAGGAATCTGCCACAGGCTGTTAGCTCTTCTTTGCTAATTATTTAGCAGTTCAGAAGAGAAAGCCAAAATATTTTAAAACTCAGATCAGATTTTCCCCGGACCCTGGAGGTGACTCAGCAGATCTCGGCACCAGGGGGTGTGGCCTCAGCTACCACCTGAGAATAGTTAAGAGATTGACAAGTGGGTGGATACGGCCCAAGGCAACACACCCTGCCTAGCTTAGCTGGAGGGAGTGGAACTCAGCTCCAGGAAGTCCCAGAGAAGCGGAACCTTTGAACTAGGGACCGCGGTTTCTGGCAGACACTTCCAGTTTGAGCACAGGGGCTTTTCAAGTCACCTGCTGCAGACATCCACTCCCCACCCGGACACATAGGCTGGGCTTTGTGCTGTCTTTACTATTCTACGCCCTGGGGCACAGCAGTGCTAATCACCTCTGAGGCACCTCCAGGGAGGGGGTGGGGAACTCTCTCCCAGAGCTCTATCATAGCTCAGGCACAGGAGCCGCTGCATCCATCTGGTCTGGGAGGAAGCTGGTAAAGAAGTAAATAAATAATTTCCTACCCCAGGGACAGACCCCAAAAGATTTTTTTTTAAATATGAGCAAAAAAGCTAGAAAAACTATAGATTCCTTCTATATAGAGAAAGAGTGGGTATCCAACCCCGAGGAAGTTAACAGCAGAGAGTCAGCAGATAACAACACAAAGGGGAACGATCCCTGCCCCCATCACATAACTCTCTGCTAGAAGAAACTCTTAAAAAATTGAGGGAGATTGAAGAAATATGGGGAAAGGAAAGGGAAGCTATGATAGAGAATAACAACGTCCTGAAATTGGAGTTGTAAAAAATAAAGAATTCACAGGAGATGCAGAGAAACAAAATTTATGAATTAGAAAAGGTTAAAAAAACACAGGAAAGTAGGATTTATGAATTGGAAAAGATAAAAAAGTCTCAAGAAAATAGAATTCCTGAATTGGAAAAAGAAAATAATTCTCAAAAAAAAAAAAAAATTAGGGAAATGGAAAAAAATTCAATAGAGCAAAATAATTCATTTAAAAACGAAATTGGGCATTTACAAAAAGAACTAAAAACTGTGAAAGAAGAAAATAACTCCTTAAAAGTCAGGATGGAACAAATAGAAATGAATGATTCACAGAGAAACCAAGAATCAGTCAAACAAAACAAAAACAATGAGAAGCTGGAGAACAACGTCAAATACTTACTGGGAAAATCTATAGACCTGGAAAATAGATCTAGGAGAGATAATCTGCGGATTATTGGACTTCCAGAAAACTATGACCAAAAAAAGAGCCTAGATTCTATTTTACAGGAAATTATCAAAGAGAACTGTCCAGAGATAATAAAAACAGAAGGGAAAGTAGATGTGGAAAGAATTCATCGAACTCCTTCTGAAATAGACCCTAAAAAAAGAACACCACGGAATATAGTGGCTAAGCTGCAGAATTACCACACAAAGGAGAAAATCCTGCAAGCAGCTAGAAAAAAAAATTTAAATACCAAGGTGCCACAATAAGGGTCACCCAAGATCTGGCTGCCTCCACATTAAAAGATAGAAGGGCCTGGAACCTGATATTCCATAAGGCAAAAGATCAAGGACTGCAACCACGAATGAACTACCCAGCTAAGTTTAGCATCTTTTTCCATGGAAGAAGATGGTCATTCAATGAAACAGAGGAATTCTATATGTTTCTAAGAAAAAAACCAGACTTAAACAAAAAATTTGATCTACATCCACAAGACTGAAGAGAAACAGAAAAAGGTACACAGAACCCTTGAGAACTGTAACTCTGTTGTGGTTATATAAAAAGTACTCAAGGATAATTTGATTTTACTGATATAAAAGAAAAAAAAGGGGGGTGTAGTAAAGGGAAGGAGGTCGGTTCAGAAAAAGGGAAGGAATGATAAAAAGAGGGAAACTACATCCCAGGAAGAGGCATAGAAAATACACCATATCTGAGGGAACTTAGTGAGGGGGAGAATCATTGTGTGAATCTTACTCTCATCAGGAGAGGCTCAAAGAGTAAATAATTAACATATTTGTTTTTCAGAGAATTTTCTCTCACCTCATTAAAAGGGGGGAGAGGAAAAGGGAAAAGGAAAAGGAGAATAAGTGAAGGGACTTGGAGGGAGGGGGGAGGGATCCTAAAAAAAAAAAAAAGAGGGAGGGTTGCGCGTCACAAGGGGGGTCTGTAAATTAAATATCGGGGAGGGGGATCAGGGGGGTCAAGGGAAAAAAGCATAATCTGGGGATAATAGGATGGCAGGAAATACAGAATTAGTAATTTTAACTGTAAATGTAAATGGGATGAATGATCCCATCAAACGGAGATGGATAGCAGATTGGATCAAAAAGCAGAACCCTACAATATGTTGTCTACAGGAAACACACTTAAAGCAGGGAGATACATACAGAGTAAAGGTAAAAGGTTGGAGCAGAGCCTATTATGCTTCAGGTAAAGCCAAAAAAGCAGGGGTAGCTATCCTTATCTCAGATCAAGCAAAAGCAGAAGTAGATCTCGTTAAAAAAGATAAGGAAGGAAACTATATCCTGCTGAAAGGTAGCATAAATAATGAAGCCATATCAATACTAAACATATATGCACCAAGTGGTATAGCATCTAACTTTCTAAAGGAAAAGTTAGGAGAACTGCAAGAAGAAATAGACAGTAAAACTATAATAGTGGGAGATCTCAACCTTGCACTCTCAGATTTAGACAAATCAAACCATAAAACAAACAAGAAAGAAATTAAAAAAGTAAATAGAACATTAGAAAAACTAGGTATGATAGACCTTTGGAGAAAACTGAATGGCAATAGAAAGCAATATACTTTCTTCTCAGCAGTTCATGAATCCTATACAAAAATAGACCATATATTAGGACATAACGATCTCAAAATTAAATGTAGGAAGGCAGAAATAATAAATGCTTTCTTCTCAGATCACAATGCAATAAAAGCTACATTCAGTAAAAAGTTAGGGGTAAATGGAACAAAAAGTAATTGGAAACTGAATAATCTCATCTTAAAGAATGACTGGGTGAAAAAGCAAATTATAGAAACAATTAACAATTTCACCCAAGATAATGACAATGATGAGACATCATATCAAAATCTTTGGGATGCAGCTAAAGCAGTAATAAGGGGAAATTTTATATCTTTAGAGGCTTATTTGAAGAAAATAGAGAAAGAGAAGATTAACGAATTGGGCTTACTTAAAAGGCTAGAAAAAGACCAAATTATAAACCCCCAACCAAAAATTAAACTTGAAATACAAAAATTAAAAGGAGAAATCAATAATATTGAAAGTAAAAAAACTATTGAATTAATAAATAAAACCAAGAGTTGGTTTTATGAAAAAGCCAGTAAAATAGATAAACCTTTGGTAAATTTGATCAAAAAAAAAGAAAGAGGAAAATCAAATTGATAGTCTTACAAATGAAAAGGGGGATCTTTCCACCAATGAAGAGGAAATTAGAGAAATAATAAGGAGTTACTTTGCCCAACTTTATGCCAATAAATTTGATAACTTAAGTGAAATGGATGACTTCCTCCAAAAATATAGGCTCCCTAGATTAACAGAGGAGGAGATAAATTGCTTAAATAGTCCCATTTCAGAAAAAGAAATAGAACAAGCTATTAATCAACTCCCCAGGAAAAAATCCCCAGGGCCAGATGGATTCACATGTGAATTCTACCAAACATTTAAAGAACAATTAGCCCCAATGTTATATAAATTATTTGAAAAAATAGGGGATGAAGGAGTCCTACCAAACTCCTTTTATGACACAGAAATGGTACTGATACCTAAACCAGGTAGATCGAAAACTGAGAAAGAAAATTATAGACCAATGTCCTTAATGAATATTGATGCTAAAATCTTAAATAAGATATTAGCAAAAAGACTTCAGAAAATCATCTCCAGGATAATAAACTATGATCAAGTAGGATTTATTCCAGAAATGCAGGGCTGGTTCAATATTAGGAAAACTATTAATATAATTGACCATATTAATAATCAAATTAATAAGAACCATATGATCATCTCAATAGATGCAGAAAAAGCATTTGACAAAATCCAACATCCATTCCGACTAAAAACGCTTGAGAGTATAGGAATAAATGGATTATTCCTTAGAATAATCAGGAGCATATATTTAAGACCTTCAGTAAGCATAATATGCAATAGAAATAAACTGCAACCTTTCCCAGTAAGATCAGGAGTGAAACAAGGTTGCCCACTATCACCATTACTATTCAATATAGTACTAGAAACGCTAGCCTCGGCCATAAGAGCCGAGAAAGAGATTCAAAAAATTAGAGTAGGAAATGAGGAAATTAAACTATCACTTTTTGCAGATGACATGATGGTATACTTAGAGAACCCCAAAGACTCTGCTAAAAAGCTACTAGAAATAATTCAAAATTTCAGCAAAGTGCCAGGATACAAAATAAATCCACATAAATCCTCGGCATTTTTATATATCACCAACAAAATGCAACAGCAAGAGATACAAAGAGAAATTCCATTCCAAACAAATGTTGAGAGTATAAAGTATTTGGGAATCCATCTACCAAAGAAAAGTCAGGAATTATATGAGAAAAATTACAAAACACTTGCCACAAAAATAAAATCAGATTTAAATAATTGGAAAGACATTCAGTGCTCTTGGATAGGCCGAGCGAATATAATAAAGATGACAATACTCCCCAAACGAATCTATTTATTTAATGCTATACCTATCAGACTCCCAAGAAACTATTTCAATGACCTAGAAAAAATAACAACAAAATTCATATGGAAGAATAAAAGGTTGAGAATTGCAAGGGGACTAATGAAAAAAAACTCAGAGGAAGGTGGTCTAAGTGTACCTGATCTAAAGCTATATTATATAGCATCAGTCACCAAAACCATTTGGTATTGGCTAAGAAATAGACCGGTAGATCAGTGGAACAGATTAGATACAAAGGACAAAAAAGGATACATGTATAGCAACCTAATCTTTGACAAATCCAAAGATACCAACATTAGGGATATAAATTCATTATTCGGAAAAAACTGTTGGGAAAACTGGAAATTAGTATGGCAGAAATTAGATATGGATCCACACTTAACACCATATACCAAGATAAGATCAAAATGGGTCCATGATTTAGGCATAAAGAGGGAGATAATAAATAGATTAGAGGAACAGAGGATAATCTACCTCTTAGACTTGTGGAGGAGGAAGGAATTTTTGACCAGAGAAGAACTAGAGATCATTATTGATCACAAAATAGAAGATTTTGATTACATCAAATTAAAAAGTTTCTGTACAAATAATACTAATGCAAACAAGATTAGAAGGGAAGTAACATATTGGGAAAATATTTTTAAAAACAAAGGTTCTGACAAAGGTCTCATTTCCAAAATATATAGAGAACTGACCCTAATTTATAAGAAACCGAACCATTCTCCAATTGATAAATGGTCAAAGGATATGAACAGACAATTCTCAGAGGAAGAAATTGAAACTATATCCACTCACATGAAAGAGTGTTCCAAATCACTACTGATCAGAGAAATGCAAATTAAGACCACTCTGAGATACCACTACACACCTGTCAGATTGGCTAAGATGACAGGAACAAATAATGATGAATGTTGGAGGGGATGTGGGGAAACTGGGACACTAATACATTGCTGGTGGAGTTGTGAAAGAATCCAGCCATTCTGGAGAGCAATTTGGAACTATGCCCAAAAAGTTATCAAACTGTGCATACCCTTTGACCCAGCAGTGCTACTACTGGGATTATATCCCAAAGAAATACTAAAGAGTGGAAAGAGACATATATGTGCCAAAATGTTTGTGGCAGCTCTTTTTGTAGTAGCTAGAAACTGGAAGATGAATGGATGTCCATCAGTTGGAGAATGGTTGGGTAAATTGTGGTATATGAAGGTTATGGAATATTATTGCTCTGTAAGAAATGACCAGCAGGAGGAATACAGAGAGGCCTGGAGATACTTAAATCAACTGATGCTGAGTGAAATGAGCAGAACCAGAAGATCACTGTACACTTCAACAACAATACTGTATGAGGATGTATTCTGATGGAAGTGGAAATCTTCAACATAAAGAAGATCCAACTCACTTCCAGTTGATCAATGATGGACAGAGGTAGCTACAGCCAGAGAAGAAACACTGGGAAGTGAATGTAAATTGTTAGCACTAATATCTGTCTGCCCAGGTTGCATGTACCTTCAGATTCTAATGTTTATTGTGCAACAAGAAAATGATATTTGCACACATGTATTGTACCTAGACTATATTGTAACACATGTAAAATTTATGGGATTTTCTGTCATCGGGGGGAGGGAATAGAGGGAGGGAGGGATAATTTGGAAAAATGAATACAAGGGATAATATTATAAAATATATATATATATATATATATATATATATATATATATATATATATATATAATAAAAAATTAAAAAAAAAAAAAGAAGATCCAACTCACTTCCAGGTGATCAATGATGGACAGTGACAACTACACTAAGAGAAGGAACACTGGGAAGTGAATGTAAATTGTTAGCACTACTGTCTATCTACCCAGGTTACTTATACCTTCGGAATCTAATACTTAATGTGCAACAAGAAAATGGAATTTACACACATATATTGTATCTAGGTTATATTGTAACACATGTAAAATGCATGGGATTGCCTGTCATCTAGGGGAGGGAGTAGAGGAAGGGAGGGGATAATTTGGAAAAATGAATACAAGGGATAATGTTATAAAAAATTACTCATGCATATATACTGTCAAAAATTTATAATTATAAAATTAAAAAAAAATTTTAAAAAGAGAGAATAATCGGATTCCCTGAAAAATTTGAGGAAAAAAAGAACCTGGACACTATTTTCCAGGAAATTATCAAAGAGAATTGCCCAGACATTTTAGAAACAGGGTAAAATAGACATTGAAAAAATTCATTGATCACCTACTGAAAGGGACCCTAAAATCAAAATGCCAAGAAAGATAGTGGCCAAGTTCAAGAACCATCAGACAAAGGAAAAAATATTGGAAGCTGCTAGAAAAAATAAATTCACATATGGAGGAGCCACTATAAGGATAATCCAGGATCTAGGAGCATCCACATTAAAGGAATGAAGGACCTGGGATATGATAATCCAAAAGGCTAATGAACTGGGTATTCAGCCAAGAATAACTTACCCAGCAAAAATGAGCATCCTTTTTCCAGGAAAGAAGATGGACATTTAACAAAATAAATGAATTCAATTTATTCTTGATGAAAAAACCAGATCTACACAAAATGTTTGATCTTCAAATACACAACTCAAGAGATTTCTAAAAAGGTAAAAAGAAATCTTGAGAATTATATTTCTGACATAAAGATATGTAAAGAACACATATATAATTTGTCCTAGAAGCCAGAGGTGGAAAGGAAAATATATCATAAAAAAGGTAAAGTGGTGGTACTACATCTCATGAAGAGGCAAAGATAACCTATTATATCTGAGAGAAAGAAAGGAAGGGGATGAACATAGTGTGTATCAATTGGCATATTCAATTAATGGTGAAACTTCTTCCACTTCATTGAAAAGTGAGAGGGAAGAAGTAAGCAAAGGGGAAGGGAATACAGAAATTGTGAGGAAAAGGGGTAAAATAGGGGGAAGAACTTCAAGGTGGGAGAAAGATTCTAAAAAGGGAGGGCTGTGAAAAGCAAGTGGTGCTCATAAGTTTAATACTGGGGACAGAAGTAAGAGGGAAGGAAAGGAGAAAAACATAAGCAGGTTAACAGGATGGCAAGCAATATAGAATTAGTTAGTCATTCTAACCATACATGTGAATGAGGTAAACTCCTGCTAATATTAAGCAGAAAAAAAATAGCTCTTGTTTTCAATGTTTTCATTTTGTTAAATATTGTCCAATTACTTTAACAATTTTTAAATTTACTTTTTAATTGTATATTTTAGATTCTTTCCCTGCCTCCTGTTTTTTTCATCCTTGAGAAGACAGACACTTTCATGTCAATTATGCATGTGAGGTTCTGCAAAACATATTCCATATTAGTCATGTTGTAAATGAAAACACAGACAAAAAATAAAAGAAGAACAATAAAGTTTTAAAAATACATCAATGTATATCCAATTTATTATTTTTCTGTCTAGTTATGAATATCATTTTTCATCTTGGGTCTTTTGAAATTGTCTATGACCTTTGTCTTATCCAGGATATCTAAGTCTTTCACAGTTGATCATTGTTCAATATTACTATTCCTGTATAAAATGTCCTTTTGGTTCTGTTCACTTAATTTTACATAAGTTTGAATAAGTATTCCTAGGGTTTTCTGGAACTACCCTGCTCATCATGGCTTATAACACAATATAGTATTTCATCACAATTATATACCATACCTTCTTTAGCAATTCCCAATTGATAGTCACTTTTTATTTTTAATTATTTGTCACCAGAATAACTGAATATCTCTATCTATACCTTCTAAAGTCCTACTAAATAAAAGGCGATATTTCCTGTATTCATCTGATGTCTGAATTTCACTTTCAATCAAAACACATGCAGTTTTCTAAATACCAAGGGTCCTATGAAATTCTTCATTTTTTGTTTTCATGCATCTTATTCTTACTGATATTAAAGTGTTTGTGTATGGTAAAATGCCAAGCCTCAGCCTGAACTAAAGGGGAATTTGATTTCAAAATCACAAAGAAAGCATGAAAATCTGAAAAATAGCATCCATCTGAATTCACATATTTGGTTAAAAGTGAAAGCAGGCATTTTCTAGGTTAATGGTGCTGTTTTAAGCTTCTTGGAAATCTGTGGACAATGTTTACAATTCATTTCAAATGGTACTTCATTAAGATTTTTATCACCATACTATCTTAATATTATAACATATTTTAATGTCATAAAACCATTTTCAGAAGAAGGTTTTTATGGTTTGATTTATACTTGTAATACAGAAATTAAATTAAAATCATGATGAAATGTCTTGCTTATTGTAAGATCTCAGTGATGGGATATTATAAATACATTTTTAAGGGCAGGAGAAAGACTAAAATTTATAAACTATAAAGTATAAAATTATTATTTACTATATACATATTATCTATTATGTGCAAATTATATATAAAGAATATAAATTATATATTACATATAAAAACTACAAATATATTATGTAAAGTAAAAAACTATAAAAACATTCAAGCATATAGGCAAGTAATAATTAACATGCAAATTATTATAAAGGAGAAAATATGAGTAAGAATTAAGATTTAGGGTATCTTCAGGATAGTATTGGGGATTGTTATTGAAGTAATTTTTACATTTGAATTTATGGTCTGATGTTATTGAACATTAGAACAGTCTCAATGTACTATAGTTTTTTGATCCATATTGTTATTTCTGTTGCTATAATAATACAGGAATATTGATTCAAAAAGGCAGATTCCTCATAACCTTAATGTTTTTTTTTGTTTGTTTTTTTGTTTGTTTTGTTTTGTTTTGTTTTCTTTTGTTTTTCCCTGAGGCTCTGGTTAAGTTAGACTTGCCCAGGTCACACAACTAGGAAGTGTTAAGTGTCTGAGAACAGATTTGAACTCAGGTACTCCTGAATTCAGGGCTGGTGCTCTATCCACTTCACCACCTAGCTACCCCCCTTATAACCTTAATGTGATATAAACTTGATAAGCAGAAAAAAGTTTTCATTCTTCATTCACTTGATGCAGAACTTTATAATTTTACATCTCACTGAAATAATTATCACAGATGACTTTTATTTAGAAATATTCTTAATTTTTTTCTTCCCCTCTGCTATGAATTAAAGAGCTTTTCTGAAGAAACAAAACACAGGCAAACATACACACCAACCTATTAAGATTGAGAATCAGCTTTTCACTCCTTTTACTATCTACTATTACTATTTGGGAGAATCCCAATTACATTCTGGATCATGAAAGACAATTATTTTTGCAGCTAAATCTAAAATTTCATAATAATATGTACCCCTTGGTAATGTTATACATTTATATTAGAGACTTGGAAAACCTTTTCCATGTAAAAATTGAGTACCTATAATCATTTCATTTATTTTATCTTAATTACTTATTTCTTTTATCTGTAACAAATATTTCTGTTAAAATATCTCTGATAGGATACAATCATTGAAAATTGAGAAGATACCCATCAATTGAAGGATGGCTCAATAAACTGTGATATGTGTTAATGATGGAATATTATGGGAAATTATGAGAAAGATGCTATCAAAAAAAAAATAAAGAAAAAACCTGGAAAGTACTTCATAGATAAAGTGAAATATACTGTATACAAAGAAATTACAGTGATCTGGAATAACTAGCTATGACTTTACTGTGCTCAGTAGTACAATTACTCATGACTGCTTTGAAGAACTTTTGATGAAAACTCTATCCATACCCAGAGAAGGAACTGATGCTGTCTGAATACAGACTAAAGTGTTTTCTCTCCATTTCTCTCTTTCTTTTAAATTTAATTTTTCTTGAAGTTTTTTATTCATTATGGTGGGAAATCTGTTTTTTTTTTTATTTTCACAACTTGGCTTTAATGGAAATGATTGCATAACTTCATATATGATTTCATAATTCTGGGTGGGAATAAGGGAGAGAATGTAGAACTCAAAAATCTCAAAACAGATATTTAAAAAGTTTTGAATGTTACTGGGGTAAATATTGAATAGATAAATACATTTAATAAAATAAAATAAAATATCCTTGATAATTTAAAAATTCAAGTCAAAAACAACTTGAATCATTTTTTTGGTGTTGTTCAAGAAGAGTAACAAGATAAATAGAATTTAAAAAATTAATTACCTCACATTTTAGTAAGTTCCAATGTTCTTAAATAATGCCATTTATTACTATATATCAAATTAGTAATCAGGTGCTCTCTCTCTCTCTCTCTCTCTCTCTCTCTCTCTCTCTCTCTCATAGACATATGCACACACACGCACGAACACACACACACCCATTTATTTATTGCAAATATAAAGGGACAAAAAGAACCATACTTTCATAGTCATGTTATTCACTTAATCAAAAACTGCTATTGGCTATTCATTAGCTACAGTATGAATTATAGACTTTGAACAAAAATATCTATAGTCTCAAATCAAAGTATCATTACAGGTTTGAAGCTTATTTTAATTAGGTGAACCTCAATCTTCTTTTCTCTTCTCTTTCTTCTTTCTCATACTTCAATACATTCCTGGTACCATGCTTTCTTTTTTATATTATTTCTACTTCCTTTATTTCAAATAGCTCCCAAATAAGGATTTTATTTTGGTAGTGTTTGAAATGTTGAAGGTTAGAAATGTAGTTAAGGTGTCTATAATATAAATGATAAGATTGAGGATTGTTATGGTTGGGTTAATGTGAACAATAATTGCTATTCAGCCTATGTGGGCAATGGAGGAGTAAGCTAAATTTTTTCATAGGTGAATTTGGTTTTTAGGACCCCCCCATCCTCCTAGGATAGTTGATACAAGTGTGAAGGTAATGGGAATGTTTATGTTTAGGCAGGGTGCAATTTGGTAGAGAATAGCTGCTGGGGCAATTTTTTGTCATGTTAGAAGAATTATTCTGGATAGGAGTGAAATTCCTTGTGTAATTTTGGGCACTCAGAAGTGGAGCAATGCCTAATTTATAGAAAGGGCTAGGGTTATTGAGGTAGAGGCTTATTGATCAGAGAGTTGAAAGAGTGTCCATTGATTAGTTGTTCATGCATTGTAGACAATAATGAATATTATTATTATAGAGGCAATGGCTTGTGTGAGGAAATATTTTGTTGCAGCTTCTGTAGTACGGGGTTATTTGGAAAGGTTATTATGGGAATGATTGCTAGTATGTTAATTTCTAAGCCTATTCAAGCTGTAAACCAGTAGCTGCTGAATAAGATAAGACATGTGCTGATGAGGAGGCTTAGTGATAAAATGCTGAGTACATAGGAGGACATTAGTATGGGAAGGGACATTAGTATGGGAATCTAATAATTCTTTAAAGATTTACATGTTCAAGGATAGTCCTCTATCCATTTAGTCTCTCCCATAGATTATTCTGAATTTTGCAATAATTAATTGGGATAAAAATTATCTATTTTTATTTGATTGTGGCATTTTGCATATAATTCATTGGTATAATTATAAGCTGTTTGTTAAGAGCAAAATTAGGGTGGCAGAGGAAAATCAGGAACTCTCCTCAGATGCCCCATGTCCTACTACAAACTAATTTAAATAACACCTCAAAAGAAATTCTGGAGCAGCAGAAAGCACAAAAGCATGGAGGGAAACAATTTAGCAGCCTAAGAGATGTTACAAGAAGAGTGAGAGTGGAGTGTACTTAAGCATATACTATGTTAGCAGAGGCCATGGCCCAGCAAACCAACACCGGGCCTTGGGGGAAATGAAATCAGTAGTGGGAGCAATGGCTGCTGAAACTGTCAAAGCATATGTGGTAAGGGAGTTGGACAACTAGCCAGAATGAAATTATAGGGGGTGCTTTGTTGGCACTCTGTTGCATTGTCCATACACAGATCCAGGTCACAGTACTGGATGGTTCACTGTACCATGGTAAAGAAGATCATTAAGGAGACCAGAACTTTTGGCTACAGAAAACCTAGAATCTGGTTATAGTTCCAGTAGAAAGGAGTGCTTGTGGTTGTTCTAAAACAAGCATGTAATTCAAAAGAACAGTGACCCCAACTCTCCTTCAATCACGGAACCTTTAAAGAACTAAAAGTTCACAGACCACCAGAAATAGCATTGAGAATAGCAGGAAGAAAGACCTGAAACTTAGAACAGTGTCTGCTTCAATACAGGAAGAGTCCCACTTTAACCTAGATTAAAAGTGAAATAGGATGTCAAATCCTATTTCCTATTTTCCTACTCTAAATCCTATTTTCAAATAAACAGACAGAAACAATAGCAATTACAAAGAACCTGCTCATAGAAAGCTACTATGATGATAGGACATATCAAAACGCAAACTCAGAAGGAGGCAACAAAGTCACAAGTGGTATATCTAAAGCCTCAGTGAAAAATAAGAATTGATATCAGTCACAAAAAGAAATTTTTGGAGAGCTCAATAAAAAAAAGTCAATAGTATCTTGGTCAGATCAATGCTCAGAAGAGACACAATCTAAGTGATTTTAAAATTTTAGTAATGTATTCCAACTGGTCAGCTTATCTCTACTAAGAAAAATACAGTAGAAAGAAAAAAATTCATCAGTAATCTTTACCCACTAATTTGCAGGGAAATAATTGTATAATGATCAAGATGAGAAAATGTAATTTTCAATTGTATTTTAAAAGCCCTCTAGTAAACAAATTCTTTTAAACAAGCTGTCATGAGTTTCTTTTTTTCAAATAGAATTGGATTTTAATAAAGAAAACATTTGCCACCAATGATCATGGCTCTGTGCAAGACCAAAAACAATCCCCTTAAAATATTGAGGCTAAACCCACTTTCTTTGAAGGATGTTCTAGGAGTTGTTTTCCACTCTATATGCACAAAAAAGCAGGAAGAGTGAGATCTAGGTCGACAGCTTGTACTGACCAAATGGATTCCAACAGAGTAGATGAAAAACATAGACTGACAGAACTGTCCATCCATGATGCAAAATGTTGGGGCTGAGCTTTTAAGAAAGGAAATATCAAATCCTGCTAAGAAACTGCTCTAACTGGAGGGTAATTGAATATGATAGCACTTAGCATGCTTCACTAACTTTCCATACATCCCTCTACTAGTGTGTTAGAATACGTTGTCCTTTGGGAGTCTCTTCTCAAAAGGAGCCATAGCTATTTATTTAGTATAAAGAAAACAATCTCTCTGACAAACAAAAAATATTCTTGTTTTAAATACTTACTCAAAGATGATACCCACCAATAAATGTAATAATATAACTTTTGTTAACACAGTTCACATAAAAATCTTACTCACCCAATTATCATTTATCAATCATTAAGGCTTTTGAATCAACTATTACACTGGGTTCCAAGGATACAAAGTAAAAAAGCAATATGTTTTCTGCTTTCAAGAAACTTATATTGTTTGGGAAAATCACAGAGACACACAAACGTATATGTATGTGTATGTATATATATATATATATATATATATATATATATATATATATATATATATATATATATATATATATATATATATATATACACACACTATACTCTCTCAATATATATATATATATATATATATTTAAGTAAATATAAGCAAATTCAAAGTAGGATTTATGCATATATATATGTATATGCATAAATATATAGCTCTTCAAAGGCATCTTTCTTTGACAGATCATTAGATCAATTTTCTCTTTGACAAAGATATTCACTCCAAAAAATAGCAATTAACCCATGTCAAATAAACTTGTGTGACGTTTGATCAATATTTCTAGTTTTTATTCTGGGTGTTTTTAAATATTTTAATTTTATTAGCATTGGTGTCTAGACTAGCAGAGACTTTTTACAAGGTTAAATTCTCTTAAACTAATCAGGATTCTTTCATACAAGGGAAATGTATATTTTGAACAGAGGTCAATTGATCCTTTTAGCACATGAATAGACTTAATGGTTCATAATTTACTTCCTTGCTGAGGGATTAATTCTATATATGTGAGTATATTGTGTGTGTGTGTGTGAAAGAGAAAATGTATTCTACAAAATGCAATGCCCAATAATCTTACCTTGAAGATCTATAATATGAGGAGTGTTGTAATGCCTAAAAAAGCTCTTCTCATTTTGGAAAAATTCCAATTATTACAAGTATTCATTATACTGAATTATAGTTGAATATACACATATGTTCACTATTATATAAATATACATATATTTAGTGTGATTTCAATTCACTGGTGCCAGTTCTGTTCTCTAGAGCTCAGCAGAACAAATCTGATTCTTCTTGGATAGAACACTATTTCAATTGTAGAAAGATTATAAATACTACCATACTCCTACACACACTCCAATAATTTATTTCCTCTCCCCTTGCTCCCAGCTTAGCATTCCTTGTCTTTCTAAGTTTAGAATTTTGAATTTTGCAAGAAAAACATCTGTAGTTATAAAACTATCTAATTTTCCCATAGAACAGAAATTGATATTGAAATAAAATATGAATCTGATTATTATTAACTTGTTTTAGCCAAGGTTGATTCCCCAGGTAATGATATATGATGATTAATTTTTAAAAATCCAATGGTTAAATTCTACTTTCCCCTAGCACTGGGTGTTAAAGGCGGGGAGAGTGATATAAAATTTTAATGATAAGCCTTGAGATATACACAATTGAAGTTTTATATTAGATATCATACACTAAAAATAAAGTATGCTTGTAATACTTAAAATTAAATAAATCCAAATAGGATTATCATGAAACTGGTGGTAAAATCTCAAAGGGTTTCTTTGGAGGCATTCTGCCCAATGAAAGATGCATCTTATAAAATAATTATTAAGGAGCAGACTTGAGAAAATTCAAGCTCTTTGAATAAACAAGTAGGTTTTAAAAGGCTGAGTTGTTTCAAGAATCTGAACTTTTAAATAATGATTGAAAAGTGTAAATTTTCAAACTTTTTAGAGATATCTGAAATTTCTGCTTTAGAACTTCTGTGAAATCTTTAATTTAATGGTTTCCCTTACCTACAAAGTTAAACTAGTACTTATAAGTCTATACAGTATGAATAGATAAGGATACTCATTCTCAGATACATTATTCCACTCTTTTTCTCTTTGATATTTCACTCCCATGATTTCAGATTTTCAAAGTTTATATTTGCTTTTCTAATATTGTGAGAGAAAATAAAAATCAAAGACATACTGGATGATTCAGAAATAATATAATTAAATTTTTCTGATTTCATAGAATTCCTAGAAAATGAGAAGTATTTCTTTTTGTGTGTGTGACTAAGTAAAGAGGATAGAGCAGATGACAGTAGATAGTGAACCCCCCTGCCACTACCACTAGTTTTATAAAGGTAGCAAAGGATAGAAATTAAGTAATTTCATTATGAATAAGATATTACAATTAAGGCATCCAAATTTATGTAGGTGCTACTTAATGTCTTTATTTTAAATAGTCTACATTTGTGTACCTTTTCAACTATTGCTCTTTTATAAAAGACGAGCATGTAATTTGGTACTTGTTTCTGCAAGGAATAATAACGATTTTTAAAAGTTCTTAACATAATTATCATAGATATATGTAAACTATATGAAATTATGTTATGAACACTAGAAGTTATAATGTATTAAAGAGTTATAATGTATTAATTAAACAAAACTAAAAAATGAAAAAATAAAAAACAATGTGAAATATCTCATTGGAAAAACAACTGACCTGTCAAATAGCTCTGGGAGAGATCATTTAATAATTATTATTCTTCCCTGAAAGCCATGATCAGAAACAAAAGCACATCATTTTAAAGAAATCAGAAAAAAACCAAATACTTGAAAACAATATGTGAAAATTATTTGACAATTTTACACTACTACATAACTCAAAACACTGATATTCTTCTGATATTTTAGATTATATTGTCCCTTCAAAGGATCAGATTAAAACCCATCTATACCTTCTTATCCTGTCTAATTTTTGTCCATGATTTCTTATCAATCTCTCACAAGTTATCAACTCAAATTACTGATGGCTTTCCTCTACATTATTTAGCAAGATAGAAACATAGATTAGATATATAGACAATCTCTCAGTCTTGTTAAACAAAGTTCATTATATCTTCCAGGAGATATTTGCCTGAGATTTTCCTTTAAAATGAGAAAATAAAAAATCTAGATCTGGAAGGGACCTTATAGAATATGAGGTTCAACACCTTTAGTCTATGAATAAGAAAAGGGGTCAAATGGAGGGTATGATTTGCACTTTTTTTTCACATAAGGAGTCAAATATCAGAAATGATAGTTTTTCCATTTTTTAATTTTTTTAAATGTATTTGTCTCCTGTTTTTATAACATTTCAGTTTCTTCCTATGCCCTGAAACCTCCTCATATAATCAAAAGACATTGGATAAGTATTTATAATGTATCAGTCATTGTATTCATCCTTGCTGATACAATGAAAGGCAAAACATCCCCTATTTTCAAAAAACTCCAAGACAATCAAGCATTTAACAGTGGCATATAAAACCAATTTTTTTTTTTCTCACTCCAAATCTAACATTGTATTCTCTGAACTTCCCTGCTCCTGTGTAATTTTTCATTGATATCACATTGCTGCTAACTC
This sequence comes from Sminthopsis crassicaudata, assembly GCF_048593235.1. Lineage (NCBI taxonomy): Eukaryota > Metazoa > Chordata > Mammalia > Dasyuromorphia > Dasyuridae > Sminthopsis > Sminthopsis crassicaudata. The sequence continues at coordinate 98,732,170 of NC_133618.1, read as the reverse complement.
GTATTGTTTTATGATGTAAATTATTGTCACTATCATAATCGTTACTATTATTTATAATCTTACCTGCTACATTAATAGATATTATCCCATTGGTTAGACATTTGATCTACCATTAGTGTAAGGCATTGTCCTATTGTTGCTTGTTGAATGGAAAGACCATCCTAAATTATCTCAGATGTGAAAAGATTGCTATATCAGCTCTTCCTGTTCGTTAGGATTCTTAGCGAAACGATTATTAATCAGAATTTAACTAAGTAAAAGTATTGTTTAACTTGAATTGTTCTCTAAAGTCTAATTTGGGGAAGAGAGACAGATGACAAGACAGTGAGTTGACATTGGGGATTTTTAAAAGCAATTTCAACATTGTGTTCTGAGAAGAGTATAACAAGGTCAGCTCAATCTGTCTACTCACTGAATTTAAAACTTAAAGGGGAAGCTTATGAAGAAGAAAATTACTAGGGAGAAAAAATGATTTTTCTAAATCTACAAATTTTTAACATAATGAAGCTACATTCTGAATTTTGGTTTCTAGACATAAACATTATTGGTCTTTCAAGAATGTCATGATGTTACTTTTCTATCAAGTCTTAAACTCTTAGAAGCACTATTATATTAATCACTCTAAAGCACTGAAATCTTCACTATTATAAAAATTCATTTATCTTTACTGCACTGAAGTTATTAAAATTATATGGAAATATTCTCAAGAAAAAATTTGTTTTCAATTAGTATTTAAATGAAAGATCTCTATTTGACTTTCACTTAAATAAAAATCAAAGAAAGAAAATTTACCATCTTCCAAACTTTCTTTCTTATTGGTGATTAATCTGTATTTGCCTGTATTATCACTTTTAATAGTGTAGCTCTCTATCAAGATATTTGCATTTAAACAAAATATAATCTAATGATGTCTGAAAACTCTTTAGTGCAGGTTATTTTGCAGTTTTCAGGGTATGTGTGACAAGAGGGGAAAATATTTCATTTCAACAAGTGCTGTCAGTCTTCTCTGGGAATATGATTCTTCCTGGAGTCCATGCCATTTTGAAATATTTAAAGTTAATAAGGACAGTGATGGATTATTTCATGGCACCAATAGCATGAGATCATGGCTTTTTATTTCATTTTTCAGTGACAAGCAAAATCAGACTATGAGAGAGAAATGAAATACAAACATTTATTCTCCATTTTTTCCTCTCTGGTTCTGAGGAAATCAGCACACACATCAACAGTAAGATCTGCCCTTCACTATTATTAGAGATGGATCTATTCTACAATGATAGGAGGTTATTCCTAGTAAAAAAGTGCAAATAAGGAATAAAAGTGAAGAGTGATACATTGAAAATTAATTATAGGAGATAAAAAAATTAATTTAACTGTGAGACAGAACACTGGACAAGCAAGCTTAATGTAGTAAGTGTGTGGAGGGTGTTGGGTAAATAGGAGGAAGTCTTACACTTTGTACCAATTCAGTTCCATTTATTGGACTCTAACATATAAGAGAAACTTAATTGCACAATGAATGGAAAAAATAATTTTAGAGTCAAGAAGACTCTGGTTTAAGTCATTCTAACAAACGCTGGCTAAGTGATCCTAGGCATGGTTACATTAAGTCAAACTCTCTTCAACTATGAATTATTCAGAAGATGACACAATGCAATTGTATTGGGGATATCACATAGCAATGGAATCAAATATTTGTTTGAAAACCAAAATAAAAATATGTGACATATACTATACTGGATTCTGGGGAACAAAGTATAAAAACAAGCATAATTGCTGCCCTCTAGATTATCAGATTTATTGGCATTCAGCTTGGCAAAATACCTCTTAATTTTTATTTTAATATTTTCATTGATACTCACTTTTCCATTTTTGATACTGATAATTTGGCTTTCTTCTTTTTTCACATCAAATTAACCAAAATTGAATTTAGTTTATTGTTTCCCCCCCCAAAAAAAAAAAAACAGCTTTTAGTTTCATTTATTGGTTCAATACCTTTCTTACTTTTAGTTTTATTATTCTCTTTTTGATTTTCAGAATTTCTAATTTGGTATTTAATTGGTGGGGAAGTTATTTTTTCTAACTATTTTACTTGCATGCCAAGTCCATTGATATTTTTTCTTACTTTTACTCATGCAAGTTTTTAGGGATACAAAATTTCTCCTAAAAATTGCTTTGATTGCATCTCCTAAGATTTATTCTGTTGTCCTATTATTGTTGTTCTCTTGGATGAGTTTTTTTATTGTTCCTTTTATTTGTTGTTTGACCCACTCATTCTTTTTTTTAAGTTGAAATGTTCTTTTTTATTATAACTTTTTTATTTACAAGATATATGCATGGGTAATTTTTCAGCATTGATAGTTGCAAAACTTTTTGATCCAACTTTTCCTTCCTTTCCCTCACCCCCTCAACCAGATGGTAGGTTGACCAATACATTTTAAATATGTTAAAGTATAAGTAAAATACAATATATGTATACATGAACATACAGTTATTTTTCTGTATGAAAAGAATTGGACTTTAAATAGTGTACAATTAGCCTATGAAGGAAATAAAAAATTCAGGTGGACAAAAATAGAGGGATTGGGAATTCTATGGAGTGCTTCATAGTCATCTCTGAGAGTTCTTTTGCCGGGTGTAAAGGTTCAATTCATCACTGTATTATTGGAACTGAATGGGTTCATCCCATTGTTGAAGAGGGCCATGTCCATCAGAATTGATCATCATATAGTATTATTGTTGAAGTATATAATGATCAACTCATTTCACTCAGCATCAGTTCATGTAAGTCTCTCCAGGCCTTTCTAAAATCATCCTGTTTGTCATTTCTTATAGAACAATAATATTCCATAATATTAATATACCACAATTCATTCAGCCAATCTCCAACTGATGGGCATCCACTCTGTTTCCAGTTTTATGCTACTGCAAAGAGGGCTGCCACAAACATTCTTGCACATACAGGTCCCTTTCCCTTCTTTAAAATCTCTTTGCGATATAAGTCCAGTAGTAACACTGCTAGATAAAAGGGTATGCACAGTTTAATAATTTTTTAAGCACAATTCCAAATGTCTCTCCAGAATGGCTGGATGTATTCACAATTCAACCAACAATGCATCAGTGTCCCAGTTTTCCCACATCGCCTCCAATATTCTGCATTATCTTTCCCTGTCATTCTAGCCAATTGGACAGGTGTGCAGTGGTATCTCAGAGTTACCTTAATTTGTATTTCTCTGATTAATAATGACTTGGAGCACATTTTTATATGACTAGAAATAGTTTCAATTTCTTTGAGAATTGTCTGTTCCTATCCTTTGACCATTTATCTACTGAAGAATAGCTTGATTTCTTATAAATTAGAGTTATTTTCTATATATTTTGGAATGAGGCCTTTATCTGAACCTTTTGTGGTAAAAATGTTTTCCCAGTTTATTGCTTCCCTTCTAATCTTGAGCGCATTCATTTTGTTTGTACAAAAAAATTTCAACTTATATAATCAAAATTTTCTATTTTGTGATAAATAATGATCTATAGTTCTTCTCTGGTCATAATTCCCTTCCTCTTCCACAGGCCTGAGAGGTAAACTATCCTATGTTCTTCTAATTTATTTATAATCTCATTCTTTATGGCTAGGAAATGTACCCATTTTGACATTATCTTGTTGTACAGTGTTAAGAATGAATCAATGCCTAGTTTCTGCCATACTAATTTCCAATTTTCCCGGAAGTTTTTGTCAAACAGTGAGTTCTTTATCAAACACTAGATTATTAAATTTATTGACTGTTTTGTCCATTGAACCTAACCTATTTCACTGATCAAGTAGTCTATTTCTTAGCCAATACCAAATGATATTGATTTATAATATAATTTTAGATCTGGTACAGCTAGGCCACCTTCACTCGATTTTTTTTCTTAGTTCCCTTGAAATTCTTGACATTTTGTTTTTCCATATAAACTTTGTTGTTATTTTCTCTAGGTCATTAAAATAGTTTTTTGGGATTATGCTTGGTATAGTGCTAAATAAATAGATTAGGTTAGGTAGTATTGCCATCTTTATTATATTTGCTCACCCTATCCAAGAGCATTTAATATTTTTTTCAATTATTTAGATCTGACTTTATTTATGTAGAAAGTATTTTGTAGTTTTGCCATTCAAATAGTTCCTGATTTTCCCTTGGCAGATAGATTCCTAAATATTTTATACTATCAGTAGTTATTTTAAATATAATTTCTCTTTATAACTCAAACTGCTAGTAATATATATTGTTAGTAATATATAAGAATGCTGATGACTTATATGGGTTTATTTTGTATTCTTGCAACTTTGTTAAAGGTGTGGATTATTTCTAATAACTTTTTTAGTAGAATCTCTGGGGTTCTCTAAGTATACCATCATATCATCAGCAAAGAGTGAAAATTTGGTTTTCTCACTATATACTCTAATTCCTTTAATCTCCTTCTCTACTCTTATTGCAAAACTACCATTTCTAATACAATATTGAATAGTAATGTTGATGGGGGGCAACCTTGTTTCACTCCTGATCTTATTGATAATGGTTCCAGTTTGTTCGCATTGTAAATGATGCCTACTGGTGGTTTTAAATAGATGTTACTGATTATTTTAAGGAAAATCCAGTTATTGCTATACTCTCAAATGTTTTTAATAGGAATGAATGTTGGATGTTATCAAATGCTTTTTCTGCATCTATTGAGATGATCATATGATTTTTGTTAATTTGGTTATTAATATGGTCAATTATAGCAATAGTTTTCCTTATATTTAACCAGTCCTGCATTCCTGATATAAATCCTACTTGAAACATGGTAAATTATCCTGGGGATGATTTTCTGTAGTCTTTTTGCTAATATCTTATTTAGATTGTAGCATCAATATTCATTATGAAGATTGGTCTATAATTTTCTTTCTTGGTTTTCAACCTATCTAGTTTATGTATCAGTACCATGTCTGTGTCATAAAAGGAATTTGGTAGGACTCCTTCATTCATCATTTTTTTTCAAATAGTTTATATAGCATTGGGGCTAATTGTTCTTTAAATGTTTGACAGAATTCACATGTAACTCTATCTTGTCCTGGGGCTTTTTTTCTTAGGGAGTTGATTAATATCTTGTTCTATTTCTTTTTCTGAAATGGGACGATTTAAGCAATTTATTTCCTCCTCTGTTAATCTGGGAAGCCTATATTTTTGAGATAGTCATCCATTTCACATAGGTTATAAAAATTATTGGCATAAAGTTGGGCAAAGTAACTCTTTATTACTGCTCTAATTTCCTCTTCATTGGTGGAAAGTTCTCCCTTTTCATTTTTAAGACTATGAATTTGATTTAAGACTAACTGTAAGACTAACAATCTTTCCTTTTTTCTGATCAGATTTACCAAAGGTTTATCTCTTTTATTGTTTTTTTTTAATAAGACCAACTCTTAGTTTTATTTATTAATTCAATAGTTGTTTTTTTTACTTTAATATAATTAATTTATCCTTTTAATTTTAGAATTTCAAGTTTAGTATTTGATTGGGTATTTTTAATTTGGTCTTTTTCTAGCTTTCTAAGTTGCAAGCCCAATTCATTGATCGTCTCTTTCTCTATTTTATTCAAGTAAGACTGTAAAGATATAAAAATTTCCCCTTCTTACTACTTTAGATGCATCCCACAAATTTTGGTATGATGTCTCATCCTGGTCATTATCTTGAATGAAATTATTAATTGTGTCTATAATTTGCTGTTTCACCTAATTATTCTTTAAGATGAGATTATTTAGTTTCCAATTACTTTTTGGTCTATTTATACCTAACTTTTTGTTGAATGTAGGTTTTATAGCATCATGATCTGAAAAGAAAGCATTTACTATTTCTGCCTTTCTGCATTTAATTCTGAGGTCTTTATGACCTAATACTTGGTCAGTTTTGGTATAGGTTCCATGAACTGCTGAGAAAAAAAAAATACTCCTTTCTGTCACCACTCAGTTTTCTCCAAAGATCTATCATACCTAATTTTTCTAATATTCTATTTACCTTTTTAATTTCTTTCTTATTTGTTTTGTGGTTTGATTTATCTAATATTGAGAGTGCAAGGTTGACATCTCCCAGTATTATAGTTTTGTTGTCTATTTCTTCTTGCAACTCTCTTAAATTCTCCTTTAGGAAGTTAGATGCTTTACCACTTGGTACATATATGTTTAGTATTGATATCACTTCATTATCTATTCTACCCTTTTAGCAAGATATAGTTTCCTTCCTTATCTCTTTTAATTAGATCAATTTTTGCTTTTGTTTGATCTGAGATAAGGATGGCTACCCTGCTTTGTTTTACTTCATCTAAAGCATAATAGATTCTACTCCAGCCTTTTACCTTTACTCTGTATGTATCTCCCTGCTTTTATTTATTTTTTTTTAATTTTTTTTTTTTTTTAAGGCTGGGGTTAAGTGACTTGCCCAGGATCACACAGCTAGGAAGTGTTAAGTGTCTGAGACCAGATTTGAACTTGGGTCCTCCTGAATTCAAGGCTGGTGCTCTATCCACTGTGCCACCTAACTGCCCCTCTCCACCTAGCTGCCCCTTCTATTTGCTTTTAATATGTTTCCTATATACAGCATGTTGTAGGGTTCTGAATTGTGATCCAGTCTGCTAACCACCTCAGCTTTATGGGAAAGTTCATCCCATTCACATTTATAGTTAAAATTACTAACTCTGTATTTCCTTCTATTCTTATTATCGCCAGATTTTGCTTCTCTTTTTGTTGCCTTCCCTAACCCCCTTTACCAGTATTAAACTTATGGGCACCACTTGCATCAAGCAATCTCTCATCTCTCATCTTCAACCTCTCCAAATTTCTGTCTATACTTTACTCACTTCTGCTTAAGATACAAGCTATACTTTTAAAAGTTTATTTTATTTTCAATTTGTAGAATATAATATGCATTTCCATAATGTAGTACACTAAATAGATGTTTGTACATGAAACTTCATTATGATTTTCACTGATAAACTCCTAGGAAAAATAGTATTTATTCAGTCAATAAACATTTATCAAATATCTGCTATATTATCAGGCCCTGTGTGAAGCAATAGATATACAAAGAAATGTATTTCTGTGGAGGATTTAATATTCTAACATTAAAAACAACATTTAAATAACTATGTTTTACACACACACACACACACACACGTATATATATATATGTATATATATACATATATATGTGTGTGTGTGTAACATATATATATATATATATATATATATATATATATATATATACGTGTGTGTATATGTATATATACGTGTGTGTGTGTGTGTATGTAGAAAGAACAAGAAACAGAGAGACAAAGGTAATCTCAAGAGAAAAATTACTAAAACCAATGGAAAACCAGGAAAGTCCTCCTATGGAGGGTGGAATTTAAGCCTCAATGTCTTTAATAACCCTTTTTTTTCAAATTCTTGAATTTGGCTTCTCACTTCACTTCTTTGCCAGATGTTGGGGGTGAGGATAAATTTTCTTCTCTCAAAGGTTACTAATCAATCACTTGTTAATTGCTAAAATATTAAAGTAAAAGTAAAATCTTCTCCTCAGCCTTCACACAGTTGCTTATTAACCCTTTCTCCTAAACACTCTTTTTAACTTGGTATATATGACAAAGTACTTTCCTGGTTCTTGTACTAACAATTTGATGACTCCTGTTTTTGATAATCTGTACTGGTTCATCTACTTTTCTTGTTGACTATAAGTGTCCAACACTCCCAAAGCTTTTACTTTAGTAACTTCTTTCTTTATCTTCTCTCTGTTTGGTGAATTAATCTACTCCTTCACATTCAATTAGATGAAATACACATATCTATTTACAGCTAATTGAGGGGTAGTAGCAATGATTGACAGAAAAGTAGTTAAATGTTCTTTTAGTGGAAAAAAACCTGCTTTGAAATTCTTCCTTGACTTCAGCTGTATCATCATAGGAAAAACAATTTAGGATTTATGCAAATCAGTTCCCTTATCAAATGTTTAAAATAAGCATAAAGTCAAAACCTGTCTCACAGGATTATTGTGAGACTCAAATCAAATAACATACACAAAATGCTTATTATTATTATTATTATTTCATTTTACAAAGGGATGTTTCTTGGAAGATATAGCTAGAAGTACAACCATTTCAGTGCCTGAATATATTGGGAGCATAGACTATCTGGGATAATAAGTTCATATTCAACATTTTCTATATAATATTTGCCCACCAAGTTTGCAACCCATGTGGTATCACTGTTGGATGAAAATTCTTCTCAACTAGAAAAAAGTAGGATCTGAAATATCATTCTTCCAGGCATCAGTGAATTAGGTCTACAGACAAAGCCTGCCATGCATAAATAATGTGAATCCTAAAACCTAAATTTTCTGAACTTTGAAATTTCAAAAATCTCACAACATGCAGGATTATCTATTATCTGGCATAGTTAAAAATAAGTGTTGAGAGGACCTGGAATATCATATTCTGGAAGACAAAAGACATAGGGTTACAACCTAGCAACAGATACTTTCACCTAAAATTAAAAAAAAAAAAATCAAAAGTAAGCATAGAAGAAAGCCTGTAATAAAAGGTTCACTTTCTAGCAACTGAAAACTGGGACTTCTCTTCTTAGAGTAATTTCTCTTTCCTTACATCTTCCAGGAAGAAATTAAACAAAGAATAAGTCAAACCAAGAGAGTATGTTGGATATTTTGCAAATGTTAAAGTGCTGTATGAAACTCAGTTACTGCTCTCTTCCATCATCTCTGCTCCAAGAAATTTGTATTTGGAGTTTTCCTGGCAGAATGATTCAACATAATCAGAATTAGACTCATCCTTGCTCTTGTTAACACATAAAGAAAACAAACAAAAATTTGATAACCCAATCTTTCTCTTACAAATCATATTCAAAGCCTTAGAGTAATCCTGATTTATTCCTCTCCCTTTCTCTGATCCCTGGCTCTATTTGAAGTTTGTAACATTGCTCAAATTTGTCCCCTTTCTCAACACATATTACCACCACCTTCATTTAATTAAATTAAACAATTAATTCAAATTAAATTAAGTAATTTTTTCCATTTACATAAATTCCCTCTCACTAAACGGCTTCAAACAAAGGCAGGATCAACTTTTTAGGAAAGTTGTCAAGGAAATATTTTTCCTTAGATATGGATGGGAGGATGTGGTTGCAGAATGCATTTCAAATGTTGAAGTGCTGATTGCTTGAAACCTTCCCCCAAGTCTATAACTGTAATGTTTCTCTCCATCATCTAATTTCCTTCAGTCAGATATTTCATTTTCATCAATTCTACTCTACCTCATGATGTAGTTACTTATGTAGATATTTATTGATATTCATGTCCTGTCTCCCACAGTTAAATATAAGCTCCTTGAAAGCTGAGAATATGATTCTTCTGAATTATTTTATCCTCCATAACCAGAATATGGCTTTGAAAATTACTTGGTAGGAAACTTGCAGGAATGGAGCCAAGATGGGAAAATGAAGCCAAGAAACTGCCTGAGCTTTCCCAGTTTCCCTCAAAAACCACATGAAACCAAGCCTTTGAACAGTCTGATGGAGTGAAACCCTTCTCCAGCTCAAGATAGACTAAAATATTTCAAGAAAGGCCATTTTCACTAGGATGAAAGGGGGTTCATCTCACACCAAAGAGACTCTGGGAAAGAGAGGGTCTTAATCATAGCAAATCAGCAAAGGAGAGCCTTAGTTCTGGCTCAGTAGAGAAGCAGGTCAGTGGGGCATCTTCCATTTTCAGCTCAGAAGGCAAACTCTGGGAAACCAGACTGTTTCCTGAAAAGAACAGGCAAATTTAATCCCCTGCAAACACAAGGATCCCCTTGTACTCAAAGCCAAGAGTCAGGGCTGCACAGGGAGTTGGGGCACTGTTATCTTTATCCCAGGAGCAGAACTAAACCTTAAAAGTAAAAACATAGGAAATACCAAAATAAAAGGAAAGAAAATAACTAAGAAATGGAAAAGAACCTTGACCATAGAAAGCTACTATGGTGACAAGGCAGACTAAAACATAATCTCAGATGAGAACACAATGTCCAGAGAAGAAATCTCAAAGAATGATATAAATTGGTCTTGACTTGTTGGAGTTTCTCATAAAAACATCAAAAGAAAAATAATAGAGGTGGAAGAAAAAAATGAGAAAAGAAATAAGATGCATGAGAAAATGCATGAGAGAGTCAACAGTTTGGAAAAGGAAGGAAAAAATTAGCTGAAGAAAACAATTCCTTAAAGAGTAGAATAAACCAAATAGAATAAGAGATACAAGAATAACTTAAGAAAATCAGACATTAAAAACTAAAACAGGGTAAATGGAAGATAATGGCTTTGTGAGACAGCAAGGATAAGTCAAACAAACTAGAAAGAATGAAAAAAAGGGGGAAAAAGTGAACTCCTCTTTGGGAAAACAGCTAACCTGGGAAATTGATCCAAAAAAGACAATTTAAAATTTAATGATCTACTTGAAGTTCATGAACAAAACATGTTCCAAAATTCCAGAACTACAAACTCAAGGGGAAAAAATATATAGCAAGCTACCAGGCAAAAACAACTTGAATATCAAGGAACAACAGTCAAGATTACACAGGATCTAACAGCTTCTATAACAAATGATCAGAGGGCCTGGAATGCCATATTCCAGAAGGGAAAGCACATAGGGTTACAACCAAAATTAATTACCCAGCCAGACTCAACTTCATCTTTCAGGGGAGGAGATAGAGTCTCAATAAAGTAAGATACTTTTAAACAATTTTATTAAAAAATAAGAACAGAAAAGAAGTTTTTTTTAAATTTTTTATTAAAGCTTTTTATTTATAAAGCATATACATGGGTAATTTTTCCAACATTGACCCTTTCATTGCAAATTTTCCCTGCCTTTCCCCTACCCTCTCCCTTGTTATGGGCCAGAACTCTGTACTTGAAACAAAGATTCTTACAAGGCGCTAACTCAGTGAAATTGATAAGACAATGGTTATCTAGTTTAGCATGGTGATTAATAGGTCTCTAGTTCAGTAAATGTACTTAGTACTTAATATAATTCTACAAGATTGACACCTATTCTACAAGATTCACACCTATGATAATGCAATTATAATAGAGTATATAAGCTGGGACAAACTCAGCCAGACAGATTCATTTCATCTCACACCACAGTGATGGCAGGCCTGTCCTCCTTCATTTCTCCACTGAAACCAAGACTCCAGAAGACCTTCAAAAAAGTAGCCTAAGCTCCAGGTAAGGAAACTAGATTGTAAGGAAGATAGAAAAGCATTTGGACTTTATCCCAGGCTATTCTGTGGTGATTAATCTATTGAAATGAAGGCTGCTCCAGAGACCCCCAGAAAAACAATCAGAACACTACATTCCCCTAACTGGCAGGTAGTCCAATACATGTTAAATATGTTGAAATACATGTTAAATCCAACATATGTATACATATTTATACAATTATCTTGTTGCACAAGAAAAATCAGATCAAGAAGGAAGAAAAGGAAAAACTAATAAAGAAAACAAAATGCAAGCAAATAACAATAGAGAGTTAGAATGATATTCCCATGGTTCTCTTGGGGGTAGATAAATCTCTTTATCACTGCACAAGTGGAATTGGTTTGAATCATCCTAATGTTGAAGAGAGCCATATCCATCAGAATTGATCATCATATACTCTTATTATTGTTGTGTATAATGATCTCCATGTTCTGCTCATTTCACTTTTGCATCAGTTCATGTAAGTCTCTCCAAGACTCTCTGAAATCATCCTGTTGGTCATTTCTTACAGAACAATAGTATTCCATAGCATTCATACACCATAATTTATTCAGCCATTCTCCAATTGATGGGCATCCATTCAGTTTATAGTTTCTTGCCACCACAAAAGGGGCTGCTACAAATATTTTTGCATATGTGTGTCTCTTTCCCTCCAAGATTTCTTTGAATTATAATCCCAATAGAAAAACTGCTGGATCAAAGGATATACACAATTTGATAACTTTTTGAGTATACTTCCAAACTGCTCTCCAGAATGGTTGGATATGTTCACTGTTCCACCAATAATGTATCAGTGTCCTAGTTTTCCCACATCCCCTCCAACATTCAGCATTATCTTTTCCTGTCCTCTTGGACAATGGGACAGGTGTGTAGTGCTATCTCAGAGTTGTCTTCATTTGCATTTCTCTGATCAATAGTGATCTGGAGTACCTTTTCATGTGGCTACAAATATTTTCAATTTTTTCATTTGAAGATTGTCTGTTCATATCCTTTGACCATTTGTCAGTTAGAGAATGGCTTGAACTATTATAAATTTGAGTCAATTCTCTACATATTTTAGAAATGAGGCCTTTAGTAGATCCTTTGGTGTAATGGACCAGAACTGTCTACTTCAAACAATGATTCTTACAAGGTGCTATATCAGTGGAATTGATAAAGGCAATGGCTCTTGAGTTTAGATGGTGCTAAATAGTTCTTTAACTTAAGTATGTTTGATTTAATCTTACAACAAATGTTGATTTCATAGTGATATAATGATTGGTTTATACTCAGTGTAGAGCATATAAGCTGGCACTCAGACTTAGAGCCAGAGACAGACTCAGAAGGGCTCAGAGAGAGACTCAGAGAGCTGGATTTCAGAGTCAGAGAAGACAAGCATACAGGAGGTGGGAGTTCAAGCTCTCTGAGCCAAGGAGAGATATTCATTCCATCTTCATCAGCCTCTTGGTGGCCGCCTGGCCTCCTGCACTTCCCCTACTGAGACCCAGGCTGAACTGAAAGGCTTTCCAGAAAGCTAGTCCAGGACCCAGGCAAGGAAACTAGATTGTGAAGCAGATAATAAAGGATTTGGACTTTAATTCCTGGCTATTCTTGTGGTGATTATTCTACTGAAACAAAGGCTCCTCCCAAGACCTCCAGAAAATTACACTTTGGATGAAAATATGTTTTCCCAGTGTATTGCTTGTCTTTTTATCTTGTCTGAATTAGTTTGGTTTGTATAAAAACTTTTTAACTTAATATAATCCAAATTATCTATTTTATAATCAATAAAGTACTTCTTTGGTCACAAACTCCTTCCTATGTTCTTCTAATTTGTTTATAGTATCATTCTTTATATCTAGATCATGAATCCCGTTCAACCTTATTTTGGTATATGGTATTAGGTGTGTGTCTATGCTTACTTTCTGCCATACTAGTTTCTAATTTTCCCAGCAGTTTTCTCATATAGTGAATTCTTATCCAAAAAGGTGTTATTTTCATTGGCTATTTTGTTATGTGAACCTAACCTATCCCAATAATCAACTTCTACATTTCTTAGCCAGTATTAAATAGCTTTCTTGACCAATATTTTATAATAAAGTTTTAGATCTGGTATAGCTAGGCCACCTTCATTTGCTTTGCTCTTCATAAATTCCTTTGAAATTGTTGGCATTTTGTTCTTCCCGTTGAATTTTGTTGTTGTTTTTTCTAGATCAGTAATACAGTTTCTTGGGAGTTTGATTGTTATAGTAATAAATAAAGAGATTGGTCTAGGGATTATTGTCATCATTATTATATTTGCTTGACCTATCCACAAGAACTTGATATATTTTCAATTGCTTAGATTTGACTTTATTTGTGTGGAAAGTGTTTTGTAGTTTTGCTTATACAGTTTCAGACTTTCTCTTGACAGATAAATTTCCAACTGTTTTATATTATCAACAGTTATTTTAAATGGAATTTACCTTTTTATCTCTTGCTGTTGGATTTTTCTATCGATGTATAAGAATGCTGATGATTTATGTGGATGTATTTTGTATCCTGCAACTTTGGTAAAGTTGTGGATTGTTTCTAATAGATTTTTAGTTGATTATCTGGGATTCTCTAAGTATGCCATTATATCATCTGCAAAAAGTGAAATTTCTCTTTTGCATTACCTAATCTTATTCCATCAATCTCTTTTTTTCTTATTGCCAAGGCTAGCATTTCTAATACAATATTGAATAGCAATGGTGATAGTAGGCAAACTTGTTTCACACCTGATCTTATTGGGAATGTTTCTAGTTTATTCCCATTACATATAATGCTTGCTGACGGTTTTACATAGATGCTACTGTCTATTTTAAGGAAAATAAATACTCTCTAGTGTTTTTAATAGGAATAGGTGTTGGATTTTATTAAATACTTTTTCTGCATCTATTGAGATAATTATATTTTTTGGTAAATTTGGTTATTGATATAGTCAGTTATTCTAATAATTTCCCTGCATTCCGGGTATAAATCCTACTTAGTTGTAGTATATTATACTGGTAGTGATTACTGTAATCTGCTAATATTTTATTTAAGATTTTTGAATCAACAATATTTATTTGGGAGATTGGTCTATAATTTTCTTTCTCTGTTTTCGTTATACCTGGTTTAGGTATCAGTACCATGTCTCTGGCATAAAAGGGATTTGTTAGGAGTCCTTCATTCCCTATTTTTTCAGATACTTTATATAGTATTGGAGTTCATTGTTCTTTAAATGTTTGGTACAATTAACATGTAAATCCATCTGGACCTGGAATTTTTCCTTAGGGAGATTGTTCTATTTTCTTTTCTAAAATGGGAATATTTAAGTAATTTATTTCCTCTTCTGTTAACCTAGGCAATCTATATTTTTCCTAGGTATTCCTCCATTTCACTTATGTTGTCAAATTTATTTGGCATAAAGTTGGGCAAAGGAACTTCTGATAACTGTTCTGGTTTCCTTTTCATTGGTGGATAGTTCTCCCTTTCCATTTTTGAGACTAACAATTTAATTTTCATCTTTCCTTTTGTAAATCAAATTAATTAAAGGTTTATCTATTTTGTTGTTTTTTATACAACCAAATGTTAGTTTTATTTATTGATTCAATAGTTTTTTTATTTTTAATTTTTTGACCTCTCCTTTTATTTTTAGAATTTCAAGTTTGGTATTTGGTTGGGGGTATTTAATTTGTTCTTTTTCTAGCTTTTTACGTTATAAGCTCAATTTATTGATCTTATCTTTATTTTATGTAAGTAAGCATCTAGTGATATAAAATCTCCCCTTATTACTGTTTTGGCTGCATGCCACAAATTTTGGTATGTTGTCTCATTATTGCAATTCTCTTGGATGAAATTATTGACTGTGTCTGATTTTCTATTTGACCTATTCACTCTTTTGGATGAAATTATTTACTTACTAATTTCTTTTTGGTCTATTTCCCCTTTACCCTTTCTTGATATAATTTTGTATTGCATTGTGATCTGAAAAAATACATTTACTATATTTGCCTTTCTGCATTTGATTTTGAGATCTTTATGTTTTAATATATTTCAATTTTTGTATAGGTTCCATGAACTGCCATGAAGAAAGTGTACTCCTTTCTGTCTCCCTTCAATTTTCTCCAAAGATCTATCATATCTAGTTTTTCTAATATTCTATTTACCTCTTTAACTTTTTAAAATACATTTTGTGGTTTTATTTATCTAGTTCTGAAAAAGCAAGGTTAAGATTTCCCACTGTTATAGTTTTGCTGTCTATTTCTTTTTGCAACTCTCTTAACTTCTTCTTTAAGAATTTAGTTGCTAGACCAATTGGTGGATTTGTGTTTAAAATTGATATTGCTGGATTATCTATGGTACCCTTTAGCAAGATATAGGTTCCTTCCTTATCTCTTTTAATTAGATAAAATTTTGATTTTTCTTGATGTGAGATCAGGATGGCTACTCCTGATTTTTTTTTTTTTTTACTTCACATGAAGCATAATAGATTATGTTCCAGCATTTTACCCTTACTCTCTATGTATTGCTCTGCTTTAAATTTTTTTCTTGTAAACAACATATTGAAGGATTTTGTTTTTTTAATCCAGTCTGCTATTGGCTTATGTTTTATGGGAGAGTTCACCCCATTCTCATTTACAGTTAAAATACTAATTCTGTTTTTCCGGCCATGTTATTAACCCCAAATTATACTTTTCTCTTTCCTTTTCCCCTTTCCTTCCTCTCCAGTATTTTACTTCTGAGCATTTCTTTACTCAAGCAGTCCTCTTCCTTTCTTATATCTTCCCTACTATTTCTTTATTCCTTTCTATTTTGCTTACTCTTTCCCTTTTCCCCTCTCCCCTCCCACTTCTCTATAAGATGAGAGATGTTTCTCAGTGAAACCAAGTATATCTAATATTCTTTTGGGGGGCCAATTCTGATGAGAGTAAGATTCACAAAATATTTGTCATCCTCCCTTCTTTTCATCAATTATAATGTTTTCTTTGCCTCTTCCTGAGATGTAATTTTCCTCATTTTACTATTTTTTTCTTTTTTTCTGTTACAATCCCCTCTTCATCTCTAATTTCTTTTTTATATCACAACAGTAAAATCAGATTATATATATACTCTCAATGTATATACCCATAACAGAAGAGTTCTCAAGAGGTTTTTTTTTTCTTTTTACCTTTTTATACTTCTCTTGAGTTGTATATTTGGAGGTCATTTTTTTAACTGTGGTCTTTTCATAAAGAAAAATGGAATTCACCAGTTTCTTTGAATGTACATCTTCTTCCCTAAAAGAAAATGCTCCATTTAGCAGGGTAATTTATTTTTTGCTAAATTCCAAGTTCCTTTGAATTTTAGAATATCAGATTCCAGACTCTCCATTCTGGAGGGCAATCTAGAATTATACCCAAAAAGTAATCAAACTGTGCATGCCCTTTGATCCAGCAGTTTATATTTCAAAGATATACTAAAGAAAGGAAAGGGACCTGTATGTGCCAAAATGTTTGTGGCAGTCCTTTTTGTAGTGGCTAGAAACTGGAAAGTGAATGGATGCCCATAAATTGGAGAATGGTTGGGTAAATTATGGTACATGAATTTTATGGAATATTATTCTTATGTAAAAATTGATCAGCAGGATGAATACAGATAGGATTGGAGATATTTACATGAACTGATGCTGAGTGAAATGAGCAGAACCAGGAGATCATTATGCACTTCAACAACAATACTGTATGAGGATGTATTCTGATGGAAATGGATATCTTCAACAAAGATAAGATCTAATTCAGTTCCAATTGATGGACAGAATCAGCTACACCCAGAGAAGGAACACTCGGAAATGAGTGTTAACTGTTTGCATTTTTGTCTTTCTTCCCAGGCTATTTTTACCTTCTGAATCCAATTCTTCCTGTGCAACAAAAATTTTGGTTCTGCACACATATATTGTATCTAGTATATACTATAACACATTTAACATGTATGGGACTGCCTGCCATCTAAGGGAAGGGGTGGAGGGAAGGAGGGAAAATTCAGAATAGAAGTGAGTGCAAGGGATAATGTTGTAAAATTTACTCATGCATATGTACTGTCAAAAAAAAAAAAGTTATAATTATAAAATTAATTGAAAAAATGTAAAAAAAAATTAAAAAAAGAATAAGTGGATCAAACAACCAATTAAAAAAACTAAAACAAAAACACTCTACTTTCATCCAAGGGAATGACAATGACATAACATATCCAAAAATATGTGATGTAACCAAAGTACTTTTTAGGGGAAATTTTTTATCTCTAAATAATTATATAAAGAAAATAGAGAGAGAAGAGATCAATGAATTAGGCATACAACTAAAAAGCTAGAAAAATAAAAAATTAAATCCCTCCAATTAAATACCAAATTAGAAATTCTGAAATTCAAAGGAGATATTAATAAAATTCAAGCTAATTAAACTATTGTACTAATTATATACCACATTGATTACATTCATTAAAAAAAAAAAAGAAAGTTTTTGCACAAACAAAACCAACACAAACAAGATTAAAAGGGAAATAAAAGCCTGGGAAAATTTTTACAACCAGTGTTTTTGATTAAGGTGTCTCATTTATAAAATATATAAAAAAACAGTTTTAAATTTATAAGAATACAAGTCATTCCCCAACTGATAAATGCTCAATAGATATGCACAATTTTCAATGATGAAATTAAAGCCACCTCTGATTATATATTTTGTAAAAGTTCTCTGAATCACTATTGATTAAAGAAATGCAAAGTATAACAACTCTGAGGTACCAGCTCACTCTTCTCAGATTAGCTAAAATTACAGGAAAAGTTTGTGATAAATGTTGTAGGGTACATGGGAAAACTAGGACACTAGTGAATTGTTGGTGGGGCTGTGAAATAATACAATCAATTCAGACAATAATTTGGAATTATGCTCCAATGGCTATAAAACTATGAACAGTCTTTGCCCCAGAAGGATCACTAATGATCCTATATGCCAAAGAAAATATAAAGTAGGGAAAAGGACCCACATGGGCAAAAATGTTTATAGCACCTCTTTTTGTGGTAGCAAAAAAAATTAGACAATGTGTACATGTCCATCATTTAGGGAGTTGCTGAATAAAATGTGGTATATAAAGGTAATGAAATTATTGTTTTATTAAAAATTATGAAAAAGCTGATTTTAAAAAGGCCTGGAAAGATTCCCATGAAGTGATGCTGAGCAAAACAAGAAGAACCAGGAACATATTCTATACAGTAAGAGCAGGATTATGCAACAATAAAATATGAAAGATTTGGCTCTCCTCAATGCTTCAGTTATTCAAGGCAATTCCAATAAACTTTGTATAGAAAATGAGATCAGCATACAGAAAAAGAATTCTGGAGATTGAATGTAAATTACTATGTTCACTTTTTTTTTTTTTTTTTTTTGGTTTTGTTTTGTTTTGTTTTTCCTTCTTGGTGTTTTTTTCTTTGTTGTGATTTTTCTTTTTTTCAACATGATTCATAAAGAAATGCATATTTTTTAAAAAGTACATATATATATATATAAATACAGAAAGCAGAAGGTTTTTTTATTCTTTGTGCTCATAAATTACTAGGTTATAAGGTACATAGGAAATAAATATTTGAAAAATCAAGTAGAAAAGTGCTATTTCAATTTTGAGATTAAGAAAAGTCTTCCAGAAAAAGTGATATCTAGTCTGAACCTTTGAAAAAGATAAAGATTATAAAAAATGAAGACTAGCACATATTCAAGTTATGTAGATGATTTGTCTGAATGGAGAGAGAGGGAGAGAAAAGGAAGAAATGAAAAGGAGGAAGAGCAGGATGAGTGGCCTTTTCATGAAACAATGTCCTTTTTATGAGAGAGCTAATTTTCTAATTTATCTGAAATATAGAATGCATGAAGGTCAACATGTTAAAAGATATTGAAGGATTCAGGAATTTTTATTTTATGTTATAGACCAGGATGATTCACCAAGTGGTGATGGAAAACCAATTACTAATATCATATCTTAGGAAGATTATTTTATCAACTATATGAAAGATGAATTAGAGTGAGAATATATTGAGCACAAAGATAAATTAGTGTGTTGTTATAACATGAAGGTGAAAGAGGTTTTAAAAATTGAATCTTAATCTGAAATAAACTGGAATTATTCTTCAATGTAGGTAATATGATGGTTCATATTGAAAAACATAGAAAATCATTGGAAAAATAATTGAGATAATTATCAGATTTAATAAATAGCTGGCTATATAAATCATTGTATAAAGAAATCAAGAGAAAAAATAGCCTTAGGTTCCCTGTAAGTTTGTCAATATTTCATTCTTTCTATTTGTTCAGCCCTATGAAGAAAAAAAAAAAAAAAAAAAAAAAAAAAAAAAAAACCAAAACAAACAACGAACAAACAAAACCATAAGTAAGTTGTCAAGTTGCACAGTGTATCAAATCATCCAATTTTTCTAAGGTAATTTTTCTTCTGAATCTGACAAAAGAAAAATGTCAACAAACATACTCTACTGGACAAAATCTTTAGTTACAGTCCTCACTCCAGCTCACTTTATCCCGGTAAATGTTGTGTGGATGATTAGGAACCAGGTCATTGCACTGACTGTAGATACGATCTCTATTATTTTTGCCACTAGTGAAAACAGGATACTTCCAAATATACTTCAGTCCCCCAAATTCTCATGTCATTGTCTCTACTTTTATGCCAAATTCTTCATAGATTGTATTTGTTTCCAAGTTCTATGATAAACTTCAAGCCGACTTTCCTATTTTAAAATCTCAGTGACGATGAATTTTTTTTCTTCTATAACCCTCATAGCTTCCAAAGAAATAGGCCTTCCATGAAATTAATTCCAGAAGTCATGGAATAAACGCAGCAGAATTAATATTTCCTCTTTTAACCAACTCACAATATGTAGAGAAGGTGAGGAGATTCTTTGTTCTTGGCCTACATGTATCTCTTTCCACTTCCAAGAGACCCATTTGCTAGGCTGTTGATGTCATTAAGAATTTATATTCTAAAGATAAATTCTTTAGATTTTGGCTTCAGAACCTGTCTGTATAAACCTAAACTTTTTTTTTTTTATTTGTCCTAAGCACTATTAAGGGAATTAAAAAAAAATCATTATCCTTCATGGCTCTCACTTTATTCGTTCTGATTTTTCATGCAAAATCCATCCTGTTACATCTATTGTGTTGGAAGAATGGGAGAAGGGAGATCACAGTGCATCCAAACTATGGTTATCATTAACTGAATTAATGAAAGGAGATGACTCTTTTTTATGATACCATTATTATCCCAGCTTTAAGAAACAGGCCTGGACATGTTTGTTTCTCTTTTATTTACTTTGTATTTCCCTTTTTGGGGAGGTTGGGGAGATTCAGCCTAGTGAATCCTTTTAGATCCAGAGTTAAAGTTGATGCTGACCTTAGAGGCAAGATGCTAGACAAAATGTTAAAATCAATTATCCTAGAAGGAAAGCCCTAAGAAGCTAGCATTCCTTAACGTTGACCTATTATAAAAGTTTTGGCATTGGACTTTAGGACTGCCCTGTATTGGATTTGAACTATGATGTGAATTTAATCCCATTCCTCTCTCCAGACCATGAAATGGTTCAAAATGAAAGATACACTTCTAATGTTCTGTGAAAAATAGGAATATGTGTAATTGTACCTTTTGGAATACATTTTTGTAAATGCTAAAAAAAAGTAAACAAAGCATGTGAGCATTTGAACATAATTTTAAAAATTAATGAAATAAGAGATAAAGCATTATTTATTCCCTTGAAATTAATTCCTTAACCATCTCTGATAATAGAAAATCAGTTTGTTAATGTCCAAACTATATTTGAAAATAACTGCTAACGAACTGATGAGAGCAAGAGAAGACATATATATGTATATATTCATGGTTTAATAAGTGTGGCCACTATATGCCCTCCCACTAGTGTATGGGCTGGCATTATATTAAAATTAGGATGGTATTTGTGATTTCATTTTCTGTTGAATTAATAATGTTCTGCATCACTTCCCACCTTGTCTTTCACTCCAAGTTGTATCTGGATTCCCATTCATTCAGCTAAAGACTTTGTTTTTATATTTAGTAATTAAATAGATGAAATGGAGATATAAATTATGCAGTAGATAGAGAACTGAACTTAGAATCACAAATACTTTCAAACCTAATCTTAAACACATACTAGTTGTGTGACCCTGGATAAATCAATTAAACATGTTTGCTTCAATTCTTCATCTAAGGGAAATTGGCAAATCACTCCAGTATCTATACCAAGAAAAAAAGGGGATCATGAAGAGTTGGATAACAGAACAAGAAGGTGAAATTAAATAAATAAATAAATAAATAAATAAATAAATAAATAAATAAATAAATAAATAAATAAATAAATGAATGAATGAATGAATAAATAAATAAATAAATAAACAAACAAATAAATAAGTAAATAAATATGATTTATAGAATTCAGAACACTATAAATGTGAAATATATTATTTTTCATAGAAATTGAATTGTAAGTGTTTTAGGACTTACTTAACATTTTATTAAGATTTTGAGTTTACATATTTCTCCTTCTAGCCCTTCCACCACCCACTGAGGAGACAATCAATGCATTTATCAATTATACATATGAAATCATGGGGGAAAATTTCTATGTTAGCAATGTAGGAAAAAGAATATAAGAAAAATAAACTATGTGAAAAAATGTTTCAATCTATATGTAAAATTCATCAGTTCTCTCTTTGGAGGTGGATAACATTTTTCATTATGTTTCCTTCACAATTGTCACATATCACTATATTCATAAGTTTAGTTAAGTCTATCACAGTTAATCATAATTATGATATTGGTGTTACTATGTATAGAGTTCTCCTATTTCTGCTCACTTTGCTTAGAATAAACTCATCCAACTGTTCTAGGATTTTTCTAAAACTATCCCTTCCATTTCTTCAAGCACATAGTAGTACATCACACACATATACTACAATTTGTTGAGCCATTCTTCAGTGGATCATTATCCTCTTAACATCTAACTCTTGACACCACAAAGAGATGCTATAAATATTTGTTTCAGATATAACTCTTTTTCTTTTTCTTTGATCACTTTGAATTATAGAACTAGTATAGATATGACAGGGTCAAAGGGTAAAAACACAACTTTATAACTTATTGGCTATAGTACCAAATTATTCTTGACAGTGATCAGGGCAGTTCACAAGACTGAGAAAGGAAAATGGCTAGCTAACCAAAGAAAGGAAAAGATGAAGGAAAAAGGGAAAGATGTATCCAAATTAATTTAGAACTCCAGAGAACAGCACAGAAAGGAAAAAAAAAAAGTTTGTTTAAATGAACAATGCAAATAAATAAAATAAAATAATAAAAAGGCAAATATAAGCAATCTCTTAAAATGGTTTTACAAAAATGATTCATGAAAAAATGGACATAATAAAGGACAAAATGTTAGTAAATTAGCAGAAGTAAAAGAGATAAGAAATGGCAAGAATATACAGAACTATTCAAGAAAGATATTAACATCACAGTTAACCATGATACCATAGTTATGGATCAGTCCCAGACATCCTGGAAAATAAAGTCAAATGGACCTTAAGAAGTATTGCTAACAGTAAGAACAGTGGAAATAGGGGAATTCCAAATGACCTATTTAAAATAGTAAAAGATGATGCTGTCAAATTGCTTTATTCAGTATGCCATCACATTTGGAAAATTCAACAGTGGCCACTAGATTGGAAAATATCAGTTTATGTCCAAATTCTAAAGAAGGACAATGCTAAAGAATGTCCAAGTTATTCAATAATGGTGAATGAAGGTTATGCTTACAAATCTTCATACTACACTTCAGAAACATGTGAACAGAGAATTACCAGAAGTGCGTAATGGTTTTCAGAAGCAGAGTCACCAGAGACCAATTTTCAACATTTGTTGTATTATGGCAAAAGCAAAGGAGTTCCAGAAAAAAATATCTGCATCATCTTCATTGAGTACATTAAAGTCTTTGACTGTATAGATCATGACATAATGTCACAGCAGTTTAAAAAAAGAGACATAATAATTCATGTTATTATCTATGGGTTCACAAAGATTACACTGAATAAATGAATAAATAACTTTTTCTAGTACAAATTTGAGAGATGGTGTATGGAAATTGAATAATAGTAATAATGATGGGCATTCTTGAATTATTCCTGAGTTTACTGGGAAATTTTCAAGTTTATCCCTGTTACTAATAATGCTTATTCTTGATTTTAGTTAGATACTACTTATAATTAAAGAAAAACTACAATGATTCACAAGCTTTGTAGAATTTTCATTAAGAATGCAACCTTTTTCTTCATCCCTTAATATATTCCTTATTGATATAGCCAATTTTTCTAATAATGAAGATACACAGATTTTTGGTATAAATCCCTCCCAGTCATAATGCATGACTTTTGTGATATATTTCCATAGTCTCTCTCTAGTCACTAGTATTTTATCATCAATATCCATATGGCACTTTCTCTGTCTCTTTGTCTCTGTTTCTCTCTCTTTCTCTCTCTCTCTCTTTCTCTCTCTTCTTTTTCTTGCTTTTCCTTTACCCTTGACCTTGCCTCCCTTCTCCTCTTCTTTCCTCTTTTCTCTATTCTCCTTTGTTTGAGTAAAAATATTATAATTTTGTTACAGAAGGAATTTGATAGGTTTCTTCTTTGTCCATATTTTCAAATAGTATATTAATATTGAACTAATTGATTGCTCTTTATATGCTAAGGAGAAATAATTTGTAAATCTGTCTATTCTATCAAATTTTTGTTTGTTTTTGTTTTGTTTTGTTTTTCCCCTTAGGAAGCTCCTTGATAATTTGTTCAATTTATATTTATTTTTAATTTATTTTGCTAACTTAAAATTATTTAAATATTACATTTCCTGCACTACTTATCTGGGAAATTTATATTTTTGTAAGTACTCATCATTTTCACTTAGATTGTCAGGTTTAAGAGCATATAATTGGGCAAAATAGATCCTAGTATGTGCTCTGATTTTATCTTTATTGATGATGCATTCATCCTTTTAGTTTTTGATATTAATATTTACCCAATTCTAATATATTTTTCTTCAATGGGCTCTTGTGTTTTTTTTTTCCATTTGGCAAATTTTGCTTCCTAAGTAGTTCAGCCATTGCCTTTTTGTGACTCATTTATCATTTGGACAATTCTGTTTTTTATTTTATATATTTATTTTTTTAATTAAATTAAATTAATTTTTTATTAATTTTATAATTACTTTTTTGACAGTACATATCCAAGGGTAATTTTTTACAACATTATCCCTTGTACTCACTTCTGTTCCGAATTTTCCCCTCCTTCCCCCTACCCCCTCCCTTAGATGACAGGCAGTCCTATACGTGTTAAATGTGTTATGGTGTATCCTAGATACAATATATGTGTGCAGAACCGAATTTCTTGTTCCACAGGAAAAATTGGATTCAGAAGTTAAAAGTAACCTGGGAAGAAAGACAAAAGAGCAAACAGTTTACACTCATTTCCCAGTGTTCCTTCTCTGGGTGTTGCTGATTCTGTCTATCATTGATCAACTGGAACTGAATTAGATTTTTCTCTATGTTGAAGATATCCACTTCAATCAGAATACATCTCCATACAGTATTGTTGTTAAAGTGTATAATGATCTCCTGGTTCTGCTCATTTCACTCAGCATCAGTTCATGTAAGTCTCTCCAAGCCTCTCTGTATTCATCTTGCTGGTCATTTCTTACAGAACAATAATATTCCACAACATTCATATACCACAATTTACCCAACCATTCTCCAAGTGATGGGCATCCATTCATTTTCTAATTTCTAGCCACTACAAAAAGGGCTGCCACAAACATTTTGGAACATATAAGTCCTTTTCCCTTCTTTAGTATTTCTTTGGGATATAAGCCCAGTAGTAGTACTGCTGGGTCAAAGGGTATGCACAGTTTGATAACGTTTTGGGCATAATTCCAGATTGCTCTCCAGAATAGTTGGATCCTTTCACAACTCCACCAACTATGAATCAGTGTCCCAGTTTTCCCTTAGCCCCTCCAATATTCAACATTATTTTATCCTGTCATCATAGCCAATCTGACAGGTGTGTAGTGGTATTTCAGAGTTGTCTTAATTTGTATTTCTCTGGTCAATAGTGATTTGGAACACTCTTTCAAATGAGTGGTAATAGTTTCAATTTCATTATCTGAAAATTGTCTGTTCATATCCTTTGACCATTTACCAATTGGAGAATGCTTTGATTTCTTATAAATTAGAGTCAGTTCTCCATATATTTTGGAAATTAGGCCTTATCAGAACCTTTAAAATAAAATATTTTCCCAATTTGTTATTTCCCTTCTAATCTTGTTTGCATTAGTTTTGTTGGTAGAAAAGCTTTTTAATTTAATGTAATCAAAATTTTCTATTTTGTGATCAGTAATGATCTCTAGTTCTCCTTTGGTCACAAATTCCTTCCTCCTCCACAAGTCTGAGAGGTAAAACTACCCTATGTTTCTCTAATCTATTTATGATCTCATTCTTTATGCCTAAATCATGGACCCATTTTGATCTTCTATGATGTTAAGTGTGGGTCCATATCTAATTTCTGCCATAGTAATTTCCAGTTTTCCCAGCAGTTTTTGTCAAATAATGAATTCTTATCCCAAAAGTTGTGATTTTTGGATTTATTAAACACTAGACTGCTATAGTTGTACACTATTTTGTCCTGTGAACCTAACCTATTCCACTAATCAACTAATATATTTCTTAGACAATACCAAATGGTTTGGTGACTGCTGCTTTATAATATAATTTTAGATGAGGTACAGGTAGGCCACCTTCATTTGATTTTTTTCCCTTAATTCCCTTTAAATTCACGACTTTTTGTTCTTCAATATGAATTTTGTTGTTATTTTTTCTAGGTCATTAAAATAGTTTCTTGGGAGTCTTATTGGTGTAGCACTAAATAAATAGATTAGTTTGGGGAGTATTGTCATCTTTATTATATTCGCTCGGCCTATCCAAGAGCACTTAATGTCTTTCCAATTATTTAAATCTGACTTTATTTTTGTGACAAGTGTTTTGTAATTTTGCTCATATAATTCCTGACTTTTCTTTGGTAGAAAGATCGACAAAAATTTTATATTCTCAACAGTTGTTTTGAATGGAATTTCTATTTGTATGTCTTGCTGTTGGATTTTGTTGGTGATGTATAAAAATGCTGAGGATTTATGTGGATTTATTTTGTATTCTGCAACTTTGCTAACGTTGTGAATATTTCTAATAACTTTTTTATTAGAATCTCTGGGGTTCTCAAAGTATACCATCATATCATCCGCAAAGAGTGATAGTTTGATTTCCTCATTACCTACTCTAATTCCTTTTTATCTCTTTCTTGACTCTTATTGCCAGGGCTAGCATTGCTAATACAATATTGAATAGTAATAGTGATAGTGGGCAACCTTGTTTCACTCCTGATCTTACTAGGAAAGGTTCCAGTTTATCCCCATTACATATGATGCTTACTGACAGTTTTAAATATATGCTGGGACACTACAGCAATCATGAATTTCAAATGATCACAACCAAAGAATTCTCAACACTTCACATTTAACCCTATAGTGCAATAATCTACCTATATTTAATATTAATATGTAACATGAGAAATTGAAAATTATATCCCCATAAATGATATGAACATGTCAAATCTTTTTTTTAATTAATTTTATAATTATAATTTTTGACAGTACATAGGCATGGGTAATTTTTTTCCAACATTATGCCTTGTATTCACTTTTCCAAATGTTCCCTTCCCTCCCTCTACTCCCTCCCCTAGATGACAGGCAATCCCATACATGTTAAATGTGTTACAGTATATCCTAGATACAATATATGTGTGTAAAACCAAATTTATTATTGCACGATAAGAACTGGATTCTGAAGCTATAAGTAGCCTGGGTAGAAAGATAATAGTGCAAACAGTTTACATTCAATTCCTAGTGTTCCTTCTCTGGGTGTAGCTGTTTCTGTCCATCATTGATCAACTGGAAATGAATTGGATCTTCTTTATGTTGAAGATATCCATTTCAATCAGAATATAGCTTCATATAGTATTGTTGTTGAAGTGTATAGTGATCTCCTGGTGCTGCTCATTTCACTCAGCATCAGTTCATGTAAGTCTCTCCAAGCCTCTCTGTATTCCTCCTGCTGGTCATTTCTTACAGAGCAATAATATTCCATAACATTCATTTCCAAAATATATAGAGAACTGTAATTTATAAGAAATCAAACCATTCTTCAATTGATAAATTGTCAAAGGATATTAACAGACAATTTTAAGAGGATAAAATTGAAATTATTTCCACTCATATGAAAGAGTGTTCCAAATCACTACTGATCAGAGAAATGAAAATTTAGACAACTCTGAGATACCACTACACACCTGTCAGATTGGCTAAAATGACAAAAAAAATAATGGTGAATGTTGGAGGGTATGTGGGAAAACTGGGACACTGATGATGCATTGTTGGTGGAGTTGTGAAAGAATCCAACCATTCTGGAGAGCAATTTGGAACTATGCCCCAAAATAATCAAACTATGCATACTTTGATCCAGCAGTGCTACTACTGGGCTTATATCCCAAAGAAATGCTAAAGAAGGGAAAGGGACCTGTATATGCCAAAATGTTTGTGGCAGCTCTTTTTGTAGTGGCTAGAAACTGGAAAATGGATGGATGCCCATCAGATGGGGAATGGTTGGGTAAATTATGGTATATGAATGTTATGAATATGTCAAATCTTTTTAAACAAACATTAAGTGAAGAGAAAAATGAAAATTCTAATTCATCTTTATACAGAAAGTACTAACAGCAAATGGATAGGGAGATTGAATGAATGCCTGGCCAAACTCAGGACTCAGCCCCAGGCAGCCCAGTCCAGATGCCATCCAACCTAGTGAAGTTGGAAATAAACAGAAGAATCACTAAGACATTGCATATTTAAAACACCAACTACTGAATGGACAACTGCACCAAGTGTCAGGCCATTCGTTCTGGAACAAATCGTTCAAGACAGGTCTTTACATCAAACTCTGCCTGCAGGAAAGTGGGAGTGGAGTGGGGCATTGAGAAGAAGGAGAAAACAGTATCTACTTTGTAGAGACAATGACTGCCACAAGCAGGCGTACAGGCCAAGCATCTTAGCAAAGATCAGAATCAGGATAATCCCCACAAATAGTTGGGGCTGCTATTCTGTCCCCTGAACATCAGCATCACCTATAATACCAATGGCAAAACCAGCTACCAGCCTGCTCAGACCCATGCTGAAGCCAGCTCCCAGCTGAATGAAGCTCTTGAACAGGGTGATTCCTGGTGTCAAAAGGTTTGCCGATGAGAACAGCCACCACAAGATCATAGATAGAAATTATACCAGCCATGACAACAGGAATGATTGACTTCGTGATTAGCTCAGGTCCTGTAACTGACATGGCTGCAATAACCAATCCCACTTTTTGCTGTATCAAAAGTTGAACCTTATGAAAAGCACTGAAGATCATGATGGCAAAGCACCCATGACGGTGAAGAAGAACATGTATTTGGACTTTTGGATATGTCTGCATGAGGTAGGTAGGCTGGAAGGTGAATGGGGTAAAGGGATAGAAGCAAGGGCACAGGGTTAGGTAATGAGTAAAGGATTGGAGGTCAGGCAGGTGGGTGGGACAGTGTGAATTCAGGAGGCCTCAAATTCAGAAGACTTTAATATCTCTTTCCAAAGGTGATTGATATTCCACCCTCTGTTTCTAGAATATTAGGACAGTTTTCCTTGATGAGCTCTTGAAAAATACTTTCCACATTCCTTTTTTTAAGTCATGACCTACAACTAGACCAATTATTTTTAAATTGTTCCCCTGGAATTATTTTCCAAGTTGGTTGTTTTTCCAGTGGGGTATTTTACATTTTCTTCAATTTTTTCATTCTTTTAAATTTCTTTTGCTAATTCTTGGGGTCTCATAGAGTCATGAACTTTGATTTGTTCCATTCTGATTTTTAATGTTTATTCTCCTGATAGCATTTGTATCTGTTTTTCCATTATTGTTTTTACTTCTATCAGTATATTATTCAACATATTAATTTTTCTATTTTTAATGTCTTCTATATTCAATCTAAAATAATTTTCATCTTTTTCTTACAATGTTTTTCTTCCTTTAAAAACATGTAACTAGCTCACATTTTATCACTTTTAACATTAGGGTATTATCAGCTAAATATTTTTTCTCCAATTTTGATTTAATTTCAGGATTTTAAATTTTCTTTCATTTATTTTGTTTGTATTGTGTTGCTATCTTGATTTTTGTCACTTTATTTCATTCCCAAAATAAATCCTTTAGTGTTACCTCAATCTATATGTGCATGTGTGTGTAAAGAAAAGGAAGTGAAGCGGGAGTTCCGGCCAAGATGGCGGCGTGGAGGCAGACAGCTGCTTGAGCTCCTCGTTTTCTCTCAGAACTTACTTCATGACAAGCCTCTGACTTAATGCTTGACCCAGAAAGAAATCCACAAATTATCACCAAGAGAAGACATCCTTGAAAGTCGCCAGAAAAGGTCTGTGTTTGTTTGGGGGAGGGTCAATCAGACTGGGTGCAGACTGAGGGCAGACAGCCAGAGCAAGACAGGCAGCTCACACAGCTCAGACCAGAGGGGGAGGGGTGTGATCTCTGCCGTTTCTGCGAAAGGGCTTTTGCCCCAGTGTGGATGCTCCATCTTGGCAGCAAGCCAGGAGCAGCAGAGAGGGTGTAAACACGGGAGGTGAAGATTAAAACCCCAGAAAGCCAGCGTCTCTCAGAGCCCGGCCACCCCCAGCCCCCACCTGGACTGACTCGGTGCGTTCTCGGAGCCTCAGAGCGCAGACTCAGTACAGTCATTGCTGTTCTGTTAGTGGCTCTCTGCTGCCCTACCCCCAGTCTGTAGAGGAAGCCCATTAATACCATCCAGCCCTATCCCCCGCAAAACAGACCAATTGTTTCTCTTGTCAGTTTGTTTTCTTTGATTCCTACTCTGACAAAATGAACAAAAAATTCAAAAGGGCTCTCACCATTGACGGCTTCTGTGTGGAGAGGGAGCAGACTTCAAATGCTGAGGAGACTAGGAACAGACTGTCCCCAGATGTATCCCCTGGGAGGGATATAAGCTGCTCCTCAATACAAAGGAACCTCATAGAGGAAATCAAAAAGGCTCTCACAAGAGAGCTGGAAGAGAAATGGGAAAAGGAAAGGGAAGCTTGGCAAGAGAACCTGGAGAAGTCATCCCATGCATTCAAAGACAGAATGGATAAAGAAATCAAATCATTGAGAAACAAGATTAGTGAGCTGGAAAAGGTAAACAACTCCAAGGAAAACAGGATTAGTGAGCTGGAAAAGGTAAACAACTCCAAGGAAAACAGGATTAGAGAGCTGGAAAAAGAAATCAGCTCTCTAAAAAATAAAATGGATAAAATGGAAAAAAATTCCATAGAAGATAAAAACTCAATTGGACAATTACAAAGAGATATAAAAAAAGTGAGTGAAGAAAATACATCATTGAAAATTAGACTGGAACAAGTAGAAATGAATGACTCAAGGAGAAACCAAAGGGAGTCAAGCAAAACCAGAGAAATGAAACAATTGAAAAGACTGTCAAGTACCTTACCAGAAAGACAACAGACCTGGAAAACAGATCCAGGAGAGACAATTTGAGAATAATCGGACTCCCTGAAAAATGGGAGGAAAAAAAGAGCTTGGACACCATTTTCGAGGAAATTATCAAAGAGAACTGCCCAGACGTTTTGGAAACAGAGGGTAAAATAGACATTGAGAAAATTCATCGATCACCTACTGAAAGGGACCCTAAAATCAAAACGCCAAGAAATATAGTGGCCAAGTTCAAGAACCATCAGACAAAGGAAAAGATATTGGAAGCTGCTAGAAAAAAACAATTCAGATATGGAGGATCCACAATAAGGATAACACAGGATCTAGCAGCATCCACATTAAAAGAACGCAGGGCCTGGAACATGATATTCCGAAAGGCTAAGGAACTTGGTATGCAGCCAAGAATAACTTACCCAGCAAGAATGAGCATCGTTTTCCAGGGAAGAAGATGGACATTTAACGAAATAAATGAATTCCATCTATTTTTGATGAAAAAACCAGACCTACATAAGAGGTTTGATCTTCAAATACAGAACTCAAGAGACTTCTAAAAAAGGTAAAAAGAAATCTTGAGAACTATACTTCTGTCAAAAAAATATGTAAAGAACATATGTACAATTTGTCTTAGAAACTAGAGGTGGAAAGGAGATTATATCATAAAAAAGTATAAAGTGGTGGTACTACATCTCATGAAGAGGCAAAGGTAACCTATTATATCTGAGAGAAAGAAAGGAGGGAGATGAACATAGCGTGTATCAATAGACATATTCGATTTATGGTGAAACTTCTTCCACTTCATTGAAAAGTGAAAGGGAAGGAGTAAGCTAAGGGGAAGGGAATACAGTAATTTCGAGGAAAAGGGGTAAAATAAGGGGAGGATCTTTAAGGTGGGGGAGGGATCCTAAAAAGGGAGGGCTGTGAAAAGCAAGTGGTGTTTACCAGTTTAATACTGGATAGGAGGGTAAAAGGGAAGGAAAGGGGAAAAGCTTAAGCAGGGGTTAATAGGATGGCAAGCAATATAGAATTAGTCCTTCTAACCATAAATGTGAATGGGGCAAACTGCCTCATAAAGAGGAAGCAGTTAGCAGACTGGATTAAAAGTCAGAATCCTACTATATGTTGTTTACAGGAAACACACCTGAAACAGGATGAGACATTCAAACTAAAAGTAAAAGGGTGGAGCAGAATCTATTATGCTTCAGGCAAAACCAAAAAAGCAGGAGTAGCCATCCTCATCTCAGATCAAGCAAAAACAAAAATTGATCTAATTAAAAGAGATAAGGAAGGGCATTATATCCTGCTAAAGGGAAGCATCAATAGTGAAGCAGTATCAATATTAAACATGTATGCACCAAGTGGTGCAGCATCTAAATTCTTAAAAGAGAAATTAAGAGAGCTGCAAGAGGAAATAGATAGCAAAACTATAATAGCGGGAGATCTCAACCTTGCACTATCAGAATTAGATAAATCAAACCACAAAATAAATAAGAAAGAAGTCAAAGAGGTAAATAGAATACTAGAGAAGTTTGATATGATAGATCTTTGGCGAAAGCTAAATGGAGACAGAAAGGAATATACTTTCTTCTCAGCAGTTCATGGAACCTATACAAAAATTGATCATATACTAGGGCATAAAAACCTCAAAATCAAATGCAGTAAGGCAGAAATAGTAAATGCATCCTTTTCAGACCATAATGCAATCAAAATAACATTTAATAAAAAGCCAGGGGAAAATAGACCAAAAAATAATTGGAAACTAAATAATCTTATACTAAAGAATGATTGGGTAAAACAGCAAATCATAGACATAATTAATAACTTCACCCAAGAAAATGACAATAATGAGACATCATACCAAAATGTGTGGGATACAGCCAAAGCAGTAATTAGGGGAAGTTTTATATCTCTACAGGCCTACCTGCATAAAATAGAGAAAGAGAGGGCCAACGAATTGGGTTTACAACTAAAATTGCTAGAAAAGGAACAAATTAAAAACCCCCAGACAAACACAAAACTTGAAATTCAAAAAATAAAAGGTGAGATTAATAAAATTGAAAGTAAAAAAACTATTGAATTAATTAATAAAACTAAGAGTTGGTTTTATGAAAAAACCAACAAAATAGACAAACCCTTAGTAAACCTGATTAAAAAAAGGAAAGAGAAAAAGCAAATTGATAGTCTTGAAAATGAAAAGGGTGAACTCACCACTAATGAAGAGGAAATTAGAACAATACTTAGGAGCTACTTTGCTCAACTTTATGCCGATAAATTCGATAACTTAAAAGAAATGGAAGAATACCTTCAAAAATATAGCTTGCCCAGATTAACAGAGGAAGAAGTAAGTAGTCTAAATAGTCCCATCTCAGAAAAAGAAATAGACCAAGCTATTAACCAACTTCCTAAGAAAAAGTCCCCAGGACCAGATGGATTTACAGGTGAATTCTACCAAACATTTAAAGAACAACTAACTCCAATGCTATGTAAACTATTTGAAAAAATAGGGATTGAAGGAGTCCTACCAAATTCCTTCTATGACACAGACATGGTACTGATACCTAAACCAGGTAGATCGAAAACGGAGAAAGAAAACTATAGACCAATTTCCTTAATGAATATTGATGCTAAAATCTTAAATAAGATATTAGCAAATAGACTTCAGAAAATCATCCCCAGGATAATACACTATGACCAAGTGGGATTTATACCAGGAATGCAGGGCTGGTTTAATATTAGGAAAACTATTAGTATAATTGACCATATTAATAATCAAATTAATAAAAACCATATGATCATCTCAATAGATGCAGAAAAGGCATTTGATAAAATCCAACATCCATTCCTACTAAAAACGCTTGAGAGTATAGGAATAAATGGACTATTCCTTAAAATAATAAGGAGCATATATTTAAAACCTTCAGTAAACATCATATGTAATGGTGATAAACTAGAACCTTTCCCTGTAAGATCAGGAGTGAAACAAGGTTGCCCACTATCACCATTACTATTCAATATAGTACTAGAAACTCTAGCCTTGGCAATAAGAGCTGAGAAAGAGATCCAAGGAATTAGAGTAGGAAATGAAGAAATCAAATTGTCACTTTTTGCAGATGACATGATGGTATACTTAGAGAACCCCAAAGACTCTGCTAAAAAGCTATTAGAAATAATTCAGAATTTTAGCAAAGTCGCAGGATACAAAATAAATCCACATAAATCCTCAGGATTTTTATACATTACCAACACAATCCAACAGCAAGAGATACAAAGAGAAATTCCATTCAAAATAACAGTCGATAGTATCAAATATTTGGGAATATATCTACCAAAGGAGAGTCAGGAATTATATGAGCAAAATTACAAAACACTTGCCACAAAAATAAAGTCAGATTTAAATAATTGGAAAGACATTCAATGTTCTTGGATAGGCCGAGCGAATATAATAAAGATGACAATACTCCCCAAACTAATCTATTTATTTAGTGCTATACCAATCAGACTCCCAAGAAACTATTTTAATGACCTAGAAAAAATAACAACAAAATTCATATGGAAGAATAAAAGGTCGAGAATTGCAAGGGAACTAATGAAAAAAAAGTCAGAGGAAGGTGGTCTAAGTGTACCTGATTTAAAGCTATATTATAAAGCAACAGTCACCAAAACCATTTGGTATTGGCTAAGAAATAGACTAGTTGATCAGTGGCATAGGTTAGGTTCACAGGACAAGATAGTGAATAAAAATAGCAATCTAATCTTTGACAAACCCAAAGATCCCAAATTTTGGGATAAGAATTCATTATTTGACAAAAACTGCTGGGAAAACTGGAAATTAGTATGGCAGAAACTAGGCATGGACCCACATTTAACACCACATACTAAGATTAGATCAAAATGGGTCCAAGATTTAGGCATAAAGAACGAAATCATAAATAAATTGGAGGAACATGGGATGGTTTACCTCTCAGACTTGTGGAGGAGGAAGGAGTTTGTGTCCAAGGGAGAACTAGAGACCATTATTGATCACAAAATAGAACATTTTGATTACACCAAATTAAAAAGTTTCTGCACAAACAAAACTAATGCAAACAAGATTAGAAGGGAAGTAACAAATTGGGAAAAAATTTTTACAGTGAAAGGTTCTGATAAAGGCCTCATCTCCAAAATATACAGAGAATTGACTTTAACTTATAAGAAATCAAGCCATTCTCCAATTGATAAATGGTCAAAGGATATGAACAGACAATTTTCAGATGATGAAATTAAAACTATTTCCACTCATATGAAAGAGTGTTCCAAATCACTATTGATCAGAGAAATGCAAATTAAGACAACTCTGAGGTATCATTACACACCTGTCAGATTGGCTAAGATGACAGGAACAAATAACGATGAATGTTGGAGGGGCTGTGGGAAAACTGGGACACTGATGCATTGTTGGTGGAGTTGTGAAAGAATCCAACCATTCTGGAGAGCAATCTGGAATTATGCCCAAAAAGTTATCAAAATGTGCATACCCTTTGACCCAGCCATACTACTACTGGGCTTATACCCCAAGGAACTACTAGAGAAGGGAAAGGGTCCTGTATGTGCCAAAATGTTTGTGGCAGCCCTTTTCATAGTGGCTAGAAGCTGGAAGATGAATGGATGTCCATCAATTGGAGAATGGTTGGGTAAACTATGGTATATGAATGTTATGGAATATTATTGTTCTATAAGAAATGACCAACAGGAGAAATACAGAGAGGCTTGGAGAGACTTACATCAACTGATGCTGAGTGAAACGAGCAGAACCAGAAGATCATTATACACTTCAACAATGATACTGTACGAGGATGTATGGTGATGGAAGTGGATTTCTTCAACATAGAGAAGAACTAATCCAATTCCAATTGATTAATGATGGACAGAACCAGCTACATCCAGAAAAGGAACACTGGGAAATGAATGTAAACTGTTATTTTTACCTTCTGAATCCAATTCTTCCTGTGCAACAAAAAATTCGGTTCTACACACATATATTGTATCTAAATTATACTGTAATATATTTAACATATATAAGACTGCTTGCCATCTGGGGGAGGGGGTTGGGGGAGGAAGGGAAAAAATCTGAATAGAAGTAAGTGCAAGGGATAATGTTGTAAAAAATTACCCATGCATATGTACTGTCAAAAAATGTTATAATTATAAAATAAAATAAAAAATTAAAAAAAGAAAAAAAAAAAAAAAAAAAGAAAAGGAAGTGAAAATGTTTATTATAATACTAGAAATTGTGATATTTAATGATTTGACATCTTTTCTCACTTTTATATTATATTTTATTATTTACTTTTTAAAATACTTTTCTTTTTAATTTTGAGTTCTAAATTCTCTATCTTCATCCCATACCCTCCTGCACTTACTGAGAAGACAAGGAATATATTTGTTGCTATATATGTGAAAACATGCAGAACATATATCCGTATTAGCCACATTAAAAAAAAAAAAAAAACAAGAAAAATTAAAAAGTGGAAAAAATTTACTTCAATTTACAGTAAGTGTTTATCAATTCTCTTTCTCAGACCTGGATAGCATATTTTCATCAAACAATTCTTTGGAATTGTCTTAGATCATTTTATTGATTATAGTAGACATGTCTTTGACAGTTGATTATCATTACAATGTTTCTATTATTGTTCACAAGGATCTCCTGGTTCTTTTCACTTCATTTTGCATCAATTCCTATAGATCTCACCAAGTTTTTTGGTCTTTTTTTTTTTTTTTTTTCCTGAAACAAACCCCCTGGTCATTTCCTGTAGCACAATAGTACTACATTGGAATCATATACTAGAATTTGTTCAACTATTCCCCAATTCATGAGCATCCAC
The DNA here is from genome assembly GCF_048593235.1 of Sminthopsis crassicaudata. Lineage (NCBI taxonomy): Eukaryota > Metazoa > Chordata > Mammalia > Dasyuromorphia > Dasyuridae > Sminthopsis > Sminthopsis crassicaudata. The sequence goes on along the minus strand of NC_133618.1, from coordinate 98,695,290 downwards.
TCAATTTCCAATTTTTGCCACTACAAAATATTACTTGCTCAGGACTTAAAACGTGTATATTTATGGAGGCCAGATTTTAACTTAGGTCTTTCTGACTCTAGGCTTGGTGCTATATCCACTGAATTACCTAGCTGCTCTAACTCATCCCCTTGAACATTTTTTTTTCATTTATGAGAGTTGTGAGGTTCTATTAGAGTTGTTTCAGTTTGTCTTTCTTTAATCAATAGTGATTTATAGTTATTTATAACTCTTGTTTATAATACTATACATTGATTTAATTTTTTCTTCTGAAACTTTATATCCCTTAACAATTTATCAGTTGGAGAATAACTATTGTTTTTATGAATTTGACTTCATTCTATATCGAGTATATAATTGAGAAATGAGGTCTTTATCATATAATCTTTTTAAAAAATATTACTATGGTACAAATAAGGAAAATGTATTTTCCCTGATTATCCCTTTCTTATTACGTCTATTTTTGCTTTTGCTTTGTCTGAAATCATAATTGCTATCTTTGATTTTTTTTTACCTAAGATGAAGCATATTATATGCTGCTCTTGTCCTTTATTTTAAGTCTGTATATGTCTTTCTGATCCAAGTGTGTTTTTTTACAAGTTAACATTATTGAATTCTGATTTCTAATCAATTGTTCTATCCAATTCTATTTTATGGGTAAGCTCATCTCATCCACATATATCATTATGATCACTTTTGTTTGTTTGATTTTTTCTCTATCCCTCCCTTTTATCATTCTCCTTTCCTTTATCTTATGCCTTCCAGTCCTATTTCTCTATTTGATAAGTTACATTTATATCCTCAACTGAGTATGTTGGTATCTATTCTTTCCTCTTTAAAGCAATTATTGTTATAAGAATGAGATTAAAGCATTATCCACCCTTACTATTTTCCTCTCCACTACAAAATATCTTTCTCTTGTGTGAGAAAATTTCCCTCTTCTATTCCTTCCTTTCCCCTTCTCCCAGCACATTACACTCTCTCACCCATTTATTTATTTAAAAAAAAACATACTTTTTTATTTGTAGCTCATACCATCATCTACCTCTATCCATGTCCTATCTATGTAAATTCCTTTTAGCTGCCTTAATAATGATGAAGTTCTTAGAAGTTATATATTTCATCTTTTGATATAGGAATGTTAATACTTTAAATTTTTTGAGACCCTTACAATTATTGTTTTATGTTTATGCTTCTCTTGACTCCTGTTTTTAAGGTCAAATATTCTATTCAGCTCTGGTCTTTTCATTAGAACTACCTAAATGTTCCCTGTTTCATTAAATATTATTTTTTCTCCAGAAGAATTATATTGAATATTGTTGAGATTATTCTTGGGTGTAATGTTAGCTCCTCTATTTTCCAAAATGTTACAGTCCAAGCCTGCTATTCCTTTAACATCTAAGTTCTTAAATCTTATGTGATCATGAATGTAGCTTCATGACATTTTAATTATTTCTGGCTGAAATTATCCAATTGATACATGGTGAAAGATATGAACAGACAAATTTCAGATGAAGAAATTGAAACTATTTCTATCCATATGAAAAAATTCTCCAAGTCATTATTAATCAGAGAAATGCAAATCAAGACAACTCTGAGACACCACTACACATGCATCAGATTGGCTAGAATGACAGGGAAATATAATGCAAAATGTTGGAGGGGATGTGGGAAAATTGGGACACTGATGCATTGTTGGTGGAATTGTGAATACATCTAGCCACTCTGGAAAGTGATTTGGAATGATGCTCAAAAAGTTATCAAACTGTATACACCCTTTGATCCATAAGTGTTATTACTGGGCTTATATCCCAAAGAGATCTTAAAGAAGGGAAAAGGACCTGTATAAGCAAAAATATTTGTGGCAGCTCTCTTTGTAGTGGCTAGAAACTAGAAACTAGGTGGATGCCCATCAATTGGAGAATGGCTGAATGAATTGTGGTATATGAATGTTATGGAATACTATTGTTTTGTAAGAAATGACCAACAGGATGAGTTTGGAAAGGCATGGAGAGACTTACATGAACTGATGCTAAGTGAAAAGAGCAGGACCAGGTGATCATTATATAATTCAACAACCATACCATATGGTGATCAATTTTGATGCATGCGGCTCTATTCAACGAGATGAATAAAATCAGTTCCATTTGTTCAATATTGAATAGCACCAATGACACCCAGCAAAAGAAGTCTGCGAAATCAGTGTGAACCACTACATAGCATTTCCAATCCCTCTATTTTTGTCTGCTTGCATTTCTGATTTCTTTCACAGGTTAATTGTACATTATTTCAAAGTCCAATTCTTCTTGTGCAGCAAAATAACTTATGGATATGTATACACATATTGTATTTAACATATACTTTAACATATTTAACATGTATTAGTCTACCTTCCATCTGGGGGAGGGGAGGGAGGAGGGGAAAATTGGAAGAAAATATTTTTCAACTGTCAATGCTGAAAAATTACACATGCAAATATCTTGTAAATAAAAAGGTATAATAAAATTATTTCTGGCTGATTAAAATATATATTCTCTTTGACCTTGGAGCTCTAAGTTTTCAATAAATGTGTTTTTGGGACCTCTTTCACAAGACAATTCTTTCAATTTTTGTTTTTTACTTTCTGGATCAAAGATATTAAGGCAATTTTCCTTGATATTTATTTTTAACATAATGTCTAAGCTCTTTCATTTGTCATGGCTTTTTTCCTAGTCTGATAATTTTTAAGTTGTTTCTCATCAATTTTCAAAGTAATGAGATATTTCATCTTTTCTTCTTTTTTTTCACCATCCCTTTGACTTCATTTTATTGTTTCTTGATATCTCATGGAACCATTAGCTTCCACTACACTAATTCTAATTTTTAAGCAATAGCTTTCTTTTATGACATTTTGTAACTCCTTTTCCCTTTGGACAATTCTGTTTTTTAAGGAATTTTTTCTTCATTGACTTTTTGTACCTGTTTTATCATTAGCCAACTTTGCTTTTTTTAAAGTTCCCTCCTTCCCATTTTTGGTATCTCTTTTTTAAGATATTCTCTTTTCATAATTGTGCTTCATTCTCTTTTATTTTCCAATTTTGCCTCTTCCACTAATCTATTCTTTTAATGTCTTTAGTACTTTTTATTGTGATTGTGTTTAATTAACATTTTTTCAAGACTTTGTTTAAGGCTATTTCCTATTATTTTCTTTTTCTGAATTTATGTTTGTCTTCTCCATTGTCATAATAGTTTGTTTTTATGGTAAATTTGTTGTTATTGTTTACATATGTACATTTTTTCATCCTATTCCTTGATATTGAAGCATATATGCCAAAATTGGGCTCTGATTATCTGAAGGTGGAGAAATACTTTTCCAAGTTTCAGCTTTTAATATGCTGCTATTTTCATATATAATCCTCAGGGTCTGCAAGTTTTCAAAGTTGGACTGATGTGGGGGTAAGATGTGGTCAACACTCTCCTGGTAAGTCTTACTTTTTACCCATGAACAGACCTTGGTCCCTTGCAATCAAAAATGCTAATAATGCTTTTTACTTTGGAACCAAGACCAGAGCCTCTATTTCATTTTTATCTATGCTGGAACTGCAACCCAGAACTGTGTATATAAAATTGCCAAGCAGTACTTAATCTCAGAAAATGATATCCTTCAATCTCTTTCTGCTCAGTTGTCTGACCATTTTACCATCTTTGATGTAAGAACTTTTAAAAATGTTATTTCTGTTTCCACTGTTGTTCATGACACATATATGGGCTCCACTTAGGCTTCCACTCTACTTTCACTAACTTCTCCTGAGTTCCAAATTTTCTCATTCCTGAAAAAACTGTTAGTTTAAATTTTTATTGGCTGTGCAATTGCAAAATTTGATTTGAGACATTACTTTAATACATTTTTTGTTTGGAGAATGAAAAATTTATATTGTTTTCCTTTTATTAAGCATCTTGAATCACCCTTACTCCCTTCATCATTCTTAACAATAATTGTATAATATATACATATAAAACATGTAAAATATATACATATACACATATGACACATATATTACATATACATATATAACACATATATTATATATGATAATATATTATATGTTATATAAATATATAATTTTTATTAAATGTCTCATATATTTCATTATTTAGAGTGTCATTTTACTTTTAGATCTTTTTTCATTTAGTTATTTTATTGTTTACTCTTTATTATTTTAAATTCTAGAAGGAATATGTTTACTATTTCCCCTCTATCAGTTATGAATTCTTTTTCCTTAAGTACATGATTATTTTTTTGTAAAAATCATTGATATTGATATTTTAGCTTTATTGAAATTTTTCTTCATTCTTTTTATTTTGTTTCAGTAATTCTCAATGTCACATAGAGTCATTAGATTTCATTTCCTCAATTCTCATTTTTAAGGAATGATTTTCTTTAATTAGTTTTTGTGCCTCCTTTTCCATTTGGCTAATTCTAATTTTTAAGGAATTGTTTTGTTCAGTGGATTTTTCCCCATTTCACCAACATTTCTCAAATTACATTTTTTTCTTTCATACTCTTAACAAACAAAGACATAATAATGAATATACTTTTTTAGATCCTGACTAAATCACCATCACAGGAAAATCCTGCTTCCAAATTTTGTTTTGTTCATCTATATTGTAGTAGTCTCATAATCATTTTGTTTACCTCAATGCTGACTCACATAGTTAGAGAAATCAATACAGATTTCCCTTTAAAAATTCTACTCTTGGGGCATGAGAGTGGCAAATGATAGAGGACCAACCCTGAAGTCAGGAGGACCTGAGTTCAAATCTGGCCTCAGATACTTAACTTCCTAACTGTGTGACCCTAAGGAAGTCACTTAACCCCAATTATCTCAGCAAAAGAGTAATTCTACTCTTTATATTTATTAATTTTTCTGATCTTCATTTTACTCCACTTCATCCACAGAAATATTATTATTGCTTTCTCATTCTCTTTCATAACTATTCATAGGATCCGTGATGTACAGAAATTCAGAATCAGAAAGCACATTAGTAAAAATTTAATTCAACATATACATAAAAACATCTTCTGCAAAGTCAACAGTAAAACATATTTTTTCATGAAGATCTCCATTGAGGAAAAAATTATTACCTTAGAAGGAAGCACATTTCCTCTTTGGATATTGAATTAAATGTCTTTACAATTATCCTAACCCTTCCAGTTCTCCTTGCTGAAGGCAAATAGAATATCCTCCCTTGACATACCACTTCAGATACTTGAAGTTGAATACTTCAATTATATGTCTATATTTCATTTACCCCATTTGCCAGGCCAAAATCCTAGTTTCTTCCACTAGTCTCCTTCCCAAAAATTTCTTGAGTCTTTTTTGACTTTTTAACTTACTCACAATTGAGCAAAATAGTGTAGATTTTTTTCTGAGTAGAGAAAGACTTTAATAAGACCATCAATTTGATATTTTGGGAACTTGTGCTATTTTAATGCAGCAAAGAATATGGGATCCCTCTTGGATACTATATCACACTTATCCATCCTATTGTAGCCCAATAAATTATCCATTTTTGCCAAAAAAAAAAAAAAAAAAAAAAAAAAAGCACTGTTTTATACTTATGCTTTAGCAAATTTTAGAACCCACATATAAATCACATTTATTCCAGTTAAAATTGATAAAGTTCAAGACAATTTGGCCCCAAATTCCAACTTGTCAATACCTTTGGAAATTATAATTAGTTATCCATTGTGTTAGGTATTTCTCCCAAAAGTGTAATGATTGAAAATTCAATAAGCAAGCAATTTAAGACAATTTTCCAGGTCATCGAGACACTTTTAAAATAGTACTCAGGAAAGTATGATCCCTATGGGACTCCTCTGGAGTCCACTTTTAAGTTGACCTAAAAACTTTAATAATTGCTTTTTGGGTCAAGTACTACTAGTTACTTTCACATTTATCTAATTGTGTTATAAATTAACTAACATATTTTCATTTTCCTATAAGAGTAGAATGATTTTATCACCTTTACACAAAATACCCTGATTACCTTTGATTTTTTTGTGTTAGAATTGTTCAAATTAATAATAGCTAGTGAAACTATAGCTTTTCATTGTTTATTAAGCTAATTTGGATATGAATATGCTACTTCACCCACACATATACATATACATATACATATACATATACATATACATATACATATACATATACATATACATATACATATATATATGTATACATATACATATACATATACATATACATATGTATATGTATACATATACATATACATATACATATACATATACATATACATATACATATATATATATATATATATAATAGGGTAATGATCATAGCAATGATAATGTAGATTATGTCAACAATCATGATATTTTGTATTGGAAAACAAATTTTCTTCATTTTGTGAAATTTCATATCACAACCCTTTCTATCTCTCTCATAGTGAAAATGTATTTAATTATTCATACAATTGTCATTGCTATATGACAAGAGTTTTCATAATTTCCTATTATTTAAAATTGGAGTTCCTGGAAGCAGACAATTATTTAGCTGTCTTCTTTTGTGACTTGAAATTGTAATTCTTGTCTGTTGGAACTTCTGTGGTTTAAGATATCAGTATTTTTTTTTTAATTTTTTCCTGATATTTTTGTATGATTTATTGAAGTATTGTGTTCTAGAATTATGTTTATGTTTTGTGGATTTTTCTTTATTGTTCTCATGACAAACTTAATTTGCATGTCAACATGGAGTAATATGAATGTGTTTGTTTTTTTTAGAAATTAAAGTATTTGTTTTTTAATCTACCTAATATTCCTTATTAAAACACTATATGTTCTTATATATTTTATATAAATATATATATACACACACACACACACATATATATATATATATATATATATATAATAAGAATTAAAACCCTATACTAGATGAAGGTTATGGAATATTATTGCTCTGTAAGAAATGACCAGCAGGAGGAATACAGAGAGGCTTGGAGAGACTTAAATCAACTGTTGCTGAGTGAATTGAGAAGAACCAGAAGATCACTATACACTTCAACAACAATACTGCATGAGGATGTATTCTGATGGAAGTGGACATCTTCAACATAAAGAAGATCCAACTCACTTCCAGTTGATCAATGATGGACAGAAATAACTATACCCAGAGAAGGAACACTGGAAGTGAATGTAAATTGTTAGCACTACTGTCTATCTACCCAGGTTACTTATACCTTCGGAAGCTAAAAATTAATGTGCAACAAGAAAAAGGTATTTACACACATATATTGTATCTAGGTTATATTATAACACATGTAAAATGTATGGGATTACCTGCCATCGGGGGGAGGGAGTGGAGGGAGGGAGGGGATAATTTGGAAAAATGAATAAAAAAAATAAATATAAAACCCTATACTAGAATATAATTCTAGAATGTAAATTGATGTATTAACATTACCACTTTTGTGTGAATTCATCAGTTTCCTTTATATTATATTTTAGAGGTGTAAATTCATTTTCCCCTTGAATTTTAAAATATTTTTCAACCATTTTGATATTTCTTATAGCTATTTTTTACTTTTTCCTTAAGATGCAGGTAGTAAATATTTCATTATTATGTATTTTTCTTAGAAATTGTTTCTTTAGGGCGGAGCCAAGATGGTGGAGAAGAAACACACAACTCTGTGAACGTCCTTACTCCCTCACAACCAATTAGATAAATCAGCCTCAGAAATAGCCCTGGACTGATAGATACCACAAGGACTGGAAGCAAGACTTACCAGCTGAAGAGAATCTGGAGTTTCAACAGAAAAGGTCAATTCCCAGGGGAGGAAGAAGAGAGGCCAGCACAGACGGCTGGGTGCTAGCATACTGCGCCAATTGCTCTGGAAAGGGCTCTGGGATCAGAGAAGCCACTGAGATAAAGGAATCTGGCACAGGCTGTTAGCTCTTCTATGCTTATAATATAGCAGTTCAGAAGGGAAATCTAAACACTTTAAAAATTCAGATAGATTAGAGTTTCCCCGGATCCTGGGGGGTGACTTAGCAGATCTCGGCACCAGGGGGTGTGGCCTCAGCCCCCACCTAAGACTAGTTAAGAGATTGACAAGTGGGCAGATACAGCCCAAGGCAACACACACAGCCTAGCTTAGCTGGAGGGGGTGGAACTCAGGTGTGGAACTCACCTCAAGAAGTCCCAGAGAAGCTGAACCTTTGAACTAGGGATCGCGGTTCCTGGCAGACACTTCCAGTTTGAGCGCAGGGGCTTTTCACGTCACCTGCTGAAGACATCCATGCCCCACCAGGAAGCATAGGCTGGGCTTTGTGCCTTCTTTACTTCAATCTCAAAAGTCAGGGAAGCCACTAGAACACAACTCCCTCAAGGCACAGCAGTGCTAGTCACCTCTGAGGCAATTCCAGGGAGGGGGTGGGGAACTCTCTCCCAGAGCTCTATCTTAGCTCAGGCCCAAGAGCCGCTGCATCCATCCCATCTGGGAGGAAGCTGGTAAAGAAGTAAATAAATAACTTCCTACCCCAGGGACAGACCCCAAAAGATTTTTTAAATATGAACAAAAAAGCCAGAAAAACCATAGATTCCTTCTACACAGAGAAAGAGCGGGTATCCAACCCCGAGGAAGTTAACAGCAAAGAATCAGCAGATAACAACCTAAAGGGGAACGATTCCTGCCCCCCATCACATAACTCTCTCCTAGAAGAGGCTATTAAAAAGTTAAGAGATTTTGAAGAAAAATGGGGAAAGGAAAGGGAAGCAATGATAGAGAATAACAACATCCTGAAATTGGAGTTGGAAAAAATAAAGAATTCACAGGAGATGCAGGGAAACAAAATTTGTGAATTAGAAAAGATTAAAAAATCACAGGAAAGTAGGATTTCTGAATTAGAAAAGAAAATAAAATCTCAAGAAAATAGAATTTCTGAATTGGAAAAAGAAAATAATTCTCAAAAAAAAATTAGGGAAATGGAAAAAAATTCAATAGAGCAAAATAATTCATTTAAAAACGAAATTGGGCATTTACAAAAAGAACTAAAAACTGTGAAAGAAGAAAATAACTCCTTAAAAGTCAGGATGGAACAAATAGAAATGAATGATTCACAGAGAACCCAAGAATCAGTCAAACAAAACAAAAAAAAAAAAAAATGAGAAGCTGGAGAACAACGTCAAATACTTACTGGGAAAATCTATAGACCTGGAAAATAGATCTAGGAGAGATAATCTGCGGATTATTGGACTTCCAGAAAACTATGACCAAAAAAAGAGCCTAGATTCTATTTTACAGGAAATTACCAAAGAGAACTGTCCAGAGATAATAGAAACAGAAGGGAAAGTAGATGTGGAAAGAATTCATCTAACTCCTTCTGAAATAGACCCTAAAAAAAGAACACCATGGAATATAGTGGCTAAGCTATAGAATTACCACACAAAGGAGAAAATCCTGCAAGCAGCTAGAAAAAAACAATTTAAATACCAAGGTGCCACAATAAGGGTCACCCAAGATCTGGCTGCCTCCACATTAAAAGATAGAAGGGCCTGGAACCTGATAATCTGAAAGGCAAAAGATCAAGGATTGCAACCAAGAATGAACTACCCACCTAAGTTTAGCATCTTTTTCCATGGAAGAAGATGGTCATTCAATGATACAGAGGAATTCTATATGTTTCTAAGAAAAAAAGCAGACTTAAACAAAAAATTTGATCTACATCCACAAGACTGAAGAGAAACAGAAAAAGGTACACAGAACCCTTGAGAACTGTAACTCTGTTGTGGGTATATAAAAAGTACTCAAGGATAATTTGATTTTACTGATATAAAAGAAAAAAAGGGGGGTGTAGTAAAGGGAAGAAGGTCGTTTCAGAAAAAGGGGAAGGAATGATAAAAAGAGGGAAACTACATCCCAGGAAGAGGCATAGAAAATACACCATATCTGAGGGAATTTAGTAAGGGGGAGAATCCTTGTGTGAATCTTACTCTCATCAGGAGAGGCTCAAACAGTAAATAATTAACATATTTGTTTTTCAGAGAATTTTCTCTCACCTCATTAAAAGGGGGAAGAGAAAAAGGGAAAAGGAAAAGGAGAATAAGTGAAGGGACTTCGAGGGAGGGGGGAGGGATACTAAAAAAAAAAGGGAGGGTTCCGCGTCACAAGGGGGGTCTGTAAATTAAATATCGGGGAGGGGGATCAGGGGCGTCAAGGGAAAAAGCATAATCTGGGGATAATATGATGGCAGGAAATACAGAATTAGTCATTTTAACTGTAAATGTGAATGGGATGAACAATCCCATCAAACGGAGACGGATAGCAGATTGGATCAAAAATCAGAACCCTACAATATGTTGTCTGCAGGAAACACACTTAAAGCAGGGAGATACATACAGAGTAAAGGTAAAAGGTTGGAGCAGAATCTATTATGCTTCAGGTAAAGCCAAAAAAGCAGGAGTAGCTATCCTTATCTCAGATTAAGCAAAAGCAGAAGTTGATCTAATAAAAAGAGATAAGGAAGGAAACTATATACTGCTGAAAGGTAGCATAAATAATGAAGCCATATTGATACTAAACATATATGCACCAAGTGGTATAGCATCTAACTTTCTAAAGGAAAAGTTAAGAGAGTTGCAAGAAGAAATATACAGTAAAACCATAATAGTGGGAGATCTCAACCTTGCACTCTCAGATTTAGACAAATCAAACCACAAAACAAACAAGAAAGAAATTTAAAAAGTAAATAGAACATTAGAAAAACTAGATATGATAGACCTTTGGAGAAAACTGAATGGCAATAGAAAGGAATATACTTTCTTCTCAGCAGTTCATGGATCCTATACAAAAATTGACCATATATTAGGACATAAAGATCTCAAAATTAAATGTAGGAAGGCAGAAATAATAAATGCCTTCTTCTCAGACCACAATGCAATAAAAGCTACATTCAGTAAAAGGTTAGGGATAAATAGACCAAAAAGTAATTGGAAACTGAATAATCTCAACTTAAAGAATGACTGGGTGAAAGAGCAAATTATAGAAACAATTAATAATTTCACCCAAGACAATGACAATGATGAGACATCATACCAAAATACGTGGGATGCAGCTAAAGCAGTAATAAGGGGAAATTTTATATCTTTAGAGGCTTATTTCAAGAAAATAGAGAAAGAGAAGATTAACGAATTGGGCTTGCAACTTAAAAGGCTAGAAAAAGACCAAATTAAAAACTCCCAACCAAATATTAAACTTGAAATACAAAAATTAAAAGGAGAAATCAATAATATTGAAAGTAAAAAAAAAAACTATTGAATTAATAAACAAAACCAAGAGTTGGTTTTATGAAAAAGCCAATAAAATAGATAAACCTTTGGTAAATCTGATCAGAAAAAAAAAAGAGGAAAATCAAATTGTTAGTCTTACAAATGAAAAGGGGGATCTTTCCACCAATGAAGAGGAAATTAGAGAAATAATAAGGAGTTACTTTGCCCAACTTTATGCCAATAAATTTGAGAACTTAAGTGAAATGGAAGATTTCCTCCAAAAATATAGGCTCCCTAGATTAACAGAGGAGGAAATAAATTGCTTAAATAGTCCCATTTCAGAAAAAGAAATAGAATAAGCTATTATTCAACTCCCCAGGAAACAATCCCCAGGACCAGATGGATTCACATGTGAATTCTACCAAACATTTAAAGAACAATTAGCCCCAATGTTATATAAATTATTTGAAAAAATAGGGGACGAAGGAGTCCTACCAAACTCCTTTTATGACACAGACATGGTACTGATACCTAAACCAGGTAGAGCGAAAACTGAGAAAGAAAATTATAGACCAATTTCCTTAATGAATATTGATGCTAAAATCTTAAATAAGATATTAGCCAAAAGACTTCAGAAAATCATCTCCAAGATAATACACTATGATCAAGTAGGATTTATTCCAGGAATGCAGGGCTGGTTTAATATTAGGAAAACTATTAATATAATTGACCATATTAATAATCAAATTAATAAGAACCATATGATCATCTCAATAGATGCAGAAAAAGCATTTGATAAAATCCAACATCCATTCTTACTAAAAATGCTTGAGAGTATAGGAATAAATGGACTATTCCTTAGAATAATCAGGAGCATATATTTAAGACTGTCAGTAAGCATAATATGCAATAGAAATAAACTACAACCTTTCCCAGTAAGATCAGGAGTGAAACAAGGTTGCCCACTATCACCATTACTATTCAATATAGTACTAGAAACGCTAGCCTCGGCAATAAGAGCCGAGAAAGAGATTCAAGGAATTAGAGTAGGAAATGAGGAAATCAAACTATCACTTTTTGCAGATGACATGATGGTATACTTAGAGAACCCCAAAGACTCTGCTAAAAAGCTACTAGAAATAATTCAAAATTTCAGCAAACTGGCAGGATACAAAATAAATCCACATAAATCCTCAGCATTTTTATATATCACTAACAAAATGCAACAGCAAGAGATACAAAGAGAAATTCCATTCCAAACAAATGTTGAGAGTATAAAATATTTGGGAATCCATCTACCAAAGTATAGTCAGGAATTATGTGAGAAAAATTACAAAACACTTGCCACAAAAATAAAATCAGATTTAAATAATTGGAAAGACATTCAATGCTCTTGGATAGGCCGAGCGAATATAATAAAGATGACAATACTCCCCAAACGAATCTATTTATTTAGTGCTATACCAATCAGACTCCCAAGAAAGTATTTCAATGACCTGGAAAAAATAACAACAAAATTCATATGGAAGAATAAAAGGTCGAGAATTGCAAGGGAATTAATGAAAAAAAACTCAGAGGAAGGGGGTCTAAGTGTACCTGATCTAAAGCTATATTATATAGCAGCAGTCACCAAAACCATTTGGTATTGGCTAAGAAATAGACCGGTAGATCAGTGGAACAGATTAGATACAAAGGACAAAAAAGGTTACATCTATAGCAATCTAATCTTTGACAAACCCAAAGATACTAACATTAGGGATAAAAATTCATTATTTGGGAAAAACTGTTGGGAAAACTGGAAATTAATGTGGCAGAAATTAGATATGGATCCACACTTAACACCATATACCAAGATAAGATCAAAATGGGTCCATGATTTAGGCATAAAGAGGGAGATAATAAATAGATTAGAGGAACATAGGATAGTCTACCTCTCAGACCTATGGAGGAGGAAGGAATTTATGACCAGAGGAGAACTAGAGATCATTATTGATCACAAAATAGAAGATTTCGATTACATCAAACTAAAAAAGTTTCTGTACAAACAATACTAATGCAAACAAGGGAAGTAACAAACTGGGAAAATATTTTTAAAAGCAAAGGTTCTGACAAAGGTCTCATCTCCAAAATATATAGAGAACTGACCCTAATTTATGAGAAACCGAACCATTCTCCAATTGATAAATGGTCAAAGGATATGAACAGACAATTCTCAGAGGAAGAAATTGAAACTATATCCACTCACATGAAAGAGTGTTCCAAATCACTACTGATTAGAGAAATGCAAATTAAGACAACTCTGAGATACCACTACACACCTGTCAGATTGGCTAAGATGACAGGAAAAAATAATGATGAATGTTGGAGGGGATGTGGGAAAACTGGGACACTAATACATTGCTGGTGGAGTTGTGAAAGAATCCAGCCATTCTGGAGAGCAATTTGGAACTATGCCCAAAAAGTTATCAAACTGTGCATACCCTTTGACCCAGCAGTGCTACTACTGGGCTTTTATCCCAAAGAAATACTAAAGAGCAGAAAGAGACATATATGTGCCAAAATGTTTGTGGCAGCTCTTTTTGTAGTGGCTAGAAACTGGAAGATGAATGGATGTCCATTAGTTGGAGAATGGTTGGGTAAATTGTGGTATATGAAGGTTATGGAATATTATTGCTTTGTAAGAAATGACCAGCAGGAGGAATACAGAGAGGCTTGGAGAGACTTACATCAACTGAAGCTGAGTGAAATGAGCAGAACCAGAAGATCACTATACACTTCAACAACAATACTGTATGAGGATGTATTCTGATGGAAGTGGATATCTTCAACATAAAGAAGAGCCAACTCACTTCCAGTTGATCAATGATGGACAGAAATAACTACACCCAAAGAAGAAACACTGGGAAGCGAATGTAAATTGTTAGGACTACTGTCTATCTACCCAGGTTACTTATACCTTCGGAAGCTAATAATTAATTTGCAACAAGAAAAAGGTATTTACACACATGTATTGTATCTAGGTTATATTGTAACACAAGTAAAATGTATGGGATTGTCTGTCATCGGGGGGAGGGAATAGAGGGAGGGGGGCATAATTTGGCAAAATGAATACAAGGGATAATATTATAAATATATATATATATATATATATATATATATATATATATATATATATATATATATATATATAAATTATTAAAAAAAAAACAACAAAAAAAAATTGTTTCTTTAATTATTTTACTCCATATCTCTTCATTATATTATGGGTTGATCTTTGCTTATTTTCTCAGTCTCTTTATTATTTTTGTAGAATGTAGTTTTTGTGGATTTCATTCTGCTTCATTTTAATGGTCTTCTTCTTTATTTAATACTTACCTTGCTATTTTGAGCTTTGGAGGGTTTTTGGATTTAGATATAGTTACTCATACAGACATCATATCAGATTTTACCTATTTATTTTTTAAGCTGGCAGAGCTACTTAAACTTAAATGAAATTTATATGCAGTCCTTAAAATAAGGAAGAGGGGCACTTTCATGCATTTAGTAAATATAATGAGTTTATATTTTGACATGGATTTGAACTTTTTGCAATCTTTATCAAGTTGCTTGAAATTGCTGAGTCTCATAACTCAGGAGTCTTCTTGCCTCTACTATCAAAAAATATTTTTATTATGTGATCTCTGTTGTTCTTTCTAGGCTCTTCACATTCAACCACTTAACAATTTTAGAGGAACATTAAAGTCTTTGATATAATTCAGTTTCCCCTCAAGATAACTACAGAGAGTCAAGAATGTTTATGACCTCAGTTCTGAAGACCTGATATTAGACTAAGTTTAGTCTCCCATGGTTGAGAAGCACACGTGACTCCTTGCTCTAATTACAAATATTTTAACAAGTGACAAACAAGAGAAAAGTGTTGAAGACAATAGATTATATACATACTTACATCCATTCACATACACACACTTACACGTTAACATACATGTATATATTTAAACTTATTATGTGGAGAAGTATATATACTTGTTAACTCAGCAGCTATTCTCCGTCTACAGTCTACCTCCATTCTCTGACCCCCACATAGAGACCTGTTAACCAGTAAACTCTTAAAGAGGAATATTACTTTCCTGAGATAGAACAGACATGAAAAAAAAAATAACAAGCAAACTCTTAATAATCGGCTATTAGTCATCTAAAATTTTATTTGAGGTCTTTTAACCATTTCAGAATCCAGAGCTGCTGTTCTGAGTAATCTTCCTGTAATATTGAGGAATAATTGACTGATATCACAATAAACAAAGTGTCTTTGAGTGAGTGAGTGATTGAATACTTTTAGTCAAGGCTGATGAGAAAATTCCCAGATGAATGGAGTGAAGGATGTAGTGCACTGACTACAGTCACTGTGCTCCAGTGAATATTGTTTTGTTTTGTTTTGTTTTGTATTTCTTTTTAATTTAGACTTGGGAGGATTTAAATTTCTGTCATTCCTTTGATGCTCTGAATAGTGTAAGCAAACAGCTAACAACTAAATCCTTGTAATCAGTTTATCACTATAGATTTTTACCCTTCTCAGTACAATTATGGAATTACTAACTCATGTCTTTTGGCTGATATATGATGATGTGATTGGAAAGGAGAAATTCTGCCATGTGGCAACTAGTAATCATCTTCAAATCATTGCAATGTAGCATCAAAGTTTGAGAAGTCTAGCCTCCATGGTTTTTACATGTCATCGCTCTCAATGAAGTTCCTCTATGTTTTTTTCCCCCCTTTGGTAATGACAGTGCTGTTAAGTTTTAGAATCATCTCAGTATTATTTCAAAAATGATAATTTCTGATTTTCTACAAAAGGCTTTTTATTACATTATGCCAAGAAAAAGCTCATTATTGCTTTGAAGTTGGTGCCATTAAATTCCTTACTTGCCTTCTTTCAAATATGTTGAATTTCCTGTCAGCTTTAAGAACAATTTTTATGAAAAAAAAAATCTTAGCTTGCAAAGGTTCCAGTTTCCTTAGAACAGCAGTTTTGAAAATAGACTAGCTTTTCATTTTTTTTTTAACTTTTAAAATTTTACTTCAAATAGGGTAACAGACTGGCCTTCTACATCCAGCTTTCATTCACCCTTTATCTTCTCTACTATCAGCTCTGTTTATATGTTGAAAGTCTAAATTGAATAACACTTGGATTTCAGAAGAAAAACATTTAAAAGAGGTGGAAAAATTATTATAAAGCCTATTTGCCTGCCTCTTAGCTACTCCTCAACCCCACAAATTTTTTTTTCCCATTGCCATATTTTTACTGCCATTTCCATTCTCACAAGTACTAGAATGACAAGCTAACTATAAAATCTAAAAAAAAATGTTTTAGGAATATTATTTGGAGATATATAGGCTTGGCTGACATAATTGTAATGGATATCATGTTTATTATTTTTGAAGAAAGAAAGACATAATGCTGATGGCATATTATTGATATTTCATATTCAAAGAAAATTTAGTGAAGACAACTTCTCTAGAGTATAGTAGTTTTTATTCTCTACTCAACAAAAATAACAAGGATGGTACACCTACTTCATCAGGAGCACATTCCAATTTCTGTGTATTTATTCAAGACTTCTCAGTCAAAATCTTTTCAAGTCAATCCAGATCAATGAATATTTTTAATCAATTATTATTTGTAAGTACTGATACTCACAATAACTCTCTTTTAATTTTGTAATTGATCAATTAATGAACAAAATTTATATTCTATCTATGTGTAATACTCATATCCCTACAAGTACTCATCATACAGTAAGTACTCAATAATTATATATGAAGATTTCGGCCTTTTAGATTTTTTTTTTTTGATTACTGCATCACCACCTCTGTTCTTTGCAAATAACTTTCTTCATCAAAATCTAAGATAACTATTTTCTTTTTTATTTTAAAAACATATGCAGAAATGATTTTCAACATTCACCATTGTAAAACCTTTTGTTCCAAATTTTTCTTCCCTTCTTCCCATTCCGTCCCCTAAGAGGCAACTAATAGGATAACTGTTCTCAGGAGGAAGAAAGAATACTCAGAGAAAATAGTTTATTGTCGTTATTCTCATAGCTGTTGTTCCTGACCTAGATTTCTTTGATGTTGGAACACCTGGTATGAAAATTTCTGTCTACTTATTGATTGAAAACTTTCTAAGATATTCATGGGAATTTGCCTGGGAGCAATGAGAGACAAAATTATTTTTCTAGAGTAATTCCTAGACACATAGATAATACATGGCAAATACAGAACATGAAAATCTTTTTGATTTAATTTCAGGCCTTTAACCTACTACCTCTTAAGAGAATCATTAAGTACCAAACACATAAAAGTCTTAATAATAACTAGCATTTCTAGAGTTTTCTGGGATTTATAAAGAACTTTTATATCAGCTGTAACATTTGAGCTTTACAGAAAACCATTTAAGATAGGTCCTCAGATGGAGGAGCCAAGATGGTAGAAAAGATACATGCTAATCTATAAGCTCCCTTCTTCCCTCATTACCTATTAGTTAAATCAGCCTCAAAAATAACACTGGACTGATAGAAACCACAAGGACTGGAAGTACGACTTACCAGCTGAAGAGAATTTGGAGTTTCAACAGAAAAGGTCGGTTCCCAGGGGAGGAAGAAAAAAGGCCAGCACAGACAGGGTTAGGTGCTGGCACACTGTGCCGATCGGGCTGGGGAGAACTCTGGGATCAGAGAAACCAGTGAGATAGAAGAATCTGGCACAGACTGTTAGCTCTTCTGTGCTTATAAAACACCAGTTCAGAAGAGAAATCAAGCCAGTTTAAAATATAAAGGAAGATCCTAGAACCACCCCAATCCAGAAGTGACCTAACAGATCTCAGCACAGCTGTGCAGCAGCTTTCTGCTGTCCAGGATTCACTTGGGGTAGTTAAGAGCTGGAACAGTGGGGACACAGCCCAAGGCAACATCCATTCCACATAGTGCCTGGCTTGGCTGGAGGCTGTGGAACTCAGCCACAGAAGTCACAGAGAAGCGGAACCTTTGAAATATTGAGAGCAGGGGCTTTTCCTATCAGCTACTGATATCCATGCCCCATGGGATGCATTGGCTGGGCTTTGTGTCACTTTTACTATTCAGTCTTAAACCTCAGGGAAGTTGCTAGGACACACAGCAGGGTACTTCACTGGGCAACCCTCACAGCTCTCCCAGAGCTATCTCTTAGATGAGGCACAGGGGCTGCAGCATCCATCCAGTCTGGGAGGAATCTGGTAAAGAAATAAATAAATAAACTTCTTACCCCAAGGGCAGACCCCGAAAGATTATTTAACCATGGATAAAAAGCAAAAGAGAACCATTGATTCCTTCTACACAGAGAAAGAGTGGGTATCCAACCCCTTGGAATTTAATAGAAGAGAGTCAGCAGATAACTGCCTCAAGGGGAATGATACATGCCCCCCATCACATAACTCTCTCCAAGAAGAGACTATTAAAAGTTAAGAGAGTTTGAAGAAAAATGGGGAAAGGAAAGAGAAGCTATGATAGAGAATAACAACACCCTGAAATTTGAGTTGGAAAAAATAAAGAATTCACAGGAGGTGCAGGGAAACAAAATTTGTGAATTAGAAAAGGTTAAAAAATCACAGGAAAGTAGGATTTATGAATTGGAAAAGATAAAAAATTCTCAAGAAAGTAGGATTTCTGAATTGGAAAAAAGTAAATAATTTGCTAAAAAAATTAGGGAAATGGAAAAAAAATTCAATAGAGCAAAATAATTCATTTAAAAACTCAATTGGGCATGAAGAAAATAACTCATTAAAAATTAGGACGGAAAAAATTGAAATGAATGATTCATTGAGAACCCAAGAATCAGTCAAACAAAACAAAACAAAAACAAAAACAAAAGAAAAAAAAAAAAAAAAAGCTGGAGAATAACATCAAATACTTACTGGGAAAATCTATGGACCTTGAAAATAGATCTAGGAGAGATAATCTGAGGATCATTGGACTTCCTGAAAACTATGACCAAAAAAAGAGCCTAGATTCTATTTTACAGGAAATCATCAAAGAGAACTGTTCAGAGATAATAGAAACAGAAGGGAAAATAGGCATTGAAAGAATTCATCAAACACATTCTGGAAAAGACCCTAAAAAAAGAACTCCACGGAATATTGTGGCTAAGTTGCAGAATTACCACACAAACGAAAAAAATATTGCAAGCAGCTAGAAAAAAAGCAATTCAAATATCAAAGGACCACAATAAGGGTCACTCAAGATCTGGCTGCCTTCACATTAAAAGATTTTTTTTTTTAATTTTTTTTATTATATATATATATATTTTATAATATTATCCCTTGTATTCATTTTTCCAAATTACCCCCCCCTCCCTTATTCCCTCCCCCCGACGACAGGCAATACCATACATTTTACATGTGTTACAATATAGTCTAAGTACAATACATGTGTGTGAATATCATTTTCTTGTTGCACAATAAACATTAGAATCCGAAGGTACATGCAACCTGGGCAGACAGATATTAGTGCTAACAATTTACATTCCCCTCCCAGTGTTTCTTCTCTGGGTGTATATACCTCTGTCCATCATTGATCAACTGGAAGTGAGTTGGATCTTCTTTATGTTGAAGATTTCCACTTCCATCAGAATACATCCTCATACAGTATCGTTGTTGAAGTATACAGTGATCTTCTGGTTCTGCTCATTTCACTCAGCATCAGTTGATTTAAGTCTCTCCAAACCTCTCTGTATTCCTCCTGCTGGTCATTTCTTACTGAGCAATAATATTCCATAACTTTCATATACCACAATTTACCCAACCATTCTCCAACTGATGGACATCCATTCATCTTCCAGTTTCTAGCTACAACAAAAAGAGCTGCCACAAACATTTTGGCACATATATGTCTCTTTCCGCTCTTTAGTATTTCTTTGGGATATAATCCCAGTAGTAGCGCTGCTGGGTCAAAGGGTATGCACAGTTTGATAACTTTTTGGGCATAATTCCAGATTGCTCTCCAGAATGGCTGGATTCTTTCACAACTCCACCAGCAATGTATTAGTGTCCCAATTTCCCCACATCCCCTCCAACATTTGTCATTATTTGTTCCTGTCATCTTAGCCAATCTGACAGGTGTGTAGTGGTATCTCAGAGTGGTCTTAATTTGCATTTCTCTGATCAGTAGTGATTTGGAACACTCTTTCATGTGAGTGGATATAGTTTCAATTTCTTCCTCTGAGAATTGTCTGTTCATATCCTTTGACCATTTATCAATTGGAGAATGGTTCGGTTTCTTATAAATTATGGTCAGTTCTCTATATATTTTGGAGATGAGACCTTTGTCAGAACCTTTGTTTTTAAAAATATTTTCCCAATTTGTTACTTCCCTTCTAATCTTGTTTGCATTAGTATTATTTGTACAGAAACTTTTTAGTTTGATGTAATCAAAATCTTCTATTTTGTGATCAATAATGATCTCTAGTTCTCCTCTGGTCATAAATTCCTTCCTCCTCCACAAGTCTGAGAGGTAGATTATCCTCTGTTCCTCTAATCTATTTATTATCTCCCTCTTTATGCCTAAATCATGGACCCATTTTGATCTTATCTTGGTATATGGTGTTAAGTGTGGATCCATATCTAATTTCTGCCATACTAATTTCCAGTTTTCCCAACAGTTTTTTCCGAATAATGAATTTTTATCCCTAATGTTGGAATCTTTGGGTTTGTCAAAGATTAGATTGCTATAGATGTACCCTTTTTTGTCCTTTGTATCTAATCTGTTCCACTGATCTACCGGTCTATTTCTTAGCCAATACCAAATGGTTTTGGTGACTGCTGCTATATAATATAGCTTTAGATCAGGTACACTTAGACCACCTTCCTCTGAGTTTTTTTTCATTAGTTCCCTTGCAATTCTTGACCTTTTATTCTTCCATATGAATTTTGTTGTTATTTTTTCTAGGTCATTAAAATAGTTTCTTGGGAGTCTGATTGGTATAGCACTAAATAAATAGATTAGTTTGGGGAGTATTGTCATCTTTATTATATTCGCTCGGCCTATCCAAGAGCACTGAATGTCTTTCCAATTATTTAAATCTGATTTTATTTTTGTGGCAAGTGTTTTGTAATTTTTCTCATATAATTCCTGACTTTTCTTTGGTAGATGGATTCCCAAATATTTTATACTATCAACATTTGTTTGGAATGGAATTTCTCTTTGTATCTCTTGCTGTTGCATTTTGTTAGTGATATATAAAAATGCCGAGGATTTATGTGGATTTATTTTGTATCCTGCCACTTTGCTGAAATTTTGAATTATTTCTAGTAGCTTTTTAGCAGAGTCTTTGGGGTTCTCTAAGTATACCATCATGTCATCTGCAAAAAGTGATAGTTTCATTTCCTCATTTCCTACTCTAATTCCTTGAATCTCTTTCTCGGCTCTTATTGCCGAGGCTAGCGTTTCTAGTACTATATTGAATAGTAATGGTGATAGTGGGCAACCTTGTTTCACTCCTGATCTTACTGGGAAAGGTTGCAGTTTATTTCTATTGCATATTATGCTTACTGACGGTCTTAAATATATACTCCTGATTATTCTAAGGAATAATCCATTTATTCCTATACTCTCAAGAGTTTTTAGTAGGAATGGATGTTGGATTTTGTCAAATGCTTTTTCTGCATCTATTGAGATGATCATATGGTTCTTATTAATTTGATTATTAATATGGTCAATTATATTAATAGTTTTCCTAATATTAAACCAGCCCTGCATTCCTGGAATAAATCCTACTTGATCATAGTGTATTATCTTGGAGATGATTTTCTGAAGTCTTTTGGCTAATATCTTATTTAAGATTTTAGCATCAATATTCATTAAGGAGATTGGTCTATAATTTTCTTTCTCAGTTTTCGATCTACCTGGTTTAGGTATCAGTACCATGTCTGTGTCATAAAAGGAGTTTGGTAGGACTCCTTCATCCCCTATTTTTTCAAATAATTTATATAACATTGGGGCTAATTGTTCTTTAAATGTTTGGTAGAATTCACATGTGAATCCATCTGGCCCTGGGGATTTTTTCCTGGGGAGTTGATTAATAGCTTGTTCTATTTCTTTTTCTGAAATGGGACTATTTAAGCAATTTATCTCCTCCTCTGTTAATCTAGGGAGCCTATATTTTTGGAGGAAGTCATCCATTTCACTTAAGTTATCAAATTTATTGGCATAAAGTTGGGCAAAGTAACTCCTTATTATTTCTCTAATTTCCTCTTCATTGGTGGAAAGATCCCCCTTTTCATTTGTAAGACTATCAATTTGATTTTCCTCTTTCTTTTTTTTGATCAAATTTACCAAAGGTTTATCTATTTTATTGGCTTTTTCATAAAACCAACTCTTGGTTTTATTTATTAATTCAATAGTTTTTTTACTTTCAATTTTATTGATTTCTCCTTTTAATTTTTGTATTTCGAGTTTAATTTTTGGTTGGGGGTTTATAATTTGGTCTTTTTCTAGCCTTTTAAGTTGTAAGCCCAATTCGTTAATCTTCTCTTTCTCAATTTTCTTCAAAGAAGCCTCTAAAGATATAAAATTTCCCCTTATTACCGCTTTAGCTGCATCCCAAAGATTTTGATATGATGTCTCATCTTTATCATTATCTTGGGTGAAATTGTTAATTGTTTCTATAATTTGCTCTTTCACCCAGTCATTCTTTAAGATGAGATTATTCAGTTTCCAATTACTTTTTGGTCTATTTACCCCTAACTTTTTACTGAATGTAGCTTTTATTGCATTGTGATCTGAGAAGAAGGCATTTATTATTTCTGCCTTCCTACATTTAATTTTGAGATCTTTATGTCCTAGTATATGGTCAATTTTTGTATAGGATCCATGAACTGCTGAGAAGAAAGTATATTCCTTCCTATTGTCATTCAGTTTTCTCCAAAGGTCTATCATACCTAGTTTTTCTAATGTTCTATTTACTTTTTTAATTTCTTTCTTGTTTGTTTTGTGGTTTGATTTGTCTAAATCTGAGAGTGCAAGGTTGAGATCTCCCACTATTATAGTTTTACTGTCTATTTCTTCTTGCAGTTCTCTTAACTTTTCCTTTAGAAAGTTAGATGCTATACCACTTGGTGCATATATGTTTAGTATTGATATGGCTTCATTATTTATGCTACCTTTCAGCAGGATATAGTTTCCTTCCTTATCTTTTTTAACGAGATCTACTTCTGCTTTTGCTTGATCTGAGATAAGGATAGCTACCCCTGCTTTTTTGGCTTTACCTGAAGCATAATAGGCTCTGTTCCAACCTTTTACCTTTACTCTGTATGTATCTCCCTGCTTTAAGTGTGTTTCCTGTAGGCAACATATTGTAGGGTTCTGCTTTTTGATCCAATCTACTATCCGTCTCTGTTTGATGGGATCGTTCATCCCATTTACATTTACAGTTAAAATGACTAATTCTGTATTTCCTGCCATTGTATTATCCCCAGATTATGCTTTTTTCCCTTGACCCCCCTGATCCCCCTCCCCGATATTTAATTTACAGACCCCCCTTGTGACGCGCAACCCTCCCTCTTTTTTTTTTTTTTTTTTTTTAGGATCCCTCCCCCCTCCCTCCAAATCCCTTCACTTATTCCCCTTTTCCTTTTCCCTTTTCCTCTCCCCCCTTTTAATGAGGTGAGAGAAAATTCTCTGAAAAACAAATATGTTAATTATTTACTCTTTGAGCCTCTTCTGATGAGAGTAAGATTCACACAATGATTCTCCCCCTCACTAAGTTCCCTCAGATATGGTGTATTTTCTATGTCTCTTCCTGGGATGTAGTTTCCCTCTTTTTATCACTTCTTCCCCTTTTTCTGAACCGACCTCCTTCCCTTTACTACACCCCCCTTTTTTTCTTTTATATCAGTAAAATCAAATTATCCTTGAGTATTTTTTATATACCCACAACAGAGTTACAGTTCTCAAGGGTTCTGTGTACCTTTTTCTGTTTCTCTTCAGTCTTGTGGATGTAGATCAAATTTTTTGTTTAAGTCTGGTTTTTTTCTTAGAAACATATAGAATTCCTCTGTTTCATTGAATGACCATCTTCTTCCGTGGAAAAAGATGCTAAACTTAGCTGGGTAGTTCATTCTTGGTTGCAGTCCTTGATCTTTTGCCTTACGGAATATCAGGTTCCAGGCCCTTCTATCTTTTAATGTGGAGGCAGCCAGATCTTGGGTGACCCTTATTGTGGCACCTTGGTATTTAAATTGTTTTTTTCTAGCTGCTTGCAGGATTTTCTCCTTTGTGTGGTAATTCTGCAGCTTAGCCACAATATTCCGTGGTGTTCTTTTTTTAGGGTCTATTTCAGAAGGAGTTCGATGAATTCTTTCCACATCTACTTTCCCTTCTGTTTCTATTATCTCTGGACAGTTCTCTTTGATAATTTCCTGTAAAAGAGAATCTAGGCTCTTTTTTTGGTCATAGTTTTCTGGAAGTCCAATAATCCGCAGATTATCTCTCCTAGATCTATTTTCCAGGTCTATAGATTTTCTCAGTAAGTATTTGACGTTGTTCTCCAGCTTCTCATTTTTTTTTTGTTTTGTTTGACTGATTCTTGGGTTCTCTGTGAATCATTCATTTCTATTTGTTCCATCCTGACTTTTAAGGAGTTATTTTCTTCTTTCACAGTTTTTAGTTCTTTTTGTAAATGCCCAATTTCGTTTTTAAATGAATTGTTTTGCTCTATTGAATTTTTTCCCATTTCCCTAATTTTTTTTTTTTGAGAATTATTTTCTTTTTCCAATTCAGAAATTCTATTTTCTTGAGACTTTTTTATCTTTTCCAATTCAGAAATCCTACTTTCCTGTGTTTTTTTAACCTTTTCTAATTCACTAATTTTGTTTCCCTGCATGTCCTGTGAATTCTTTATTTTTTCCAACTCCAATTTCAGGACGTTGTTATTCTCTATCATAACTTCCCTTTCCTTGCCCCATTTTTCTTCGATCTCCCTCAATTTCTTAAGAGCTTCTTCTAGGAGAGAGTTATGTGATGGGGGGCAGGAATCGTTCCACTTTAGGTTGTTATCTTCTGAATCTTTGCTGTTAACTTCCTCGGGGTTGGGTACCCGCTCTTTCTCTGTATAGAAGGAATCTATAGTTTTTCTAGCTTTTTTGCTCATACTTAAAAAATGTTTTGGGGTCTGTCCCTGGGGTAGGAAATTATTTACTTCTTTACCAGCTTCCTCCCAGACCGGATGGATGCAGTGGCCCCTGCGCCCGCGCTAAGAGAGAGCTCTGGGAGAGAGTTCCCCACCCCCTCCCTGGAAGTGCCTCAGAGGTGCTTAGCACTGCTGTGCTTTGAGGGCGTAGAATAGTGAAGACAGCAAGAAGCTCAGCCTATGTGTCCGGGTGGGGAGTGGATGTGTGCAGCAGGTGACATGAGAAGCCCCTGCGCTCAAACTGGAAGTGTCTGCCAGAAACCGCGGTCCCTAGTTCAAAGGTTCCGCTTCTCTGGGACTTCCTGGAGCTGAGTTCCACTCCCTCCAGCTAAGCTAGGCAGTGTGTGTTGCCTTGGGCCGTATCCACCCACTTGTCAGTCTCTTAACTATTCTCAGGAGGTAGCTGAGGCCACACCCCCTGGTGTCGAGTCTACTGAGTCACCCCCAGGGTCCGGGGAAAATCTAATCTGAGTTTTAAAATATTTTGGCTTTCTCTTCTGAACTGCTAAATAATTAGCAGAGAAGAGCTAACAGCCTGTGCCAGATTCCTTTACCTCAGTGGCTTCTCTGATCCCAGAGCCCCTCCCAGCGCAATGGGCGCAGCGTGCCCCTACCCCACCGTCTGTGCTGGTCTTTCTTATTCCTCCCCTGAGAACTGACCTTTCCTGTTGAAACTCCAGATTCTCTTCAGCTGGTAAGTCGTGCTTCCAGTCCTTGTGGTATCTATCAGTCCTGAGCTAATTTTGAGACTTAATTTATCTAATTGGTTGTGAGGGAGTGAGGACATTCACTGAGTCCTGTGTTTCTTCTCCGCCATCTTGGCTCCGCCCCGACATTAAAAGATTGAAGGGCCTGGAACCTGATATTCCTAAAGGCAAAAGATCAAGGATTGCAACCAAGAATAAACTACCCAGCTAAGTTTAGCATTTTCTTCCATGGAAGAAGATGGTCATTCAATGAAACAGAGGAATTCCATTTGTTTTAAGAAAAAAACGAGACTTAAACAAAAAAATTGATCTACATCCACAAGACTGAAGAGAAACAGAAAAAGGTAAACAGAACTCTTGAGAACTGTATCTCTGTTGTGGATATATAGAAAGTCCGCATGGATAATTTGATTTTACTGATATTAAAAAAGGGGGCAGTAGTAAAGGGAAGGGGGTAGTATCAGAAAAATTGGAAGGAGTGATAAAAAGAGGGAAACTACATCCCAGGAAGAAGCATAGAAAATATAACATATCTGAGGGAATTTAGAGAGGGGGATAAATATTGTATGAATCTTACTCTCATCAGAATAGGCTCAAAGAGAAAATAATTGACATATTTGTTTTTCAGAGAATTCTCTCTCACCTCATTAAAAGGGGGGAGAGGAAAAGGGAAAATAAAAAGGGGAAAAAGGGAAGGGACTTAGAAGGAGGGGGGAGGGATACTAAAAAAGGGAGGGCTGCGCATCACAAGTGGGGTCTATAAATTAAATATTGCGGAAGGGATTCAGGGAGGTCAAGGGAAAAAGCATAATCTGGGGATAATATGATGACAGGAAATACAGAATTAGTAATTTTAACTATAAATGTGAATGGGATGAACTCCCCAATAAACAGAGATGGATAGCAGACTGGATCAAAAGTCAGAACCCTACAATATGTTTTTTAGAGGAAACACACTTAAAGCAGGGAGATACATACAGAGTAAAGGTAAAAGGTTGGAGCAGAATGTATTATGCTTCAGGTAAAGCCAAAAAAGCAGGGGTAGTTATCCTTATCTCAGATCAAGCAAAAGCAGAAGTTGATCTAGTTAGAAGAGATAAGGAAAGAAACTATATACTGCTGAAAGGTAGCATAAATAATGAAGCCATATCAATACTAAACATATATGCACCAAGTAGTATAGCATCTAACTTTCTAAAGGAAAAGTTAAGAGAATTGCAAGAAGAAATAGACAGTAAAACTATAATAGTGGGAGATCTCAACCTTGCACTCTCAGATTTAGACAAATCAAACCACAAAACAAATAAGAAAGAAATTTAAAAAGTAAATAGAACATTAGAAAAACTAGATATGATAGACCTTTGGAAAAAACTGAATGGCTATATAAAGGAATATACTTTCTTCTCAGCAGTTAATGGATGCTATACAAAAATTGACCATATATTAGGACATAAAGATCTCAAAATTAAACGTAGGAAAGCAGAAATAATAAATGCCTTCTTCTCAGACCACAATGCAATAAAAGCTACATTCAGTAAAAAGTTAGGGGTAAATAGACCAAAAAGTAATTGGAAACTGAATAATCTCATCTTAAAGAATGACTGGGTGAAACAGCAAATTATAGAAACAATTAATAATTTCACCCAAGATAATGACACTGATGAGACATCACACCAAAATCTGTGGGATGCAGCTAAAGCAGTAATAAGGGGAAATTTTATATCTTTAGAGGCTTATTTGAACAAAATAGAGAAAGAGAAGATTAATGAATTGGGCCTGCAACTTAAAAAGCTAGAAAAAGACCAAATTAAAAACCCCCAACCAAAAATCAAACTTGAAATACAAAAATTAAAAGGAAAAATCAATAATATTGAAAGCAAAAAAAACTATTGAATTAATAAATAAAACCAAGAGTGGGTTTTATGAAAAAGCCAATAAAATAGACAAACCTTTGGTAAATCTGATCAGAAAAGAAAGAAGGAAATCAAATTTTAAGTCTTACAAATGAAAAGGGGGAATCTTTCCACCAATGAAGAGGAAATTAGAGAAATAATGAGTTACTTTGCCCAACTTTATACCAATAAATTTGATAACTTAAGTGAAATGGAAGACTTCCTCCAAAAATATAGGCTTCCTAGATGAATACAGGAGGAGACAAATTGCTTAAATAGTCCCATTTCAGAAAAAGAAATAGAATAAACTATCAATCAACTCCTCAGGAAAAAATCCCCAGGACCAGATGGATTTACATGTGAATTCTACCCAATATTTAAAGAACAATTAGCCCCAATGCTATATAAACTATTTGAAAAAATAGGGGATGAAGAAGTCCTACCAAACTCCTTTTATGACACAGAGATGGTACTGTTACCTAAACCAAGTAGATCAAAAACTGAGAAATAAAATTATACACCAATTTCCTTAATGAATATTGATGCTAAAATTTTAAATAAGATATTAGCAAAAAGAATTCAGAAAATCATCCCCAGGATAATACTCTATGATCAAGTAGGATTTATACCAGGAATACAGGGCTGGTTTAATATTAGGAGAACTATTAGTATAATTGACCATATTAATAATCAAATTAATAAAAACCATATGATCATCTCAATAGATGCAGAAAAAGCATTTGATAAAATCCAACATCCATTCTTACTAAAAATGCTTGAGAGTATAGGAATAAATGGACTATTCCTTAGAATAATCAGGAGCATATATTTATGACCGTCAGTAAGCATAATATCAAAGGAAGATAAACTGGAACCTTTCCCAATAAGATCAGTAGTGAAACAAGGTTGCCCGTTATCACCATTTCTATTCAATATAGTACTAGAAACGCTAGCCTCAGCAATAAGAGCCGAGAAAGAGATTCAAGGAATTAGAGTAGGAAATGAGGAAATTAAACTATCACTCTTTGCAGATGACATGATGGTATACTTAGAGAACCCCAAAGACTCTGCTAAAAAGCTATTAGAAATAATTCAGAATTTTAGCAAAGTGGCAGGATACAAAATAAATCTACATAAATCCTCAGCATTTTTATATAACACCAACAAAATGCAACAGCAAGAGATACAAAGAGAAATTCCATTCCAAACAAATGTTGAGAGCATAAAATATTTGGGAATCCATCTACCAAAGTATAGTCAGGAATTATATGAGCAAAATTACAAAACACTTGCCACAAAAATAAAGTCAGATTTAAATAATTGGAAAGACATTCAGTGCTCTTGGATAGGCCGAGAAAATATAATAAAGATGACAATATTCCCCAGACTAATCTATTTATTTAGTGCTATAACAATCAGACTCCCAAGAAACTATTTCAATGACCTAGAAAAAATAACAACAAAATTCATATGGAAGAATAAAAGGTCGAGAATTGCAAGGGAACTAATGAAAAAACACTCAGAGGAAGGTGGTCTAAGTGTACCTGATCTAAAGCTATATTATATAGCAGCAGTCACCAAAACCATTTGGTATTGGCTAAAAAATAGACCGGTAGATCAGTGGAACAGATTAGATACAAAGGACAAAAAAGGATACATATATAGCAACCTAATCTTTGACAAACCCAAAGATACCAACATTAGGGACAAAAATTCATTATTCAGAAAAAAACTGTTGGGACAACTGGAAATTAGTATGGCAGAAATTAGATATGGATCCACACTTAACACCATATACCAAGATAAGATCAAAATGGGTCCATGATTTAGGCATAAAGAGGGAGATAATAAATAGATTAGAGGAACAGAGGATAATCTACCTCTCAGACTTGTGGAGGAGGAAGGAATTTATGACCAGAGGAGAACTAGAGATCATTATAGATCACGAAATAGAAGATTTTGATTACATCAAACTAAAAAATTTCTGTACAAACAATATTAATGCAAACAATATTAAAAGGGAAGTAACAAATTGGGAAAATATTTTTACAGTTAAAGGTTATGATAAAGGTCTTATGTCCAAAATATATAGAGAACTGACCCTAATTTATAAGAAATCAAACCATTCTCCAATTCATAAATGGTCAAAGGGTATGAACAGACACTTCTCAGATGATGAAATTGAAATTATATCCACTCATATGAAGGAGTGTTCCAAATCACTACTGATCAGAGAAATGCAAATTAAGACAACTGAGATACCACTACACTCCTGTCAGATTGGCTAAGATGACAGGAACAAATAA
This sequence comes from Sminthopsis crassicaudata, assembly GCF_048593235.1. Lineage (NCBI taxonomy): Eukaryota > Metazoa > Chordata > Mammalia > Dasyuromorphia > Dasyuridae > Sminthopsis > Sminthopsis crassicaudata. The sequence goes on along the minus strand of NC_133618.1, from coordinate 98,664,883 downwards.
TGATGAATGTTGGAGGGGATGTGGGAAAACATTGTTGGTGGAGTTGTGAAAGAATCCAGCCATTCTGGAGAGCAATTTGGAACTATGCCCAAAAAGTTGTCAAACTGTGCATACCCTTTGACCCAGCATTGCTGCTATCCGGCCTATACCCCAAAGAAATACTTAGGAGGGGAAAGGGACTTGTATGTGCCAAAAGGTTTGTGGCAGCTCTTTTTCTAGTGGCTAGAAACTGGAAGATGAATGGATATCCATCAATTGGAGAATGGTTGGGTAAATTATGGCATATGAAGGTTATGGAATATTATTGCTCTGTAAGAAATGACCAGCAGGAGAAATACAGAGAGGCTTGGAGACACTTACATCAATTGATGCTGAGTGAAATGAATAGAACCAGAAGATCGCTGTACACTTCAATATTGTCTCAAGATGTATTCTTCAACATAGAGAAGATCCAACTCACTTCCAGTTGATCAATGATGGACAGAAACAACTACACCCAGAGAAGGAACAGTGGGAAGTGCATGTAAATTGTTAGCACTACTGTCTATCTACCCAGGTTACTTACACCTTCGGAATTTAATACTTAATATGGAACAAGAAAATGGGATTTACACACATATATTGTATCTAGGTTATATTGAACACATGTAAAATGCTTGGGATCGACTGTCATCTAGGGGAGGGAGTAGAGGGAGGGAAGGGATAATTTGGAAAAATGAATAATGTTATAAAAAATTACTCATGCATATATACTGTCAAAAATTTATAAAAAAAAAATTAAAAAAAAAAGATAGGTCCTCTTTGCTTTCCTTGGGGTCACTTCCTTTAGTGATGAAACTCTTCAGTGATAGATCAGCAACTATTCTGTGACGTATTCTATTAGGGAGTTATCTGGGAAGAGACATAGGCAAAATGATCTTGCCCAAGATCATACAACTAGTGTTTATTAGAGACTGTACTTGAATCCAATATTTCCTGACACTATGCTGTAACATTACTGTTCCTATTCATTTAGGATCAGGAAAAAGATGTTTTGTGATGTCTTGAGTTGTAAAGGAATTGGATTTAAGTGAGGGAGTGCTGTTCATTGTTACCAGACACACTCTGAAGTCATCAGGATCCATGGGCAAGATATAAATGAGAACTACTAGAGATGGCCCAGGTGCTCAAAACTGGGCGTATGCCCAGCCCTCAAGGAGCTCACACTGTAAAGGGGAAATCTGCATATAAATATCTATGCACCTTCAAAATTTATATGTAATGGTTTAAAAATAATTTCAGAGGGGAAAGGTATAGCTGCTTGTTGAGTCAGGTTCTGGAGGTAATATCATCCCCATTTTACAGATGAGGAGTATGGTTTTAAGCAAATTATAGTACACATATTTATTTATCCAAAAATTAATTAATTATTTTAACTGTATACTAGAACTCAAACCTCTTCTAATAATATGTTCAAAGTTATTTATAATGATGTAATAGTGATGCTGCTTCATTTATATGTATATTTTTCAAACTGGCCAGTGTTTGAGGGATGATGTCTTAGGTTGGAAGATTTATTTATAGTAATTTACACTTTAGATGTGGTCTATAATATAGGTATAAAATATAGGTAGATATGCATGTATATATATATATATAGATATCTATATATATATATAGATATCTATATATATATATATATATTTGTATATGTACACATCTTTACACATATTGAATAATGTAGATGTATATATTGGAATAGATAAATGAATCAAAGAGGCATGAAAACAAATTAAATCAAATATCTGCCCCAAATATTAAAGAACAAAGTTTCTAATATTTTATGTTATGGACTCTATTATCAATGTGAAATTTATAGATTCCTCTAAAGAGTAATATTTTCTAAATGCATAAAATGAAGTACAAATTAACCAAGTATATTAAAATATCTTTATCAAAATAGTTTTATAAAAGATAAGGAAGAAATCCATAGATGGAGGGAGATTAAGTAAAAACACAGCAAGTTAAGAAGCAAAATTAAAGTAGAAGTGTTTGTAAGAATAGGAATATGCTTTCTTCAAATGGAAATTTATTGTTATATATTTTGAATCCTCTCTGATGTTCTGACCACATGGCATTTTGTTTTTGTTTTTAGTTTTCCATTTCTGTCTTTTGATATTCTGTTTTTTCAAAATACATAACAATAAATTTCCATTTGAAGAAAGCATATTTAATAGTTATTATATTCATGAGTGTTCATCTTTCCTTAGCTCCCTTGTAAATTATATTTCTGTTCTCTGCTGTGAAATTTTCTATTCTTTTTTCCCTCCTTCATCTCCCCCACCTCCTCCAAGAAGTCTATAGTTCAGAAGATATATATATATATATATATATATATATATATATATACATATATATATATATATATATATATATATATATTTAATATTTTAATTGCTAGTTTGTAAGATTCTAGGACCTATGTGTTTTTTTTTGTTGTTGTTGTTGTTGGTTGGTTGTAATTTTGGCTGCTGATAAATCCTGTTCAATTCAAATTATAGTTCCAGCACATTTAAATATTTTTACTGTATCTTGCAAAATTTTCTCTTTGTTCTAAGGGTTTTTAGATTTGTCAATAATATCTTTATGTGTTTTCCACTAAGAATCTCTTCATGGTGGTGTTTAATGGGTTTTTTCTATTTCTGTTTTCCCCTCATGGACATTTTCATGGGTTATTTCTTGATTTATTGTGTCATTGTGTTTATTTTTTGTCACAGATTCACATCTTTTTTTTTTTTTTTAACTTTTCTCCAAATCTGTTATTTTTCTTATGTTTCACATTGTTTCATTTTTTTTATTCATCACATTTTGTTTTGTTATTTCTTATTCTTTTAGGAATCTTCTGGCTTCTCCCAGCCCAATTCTAATTTCTGAAGAATTATGTTCAGTCTGTATCTCCTTTACTAGTTATTTTTTTCCACAACATTCTTGTTTTTCTTGAATTTTTTTTGTTTTTCCTCAAATCACTTTCATTTTATTTTTAAAGTCTTTTTGAGTTCCATAAATTCTCTCTGTCCAGGGAGCCATTTAACATTAGTCTTTAGTGTAGAAGTGGATTTTTTTTTTAATTTCACTTCTCCTATAATGATTATTCCCAAGTGTATCCTATTCCCATAGTAAGTTTATATGGTTGGGTTATTAATTTTGGGGGTTTTTTTTGTTCCTTTTTTAATGAAAAGTATTACTGTAAACACCTCTAATTATGGGGTGAGGGGATGATACCTCTAGCTTCACTTCAGTTCTCCCCTTTGACTTGGAACTTCTAACTAAAAATACCCCCCTCTTGCAAGTGCATCCCTTCCCTATTTACTCTGCACTCATCTGGTGTGTGTTGGCTCCTTTTTGCCCAGGACTGTATCTCTGCAGCTCAGCTGGATCTGGCATTTCTAATCAATCAAGGTTCCTTTATTCTACTCCATCAGACCTCTAACTCCCCAGGAAGTTTGGGAGGTAAAAGTTCCTGTGGTTCCTGCTGAAGCTCCAATCAAACCCAGCTAGTCCCAGGATTCCCCATTTGATATTGCTTTAAAACTAGTCTTAAAGTGTTTTCACTTCACACCAGTTAATCTCTGGCTTGTGGTCTTTCTTTTTTTTTTTTTTTTTTTTTTTTTCCTGGAGAACTCCTGTTCTGCTCTAACTCTTTGTTGTTTTTCCCCCATATATATTCACCTGAAGTGCAATTTTTTTCCTGTTTATGGGGGAAAATTTGAAGAGCTTGAAATTTACTGGCTTAATTCAACCATCTTGTCAATATTCTCTCTTGATTATTAATCCAACATATCTTGAAAATAAAGTTCACAGACTTGAAGTGAAGAACTAATGTTTTGGAGTCTTTTTTAATGGTTTAAAATGGGGAATAACAATACTAGTTGACCTTGAAAAATTCCTTTTAGACTTCATTTCTATTATTTTTAGCAAGAACATTAAAATTAAGGAAAACCAAAAATGACAACACCCTCCCACAAAATCCTAAATAAAAAAATTGGAGATTTTAGAAAATCATGTGTAGAGTGGTTCACTGAGGCAATGATAATCAAATGCATGAAGTGGAATCAGGTTTGCTTAGCTGAAACCAAATAAAGTAGAGTTATAGAAGGCTGACAAACTGAATGTGTCAACAGCACGACAGTGGGGAAAAATTCACAAGTGCCACCCTGGGTTCTGTTGCAAAAAGTAAGGTAGTTACTTTACTTGGCACAGTCTTGCAAACCTTCAATTTGTAAACAAACTTCCAAGTAGGCCACTGTATTTCAAACAAGCCAGTTTGGCATGAAGCCAGTAAAGAATGGGAATAAAGAGTTATGGTAAATAATAACTATAAGAAATGACATAGAATTACTAAAAGAATTCCAGTTTTTGAAGGTATGGCCCTATATAGTCAAATGTGCAGGAAAATGTTCTATGTATAGTCTGTGATGCTTTCTAACTCCCTGTATACAACATAAACTACAAACTGCATGAATTGGTCTTTTGGGTTTTTTTTTTTTTAGGAATCATCATACTTAAACAAACTGATATGTTGGTTTTTGAAATAATTCATTCTACTTAGAGCTCAAAAATCTTTTGCTAACACAAATGCAACTTTCAGCCCTGTAGGATTCAAGCTGATTTCCAGGGTATCATAGGGTAGAAAATGCAACTCTTGGGATTGTATAAAGCTGAGAATTTAGGCCTGGCTTCTTCAGTGTGCTTCACTTTTCCATGCTGTTAAAAGTTCATAGGAGCATGGAGCAATAGGTCAAATGCCATTATATATTTAATGATTTATTTGTTTCCCATTTATAGACTTTTGAAGTAGCATAATTAAGGAATGGGAGCATAGTCAGGACTTAGGACACTTGGTCCTGTTCCAGGGTTGGCTCACCTTTGTCTCATTTATTTATTTTGAAATTACAGTTGGTTTTGTTTGTTTTCTTAATGAAAATAAATGTTTACCCAGGGTTATTATATTAGTATGCATGTCAAATTGTTGGGACTTTCTTGAAATATCAGAGTCATCAATGTAGAAAGCATGAAGAGCAAACCTTCTCTTCTAATCATTTGTGGGATCTGGTCTGTTACTAGCCCCTTTTACTTCAAGGGAAGGAAAGAAGGGAAAAATGAAGGAAGGAAAAAGAGAAAAAAGGGAAGGATGAAGAAAGGGAGGGAAAAAGAAAGAGGAGGGAGAGAGAGGAAGAAAGGAAATAGAGAAGGAAGAAGAGAGGTAAGGAAGGAATGAAGAAGGACAGAAAAAGAAAGAAGAAATGGAGAGAAAGAAGGAAAAGAGGTATTAGTTCCTTTCCTCTCAGCTATTGTGAATGTATCTCCATTTTCCCAAAAGAGAACAAAATCTCTTTTTAGATTTTTACCTGTTATTATCAGACATGTTTTTAGTGACTAGCTTATTTTTCTATTATCTAAATAAAGGACACAGATTTACAAGTAGTAACAATGATGACACACAAAAGCAGGAAGAAATTATGTATAAAGAAACACCTACTTTAGCAGAGATAGAAAAAAATTGGCTTCTTCCTCTAAACTCTGCTTTCACTCATGATGAAGACAGCACAGGAAGAAATTACGTGCTACTTTAGCAGAGATACAACTGTTGACGTAATTCCTGTTTAACAGCCAAAAGGGAACAATGCAATTGGGAGATGGGGGAAGCGAAACTTTCCAGAAGTACTCTATAATTTTATCATCATTCTTCATCAGACCTCATCTGGAGGAAGGATCAACCCTCAGCTTTCAAATCCAGTTTTCCACAAGAAAGTGTATGCTCATGAACAAAAGGTCCAAGAACCAACTCCAAATTATTAGGAACGTTGTTCAGACCTTCTCATTGAATTCTTCTTGGAGAAGTATTAATTAGTAAGAAGACAAATCCAGATTCAGTCTCCCAGAAAGCCTTGAAAAAATTGTCAAAAAAATAAAACAATTTCAAAGAAAAGAAGTGAAAGCTTGCATCTGAGAAAGGCTCTAATATTTGTAGTGGGGCTTACAATAAAATAAGATTATTAGTTCATAAATTTAGAAAGGAAACAAGTACTCATTGAGTCATTAAGTTTTAACTATGAATGAGTCTGCTAAGACACACACACATATACATACCTACATATAGACACATACATAAGCACATGGATCAATACATTTTTGTGTATTTATATGTGTGTAGGTATATATATATTATATATACCCACATAAAGACATATAATTCTATTATTATAACAATATATAAATGCTTTTGTTATAGTCATTTTCAGGATTATTAAAGACACTGAGGCAGAGATTAAGTAAATTTCCTAGGGCCACATAACAAATGTTTCAAGCTGGATGTAAATTAAGTTTTTTTTTTTTCCTAACTCCATGTCAAACCCTGAATTTCCACCTAATTGACTCTGGAAGAAGATCCCAAGATTGTTATGGGCCAGAACTTGAAACAAGGTGCTAAATAAGTGGAATTGAGGAGACAGTGGTTAAATCTAGCATTGATTTAATCCTACAACAAATGATGGTTTCCTAGTGATATAATGATTTGTGTATACTCAGTGTGGAACATAAAAGGAGTTCCTGTCAGGGCCAGAAAGGACAAGCACACTAGAAGCTTTCAAGGCTGAGACAGAGTCATTCCATTGTCCACCTTTGTTATTGCTGGAGGCTCAAGCAGAAACCTTTGGAAGTTGAGATTCAGAAGCGAGGGAAGGCAGTCGGTCAGAACTAAGGAAGACAGAGAAGTGGTGGCAGACTGCCCTGTGGAGAATACTGAAACCAAGATCTGGAAGGCCTCCAGAAAACTAGCCAAACCCCAAGGAAGGAGACAAGATTTTGAAGGAGACAATAAAGGATTTGGACTTTAATCCCTGGCTGCACTTGTGATTAAAATGAACTGAAAGGAAGGCTACCCACAGAAGCCCCCCAAGAAACCTGCTTCCAGAGAAGAACATTACATTACAAAATAATGAAAATGAAACAAAAGATGAGAAATAATATTTAAGTCAGCCCCAGGATATGAAAAAAGGACAGGCAAAGGATATATATCCTTTCACTATATCCCACCTTACCTTATCTAATGGCTCATCCTTTTCTGGCACATAAGCTGATTCATGATTTGATTTTTGGCTAGTTCTTCTACTAAATTGTACAGTATCCAATTCCTCTCAGTCTAATCCTATCTAATTTTATTCTTATATACAATTGTTCTTATATAGCAATATATGCAATTATATACACTATGGAAGATCTTTCCACTATGGAAGACCCCTAGTTTTAGTTCTTCAGTACTTTGGGGGTACTGAAGGTTTTATTCATCCTAATTAACATCCCAATATCAATGACTGTATGTAATTTGATTTCAAGGTATGAATATTAATAAATTGTGTGAACAGGCCACTTGGTGTGGTTGCAAGTTAATATCTATAAAATATATATTTGACCCCTCTGATATTCGATAGGAATTTTGATGTCTTTTTTAAAAATTTTATTTATAAATTTTTGACAGTATATATGCATGAGTAATTTTTTATAACATTATCCCTTGTATTCATTTTTCCACATTATCCCCTCCCTACCTCTACTCCCTCCCCTAGATGATAGGAAATCCCATACATTTTACATGTGTTACAATATAACCTAGATACAATATATGTGTGTAAATACCATTTTCTTGTTGCACATTAAGTATTAGATTCCGAAGGTATAAGTAACCTGGGTAGATAGACAGTAATGCTAACACTTTACATTCACTTCCCAGTGTTCCTTCTCTGGGTGTAGTTGTTTCTGTCTATGATTGATCAACTGGAAGTGAGTTGGATCTTCTTTATGTTGAAGATATCCACTTCCATCAGAATACATCTTCATACAACATTGAAGTATACAACGATCTTCTGGTTCTATTCATTTCACTCAGCATCAGTTCATGCAAGTCTCTGCAAACCTCTCTGTATCCTCCTGCTGGTCATTTCTTACAGAGCAATAATGGAATCATGATGTCTTGAAGATTGATGCATAACATTTCACTTTGATCTTTATCAATGACTGTATATGGATGAACCAGTCCAGGTCAGAAATAGAACACATTGAATTTCATGCAGTGAAAGGATATGAACAGACAATTTTCAGATGATGAAATTGAAACTATTTCTACTCATATGAAAGGGTATTCCAAGTCACTATTTATCAAAGAAATGGAAATTAAGACAACTCTGAGATACCACTACATACCTGTCAGATTGGCTAAGATGACAGGAACAAATAATGATGAATGTTGGAGGGGATACAGGAAAACTGAGACACTGATGCATTGTTGGTAGAGTTATGAACAAATCCAACCATTCTGGAGAACAATTTGGAATTATGCCCCAAAAGTTAGCAAACTGTGCTTACCCTTTGATCCAGCAGTGTTACTGCTGGGCTCGAATCCCAAAAAGATACTAAAGAAAGGAAAGGGACCTATATGTGCCAAAATATTTGCGGCAGCCCTTTTTGTAGTGTCTAGCAATTGGAAAATGAATGGATGCCCATGAATTGGAGAATGGTTGGGTAAATTGTGATATATGAATGTTAGGATGTTATTGTTCTGTAAGAAATGACCAGCAGGATGAATACAGAGAGGCTTAGAAAGAATTACATGAACTGATACTGAGTGAAATGAGAAGAACCAGGAGATCATTATACACTTCAACAACAATGATGTACGAGGATGTATTCTGATGGAAGTGGATATCTTTGACAAAGAGAAGATCTAATTCAATTTTAATTGATCAATGATGGACAGAATCATCTACACCAAGAGAAGAAACACTGGGAAATTAATGTGGATTACTTGCATTCTTGTTTTTCTTTGCAGGTTATTTTTACCTTCTGAATCCAATTCTTCTTGTGCAACAAAAAAACTGTATGGTTCTGCACACATACATTGTATCTAGGATATGATATAACATATTTAACATGTATAATAGTGCCTGCCATCTAGGGGAGGAGGTGGAGGGAGATAAGGGAAAAATCGGAACAGAAGTAAGTTCAAGGGATAATGTTGTAAAAAAAAATTACCCATTCATATGTTCTGTCAATAAAAAGTTAAAATTTAAAAAAAAATTAAATGTCATGGACTGATCACAGTGTTGTTTACCTCCATGAATTGGCAATATACTTGAAAGAAACAACAAAAAAGACTAAGTTTACTAAAGAACCATAGAAGTGTGACAGCACCTATACTATTATGAATAGTTTTGTTGTTGTTGTTTTGAGTGTGTGTGTGTGTGTGTGTGTGTGTGTGTGTGTGTGTGTGTGTGTGTAAAATAAAACCAAAACTTCCTTCTTTACCGAAGTTTCACAACTGTTTCCAGGCTATTTGCTGTTGTCATAAGTTGACAGACTGTGAGCAGAGGGAATGAAAAATGAGTTTGAGAAACAAGAAAAAAAAGATTTTTCTTCTCCTCTCTCCTTTTTTACACTAGTGACAGCTTCCTATTCTATCAGAATCAGGTATTTCTCATACAAAATGAGTACTATGAGAAACAAAGCTATGGCTCACTCTTCCATTTAATATGCTTTTTAGTCTCTTATTCTAACTAGGAAAAAAAATAGCAAAGAGTTAGACACCTATTTAGATTGCTAAGGAAGAAATCATTTAAAGAAGTAGACCAGGTTCTAATTTAGTAACAATTAATGAATTCCCAATTCTCTATAGATTAATAGAGGCAACTCTTACAATAATTATTATAAACTTATTTTCTTCTATGAATAGGTTTTTCTTTACATGAGTAGATAAAAATTATACTTGGCATCATCACTTTTAAAAATACTTTTAATTCTAAAAAGAAAGGAAAATTTGTTTCATTATATTAACCCCAAGTGAAATATTTCATTCTTCTAGAACCTGCCTTTGACATAAAAATCATCAGCTCTGATCCCTTGACACTACTTGTTTTTTTCTAATCCATCATATATATGATTGCATATGTGATGCATATAAATTAATTTATGTGTATGTAGAGATATAGATGTATTCATTTAAGTATGTATATATGTAGATATAATGCACTGTGTGTGTGTATATATATATATATGTATATATATATGCAGAGAGAGAGAGAGGAGGGTACATTGTATATGTACATATTTGTTTCAGTATATTCATATATGTTGTCCAAAGAAATTTGAAAATTTATAAATATACATATATGCATGTATACATTTGCACACAAGTCTTAATATAGCTTTAAGATTAATATATTTTAGAACATAAAACTGAATTGACTTATTGTGAAATATTATATTTACTTTTATTCTTTTCAAGGGAAGGAAGGGAAGAAGGAAGGAAGGGAGGGAGGGAGAGAAGGAGGGAGGGAAGGAAGTAGGCAGAAACAGGGTGAACAGGAGTGGGGAAGAAAGGAAAGAAGAAAGAAGGAAAAGTTTTCCAAATGAGAATGATAAGAATATCTACCTCTCAGGTTTATTTTGAAGAAAAATATACTTGTAAAAATGATTTGCAGATCTCTAAATGCTATATAAATGCTATTATTACTCTTATTTTCCTTTTTTAGTTGCTGAATCCCATTTCCTAAGAACTATATAAAAGATGGTCGAGTCAATTATATAATTACACTTATTATTATGCCATTAAAAATACATTTAAATCCTCACTGTATTGCTCACTTTGTCATAAGAAAACTGGCATATCCTTTTCTTTAACCAGCTTTCAAATTTTTTGGACACCTATGAAATAGAGGTTTCAAGAAGATGAAAAAATGTGAGACTAACGTATTCTACTCCCTCTATTATTCTTATATTTTTTTCTGCTTGCATCCCCAACTTGTTAGGTTCCATTAACTTTATAATTATCTATACATTTTGCAAGAAGTGCCTAGAGAGAGTACCTGCAAAATAAACAGAATTGGTTAAGAGTGATATTTAATGAAGACTAGTGGGCCCATAAAATTTAGGTGAATTTAATACCAGTATTACAAACAAAAATCCATTAGAAATTGAACTACCTAGAAAATGAAATATAAGGAAAAACTATTAAATAACTAATAAATATACAATTTTATCTACAATTATTGCTATATTATGAAAATAGAATCCTTAAAATAATCCCAAGGATAGAAGCTTTAAAATTCTTCCTGGAAAGAATCCAATAGTTTAATACCAATCCTAAGGCCAATAGTTGTACACCTAGATATGAAGGCACAAACAATTCAGAACTTTTATAAGAGAGAGAGAAAATGAAAGAGTTGAAAATAAGCTACTTATTGCTGCTCTATCTATCATAAGAATAAATTTTCTCAACTGCTACTCATTCTTAAAATAAGGGTTATTCTATACTGTGACCTTTAGAGGGGCAAAAGGGAGAAAAAGGAAAAAAGTCTGATAACAAAAAAAAAAATGTATATTGTTCACATGATTGACCAGGACAGAATTGAAATAATAAGAACTAGTGATTTATATAGTGACTACTATAAGAGAGGCATTATCCTAAATTCTATATAAATATTGTCACATTTGGTCCTTTAAATTTAAGAAGATATGTGTTGTTATTATCCCAATTTTACAATTGATAAAACTGAAGCAGAAGTTGAGTTATTTACAAAAGTTGACACATCTAGTACATAACTGAAGATCTGAACTCAGATCTTCCTAACTCTAGGCCCAGAGCTTTATCCACAGAACCACTTTGTTGCCTCAGGGTCAATGTCAAAGATCTCAATAAAGCTAATTCCCTCCCATGATTTCCAATCAAAGAACTTCACAAATTCCTTATCTTGTATCATCTTTCTACTATATTAAGCTATTGCTTCTCCTAGAGTGAGTCAATACTTTATCAACATTTCAAACTCTTATAGCCAAGATGCCAATTCTAAATAAGAGAAACTGTTCCTTAAAAAATTTTCCTTCTTTAGTCTTGTCTCCCAGATTTATTGATTACAATTATTTTTTTATAAAAATGGAGTTGCCATAGCTAGGTAATTCAATAAATAGAGTGCTAAGCCTGGATTCAGGAAGACTTTAGTTCAAATCTGGCTTCAGACCCTTACTGTTACATTAAAGTAACACACTTAGCTTGGTTTGCCTCAGTTTCTTTTTCTGTAAAATGATCTGGAAAAGGAAATGAAAAAACACTTTTCTTTTACAAGAAAAACCCAAAATGTATCACAAACTCAGACACAATTAATCTTCTAAACAACAAGCACAACAACAATAGTAATAATAGAAAGTCACCCCTTCAGTTCTTTGAAAATTTTGCTAACAGTATATACAGTTTTCACAGTGGTTTGCCCTAAATTGGGGAAGGAATGGAAAATATTTTACTTCCAATCATAAAGATGTGAGCTACCCACTAGTGACAAAGAATCATGGAATTATAGAGGCTTCTCCTATTTATAAAGTTTCCCTTTCTCATCCAAAGTGCCTAATTGTAGCCTTTGATATTTACTAGTGTTTGCACAAAAAAGACAATAACAAAATTTTATAATAGCCATTCTTTAGAATTACATTTTTCATATCAATGACTAGTTTCCAGTGGTTTCTTACTTTCCCTATGATTACTTTAGGCAGTGATTCTCTGAGGAAGTAAATAATAGAATGTTAAATTTGGAAGGTAGTATAAAGACCTAATTCAGCACTCATTTTGTTGGTGTGCAAACTAAGACTTGCAAAGATAAAGTAACTAACTTGCCCCAGGGAATACAGATAATATAAAGCAAAGCATTATAGAAATCTAGGTCCTGGGGCAGAGCCAGGATAGCAGAGTCAAAACAGGAGCTTATCCAACTTTTCCCCCAAACTGCTCCAAATTCCTTTAAATAATAAATCTAAACAATTTTTAGAGCACCAGAACACACAAAAAGACTTAATAGAACATTTTCCAGCTAAAAGTGACTTAGAAATTTAGCAGAAAGAGTGGTAAAAAAGCTCAGAGTACAGCCACGGACCCAGCCCCAACTTGGCCAGACCTTCAATCAGCAACATTACTGGTGCCTTTCAGACTTTTCAGCCAAGAAACCTTAAACAGGTCAGCAGAAAAGGTCTATGAAGCTAGAGTGAGAAACCAGCACACAATTGCAGTGTGGACCTGGTCCTGGTCCTGTCCCCAGCTCTGGCCCAGAAATTAGCCTCAGTGATGAATCAGCCATAGTGCTGGAGACTTCTGGAGCTCTCAGTATGAAGATATTAGGAAGGACTTGGAAGGTCAGCAAAGAAAGTCGGTGGTCCCAGTTCACCCCGAATCAGTTGAGCACCAGCCCTAGCCCCAGACCCAGCCAGAACACAATATCTTACAGCCACAGTGAGATGGAAATACTTCTAATAGCTCCACCACAGAAGAGAGTGCTTGTGGTTAGATTCCTAGAAGGATTTCTGAAAAAAGCCTCATAAAACCCCTGAAGTTTAGGACAGTGCCCCTCCATCCAGGGTCCTACTTTAACAAAGAGTTAAAAGAAAAGTAATAGACTAGGAAAAGGAGCAGAAAACAACAACAACAAAAAAAAAAGGTTTCTGTCCACTGAAAGTTATTGTGGTGACAAAAAGCATAAAAACAAAAAAAACATCAAAAGATAATAAAAAAGTTGAAGCTCCTACAAAAACTCCAAGAAAAATCATAATTGGGCTCAGCCCATGGAAGAGCTCAAAAGGGACTTTGAAAATCAAGTAAAAGAGAAAGAGGAAAAATTAAGGAAAGAACTGAGGTGCAGAAGCAAATACAAAAAGCTAATGAAAAAAATAATGACTTAAAAAGCAAAATTGGCCAATTGGGAAAGGAAATACAAAAGCTCATTGAGGAAAATAATTCCTTAATAAATACAATTTGACAAATGGAAGATAATGACTTTATGAAAAATCGAGATGCAATAAAACAATACCAAAAAAATTAAAAAAAAAAAAAAAACTTCTGGCAGATTCTATGATTGTGAAAAATTCAAACATAGAACTGGGAATAACTCTATTCACACCCCCCCCCCATATGAAGAGTAGGAACATTTGTTAAAAAAAATCATTATCAATGAAATTTTTATTGCATTGTGATCTGAAAAAAATACATTTATTATTTCTGTCTTTCTGCATTTGATTTTGAGGTCTTTATGTCCTAATATATGGTCAATTTTTGTATAGGTTCCATGAACTGCCGAGAAGAAAGTGCACTCCTTTCTGTACCCATTCAATTTTCTCCAAAGATCTATCATATCTAGTTTTTCTACTATTTGATTTACTTCTTTAACTTCTTTTTTATGTATTTTGTGGTTTGATTTATCTAGTTCTGAGAGAGTGAGGTTAAGATCTGCCACTATTTTAGTTTTGCTGTCTATTTCTTTTTGCAATTATTTTAACTTCTCCTTTAGGAATTTAGATGCTACACTACTTCGTGCATATATGTTTAATATTGATATTGCTTCATTATCTATGCTACCCTTTAGCAAGATAGAGTTTCCTTCCTTATCTCTTTTAATTAGATCAACTTTTGTTTTTGCTTGATCTGAGATCAGGATGGCTACCCCTGCTTTTTTTTTTACTTCATCTGAAGCAAAATAGATTCTACTCCAGCCTTTTACCTTTACTCTCTATGTATCACTCTGCCTTAAATGCGTTTCTTGTAAACAACATATTGTAGGATTCTGGCTTTTAATCCAGTCTACTATCTGCTTACATTTTATGGGAAAGTTTACCCCGTTCACATTTACAAGTAAAACTTCTAATTCTGTATTTCCTGCCATCTTATTAATTATATTTCTCTCTTTTCTTTTCCCCTTTCCCCTCCTCCCAAGTATTTTACTTATGAAAACTACTTGCCTCAAGTGGCCCTCCCCCTTTAGAAATGCTCCCCTGTCTTATATCATTTCCCAATATTTCTCTTTTCCCTTCTATATAGCCTATCTCTTCCCTTTTCCCCTTTCCCTCCCACTTTTCTGTAAGATGAGAAGCTTTTATTGGTGAAGCCAAATATATCTAATATTTTTTGTTTAGGGCAAATCTGATGAAAGTAAGATTTACACAATATTCACTACCCTTCCTTCTTCCCCTCAATTATAATTAATTACAATTAAATTTTACTGAAAATCATCCCCAGGATAATACACCATGACTAAGTAGGATTTATACCAGGAATCCAAGGCTGGTTCAATATTAGGAAAATCATTAGCCTAATTGACTATATCTATAAACATATTAATAATAGATGCCTGAGAGTATAGGAGTAAATGGACTTTTCCTTAAAATAATTAGGAGCATATATTTAAAACCATCAATAAGCATCACATGTAATGGGAATAAACTGGAACCATTCCTAGTAAGATAAGGAGTGAAACATGGTTGCCCATTATGACCATTATTATTCAGTACTGTATTAAAAATGCTATCCTTGGCAATAAGCATTGAGAAAAATATTAAAGGATTTAGAGTAGATAATGAGGAAACTAAATTATCACTCTTTGCAGAAGATATGATGGTATACTTAGAGAACCCCAGAGATTCTACTAAAAAGCTAGTAAGAAATAATTCACAACTTTAGCAAAGTTGCAGGATACAAAATAAATCCACATAAATCCTCAGCATTTCTATATATCACCAACAAAATTCAACAGAAGGAGATAAAAAGAGAAATTTCATTGAAAGTAACTGTTAACAGCATCAATTTTGGAATCTATCTGTCAGAGTAAAGTCAGGAATGATATGAGCAAAATTAGAAAACACTTTTCACACAAATAAAGTCAGATTTAAATAATAGGAAAAATATTAAGGGCTCCTGGATAGGCTGAGTAAATATAATAATGACAATAATATAAATATAAATAATAATAATAATATTAATATAATGATGGCAATACTACCTAAACTAATCTAGTTATTTAGTCCTATATGAGACTCTCAAGAAACTATTTTAATGACCTAGAAAAAATAACAAAATTCATATGCAAGAACAAAAGGTCAAGAATTTTAGAGGAATTAATAAAAAAAAAAAATTCAAATGAAGGTGGCCTAGCTGTACCTGATCTAAAACTATATTATAAAGCAGCAGTCACCAAACCATTTGGCATTGTCTAAGAAATAGATTAGTTGATCAGTGGAATAGGTTAGGTTCACAGGACAAATAGTAAATAAGTATATTAATCTAGTGTTTGACAAACCCAAAGATCCCAACTTTTGGGATAAGAATTCATTATTTGACAAAAAGTGCTGGGAAAACTGGAAATTAGTATGACAGAAACTAAGCATGGACCTACACTTAACACAGTACACCAAGATAAGATTGAAATGGATCCATGATTTAAGCATAAAGAATGAGATTATAAATAAATTAGAGGAACATAGGATAGGTTACCTCTCAGAATTGTGGAGAAGGAAAGAATTTGCTATCAAAGCAGAACTAGAGATCATTATTGATCACAAAATAGATACTTTTGATTATATCAAATTTTAAAAGCCTTTGTACAAACAAAATTAATGCAAACAAGTTTAGAAGGGAAGCAATACACTGGGAAACATTTTTAAAGTTAAAGGTTCTGATAAAGGCCTCATTTCCAAAATATATAGAGTAATATATAGACTATAATAGAATAATAATATATAGACTACAATTTCTAAGAAATCAAGCCATTCTCCAATTGAAATATGGTCAAAGAATACGAACAGACAATTTTCAGATGATGAAATTCAAACTATTTCTACTTATATGAAAGGGTATTCCAAGTCACTATTGATCAAAGAAATGGAAATTAAGACACCTCTGAGATACCACTATACAACTGTGAGATTGGCTAAGATGACAGAAAAAAAAAAATAATGAATGTTGGAGGGGATGCAAAAAAACTGAGAAACTGATGAATTGTTGGTAAAGTTGTAAATGAATCCAACCATTCTAGAAACCAATCTGGAATTATGCCCAAAAAGTTATCAAACTGTTCATACCCTTTGATTCAGCAGTGTTTCTACTGGGCTTATATCCCAAAGAGATACTAAAAAAGGTAAAGGGACCTGTATGTGCCAAAATATTTGTGGCAGCCCTTTTTGTAGTGAGTAAAAACTTTAAAATAAATGAATGCCCATCAATTGCAGAGTGGGTGGGTAAACTGTGGTATATGAATGTTATGGAACATTATTGTTCTAAAAGAAATGACAAACACGATGAATATAGAGAAGCTTGGAAAGACATAAATGAATACATGCTGAGTAAAATGAGCAGAACCAGGAGATAATATATAATAGGGATAAACTGGAGCCATTCTCAGTAAGATCAGAAGTGAAACAAGGTTATCCACTATAACAATTATTATTCAATATTGTATTAGAAATACTAGCCTCTGGGGGCGGAGCCAAGATGGCGGAGAGGAAACACATGACTCAGTGAACGTCCTCACTCCCTCACAACCAATTAGATAAATTAAGTCTCAGAATTAGCTCAGGACTGATAGATACCACAAGGACTGGAAGCACGACTTACCAGCTGAAGAGAATCTGGAGTTTCAACAGGAAAGGTCAGTTCTCAGGGGAGGAATAAGAGAGACCAGCACAGACGGTGGGGTAGGGGCACACTGCGCCCATTGCGCTGGGAAGGGCTCTGGGATCAGAGAAGCCACTGAGGTAAAGGAATCTGCCACAGGCTGTTAGCTCTTCTCTGCTAATTATTTAGCAGTTCAGAAAAGAAAGCCAAAATATTTTAAAACTCAAATTAGATTTTCCCCGATACTGGGGGTGACTCAGCAGAACTCTTGGCACCAGGGGGTGTGGCCTCAACTACCTCCTGAGAATAGTTAAGAGATTGACAAGTGGGTGGATAAGGCCCAAGGCAACACACACTGCCTAGCTTAGCTGGAGGGAGTGGAACTCAGCTCCAGGAAGTCCCAGAGAAGCGGAACCTTTGAACTAGGGACCGCGGTTTCTGGCAGACACTTCCAGTTTGAGCACAGGGGCTTTTCACGTCACCTGCTGCAGACATCCACGCCCCACCCGGACACATAAGCTGGGCTTCGCTGTCTTCACTATTCTACGCCCTCTAAGCACAGTAGTGCTAATCACCTCTGAGGCACCTCCAGGGAGGGGGTGGGGAACTCTCTCCCAGAGCTCTCTCTTAGCTCAGGCTCAGGAGCCGCTGCATCCATCCAGGTCTGGGAGGAAGCTGGTAAAGAAGTAAATAAATAATTTCCTACCCCAGGGACAGAGCCCAAAACATATTTTTAAGTATGAGCAAAAAAGCTAGAAAAACCATAGATTCCTTCTATACAGAGAAAGAGGGGGCATCCAACCCCGAGGAAGTTGACAGCAGAGAATCAGCAGACAACAACCTAAAGGGGAATGATTCCTGCCCCCCATCACATAACTCTCTCCTAGAAGAAGCTCTTAAAAAATTGAGGGAGATCGAAGAAAAATGGGGCAAGGAAAGGGAAGTTATGATAGAGAATAACAACGTCCTGAAATTGGAGTTGGAAAAAATAAAGAATTCACAGGAGATGCAGGGAAACAAAATTAGTGAATTAGAAAAGGTTAAAAAAACACAGGAAAGTAGGATTTCTGAATTGGAAAAGATAAAAAAGTCTCAAGAAAATAGAATTTCTGAATTGGAAAAAGAAAATAATTCTCAAAAAAAAAATTAGGGAAATGGAAAAAAATTCAATAGAGCAAAATAATTCATTTAAAAACGAAATTGGGCATTTACAAAAAGAACTAAAAACTGTGAAAGAAGAAAATAACTCCTTAAAAGTCAGGATGGAACAAATAGAAATGAATGATTCACAGAGAACCCAAGAATCAGTCAAACAAAACAAAAAAAATGAGAAGCTGGAGAACAACGTCAAATACTTACTGGGAAAATCTATAGACCTGGAAAATAGATCTAGGAGAGATAATCTGCGGATTATTGGACTTCCAGAAAACTATGACCAAAAAAAGAGCCTAGATTCTATTTTACAGGAAATTATCAAAGAGAACTGTCCAGAGATAATAGAAACAGAAGGGAAAGTAGATGTGGAAAGAATTCATCGAACTCCTTCTGAAATAGACCCTAAAAAAAGAACACCACAGAATATTGTGGCTAAGCTGCAGAATTACCACACAAAGGAGAAAATCCTGCAAGCAGCTAGAAAAAAACAATTTAAATACCAAGGTGCCACAATAAGGGTCACCCAAGATCTGGCTGCCTCCACATTAAAAGATAGAAGGGCCTGGAACCTGATATTCTGTAAGGCAAAAGATCAAGGACTGCAACCAAGAATGAACTACCCAGCTAAGTTTAGCATCTTTTTCCATGGAAGAAGATGGTCATTCAATGAAACAGAGGAATTCTATATGTTTCTAAGAAAAAAACCAGACTTAAACAAAAAATTTGATCTACATCCACAAGACTGAAGAGAAACAGAAAAAGGTACACAGAACCCTTGAGAACTGTAACTCTGTTGTGGGTATATAAAAAAGTACTCAAGGATAATTTGATTTTACTGATATAAAAGAAAAAAAGGGGGGTGTAGTAAAGGGAAGGAGGTCGGTTCAGAAAAAGGGGAAGGAGTGATAAAAAGAGGGAAACTACATCCCAGGAAGAGGCATAGAAAATACACCATATCTGAGGGAACTTAGTGAGGGGGAGAATCATTGTGTGAATCTTACTCTCATCAGAAGAGGCTCAAAGAGTAAATAATTAACATATTTGTTTTTCAGAGAATTTTCTCTCACCTCATTAAAAGGGGGGAGAGGAAAAGGGAAAAGGAAAAGGAGAATAAGTGAAGGGACTTGGAGGGAGGGGGGAGGGATCCTAAAAAAAAAAAAAAAAAAAAGAGGGAGGGTTGCGCGTCACAAGGGGGGGTCTGTAAATTAAATATCGGGGAGGGGGATCAGGGGGGTCAAGGGAAAAAAGCATAATCTGGGGATAATACGATGGCAGGAAATACAGAATTAGTAAATTTAACTGTAAATGTAAATGGGATGAACGATCCCATCAAACGGAGACGGATAGCAGATTGGATCAAAAAGCAGAACCCTACAATATGTTGCCTACAGGAAACACACTTAAAGCAGGGAGATACATACAGAGTAAAGGTAAAAGGTTGGAACAGAGCCTATTATGCTTCAGGTAAAGCCAAAAAAGCAGGGGTAGCTATCCTTATCTCAGATCAAGCAAAAGCAGAAGTAGATCTCGTTAAAAAAGATAAGGAAGGAAACTATATCCTGCTGAAAGGTAGCATAAATAATGAAGCCATATCAATACTAAACATATATGCACCAAGTGGTATAGCATCTAACTTTCTAAAGGAAAAGTTAAGAGAACTGCAAGAAGAAATAGACAGTAAAACTATAATAGTGGGAGATCTCAACCTTGCACTCTCAGATTTAGACAAATCAAACCATAAAACAAACAAGAAAGAAATTAAAAAAGTAAATAGAACATTAGAAAAACTAGGTATGATAGACTTTGGAGAAAACTGAATGGCAATAGGAAGGAATATACTTTCTTCTCAGCAGTTCATGGATCCTATACAAAAATTGACCATATATTAGGACATAAAGATCTCAAAATTAAATGTAGGAAGGCAGAAATAATAAATGCCTTCTTCTCAGATCACAATGCAATAAAAGCTACATTCAGTAAAAAGTTAGGGGTAAATAGACCAAAAAGTAATTGGAAACTGAATAATCTCATCTTAAAGAATGACTGGGTGAAAGAGCAAATTATAGAAACAATTAACAATTTCACCCAAGATAATGATAATGATGAGACATCATATCAAAATCTTTGGGATGCAGCTAAAGCAGTAATAAGGGGAAATTTTATATCTTTAGAGGCTTATTTGAAGAAAATTGAGAAAGAGAAGATTAACGAATTGGGCTTACAACTTAAAAGGCTAGAAAAAGACCAAATTATAAACCCCCAACCAAAAATTAAACTCGAAATACAAAAATTAAAAGGAGAAATCAATAAAATTGAAAGTAAAAAAACTATTGAATTAATAAATAAAACCAAGAGTTGGTTTTATGAAAAAGCCAATAAAATAGATAAACCTTTGGTAAATTTGATCAAAAAAAAGAAAGAGGAAAATCAAATTGATAGTCTTACAAATGAAAAGGGGGATCTTTCCACCAATGAAGAGGAAATTAGAGAAATAATAAGGAGTTACTTTGCCCAACTTTATGCCAATAAATTTGATAACTTAAGTGAAATGGATGACTTCCTCCAAAAATATAGGCTCCCTAGATTAACAGAGGAGGAGATAAATTGCTTAAATAGTCCCATTTCAAAAAAAGAAATAGGCCAAGATGGCGGAGAAGAAACACACTACTCAGTGAACGTCCTCACTCCCTCACAACCAATTAGATAAATTAAGTCTCAAAATTAGCTCAGGACTGATAGATACCACAAGGACTGGAAGCACGACTTACCAGCTGAAGAGAATCTGGAGTTTCAACAGGAAAGGTCAGTTCTCAGGGGAGGAATAAGAAAGACCAGCACAGACGGTGGGGTAGGGGCACACTGCGCCCATTGCGCTGGGAGGGGCTCTGGGATCAGAGAAGCCACTGAGGTAAAGGAATCTGGCACAGGCTGTTAGCTCTTCTCTGCTAATTATTTAGCAGTTCAGAAGAGAAAGCCAAAATATTTTAAAACTCAGATTAGATTTCCCCCCTCCCCCCCCCCCCGGGTGACTCGGCAGACTCGGCACCAGGGGGTGTGGCCTCAGCTACCTCCTGAGAATAGTTAAGAGACTGACAAGTGGGTGGATACGGCCCAAGGCAACACACACTGCCTAGCTTAGCTGGAGGGAGTGGAACTCAGCTCCAGGAAGTCCCAGAGAAGCGGAACCTTTGAACTAGGGACCGCGGTTTCTGGCAGACACTTCCAGTTTGAGCGCAGGGGCTTCTCACGTCACCTGCTGCAGACATCCACTCCCCACCCGGACACATAGGCTGAGCTTCTTGCTGTCTTCACTATTCTACGCCCTCAAAGCACAGCAGCGCTAATCACCTCTGAGGCGCTTCCAGGGAGGGGGTGGGGAACTCTCTCCCAGAGCTCTCTCTTAGCGCGGGCGCAGGGGCCGCTGCATCCATCCGGTCTGGGAGGAAGCTGGTAAAGAAGTAAATAATTTCCTACCCCAGGGACAGACCCCAAAACATTTTTTAAGTATGAGCAAAAAAGCTAGAAAAACTATAGATTCCTTCTATACAGAGAAAGAGCGGGTACCCAACCCCGAGGAAGTTAACAGCAAAGATTCAGAAGATAACAACCTAAAGGGGAACGATTCCTGCCCCCCATCACATAACTCTCTCCTAGAAGAAGCTCTTAAGAAATTGAGGGAGATCGAAGAAAAATGGGGCAAGGAAAGGGAAGTTATGATAGAGAATAACAACGTCCTGAAATTGGAGTTGGAAAAAATAAAGAATTCACAGGAGATGCAGGGAAACAAAATTAGTGAATTAGAAAAGGTTAAAAAAACACAGGAAAATAGGATTTCTGAATTGGAAAAGATAAAAAATCTCAAGAAAATAGAATTTCTGAATTGGAAAAAGAAAATAATTCTCAAAAAAAAAAAATTAGGGAAATGGAAAAAAATTCAATAGAACAAAATAATTCATTTAAAAACGAAATTGGGCATTTACAAAAAGAACTAAAAACTGTGAAAGAAGAAAATAACTCCTTAAAAGTCAGGATGGAACAAATAGAAATGAATGATTCACAGAGAACCCAAGAATCAGTCAAACAAAACAAAAAAAAATGAGAAGCTGGAGAACAACGTCAAATACTTACTGGGAAAATCTATAGACCTGGAAAATAGATCTAGGAGAGATAATCTGCGGATTATTGGACTTCCAGAAAACTATGACCAAAAAAAGAGCCTAGATTCTATTTTACAGGAAATTATCAAAGGGGAAAGTAGATGTGGAAAGAATTCATCGAACTCCTTCTGAAATAGACCCTAAAAAAAGAACACCACGGAATATTGTGGCTAAGCTGCAGAATTACCACACAAAGGAGAAAATCCTGCAAGCAGCTAGAAAAAAAAAAATTTAAATACCAAGGTGCCACAATAAGGGTCACCCAAGATCTGGCTGCCTCCACATTAAAAGATAGAAGGGCCTGGAACCTGATATTCCGTAAGGCAAAAGATCAAGGACTGCAACCAAGAATGAACTACCCAGCTAAGTTTAGCATCTTTTTCCACGGAAGAAGATGGTCATTCAATGAAACAGAGGAATTCTATATGTTTCTAAGAAAAAAACCAGACTTAAACAAAAAATTTGATCTACATCCACAAGACTGAAGAGAAACAGAAAAAGGTACACAGAACCCTTGAGAACTGTAACTCTGTTGTGGGTATATAAAAAATACTCAAGGATAATTTGATTTTACTGATATAAAAGAAAAAAAGGGGGGTGTAGTAAAGGGAAGGAGGTCGGTTCAGAAAAAGGGGAAGGAGTGATAAAAAGAGGGAAACTACATCCCAGGAAGAGACATAGAAAATACACCATATCTGAGGGAACTTAGTGAGGGGGAGAATCATTGTGTGAATCTTACTCTCATCAGAAGAGGCTCAAAGAGTAAATAATTAACATATTTGTTTTTCAGAGATTTTCTCTCACCTCATTAAAAGGGGGGAGAGGAAAAGGGAAAAGGAAAAGGGGAATAAGTGAAGGGACTTGGAGGGAGGGGGGAGGGATCCTAAAAAAAAAAAAAAAAAAAAAAAAAAAGAGGGAGGGTTGCGTGTCACAAGGGGGGTCTGTAAATTAAATATCGGGGAGGGGGATCAGGGGGGTCAAGGGAAAAAAGCATAATCTGGGGATAATACGATGGCAGGAAATACAGAATTAGTAATTTTAACTGTAAATGTAAATGGGATGAACGATCCCATCAAACGGAGACGGATAGTAGATTGGATCAAAAAGCAGAACCCTACAATATGTTGCCTACAGGAAACACACTTAAAGCAGGGAGATACATACAGAGTAAAGGTAAAAGGTTGGAACAGAGCCTATTATGCTTCAGGTAAAGCCAAAAAAGCAGGGGTAGCTATCCTTATCTCAGATCAAGCAAAAGCAGAAGTAGATCTCGTTAAAAAAGATAAGGAAGGAAACTATATCCTGCTGAAAGGTAGCATAAATAATGAAGCCATATCAATACTAAACATATATGCACCAAGTGGTATAGCATCTAACTTTCTAAAGGAAAAGTTAAGAGAACTGCAAGAAGAAATAGACAGTAAAACTATAATAGTGGGAGATCTCAACCTTGCACTCTCAGATTTAGACAAATCGAACCACAAAACAAACAAGAAAGAAATTAAAAAAGTAAATAGAACATTAGAAAAACTAGGTATGATAGACCTTTGGAGAAAACTGAATGGCAATAGGAAGGAATATACTTTCTTCTCAGCAGTTCATGGATCCTATACAAAAATTGACCATATACTAGGACATAAAGATCTCAAAATTAAATGTAGGAAGGCAGAAATAATAAATGCCTTCTTCTCAGATCACAATGCAATAAAAGCTACATTCAGTAAAAAGTTAGGGGTAAATAGACCAAAAAGTAATTGGAAACTGAATAATCTCATCTTAAAGAATGACTGGGTGAAAGAGCAAATTATAGAAACAATTAACAATTTCACCCAAGATAATGATAATGATGAGACATCGTATCAAAATCTTTGGGATGCAGCTAAAGCGGTAATAAGGGGAAATTTTATATCTTTAGAGGCTTATTTGAAGAAAATTGAGAAAGAGAAGATTAACGAATTGGGCTTACAACTTAAAAGGCTAGAAAAAGACCAAATTATAAACCCCCAACCAAAAATTAAACTCGAAATACAAAAATTAAAAGGAGAAATCAATAAAATTGAAAGTAAAAAAACTATTGAATTAATAAATAAAACCAAGAGTTGGTTTTATGAAAAAGCCAATAAAATAGATAAACCTTTGGTAAATTTGATCAAAAAAAAGAAAGAGGAAAATCAAATTGATAGTCTTACAAATGAAAAGGGGGATCTTTCCACCAATGAAGAGGAAATTAGAGAAATAATAAGGAGTTACTTTGCCCAACTTTATGCCAATAAATTTGATAACTTAAGTGAAATGGATGACTTCCTCCAAAAATATAGGCTCCCTAGATTAACAGAGGAGGAGATAAATTGCTTAAATAGTCCCATTTCAGAAAAAGAAATAGAACAAGCTATTAATCAACTCCCCAGGAAAAAATCCCCAGGGCCAGATGGATTCACATGTGAATTCTACCAAACATTTAAAGAACAATTAGCCCCAATGTTATATAAATTATTTGAAAAAATAGGGGATGAAGGAGTCCTACCAAACTCCTTTTATGACACAGACATGGTACTGATACCTAAACCAGGTAGATCGAAAACTGAGAAAGAAAATTATAGACCAATCTCCTTAATGAATATTGATGCTAAAATCTTAAATAAGATATTAGCCAAAAGACTTCAGAAAATCATCTCCAAGATAATACACTATGATCAAGTAGGATTTATTCCAGGAATGCAGGGCTGGTTTAATATTAGGAAAACTATTAATATAATTGACCATATTAATAATCAAATTAATAAGAACCATATGATCATCTCAATAGATGCAGAAAAAGCATTTGACAAAATCCAACATCCATTCCTACTAAAAACTCTTGAGAGTATAGGAATAAATGGATTATTCCTTAGAATAATCAGGAGTATATATTTAAGACCGTCAGTAAGCATAATATGCAATAGAAATAAACTGCAACCTTTCCCAGTAAGATCAGGAGTGAAACAAGGTTGCCCACTATCACCATTACTATTCAATATAGTACTAGAAACGCTAGCCTCGGCAATAAGAGCCGAGAAAGAGATTCAAGGAATTAGAGTAGGAAATGAGGAAATGAAACTATCACTTTTTGCAGATGACATGATGGTATACTTAGAGAACCCCAAAGACTCTGCTAAAAAGCTACTAGAAATAATTCAAAATTTCAGCAAAGTGGCAGGATACAAAATAAATCCACATAAATCCTCGGCATTTTTATATATCACTAACAAAATGCAACAGCAAGAGATACAAAGAGAAATTCCATTCCAAACAAATGTTGATAGTATAAAATATTTGGGAATCCATCTACCAAAGAAAAGTCAGGAATTATATGAGAAAAATTACAAAACACTTGCCACAAAAATAAAATCAGATTTAAATAATTGGAAAGACATTCAGTGCTCTTGGATAGGCCGAGTGAATATAATAAAGATGATAATACTCCCCAAACTAATCTATTTATTTAGTGCTATACCAATCAGACTCCCAAGAAACTATTTTAATGACCTAGAAAAAATAACAACAAAATTCATATGGAAGAATAAAAGGTCAAGAATTGCAAGGGAACTAATGAAAAAAAAAAACTCAGAGGAAGGAGGAAGGTGGTCTAAGTGTGCCTGATCTAAAGCTATATTATATAGCAACAGTCACCAAAACCATTTGGTATTGGCTAAGAAATAGACCGGTAGATCAGTGGAACAGATTAGATACAAAGGACAAAAAAGGGTACATCTATAGCAATCTAATCTTTGACAAACCCAAAGATTCCAACATTAGGGATAAAAATTCATTATTCGGAAAAAACTGTTGGGAAAACTGGAAATTAGTATGGCAGAAATTAGATATGGATCCACACTTAACACCATATACCAAGATAAGATCAAAATGGGTCCATGATTTAGGCATAAAGAGGGAGATAATAAATAGATTAGAGGAACAGAGGATAATCTACCTCTCAGACTTGTGGAGGAGGAAGGAATTTATGACCAGAGGAGAACTAGAGATCATTATTGATCACAAATAGAAGATTTTGATTACATCAAACTAAAAAGTTTCTGTACAAATAATACTAATGCAAACAAGATTAGAAGGGAAGTAACAAATTGGGAAAATATTTTTAAAAACAAAAGTTCTGACAAAGGTCTCATTTCCAAAATATATAGAGAACTGACCATAATTTATAAGAAACCGAACCATTCTCCAATTGATAAATGGTCAAAGGATATGAACAGACAATTCTCAGAGGAAGAAATTGAAACTATATCCACTCACATGAAAGAGTGTTCCAAATCACTACTGATCAGAGAAATGCAAATTAAGACCACTCTGAGATACCACTACACACCTGTCAGATTGGCTAAGATGACAGGAACAAATAATGACAAATGTTGGAGGGGATGTGGGGAAATTGGGACACTAATACATTTCTGGTGGAGTTGTGAAAGAATCCAGCCATTCTGGAGAGCAATCTGGAATTATGCCCAAAAAGTTATCAAACTGTGCATACCCTTTGACCCAGCAGCGCTACTACTGGGATTATATCCCAAAGAAATACTAAAGAGCGGAAAGAGACATATATGTGCCAAAATGTTTGTGGCAGCTCTTTTTGTTGTAGCTAGAAACTGGAAGATGAATGGGTGTCCATCAGTTGGAGAATGGTTGGGTAAATTGTGGTATATGAAGGTTATGGAATATTATTGCTCTGTAAGAAATGACCAGCAGGAGGAATACAGAGAGGCCTGGAGAGACTTAAATCAACTGATGCTGAGCGAAATGAGCAGAACCAGAAGATCACTGTACACTTCAACAACAATACTGTATGAGGATGTATTCTGATGGAAGTGGAAATCTTCAACATAACGAAGATCCAACTCACTTACAGTTGATCAATGATGGACAGAGGTAGCTACACCCAGAGAAGAAACACTGTGAGGGGAATGTAATTGTTAGCACTAATATCTGTCTGCCCAGGTTGCATGTACCTTCGGATTCTAATGTTTATTGTGCAACAAGAAAATGATATTCACACACATGTATTGTACCTAGACTATATTGTAACACATGTAAAATGTATGGTATTGCCTGTCGTCGGGGGGAGGGAATAGAGGGAGGGGGGGTAATTTGGAAAAATGAATACAAGGGATAATATTATAAAATATATATATATATATATATATATATATATTATATATATATATATATATTATATATATATATATATATATAAAAAATTAAAAAAAAAAAAAAAAGAAATACTAGCCTCTGCAATGAGTTGAAAACCAGATTAAAGGAATTAGAGTAGGTAATGAGAAAACCAAAGTATTACAAAGATTTACACTTCAACAACAATACTGTATGAGGATATATTCTGAAGGAGGAGGACAAAGTTGACAAAGAGAAGATCTAATTCAGTTCCAATTGTTCAATGATGGACAGAATCAGCTACAGCCAGAGAAGAAACACTAGGACTTGAATATGGACTACTTCCATTTTTGTTTTTCTTTCCAGGTTATTTTTACCTTCTGAATCCAATTCTTGTGCAACAAGAGAACTGTGTGGTTCTGCACACATATATTGTATCTAGCATATACTATAACATATTTTACATGCATGAGACTGCCTGCCATCTAGGGAAGGGAAAAGTTCGAATATAAGTGAGTTCAAGGGATAATGTTGTAAAATATTACCTATGCATATGTTCTGTCAATTAAAAAAATTATAAAAAAGGTGGGGATAAGGAAGGGAAAGAGGGAGAGAATTCGGAACTCAACATGTTAAAGAATGGATGTTAAAATTGTTTTCTTGCAACTGGAAAAATATAACAATTTAAAAAGTTGAGTTCAGATTTTAAAAAAGATATTATTGATGACGGTGATCTATTGATGGAGATAAAGGAGCAGGAATTAAAAAATATACAACCTAAACCAGGAAAAGCCAAAACATAGAAAGAAAAATGCACACCAATCTCCTTGAATATTGATGCAAAAATTTTAAATAAAGTATTATCAAAGAGATTACAACAACTTTTCAGCAGGATAATACAATGTGATCAAGGGAGATTTATACAGGACTGTTTCAATATCAGGGAAATTATTGTTAT
This sequence comes from Sminthopsis crassicaudata, assembly GCF_048593235.1. Lineage (NCBI taxonomy): Eukaryota > Metazoa > Chordata > Mammalia > Dasyuromorphia > Dasyuridae > Sminthopsis > Sminthopsis crassicaudata. The sequence goes on along the minus strand of NC_133618.1, from coordinate 98,636,004 downwards.
CATTGACCATATTCATAACAGAATTAACAACAATCATACGATAATCCCATACAGAAAATGCTTTTGACAAAATACAACTATTCTTATTACAAACACTGCAGAGCATAGGAATAAATGAACTTCTCCTTAAAATGATGAGCAACATCTGTCTAAAAGCACAACAAGCATTATTTATAATGGGGAAAAATGGACACATTCTTAATAAGATCACACATGAAATACTGTCATCACCACTATTATTCATTATTGTACTAAAAATGTTGGCGTTAGCAATTAAAAAAAAAAGAAATTAAAGGAATCAGAATAGGCAATGAGGAGGTAAAAGTATTACTCTATTCCAATGTTGTGACAATATACTTGGAAAATCTTTAAAAAAATCAAAAAATTATTTGAAACAATTAACAGCTTTAGCAAAGTTGCAGCATAGAAAATAAATCATCAGCATTTCTAAATATTACCAACAAAGCCCAACAGCAAGAGATACAAAGAGAAATTCCATTTAAAATAACTGTAGGCAACATAAAGTATTTTAATGTCTACCTGCTAAGACAAACCCCAAAATTTTGTGAATAGAATTACAAAAAACTTTTGGCATTTTGATTGGTATGGCATTGAAAAAATTGTACAATTTAGAGAGAATTTTCATTTTTATTAATTTAATTCAGATTATATATGAGCAATTGATATTTTTCCAATTGTTTTGATCTGACTTTATTTTGTGATAAGTTTTTTTGTAATTCTATTCACAAATTTTTTTGGGTTTATCTTAACAGGTAGACATTGAAATATTTTATGTTGCCTACAGTTATTTTAAATGGAATTTCTCTTTGTATCTCTTGCTGTTGGGCTTTGTTTATAATATTTAGAAATTCTGATGATTTATTTTCTATGCTGCAACTTTGCTAAAGCTGTTAATTGTTTCAAATAATATTTGGATTTTTAAAAAGATTCTCCAAGTATATTGTCACAACATTGGAATAGAGTAATACTTTTACTCCTCATTGCCTTTTCTGATTCCTTTAATTTCTTTTTTTTTTTTAATGCCAAAATCATGAACCCATTTTGAATTTATCTTGTTATACGGTGTTAAGTATGGGTCAAGCCTAGTTTCTGCCATCCTAGTTTCCATTTTTTCCAGCAGTTTTTTTGTCAAATAATGAATTATTATCTGAAAAGTTGGGGTGTTATCAAACTATGCATACCTTTTGATCCAGCAGTGTTTCTGCTGGACTTATATCCCAAGGAGATATTAAAGAAGAGAAAGGGATCTGTATGTGCAAAAATGTTTGTGGCAGCCCTCTTTGAAGTGGCAAATTGAATGGATGACCATCAATTGGAGAATGGATGAATAAATTGTAGTGTATGAATGTCATAGAATATTATTTTTCTGTAAGAAATGATCAGCAGGATGATTTCAGAGAAGGTGTAGATACTTACATGAATTGATTCTAAGTGAAATGAGCAGAATAAGGAGATCATTATAAATGAAAATAAGATTATAGGATGATCAACTCTGACGCACATGGCTCACTTCAACAATGAGATTATTCAAACCAGTTCCACTTGTTCAATGATGAAGAGAGCCATCTACACAAGAGAACGGACCATGGGAGCTGATTGTATACCACAATATAGTATTTTTACTCTTTCTGCGATTGTTTGCTTGCATGTATGTTTTTTCTCATCAGGTTTTTTTCTTTCTTTCTGGATCCAATTTTCTTGTGCCGCAAGATAACTGTATAAATATGTATACATATATTGGATTTAACATATACTTTAACATATTTAACATGTATTGAACTACCTGCTATTTAGGGGAGGGGGCAAAGGGAAGGAGGGGAAAAGTTGGGATATAAGATTTTGCAAGGGTCAGTTTTGAAAAGTTACCCATGCATATGCTTTGTAAATAAAAGGTATAATAGGGGCAGCTAGGTGGCACAGTGGATAGAGTCCTGAAATCGGGAGGACCTGAGTTCAAATCTGGTCTCAGACACTTAACACTTCCTGGCAGTGTGACCCTGGGCAAGTCCATCTGCATCCAGAAAGATAACTATGGAGACTGAATGTAAATAACACATGATACTTTCACTTTTTTTTCTTTTTGTTCTGTTTTTTCCTCATGTTTTTTTTTCTTTTGTTGTGATTTTTCTCTCTCAATATTATTCATAAAGAAATGTATATTACAAAAAAAACTCAATGAATATGTATAACCAAAAAATAACAAAAAAATACTATAGGCATCTTAAAAGGTGATCATGTCAAATCCCTTGGTTTTAAAGATAAGGAAACTGAGTATCAGAACAGTTATGAATGGACCTCATTCCCTTCTATTGTTGCTAAAGCAGTAGTATTTCTCTCAACAAACCCATGATTAAGATAAGATTAGAAGGGAAAAAATTAACTGGGAAAACATTTTTACAGTCAAAGATTCAGATAAAAATCTAATTTCCAAAATATATAGAGAATTGACTCTAATTTATAAGAAATCAAGCCAATCTCCAATTGATAAGTGGTCAAAGGATATGAACAGACAATTCTCAGATAAAGAAATTGAAACTATTTCTAGTCATATGAAAAGATGCTCCAAATCATTATTAATCAGAGAAATGCAAATTCAGACAACTCTGAGATACCACTACACTAGAATGGCTAGAATGACAGGGAAAGGTAATGCAGAATGTAGGAGGGGATGTGGGAAAACAGGGACACTGATATATTGTTGGTGGAGTTGTGAAAGAATCCAGCCATTCTGGAGAGCAATTTGGAACTATGCTCAAAAAGTTATCAAACTGTGCATTCCCTTTGATCCAGCAGTGTTACTACTGGGTTTGTATCCCAAAGAGATCTTAAAGAAGGGAAATGGACCTGTATGTGCAAGAATGTTTGTGGCAGCCCTCTTTGTGGTGGCCCTCTTTGTGGTGGCCGGAAACTGGAAACTACATGGATGCCCATCAATTGGAGATTGGCTGAATAAATTGTGGTATATGAATATTATGGGATATTATTGTTCTATAAGAAATGACTGGAGAGACTTACATGAACTGATGCTGAGTGAAATGAGCAGGACCAGGACATCATTATATATGTCAACAACAATACTGTATGATGATCAATTCTGATGGACATGGCCCTCTCCAACAATGAGATGAACCAAATCAGTTCCAATAGAGCAGTAATGAACTGAACCAGCTACACCCAGTGAAAGAACTCTGGGAGATGACTATGAACCACTACAGAATTCCCAATCCCTCTAATTTTGTCTGCCTGCATTTTGGATTTCCTTCTCAGGCTAAATGTACACTATTTCAAAGTATGATTCTTTTTGTTCAGCAAAACAATTGTTTGGTCATGTATACATATATTGTGTTTAATTTATATTCTAACATATTTAACATGTATTGGTCAACCTGCCATCTGTGGGGGGAAAGAGGGGGAAAAATGGGACAAAAGTTTTGGCAATTGTCAATGTTGTAAAATTACCCATGCAAATATCTGGTAAATAAAAACTATTATTATTATTAAAAAATTCATGCTTAGGGTCCATTTCCTACCACTGTCTTCTTCTCTATTTGTTTATTTTTTCTGAGATAATTGGGATTAAGAGACTAGTCTAAGATCAAACAGTTAAAAAGTGTTAAGTTGTCTAAGATTTGAACTCAGCTCCTCCTAACTTCAAGGTCTCCCAGTTACTAATTGGAAGATGACAGAAATTAAGCAATGCTGGCTATTATTCCAATGTCTTGAATAGTGGTGTTGTTCCCTTAATGCCCTTAGTTCCCATATCTCACTAGTATTCTTATATAATTTTTGGAAACTTTTGTGATACCTTAAGATGTGTACTTCATTTCTTCTTCATGGCTCACTTATTCATGTACAGATAAAGGAATTGAGGTGTGTTATACAGTACATTTCCCTGGCAAAGATATATAGTCATCAAAGGTTTATAAATATATATGTTGAATTTGGAAACTGTTAAAAGTGCTTTTCATTTGCTTGCAAAAGACATAGCGTTTTTTTGTTTGTTTTGTGGAACAGTGTTCTGGAAGAGATGTGTTTCTCTAGAAGAAACTGTACCTTGATTAACTATTTGGGGATTTTATACAGCAGTAAGGTATTACTTATCTCACTCTCTCCCCAGCAACATAGGGGCACACACACACACACACACACACACACACACACACACACACACACACTCTATGGAGATGCTATATGTAAGTCTTTCATTCCTTTTTTTTTTCTTCTATGTTAAAAAAAAAAAACATTTTATTTACATTTTTTTTTGTTTTTGGAGGAGTATGTTAATTTCTTCCTATATGTTGAATGTTCTCTCTTCATAGAGATATATGCCATACTTAAAAAATAAAGAACATGAAAAAAATCAACAAATTCAATCAATCTACAGAAAAATCTCATACTAGAAGCAATATTCCCACCTGTGTTCCTACCTTTGCAATGAAGCAAAGGGAAAGGTTTTCCTGAAGGTCATTTTTTTCAAAACTATAAAAGTAATCAAGACACAGTTTCTTCCAGAGAAGCATTTCTCTTCCAGAAGACTAGAGGGAAAAACAAAACAACACAAAACAAACAAAAAATTATATATATTTTGCCAGCAAATGAAACCCAATCCTAAGATTGTCAAATTCAACAAGGACCAGTAACAACCTCCTGATGACTGTATCTATTCTTAAGGGAAATGTACTATATAATCCATATCAATTCTTTTATCTGTATCTGAATATCCCAGCCATAAAGAAGAAAAGAGGCACACATCTTAAGGAATACACAAATATTCAAAAGATTATATAAGGATATCACTGGTATCTAGAAACTGAGAAGATAGAGGGAACATCACCACTGCTCATGGCATTTGAATACTGACCAGCATTGCCCTACTCCTATCATTCTTCCAGTTAGTCACAACTGTTCTGGGACTCAGTTTCTTATCTTTAAAACTAAGGGATTTGACTTGATCAAATTCAGTGGAAATCCCACTTTTTTGTTCCTTCCCCTCACTTATAAAAATGAACTGACCTTAGCCATCAATACTCTCAACTTCTTCCTGTGGATCTGAGAGTGCAAGTCAGCTGCCAGAAGATATGCTGAATTTAGCAAATATCTGACAGTGGAAAAATATGGATGACTTAAATATTTGATACAAAAGACATTTCCTGACTTTGGACAATCACTGTTGGGACCAAAAGGAGAAGGCTAAAATAATTGTTTAAAACTGAGAATTTATTTATGAGTTTAAATTTTTAGCTTTTCCAATGCACTTAGGCTTTTGGAAAAAGCTAATAAACAGATATATAGTCATGGGAGAAGAAATCTTGTTTTTGAGTAGGAAGGATTTTAATTTGATCATTTATCATTCATCTCTTGTGATCCTACGCTCATATGTTGTATGATAGAGTAGGCTGCCTTCTCCATATATGGCAATGCTTAGCTTTCTTATTGTTAACATTTGTAAACCTTTGAGAAACAAATTCTGACAAACTGAAGTTTAATGGGATACTGGCTATTCATTTCTTTCAAGTATTTTATGTATACATTATTTACAGCTCATTGTATGTGTTAAATCCAATAAGACAACATTGCTGGTGGCAGAGTTGAGTTATTTCACCACAAATCAATAATAATTAAGATGAATCTGTTATCTTTCAATAGATTATATTCATCCAGTAGAGTGAGGGGCAGGGAGAAGGTGAAATATTAATTTTGACAGCAGAAAAATGATAGAGTCCATGTAGTAATATTTTATCTGATATTAATTTTAAAAGACAATTGTTGATATGTACTTAGGATTTTAATGAGTGCATTTTGATTCCGTTTTCTTTTTGAAGAAAGGAAGTTGGACTTTGGAAAGGAAATGAAGTCTCCATTCTCCAGGTTTCACCTTCTGCTATATAGAAACAATGAATCACTCAAGCAAGGTGCCTGGGCAACCTCCTCATTAGGTATTTATAACTCTGCTGGCTGTTCCTTTTCTTTGTAGAGCCAGAGACAAAGCAGATGTCAAGCACACAAACACACGGAATGAATATGTATTTCTATCAAAATAAGAAAGGGTATCAGCCCCTAAAAGAAGCTATCTCATCACAAATCTATAAACCAGCAGCTGATTTAGTTGTCAATTTACAAATATAGATACCCTACATATTTAAAAATTAGAATATATAAAACAAATAATGTAAGAGATAACAATTTACAAGAGGATTTTTTACAAGAGGATTCATGGCAGGTTTACAAGCTCAAGGACACTTAGAGGTTAGTTGAATTTGTGGGAATAGATGTCCTAACAAATTTTGCAACACACATCTTCTTAAGGCAGACTAATTTGTACCACTGAAGTACTGAAGTCCTGGTTTTCCTCACACATGTCAAAAGACACTAACCCACTTATTAGCTGTGTGTTCTAAGCAACTCATCTTTCATACTACTCTTACTTAACTCAGGTTTTGTTCATTTGTGAAATGCTGCAATATTATTGCACTTTCCAGGCAACAAACTGGACATAATTCTAAAGATTAGACAAGATAAGTACAGAGATTCACTGCAAACATTAGTAAATTTCCCATAGTAAAATTTTTGGCCATGCTGTAATTCATGAATTAGACAAACTTTTTAGTCTTATTCTAAGAATCAGACTGTAAAAATGATTCAGAAGTGCTTTCTTATGCTTTCTTACTATAACTCAACCTATACATACATACATATATATGTACATAACAATATATATAGTATTTATTGTTACATACATGAATATGCATACTAATATTTTATAAACTTGTTTATATCTTTGATTACTGTAGGTGCCTATTAATTTGTGTGTATAGTCCCCAATTGATAAATGGCCAATTTTCAGATAATGAAATTAAAGACATCTATAATGATATGAAAAAATGCTCTAAGTCACTACTGATTACTGATAACTACCTCATATCTCTCAGATGGGCTAAGATGACAGAAATAAATAATGACAAATGTTACAGTGAATGTGGGAAAACTAGGACACTAATGCATTGTTGATGGAGTTGTGTAATGATCCAAAAAATATGGAAAACAATTTGTAACTATGGCCAAAGGGTTATAAAACTGTGAAGTACCATTTTTTGTCTATATCCCAAAGAAATCCCAAAGGACAGAAAAGGATCCACATGTGCAACATGATTTGTAGCAGTTCTTTTTGTGGTTGCAAAGAATTGGAAAATGAGAAGATGGCCATCAATTGAGGAATGATTGAATAAATTATGGTATATGAAGATAATGGAATATTATTGTTCTATAAAAATGATGAACAAGCTGATTTTAGAAAGGCCTGGATATGGTATATGAAGGTTATGGAATACTATTGTTCTGTAAGAAATGACCAGCAGGAGGAATACAGAGAGGCTTGGAGAGACTTACATCTACTGATGCTGAGTGAAATGAGCAGAACCAGAAGATCACTGTACACTTCAATGCTGTATGAAGATATATTCTGATGGAAGTGGACATCTTCAACATAAAGAAGATCCAATTCACTTCCAGTTGATCAATGATGGACAGAAATAACTACACCCAGAGAAGGATCACTGGGAAGTGAATGTAAATTGTTAGCACTACTGTCTATCTACCCAGGTTACTTATACCTTCAGAATCTAATACTTAATGTGCAACAAGAAAATGGGATTTACACACATATATTGTATCTAGGTTTTATTGTAACACATGTAAAATGTATGGGATTGCCTGTCATCGGGGGGAGAGAATGGAGGGAGGGGGTATAATTTGGAAAAATGAATACAAATGATAATATTATTTAAAAAATTACTCATGCATATATACTGTGAAAAAAATTCTAAATAAAATAAAAAAAAAAAGAAAGAAAGGCCTGGAAAGATTTATATGAACTGATGTTGAGTGAAAAAAGCAGAAACAGGAATACATCATACATAGTAACAGCAAGACGGTGTAATGATCCACTTGATTCTTCTCAGTGGTATAGTGATCTAAGGCAATCCCAATAAACTTTGATTGGAAAATGGCATCTTCACCAAGAGAGAACTTTGGAGATTGCATGAAATCAACATATACTTGTTCATTTTTTTTCTTTTTCTTGTTTCTTTTTCTCTCATGGTTTTCCCCATTTGTTCTTATTTTTCTCTCCCAATATGATTCATAAGGAATTATCTTTAAAAAAAAAAGAAGGTACATGCAATAGCCAAAAAGCATTATTTCTATATGTAATTGGGGAAAATAATTTTAAATTTAAAAAGTTGTGTGCATAACATGTATACATTGTTTCATGTTACATATATATGTATATTATATATGAGTGTATATTAGTTAAAGAACTGAAAGGGACCTCAGAGGCCATATAGACCAAAATTATTCTTTTTTAACAGAAAAAGAAATAGGAACAAGCAGATTAGATGCTTGTCTAAAGTCTCAGGATCTTAGTTCCTGAAAAATGTAAAGATCATTTAACTAAACAAGGTATGTTGTTTATACATTAAGAAACTGGTCTCTGTCTCTCTGTCTTTGTTTCTCTGTCTCTGTCTCTGTCTTTTCTGTCTCACTCATATTGTTCTATTTTATTCCTTTTGTTAAATGATCTTGATTTTGACTAGATACTAATCACAACAATTATGTGTGTATATTTGCAGATGTGAATAGCTATGTGTATATATACCTTTTGAAGTATAAACTATTTTGTGATGACATTAATGTTGATTTTCTTATTATTGTTGCTGCTGCTGCTGCTGAGGACATCCTAATTTGTGATTTCACTGATATAGGGATCTTGTAGTGAGGAAACTCTATTAATGCAGCTGTATCTTACTCTGAAATTCCCTCTTAGAGCACTTCCTTGGGGAAGTGAGTGATTAAAGGTTTGGCAAAGAATTTGTCCGTGTCAAATGCAAATTTTGAACCCAGGTCTGTGTAAATCTGAAAATAGATCAGTAATCACTGCATAATGCTATCTTTTATTATATAATGTAATATGAAAGTCAACATGTATAACTCATTCATCACACATACAATGCATGTATGCATGATATATGAATTATATATGTTATTATAATAATATAGACATCTACAGTATAATACACATTATATATACATTATATAATACAATGCATTTGTCTATAATGAATGCATTGCATGTATGATGAATGACTTATATTATATTGCCATAATATATATATACATATCCATATAGACATATACACTATAATACACATATTATTTATATATATATATATATATATATATATGCATATATATATATAATGCAACACATACTTGTCTATAATGAAGGTATAATATATGCATATATTGTATAAATACATGTGTATAAAACATAAAATGTATGTATGCACATATATGTGTATTTCTCATCATCATAATATGCTGTATAATGAAAGATAGCTCAATATAGTGGAAAGAGAGGTGATTTCAGATTCGGAAGATGTTGATTCAAGAATTGTCTCTGACATTTGGTAGTTATATGATTCTGGAAAAAACTTTTAACCACTCAATGGCCCCAGGCAATACTCTAAAACAAAAATTTATAGATCAAGTGCCTAGCTGCATTAGTCAGGGTTCCCTCACCATATCTATATCTCACTATATCTACCTTGTGATTAACAGCAGAGATGTCTAGGATCTACACTGGAAATGAGTTCTAAATATTGAATTCAATCAACTGGATTCATATCTTATATCTTTCACTTACTGATTAAGCTTTACCTCTCCATCTTACTTTGTACCTCAGTTTTCAAATATGTATGAGATGAAAGGTTTGGATTGTATTGCTTTTAAATTTGTATTAAGATCTAGATCTATTTTCTGGTGACCTTTGTTAAACATGTATTCTCTTTGTCCCTCAGTTTCCCTAAATGAGAAGATTATACTACTCAGCCTCTAAAGTTGCTTTCACCTCTAAAGCTAGTATATGTACTAAAATGCCTGCTATGTATTAAGACACCTTTTCAGAATACTATTAAAATCCTTTATCACAAGAACAGTTTGTTAATTCTGTCTTCTGGAACAAGGAGCTTAGTATCTCTTACATAATAGGTGCTCAATATAAGTTGATTACATTTATTAGGTAGAGACTCAGGGGTGTAGAGATAAAGAAATAGGTAGAAAGGTAGGTTCATAGAGCTTTAGTTAAGTATTTTCTATGTGACATGGATTGTAATATAGTCTAACTTCATATTTCTTTTAAAGATCTAAAGGACATGTCAGAAATGGATCACTTATGGTCAAAGATAGTTATCTGATCAATTCAAGAAAATTTGTTGAGTAATTATGTCATTTACTAGTTTGAATTCATGTCAGTATAAATATATTTCCTTTCTTAAATACCATATTATTTTATGGCAGAAATTTCAAACATGTGACCCACAACCTATCCAAGATAGATTAAAAAGTAATTGGGAAATATTTTACAAAAAGAATAAAATAGAACAATATTACAATACAGCATAAAGTTGATAAGTGGTTTTCTAAGCCAGAAATGTTACCAGCAAGGATCCTTATATAAAAATGTTCCCATGTCTATATGAATTTGATATCATTTCCATTTATTATCTAAATTTTTTATGCTTATTTGAATTATATAAAATGTTATCTTTCTCTGGTACCAATGATGTTTTACAAAGACATTTTATCATTTTATGTCAGGATACAGACCAGATATATAATTTCAATGACAAAAGGATTATCAAATTAAAAAGAAAATTAAAATTTAAAAAAGTAATAAACAGAAGAAAAAATCTCCTCAACTGTCACATTTTTCCTTAGTTGTCAAAGGTTACTTCTTAACTTCTTATTCTAGCATTGGAGATAGTGGAGTTCCTAAAGTTCATTTAATATAGAATGAAGAGTTTGAGAAGTAAAAACTGACCAAATTCTGATTTTAGAGTTTCATTTAAGGATATGTGGGGGTAGGAGTTGTAGGTGTGTTTGTGTATGTATGTATGTGTGTATTTGATAGAGTAATCAGTCTTCTGACCATCACCATTCACATATTCTTGGGTATAAAAACAGCTTAGGGTTGGAGAATATTCTAAAAAAAACTACTACTAGACTTGAACATGCCTTGTCATCAAAACTCTTATTATAGGTGAAGATTTGTAGTTGTCAAGAAATAGTTGCCTAGAAAATGAGAAAAAAAAAGATATATATATATATATATATATATATATATATATATATATATATATATATATATATATATATATATATATATATATATGTATAGATAGATAGATAGAGATAGAGATATATATCTCTATCTCTATCTCTATATCTATATATATCTATATCTATATATATAGATATATTCATACATACATACACACACAGAGGTTGTAAACCTTCCTGAATTTGTGAGGTTTATGGGGGTACTATCATTGATGAAGGAAATTATGATGAGGTGGACATGCGTAGGGGGCAGAATGAGTACTTCACCCTATAAATTCTCTGATCCTAAACAACAGGCTCAACTGTCTACCAGATTTCCACAGGAATGTGTAAGGGTCTGATGAGTAAGTTCACTGTGCTGGGGAAGTTTTGTCAATTCATGGCTGTAGTTCCCTGGTTCCTAGAGTTGGCTATTTATCTTTTGGGCTAGAGCTGGAGGCTCTACCACTGGCTTGCTGTCACATTGTCATGATGAGCTAGGACTGTGTGGGGTGCTGACCTATGTTAGGGCTAAGAGCATTCTTGTTGGCTTGCCCAGACACCATCTGAACTGGCCTGCACTCCCCTTTTTACTAAATGAAGCTGATCTTTCCTGAAGTGCTTCCAATCTATGTTAAGCTGGAAAATGATTTCACTCTGTTTTGTAGGTTGTCACTCCATAGTCTGTCCAAAGGCTTGATGAAACATTGTTTCTGAGGAAAACTAGAAAAGAACTCAGGCAACTTTCTGACTTCACTTTATATTCTTGGTTCTGCCTCCCCCTTCCCTGTTTTTTTTTTACATAATAACAAATAATATATAATTCAATGTTGCAATGAAGGAACATCTTGACATTTTGCACCTTTTGAAATTTGCCTTTTCTTCTTTTTGAAAATGGGTTCAATAGTTTCAAATACTTTCTTTCTCATTTTCTATGATTTTTCAGAGATTCCTGATAATTTTTATTACATCATACAACTTTTGTTTCTACATTGTTTATCTTGTTATCCTAATAAATATTAATTAGATTTGTGATTTTGTTAATTTTCTTAATCTTATATATTTGATGAATTGAAGCAACCATTTTGACACCCCAAGCAATTACCCCATACCCTACAGCATATCTACCCACTTTTTCCTCAGATATCATTATAATAAAAACCAGGCAAACTGATCATTTGTTTTTAATGAACCAGGTTATTTCCTTTGAATCTTCATTTTCTAACTACTTATTACAAACAATATTTTGGATGTTGATTAAAATTTTTTTATTATGTTCAACATTTTTCTTTACTGGTTGTAGTTTTTACACACTGTCAGTAAATGAGGGAACAATGAGAATAGGATCTAGAGGAAGTAGAAAACACAGGTAGGATTTCCCCAGACTCCTGATGAGAACTTCTTGGATTATAATTATAATCTTACTGTCAATCTGAAGGAAAGCCAGGAAGAGCTCAGGCAAACACCTGTTTACTCACCACCATCTTGGCTCTGTCCCAAAAGTTCCAATTTTGTAAAAGGTCAATTGAATGGATAGGTTTGCAATTGATAGCCTAAGTAGAAAATACAATGTATAGAAGGCCATAGAAGAGCCTTGATTAATGAATCTAACTACTTTTAGGCCAAGTGACTGCTTTAGTATTGCTGCTTAGAATCACAGTATTTAATATTAGATAGATATAATAGAGGCAGAAAACATATGTGGTTATTGATTAGTGAGAATGATTGAAATTTCTGCACATACCCAAGATTGAGCATCCAACCAGACCATAAAAGTGCCCAAAGTGGTTTGTGAATGGACCCAGGTCTTCAGAACAATATAAATATTCACATCATCTGTGAAACATAATGTCTTGCCCTGGTTTTCCTCAGTTTGACAAGAGTATCAAGAATTACATCTTCTCTCCTGTAGATGATCCAAAAATGAAAACTCCAAGGAACATTGTAGCCAAATTTCATAATTACTTGGTCTAAAATAATACTACAGTCATCCAGGAAAAAAAAAGATGTTATGAAGGAGACACAGTCAGGATTATCTAGGACTTACCAGCTTTTACATTAAAGGGTTGGAGGGCCCAGAATATGACGTTCTGGGAGATAACATTGCTCAAATTACAATCAATAATCAACTACCCAGCAAAACTGATCTTCCAGGAGAAGAAGTAGATATTCAATGAAATAGAGGACTTTCAATAAATTCTGATGAAAAGAACAGGATGAAACAGAAAATTCATTCTTCAGATATAATTCTAAAGAGAAGCATGAAAAGTTAAACAGAAAAGGAAAACAACAACAACCTGTTATTTAAAGGTTAAACTGTTTGCATCCCTATATGGGAAGATAATATGTGTAAATCTTGAGAACTATATCTTTATTAGGGCAATTAGAGTGGGTATACATGGACAGAAGGTGTGGATATATGTTATGACCAAATGGGATTTATATCATAAATGCAGTGCTGGTTCAATATTAGGAAAACTAGCAGCATAATGAACCATATAAATAACAAAACCAACAAAAATCATATGCTATGAAACAGTAAAAATGAAAATGAAAATCTTATAAATGTCAAAATCATATTTACACATATTTGGAAAAAATAAAATACTGTTAAATAGGCAAAAATAGACATAGATGGACACTGGGAATCAGCATATATTTATGAAGAAAATTCATCTTTCTGTTCTCATTATCTTTCAGTGTCTTAACCTGTTCAAATTTCACTTTGTTCCTTTACTAATGTTGGCATTATTGTGAAATCCATTGCCTACATTTTTCTTATGGTTTCTCATGACATACCAAAGCTCATTCTGGGATTATCCCCACCAGGTCTGAACTTTTATGTGTTGATGAACAGTGAGTGATAAAGGAAAGTTGTACAATTCATTGACTGCAAGTCAGACCATCTTAATAACTGGATATCTTACATAATGCTTCAACTGAGCTCTTGTTGTAGCAGGACAATCTTTATTCTTTTATATCCAATTCTCTGACAGTAACTTGTCAAAGCTTTTCCTCCTTCTACTCAAGTTTCCCAAATATATTTTTCTACCTTGTTAGTAAAAGATAATCTTCCATCCTTTATGGAGGAAAATGTAGACTACTTGAGTGAGCTCTCTGTGTTCCAAAATCCAAATCTCTTAATATCTCCCTTCCTTTCCTCCTTTGCTCTTACTTCTATCCAAGGTGATGAAATAGAACAAGTTTAACTTACATTATTAATATTTTAATTGATTTTTCCCTTGTCTGGAATGACCCCCTTATTTCCACTTATTGATTTCCCTGTCTTTCTTCAAGACTCAGGTAAAGTCTTGTTTCCTATTTGTTAATCTGAGTCCTTGAAGAAAGATTGCTTTCTTTTGCTTGCTTTTTAAAATTTTCTTTGTACCCCCCCAGAGCTTAACACAATGTCATGAAAGATGCTTAATAAAAGCTAGTTGGTTAAATAACTTTTCCACTAGTATGTCATTCAGTTAATAACCATTTATTGTCCACTACGTGCAAGGAAGTAGTAACATGATAATGATAATGATGATAGTGATTATGAAGATAATGATGATATTGGTGATGATAACTTGCATCCATATTACATTTTAATATTTGCACAACATTTTCATAAAATAATCCCATTTTATCCTCAGGACAACCATAAGAGTTGGTGCTATTATTATTTTCATTTTCAAGATTTTCAAGATTTTCCATCTTCCATTGTAAGATAGGAGTTGAGTGATTTGTTAAGATTAACATGATTCATTAACAACTGAAGCAGAATTTGGATTCAGGTCTTTCTAATTGCTGATCAAGATAATCAATAGATTATCTATTGTGAAACCTACCAGTCATTGACACATCAATGATAACATCACAACAGCAGTAGTAGCAGCTAAAACACCATGTTAAAGATTTACTATATGTCTAACAATGTGCTTTGAGCTGAGATCAAAAAAGTAAAAACACTGATCCTTCCCTCAAGAAGCTCACATTCTAATTGTAGACACCACATATGCATTTAATGCATATTCACAGTGTACAAAGGATATGGAAAATAATTCCAGAAGGAAGGGTTTGGAAGGGGCAAGGAAGTTGCAGGAATGAAGTGGAGGTTTGGGAAAGGCCTCTTGTAAAAGGTAAAATTTAATTTGACTCTTGAAAGAAATATTAAATCCAAAGGATGCAGGTAGTTCAAAATTATGCATTTGGGAGATGGGGTATACCATGAAAGGAATAGCACATAGGTCAGTATAGAGGAGATGAAGGGAATGAGCATTTATATAGTGCCTACTATGTGTTAAGTACTTAAAAGTCTTTGTAGCTTTATTATATAGTAAGTGGAGAGTAAATTATAAAAAAAGAATAGACAATCAAAAGGTTGGGAAAGGCTTTAAGTGTTAGAAGCATTCAATTCTGAAGAAAATAGTAAACCTCTGAAGTTTGTTCATGGTAGTGGGCAGCATTCCAGAAAAGGGAGTGATAGAGGTAGACCTTCATAGGCTGTCACAATAGTTTATTTTTACAATGTTGAGAAGCTTAAAATTGGTAAATGCACAAAATCCTTATTAAAACTTTGTATCATATAAATCAATTAAGAGATTGCCTATCTATGTATTGTGAAGTCATATTAAGGCAATTATCTAAATAATTCAACCCCAAACATGGTTATCTGAATAATCATCTCATTAATCAATTTATTTTCCACTTATGGAAAATATTTAATAGAGAGGATTGCTTCATTTTTGTTTGTTTTTGTTTTTAGTTTTTTTATGTATTTTAATACACTATTGATAACCTATATATATATAATAGAACATTATACTGCACTACACCCAGAAGAAACAAATAATGACACCTTACAAAAAAAGTTATTCTCTGCAGAAAGAAAATGATTAGTAATTTTACAAAACTCATTTTATTTTTCAGAAAATAGATTTATATAAAATATATTGGATGTAATCTATTCAGCATTGAGTCATATGAAAAGGATCACAAGATTAAAATCTTAAGGCTAGGATAATTTTGGACAATTTTCCATTACAGGCAGTAATTGGGAATTAGAAACATTTTATGCCAGTTCTTTTCGCATTATATTATTCATATCAGAAAAGCAAGGTAAAAAGTGAAAAAAAGGAAAGAAACTGGCCTCCTTTTTTTGGGGGGAGGGGGGGAATCCTGTGCTATATGATATGCAAATCAGCTCCATATTTAAAAATAAGAATAGAAGGAATATAGCACATAATCAGGCAATTTCAGATTTAATATACAATTTAACTTACCAAGTTCCTGCATAGATTGTATATTGCATATTATACTTACATATACATACATGTATATATGTAGTTGCATGTGTGTAAATGTGAGGGACATTTCCAGTTGTCCTGATTTACATCTTGCCACTGCACTTGGATGACTCCAGAGAACAAAGTGCAGCTGGGTGACCTTAACCCAGCCTTCCCTCATTTCAATCCAATTCATTTGCATGCCATGGTCTTACCACCTGATATCATGATTCTCTTTGAGAACAAAAGACAAATAGCAAAACTATAATGAAAACTACAATATACATGCATTTTATTTGTAGCCCATGTATATGAACATATATGCATAGGTGATTAGTCAGTTATATGAAGAATTTTACATTATTTTTCAGTCAGACATGCACTAAGAACTTATTGTCTACCATGTACCAAACACTATGAAGCCCCAGTTAGCACCCTGGATGCCTTAGAATCAGCCAAAGTCAGGATAAGCAAAAGTCCTTGATCTTTATTCTTGGTCTTTAGGGGTAGAAGTGAAGGGAATGGATGTGCAGGATCTCCATGACTTCTCCTCTTCCTCTCCTGCCCAAAAAGTGACTCTGGCTAGTTTTACTCCACCACCTAGTCCCTCCTACAATCTTCTGTATACACCAAATGTTTGGGCCAAGACAGAATAGTGGGAAGGGCCATTTTCCAAGTATATTCTAATAGAGTATTGTTCAGTTGGTAATTAGCCTTAAGTGCTCAGTTATCTGACTTTAGTGCATCAACTCAGAGTTTCAGCCCTTTACAAAACAGTCATTTTGAGAAAAAAAAGAGTATCCCATGCTCTATGTTCAAGCCTAACTTCTTTTCCTCCCTAATGTCAGTTCCCAGTGAACACATAGAGCAAATAAGCTTATTTATAAATCACAGAAAAACAGAAGTCAATATATGAGAATATATTCCAGACAACAAAGATGAAGGAACTCCCTATTGGGAATGAGATAATTCAATTTAACCAAGAGGGAATATCATCAATCACATCCAAGGACAAACTCCCTCAGTAATCTGGAGTAGAGAATTGGGAATATGGGCATGATAGAGACAGAAGTTATCAGCATTAGCCAACTCTGCTCCAGCCATCAGGGATTCTCTACCAAAAAGGAAAGAATCCAATATTATGGGCCTTGAAACAGGGGTTACATTAGCAAAGCTCAAATATTATCTCAGACATCTATAGTCTAGCTAAATCCCCATGAACACAAACATAAAATGGTTAGAAATTCTGAATATTTTCTCCTCTGCCTAAAACTATTAACACTAGGAAGATCATAGAAAGAGGAAAAATGATCTGGCATAGAATGAATTACTGAAATGCTTTGCATGCAAAACACAAATGTTATCAGAGGGATCAAAACCCATCAATGTCTCCTTCAATCTTAGTGTGTTTGGTGAAGGCTGCTATTCTAATCTTCCACTTATTATCCAACGTTACTATGCCAGGCTAGTGTTTGAAGCATCAATGTATTATTACAAGAAAAACTCTTTAGTATAATAGTTATTAGTCTTCAAATTGGATTCATATTGATTTTTGGTTACAAATATTCAAATGTTGCACTGCACTATACTATGTGTTTTTCCTGATGTAATTATTCTGAATGTATATATATATATATATATATATATATATGTGTGTGTGTGTGTGTGTGTGTGTGTGTGTGTGTGTATGTGTGTGTGTATGTATGTATGTATTTTATCTCACAATGTAACACAAATATTCCAAGAGCCAGAACAAGGTTTTTTTTTTTTTGTTGTTTTTTTTTTGGGTCTTTTGAGTGTTCTGTCTAGCATCATGCTTGCCTATAGTAGGCATATAATAAATGATTAGCAAATTGGATTTCTCTAAGAATGACTTCTAAAAGAGAAAACAGAAGACTTTAATTCAGTCAATGATTTCTCATTCAATATCTGCCTTTCTTTCTTCTTGCTAAGCAGTGACAAACACTTGATAGGAACATAACAGAAAAAAACCCCAACAAATTAACATTAAGTTGAATTGTGTTTTATTTATTTAATAAAAAATTTAATCTGGCTCTAGCCACAAAGGGCAGTTGATACCTCTGATTTAGAGCTCTAGAAGTTAATCTATAATAAGTTTTATGCCTTAGCTTCCCCATGTGAACAAAGGCATAAGTCTGCCTACTTCATCAGACATGGAAAGGCCACATCCAAAGATTTTAGTTTTTTCAAAATGTTGAAAGGACTTCTTGGTCATATTTCAAAAAAATAAACATTTAGTAGTACTTTTTATTGTATTGTACCACATTCTTGGAATATATGAGTATTTAAGGATGTTGTACACTGAGTTTTTCCCTAGAATTCAAAGCATACAAATTCACTTTTAAGAAAGGAATTCCCAGAATTCTGAGTTCCCAGAGGAACTCACTGAAAAGGATATAAGTTTTAATGAAAGATGAACTAGATTGGGATCCTAATAATTAAGGGCCCAACAGTAATGTAAAGCACAATACATGTGGTCTGGTAGTGCAAAACTCATAAGAAAAAGCAGCACAGTATAAGGGGAAGAACCTAATTTTGAGTCAGAAAACCTGGATTCAAATTACATATCTAACATTTTTTTTAACCTGTGAAGGTACATGTCTCCCTTCTCTTTCCTATAAAATACCGATGGCCCTCTGAGTTTTGTTACAGCTCTAAAGTTAGATGATTTATATTTTCCAGGGAGGAAACTAAGGCTCAAAAAGACTCACAGGCACATGCTCAAAGGAGTGTAGTAAAATCAGAATTAAAGACGACTTGTCAAATGCCTTACAAAGCTTAAGTGTCCTATGAAATTTGATTATTAAAATACTGAATTTAATTTATTTCAAAACCCTTTCCATTAGACAATTCCTTAGCATCTTCCCATAGCATTAATGAGTTGGCATTATGGGGGACTGAGGTATCAATTCTTGGGTATGACAATAATGGGTTTTGGGGTATGAGGAAAAGAGTCATGAAAGAGATGGATAAATATGGAAAGTAGAACTTTTGGCAACTTTACCATTTTGCCTTGGGCTGGCCTCTGGATAACCGATGAGTTTGCTCCTTTAAGCTTCAAGATGTGCTGGTTTCAAGCACTGCAGTAAATTTTAAATTTATACCTTTCCATGCACGTGTGTAGGCTCATTGAGGATTCAATAATGCATAACACAGCAATGTATTATTTATTTCTGAGACTGTCACGGTGCTCAATGCAGCTCAAGATTGTACACTACACTGGTAAGTAGCAGCTGAAAAAGAAGAGAGCTGTTTTAAGTATTTTTAAGGTATTTAGGAAGCCATCTGGTATCATATAAAAAGACTAGAATAAGAGTCAGTAATCCTGGCATCCAGCCACCCCAAACCTCCTTGTCTTTATCTTGGCACTAACTATATTAATTCAAGACAGCCAATTATTTCAGTGTATTATTTTCTTATTTATAAATAAGTCAGTTGTTTTAAATCAAATGTTAACCTCCAGTAAGTGAACTCTCTTTCCACATTTTAATAATTACATTTCAAAACATATTGTTTCCATTTAAATCCAATTAATTTTATTTTATACATTTAAAAACATTATTCTAAAAAGTAACCAAAGGGTTTCTAGAAAAATGGTTTAAAAACTGCACATATTTGCGTGTATGTGTGTGTGTGTGTGTGTGTGTGTGTGTGTGCGTGTGTGTGTATATATATATATAGCTACTTTTTGGTGAAAATTTTCTATGATTTCAATCATATTTTAATAACTTTTATGAGTTTATCTTTAAGAAAAAAAATAAAATTTGAGGTTAACTTTAAGCAATTCTATTGGCCAGTGTGGATGCTAGGCATTGGGAGTTGGATAGACAAGGACATTTTGTTTGGGAAAGCTTCCAATTTCACACTGGCTTTAGAGGGAAGTTATACAATTTTCCACCAAAAAAAAAAAAAAGAAAGAAGATGAAAGTTAGCGAGTTTGAAGATTATGTGGAATTTTCTATTTTGATTTTTTTAAATGTAAGTTTTGAGTTCCAAATTCCATCCTTCCCTCTCCTTACTCCTCTCTTAAATAGTAAACAATTAGACATAGGTTCTAGATATGTAATTATGTAAAGCATGTGAATTTCAGTTATTTTGTAGAAGAAGACTCAAATAAAGTCAAATTATTATGCTTCAGTCTGGATTCAGCCAACACCAATTCTTTCTATAGAGATAGATAACATATTTCAGTAGTAGTTCTTTGGGATTATCGTGGCTCTTGTTGCTGAAAATAGCTTAGCTATTTGCAATTCTCAATCCTATACTATTGCTGTTACTGTGTACAATGTTCTGTTCACTTCACTGTGCATCAGTTCATGAAAGCCTTTCCAGGTTTTCCTGAAATCATGCTGCTTTAAATTTCTTATACTGTGTAATATTCCATTACAATCATAAATCACAGCTAATTTAGCCATTCCCCAAGTAATTTCCAATAATTTTCCACCACAAAGAGAACTATTATAAACATTTTGCACGTATAGGTGCTTTTTTATGTTTTAAAATTACTTTGAAATAAAATTCTAGTAGTGGTATTGCTGGATGAAGGGGTATGCACAGTTTTGTAGCCCTTTATACTTAATTCCAAATTGCTCTTCAGAATGGTTGGGTCACTTTACAATTCCACCAACAATCCATTAATATTTCAATTTTTAGCAAACAATATTCAGGACATCACCCCTAGGCAGAATCCTTATGCTCTACTTTCCTGGTTTTCTTTCAGTTATATGCCAATTGGCTTATGGTTCCTCAAATAAGAAGCAGGGATCATTGTGATGCAGAGCAAACAATCTACACTTTTCTTTCTCATAACTGATAATCAAGAGGAGGTATTTTTGGAGATTTTCTACTATTTCTAATCTTTATTTCCCTCTTTCCCCTGATTAAAGGAGGATTGAGTAGCCCCTTAGGAACTGTTATTATTTTAAGCAGTATTGTTTAGGCTATAGTGTTATATATGTAACTGTATTAAAAGTTAGAGCCATTTGGATGTATGCCAGTCCTGCTTACTGGGATACATTTAGAAGCCAGAGAAGAAAAGAAGAAACTCAAAGGAAATCAGATTTAAATTATTCTGAATATATAAATCTAACTTAGCACTGCCAGAGTATTCTAGCTGAAGATTCCCAAGCCACACATTTAACTGAGGTGAGAGTACATTAGATAAAGAGAGAAACTAATCATCCAAATTCCCTTGAGATGAGAGTTGTTAAAAAAAAAAAAAAGAAAGAAAGAAAGAGAAAGAATAAAACAACAACAACAAAACACCCACAAACAAGTGATTAAGTCAAGTAATAGAAGGCTTTTCTGTATTCCTAGTCTTTTCTCAGGTACTGAAGTTACTGAGTTTGAACGAAAGACAAGTCATGCTTGGGAGGGGTATAAATTGCTTGGTCATGATCCCTCAAACTCAGATGTGACTGATACTCAGTCCTCCTCACTTTTTTAAAAATTTGGGGTCAATGTGTAACTGCTTATATCAATTATTCTTTTTGCTTTCAAGTTATTTTTGCTCATTCATCTGTTTCTGTGTATACATTTGAAGGATAGTAAGGTATACAGGAAGGATTCTAGGCCAAGAATCATAAAACACAAGGCTTTGATTCCTACTTCCCTCATTTTATTCTGTTTTCAAAGGGACATCAATATGTTAGATAGATAGATATAGATAAATAGATAGATAGATATCAATTATTATTATCTTCCTGTTCCTACCAAAGGCTAGCCAGATTAGAATTCCAAAGTGCCATAAACTAAGGATAATTTATCACCAGGGATTTAGAGAAGACTACAGCTGGGGGAAATACATGTCCAAGCAGAGTCAAAAAGTATCTTCCTAGAGAGGGCAACACAAAATCTCTTTCAAGTCAAGCCAGTGGTCAAAAGAACTGTCAAAACTTTGAAACTAGGAAAAAAAAAAAAAAAAAAAAAAAAAAAAAAAAGCATTAGACTAGAAAGCGCATGCTCGTGCACACACATGTACACGTAAAAAAAAAAAAAAAAAAACTTTAAAAATGGGATAATTGGCACAGTATCTCAGAAGAACACATGGCAATAAATAATTGTGGGTATTGACAAAATGGTTATATAATCATTTCCCTGATCAAGATAATATACTCATGATGTTTCTCTTTTGTGGCTGCACTTTGAAATTTATATAGTCTAATAGCGTCCAGGTAATCATAGATAGTGAAACTTTGTTTTATTTACTTTGCATATTATTGTTTCCAACATGTGACTTAACTTGATAATATATCTTCCTGCTCATCTTGAACTTTAAAATCAAAGTATTGTTCCATTACATTTATTTACAATAGCTTATTTAGCCATTCCTTAGACTTCTTAGAGAAAGTTCCCCAGCATCTTAAAATCAACACATACTAAATACAACTCATACTTTTTTCCTTCTTTCTTCTTCATACTTTCCTTCATACTCTTTCCTTTCCTTTACAACTACTTAAGTTCATTTTATAAAAGATGCCATCATTCCTAAGGCCATCCAAGTTTACAACCTCAAAATTATTTTTGATTTACTCTTCTTGTTTTTATTCATATTTTATATGTAATCAATGTCCAACCTTCAGTCTCACTTGGGCCCTCAAAACGGCAACACATTTTTTTTATCCTTCCTTAATTGATCCTTGGACAGCAAGTACCACAGTGGGTATAGTGCTGGTCCTGGAGTCAGGAAGATTTGAATTCAAATCCAACCTCAGATACTTAGTGGTTGTATGATGTAGTCAAGTTACTTAACTGTCTTAATTTCTTCACCTGTAACATGAACTGGAGAAGAAAATAGAAAAATACCCCAGTATCTTTGCCAAGACAACCCCAAATGGGGTCAGGAAGTATCAAACACAATAGAAACTTCTGAACAACAATAAACAATTAATTTACCAAAGTAGTTTCTCCAAATCTTTTTAACCCTTTTCAAAAGCATCCCTCTCCTTAAACCCACTCATTTAGGAACTTTGCGGAAAATTTTTTACAGTCTTGCTGTGGAATTTTCTTTACCTCCGATAACTTTACTCAGATGTTGTCTTCACTGTACCTTCCTTCACCATCATCTTATCTTTCCTTGATACAAACAAGTGATAGCACTCTACCCTGTTGTCTTCAGTTGATTTCTCCCTCTTTTATCTCCATATTCTCACAAGTCTTCCATCTCTTTATGTACTGACTGTTATTCCCATGCATTTCCCATCTTCACAAAGCCCTCATTTTATCTATCCTTCTCCACCAGCTATCATCTTATAGCTCTTCTCCGTTTATGTCCAAAACTTGGGAATATATTTTATAATTTATGTCTCAACTTCCTCCTAACAAGTATCCCTCATTAACTCTTTGCAATTTGACTTTCAATCTCACTATTATGTTGAAGGCGCTGTCTCCAAAGTGACCAGAGATTCCTTAATCACCTTTTCACAGTTGAGTAATTCTTGAGTTCTATTTAGTCTTTTGCTGGCAACATCCTCTTCCTCACTGACTCTTATCTCTAGATTTTGAAGACACTATTCTCTCCTGATATATCTCCTAACTTTTGGCATTTTTACTGGCATGTCCGCTGCAATTCTTTAACTCTCCATCTTTATTCCCAGATTTCATTAGCATCCTTTTTAAATCCTCAATAATGTCTTACTTGTGTGACAGAAGTTGTTGTTGTTTTTTTTAAACACCTTGCCTTGCTTCTGTGATTATGTCTAATAAGATAAGTTTAAATCTTGTTTTCACATATTTGCTTTCAAATCACAACCACAATTAGACTGTGAGCTTGTGATTAGGGACTACTCCCCCATCATCTTTTATGTATCTGTAACACAATATGTTATATTAAATACAATATACAACATTATGTTACAAAATGTGGCACATAATAGGTACTTAGTGCATCCTTTTTGACTGGCTTGGCTATCTCTTTGAGTCAGCAAATTGGCAATTATTAAATACTTGCTCTGTGTCTAGCACTGTACTAAGTGAGATAAAATGAGGTTTTGGATTGTGAGTTCTGGAATGCCATCCTGATCCAGAATTTGATATCCTGCCATATGAGTGAACATAACTTTAATTCAATAGAAATAATGAATATATATATATATATATATATATATATATATATATATATGTGTGTGTGTGTGTGTGTGTGTGTGTGTTTAATATATATATATAATTTTTCAGTCTCTTTGCTATTTATTTGGTGACCATTTAATAATATATATTAAGGCCCATTTAAAAGAAAAGAAATTTTCATTGCAACTGAATACATTTTATTTGCCTTAACTTTTAATCGACTTTCTTGTAACTAGATTTAGAAAAATCCAATGTCTGTTACCTGTGGTTTCATTGATTATTGGATTCTCTGTTTCACTTCAATATTAGTAGTGACCTTAGAGTTGCTGAAGTAAAGAGCATGAATCATTATAGTTCCATTACTCATCTGTGCAGTGGACTTAATGACTATTCCTGCTAACCATTACCCAGACTCATTGTGAGGTATAATTAATGGTGCTAAAATTGGAATAAAAAGGTTGTGTTTAAGTTCAAAAGATTAACTTATTGGTGCTATTCTTATTTTTTTTTATTGCTTTTACTTTTTTGGTGGAGATAGGAAGGTGAGAAATACACTGTAATAAGGTTTTCCAGTACTACTGAATGTAAAGTATTCAATATAACCCAGGGCTAACTGAAGAATAGGCTTATTTTTTTCTATTCATCTCTTATTTTTCCACTCCTGTGGTGACCTAGATGCATGAAGGAGCACACAGTAGGAAATTATAGTGGGTGGAAAGAAAAAGAAATATTTCATATATGTTTTTTTTTTTGTTGTTTTTTCACTTAGCATCTCAAAGTAGATCATTTAAAAAGTCCCAAATCATTTCACTGTGGGCAAGGAGGCCATTGTTTTATACTGAAGCAATGTTTCTGAGCCTCTCAGTAATAGGTATAGATTTTTGTTTACTGAAAGTGCAATGGTTAGGGTTTAGATATGTGAAATACTTTAAGGAAAGGTTCTCTTCCTTCTTCCTTACTTTTGTTAAGTAATGTGAATTAGTTAGTGAATGAATTGTAAACTTAAAATAGCTGTCTCTGACAAATATGATGATTCTGTCTCTTTAAAGCATCCCAAGATAATAAAAAGAGTAAATAAGTTCAATTGATTGGTAACTCGTCTATAAAAATATTGCTTTTAAAGACCCACAATTTTACTATTTATTCTCTCCTTTCCTCCTTTCTTCTGTCCTTAGCTCTCATTTCTCTTCTTTTAAAATGAAATCAGTAGAGGGAATCTTGTTTTCCTTTGTACAGCTGTATTTGCAAGCTACAATAATAACATATGGCAAATGTGAAAATAATCAGGTTCATATGCTTATAAAAGAAAAAGTGATGTAGTCTCTTTTGCATTTCTTAGAGTAAATAGCATTAAAAAGAATGAAATTAAAATATATATAGACTATCAGTCAAGACACCTGCTTGCATAGAAAAATAGCATATAAACCAAAATGAAAACTTATTTATCAAGTCTAACCATCTCATTTTTAGAGTAAAATAACTTGTACCAAATCACACAATTAATTAATAAACATTTATTTATTCAACTCATACTATGAACCAATTACTATGTTAGGGGGTAGGGATACAAAATAAGAGTAAAAGAAAATATGTGTTTTCAAGGCATTTCCATTCTAATGGAAAAGACAAAATACATACAAATCTATCAAAATAAAACTAGAAGAGGGGTCATGAGCATCTTGGAGAAATGAAAAAGGACTCCTGAAGAAGTTCAAACTTTTAGATGAGTTTTTTTAGAAATTCTGGGATTCTAAACTTATTAAGAATTATACAGTGGAAACTATATAAATGACTCTATTTTATCAAAAATAAACAAATATAATGAAGCTATAGTGTTTGTCCTTAATGAATATAACTATATCAGAGGGAAGGGAAGGAAGAAAGTAAAAAAGGGAGAGAGGGAAGAAGTGAGGGAGGGAGGTAGGGAGTAAGAAAGGAAGGAAGGGAAGAAGGGAGGAAGGAAGGAAGGGAAGGAAGGACTGATATAAAATGTAAATCAGGCATGATTCTAACTGTTTTAAAAATATTTATCCTTTGCTATTATTGCTTTTATTTTATAGAAAGGAAAAAAAAAAAAAAACCAAGGTTAGTTACATAGAATCACATAGCACGTGAGCAAGTGAGGACTGGCTCTGTATATAAGTCTTCCTGGCACCATAACCACTAGCCTAACCCCAAAATGAACATAGATATTTTTGTGACCTTGGATAAATTATATAAACACTGAAGGCATCAATTTTACCATATATTAAAGGAACTTGAATAAATAATTTATAATATAGAACTTTTAACTCTAAGATGATGTATGTTTGGATATAGGTTAATCAAGCATATTGAGTATTTTCCCAATGGCCTATAGGTCAGTTGTCATTTTCTTAGTCTTAGCAGTAGTTACATATCAATATCATCAAGGATCTTGACGCTAAATCACCATTAGTTTTTACTTCCATCATTCCATCAAACCTTACCAAGACTCCTAGATTTTTTGGTTTTGGTTGTCCTTCTTTCTGTCTTTGTCCCTATTTCTGTCTCACTCTAAGAATTGCAGAGGTGTCTCAGGCCAGATTTGAACTAATTCATTAATTCTTAAGCCCTCCTGAGTTTGTACTCTATTCACTGTCCCACCTAGCTGCCTTGAATTTTTATTTTATGTAAAAGAAAAAAAAAACTATAAAGTTACCTTTAACTTAGTTTTCATGCTTATATTATATTCATTTTTTTCTATTTTTGCAACATCAAAAAACAACAGATTCCTATTCTTTTGCATAAGCCTCTGTCCTGGGATGTAGATGGTTTTATCTTATACTTCAGAAAGGTTGTTTTACATTATATCAGATCTGATTTTCCAAAAACCTTTTCATTGGGCCCACCCTTTATTAAATGCTTTTCTTTACTAATTGTGAATATGGATGATGATTTAAATTCGTATATATTTTATAACATTTCATAATTACATTATGAAGACTCTCATTATAGGATTCTCAATTATTTCCTCTTATTCAAAATTCTTTGTGGGATTATAAAATTTAAAAAATGGAAAGAAAAAAAAATCTGATAACTTTCTCTTCTCCAGAGCTATCTATGACCAAGTTAAAAGGCAATCAAAGGATAGCTTCACCATGAAAGATTTTGTGTTTATATTTAATATGGCTTTAAGTAAATTGAAAAAAAACTTGTTACCCATTCACATTTTTGTATTTTACATAGTATCTTAAAATTATGTAAAAAGAAACATAATTAAAGTTGAGGATTGCTGAACTTTGAACTGAAAAAAGGAGAAAAGCAGTATCTTGACAATGCTCATTAATATTCAGTAAAATATTTTCTGGTAAACCAAAGATGAATGGAGCAGGGATGCCCCAAAGTAAGCACTGAACCATTTAAAAGTAAGGGCATTTTTGGATATAGTTCACAGAAAACTCATCTAGATATAAAGATTACTGAGAAAGAATTCATGAACATTAGAGCATAAAAAAGAAAAAGGATATAAAATAATATTAATAAAGACAGACAAAAAATGAGAAACAGAGAAATATATAGAGAAAGAGTCAGAGACAAAGAGAGAAATAAAAAGAATAATGAAGAAAGGCAAAAACAAAAAGGCCAGGAGTCTTGATAAGTTTTGATGATATGATGGAAATAAAAATTAAAGATGATTCAGGGGCAAGATCATTGACAGTAACATAGTGGCTAGGACAGTAACATTTCTAGAGATGACTTTGTCAGCATTTTATTTTTAAATTGAGTTTTAATAGAAGACCTCCATTATTCTAGGCAAGTGCTTCAGCTCATCATTGCATAATAGAGAAAAAAGTGAGTTCTCAAAAAAGCAGCAGGAAAGAGGAAACATCTGTCACTTTTTACTTGATGTTTCAATATAAGCTCAGGAAATAGACTGAAGCATACAGCACCTGCATTTCTCAGAATGCTCTAAACTGTCTGTTTTTTTTTTTTTTCATCTAAAGCCCATCACTTTCTATTTCTAACCCTTCATCGGATCAGGATTTATCATTATTATTGTCATCATGATTGCTATTATGTATCATTAGACCCTCCATCACCAACAAGAGCTCATTATAGCTTCATTTTCTTCCTGAGACTTCTACTATTTCTAAAAGGTAAATGTTTATTATTGTTTCAGATGTAGGCAGCACAAAGCTCTCTATTCAGGAAATCTTCCAGACTTCAAATCACTCTCTACACATTCCCTGCTGGCTTGGATAAAGCAGATAAAGATTAGCAATATAGATTTAAGCAGGAAACAATAAATTTCCTTAAATGTATACTTAAACGCTTAAACTCTACTTGTTCACACTAGATCCAGAGCATATGAACTCTAGTTAAAAGCAGCTCCAGAAAGTACTATGATTTAAAATCACCTGACAGACTTCAATGCTGAAGAATATAGTTGAGAAATTAAACATATTGTTGAATCAGGGAAAGAAGTAATGTTAGAAAGCCACGCCCATCCATGGATTTTCATGCTTTCTTCATTTCTGCTGATATATAAGAGCTTATCTATTCCTATAATAAATAAATAGAGAATTGAGAAAAAATAACCAGGTCTAAAATTAAAGTTAATTATAAATTGGAATATGAGTATATTAATATCAAAAGTTCTCTTATCTTTTTTAAAGAATGTCAGTAAAATGATGTGTTAGTTGAACTGTAGTACTATACAAAGTGTTGGCAGATCAAGTGGTTGACCATAAAATCAGTCAAGCTATTTTGACATTTCATTTTTTGACTTTCTACCGATGGTCATAATATCAGACATGTAGAAATGCTACAGGGGATTTCTAGCCAGCCTCCCCTGATATTTTTAAGATGACATGTCTTGTGGCATATTATTAATGTTATTGTATGTCATTATTCTATTATATTCATACAATTTCTTCAGCTATCTGTAATTTTCTAAGAGGCAATTGAAAATATTGCTTTAGTTCCTTTTTTCACTTCATTCTCCTTTTAATTCCCTCTTCAGAATTAGAATTTTCTTGTTTGTTACTTTTTCCTAAGGGGAAACTAAGGCCTGAAGTCAGAAACATTTGAATTCAAATATGGCCTCAAACACTTAATAGCTATGTGAACCTAGGAAAGTCACTTAAACTTGTTTCCCTCAGACTCTTCATCTGAAACAAACAAACAAAAGCAATCTAGAGAGTAAATGGCAAACCACTCTGCTATCTTTGGAGGAAGGATCCAAATGGGGTCATAACTGGATATGACCAAAACTGAAAAATAAAAAAATAAAAAAAAAATCTTTCCTTGTTATTACCCTTCCTCTGAATGCTGCACTTGTTTATTTTTTCCATAATGGAGTATTAGTAAAAGATTACAAAAATTGAAATTAAAATAAATTGAGGCAAATTCTGAACAGATTCTATTTATTGGTAAGGATAGCTAATTACCAGTTGTAACTCTCCTAGCTTCTCAGTCAAAATACCACAGGTAGGAATTACATTTATATAATTTGAGGAATATAAGAGAAAAAAGGACAGGTACCATCACAGATGGAAAAATAATGTGATGATGGACATCTGGAACACTGGTCTAGCTGCAAACCCTTATTGTATCTTTTTGCTATGGAAAGCTCATCCATCTGCCTGACTAGATAGTATCATAGCAGTAACAGACCAGATTTTCTTGAAAAACAACCAGTGTTGCAAAGACAACAAACTTCTGGAGCCTACTGGTGTTTTATCAGCTTTGTTAATGAGGTAACAGATCTCCCTTAATTATATGTGGGTATGCAAGGCTCATTAGTAAGATAACAGGTCTCCTTTAATTGTGCATAGGCAATATGATGCGCAGAGATAATATATTTTTTTTTAAATTAAGGTGATTTATGGAATAACAGCTCAGAGAAGAAAGCTGAAATTCTGAACTCATGAATTTCTTCACCTAGTTCAAAGACAAAGAAACAGAGCTTAAGCAGTTATAGAATAAAATCAATTACGGAATGGAATCAAATACAAAATATTAATCAATGTTTGATTTTCTCAAGATCATAATACACTTATTTATAATTGCTTTTATAAACTTACAGTATGCTTGTATTTGCATTTCAAAGTTACTTTTTATTTTTACTTTTACTTTATAAAAACTTTATTGTTGATATCATTGTTTTTCCCCTTTTATCTGTAGAATTACATTTACATTTGAGGGTAAATATTCTTGATTGTAAGCTTATTTTTCTTCTCTCTTGGATCTTGCCTTTATGCCAAGATCTACTATTGTTTTAGGTAGAATCTGCCAGATCGTATATGATCATGTTTCTCTCTTCAATATGTTTCATATCTATACCCAATATCCTGCCTGCTA
This sequence comes from Sminthopsis crassicaudata, assembly GCF_048593235.1. Classification (NCBI taxonomy): domain Eukaryota; kingdom Metazoa; phylum Chordata; class Mammalia; order Dasyuromorphia; family Dasyuridae; genus Sminthopsis; species Sminthopsis crassicaudata. The sequence continues at coordinate 98,605,147 of NC_133618.1, read as the reverse complement.
AAGAAAATCACTCTAACATAAAATCTCTTCACTGACTAGCAAGTCATGGACAAGTTCATAGTAAGTAATTACTTAATTAGCTTTCTTTCTCCTCTCATAGCCTTCTCTGTAGTTCTTTTGATGGGAGAACTTTGAATTTTTATATGAATCCCTGATAATTTGCTTTCTGGTTAGGCTCCTTCCTATGCTTTGTACCCTGGTTCTAATACACCTTTGTAGTTTTTGTTTAAGATTTCTTAAAATGTAGTGTTTGAGTTTTTTTAATCATTGTTTTCATAGAGTCCAATATTTCAATTTATTTCCCTTTTCTGGGTCAATTTATTTTCTTTTATATCTTTATATTTATATATGGTTTTATATCTTTATACACACACACACACACACACACACACACACATATATATATATATATGGTTTCAATCTTTTGATTTTGTTCTAATATTTCTTGCTGTCTATTGGAGTCATTAATTTTATTTGGCCTAGCTTAATTTTAGAGAGTTGATTTTTTAGTTAAGATTTAGCATTTTTTCCCTCTTACCTAGTTATTTTCTTTCCAAATCTTTACTCCAGAAATTTTACTTCATTTTTATCTCCTTCATTTCTTCTAAGTGTTCTTCTAATTCTTTTCGAAAATCATTTTGTTTCTTTTAATTCTTTCTGCTTGGAATGTTACAGAAATACTTGCTTGGTCTTTTTAAGGGACTTCTAGATTTGAAAGTTTTATGGTTTTGCTTTTTTTTTTTTTTTAATAGCCATCCCCTAGTTGTAAAACCTGAATTTTGGCTTGGTAGAACAGTTAAGTTCTGCTCTTTGATGCACTTTTGAGTGGGATGATTAAACTTCATCTCACCATTAGTCCTTTGGGTTATTGACTTCTGTCTCCTGAGATTAGCTATTCCACTTAATTTTTGAAGTGTGATGTCTCATTTGGGTTCTGTCTGGCATATTTTGAGAGAATGAGGAACGATAGATAGATAAATGAGAGAGAGAGAAGAAGAGAAAGAGAGAATAATTAAGCACTTCCAGTGATCCATGCACTATTCATAATAAAATTTAAAATAAACCTTATATATTAATGTAGGAGAGACTCCATAAAATGGAGCTGATAAATATTGGAGATAGGAAAGAACTGAACTGAAGTTCAGGTCAAGAAATAGTCTGGAGAATGACAGGCTGAACTAGGTTTGAATGAAGTTGGCTGACTTGGATACATTATCAAATGAGCATTTTGGTTCAAACTCACCAAACAGGTAAAACATATTCCAGACTTCAGAGTCCCTTGACCAGCTGTGTCTTAATATAATTCTTCAAAATGTACCACCAAGGTGATTGCCACTTGCACCATGTAGTCATTGGTTCCCCCCCACTGTTCTCCCGTAAACTTTCTATAATTCCCACCCTCTGACTTTACAACCATTCCAGGTTGTTCTCAAGGGAACTCTCTATTCCTGCTCCCTCCAAATAGAGCCTTTCCACTTATTCATGTCCTGACTCTAATAATGCTGGCATTGGCTTTTTTGAGGGGTCTTCTCGATTCTTGTGGACTATTGGACATTTGTATATTCAGTAGTAACTTTACCTACTTGCTATATTTTCTTATTACATTTTTTGTTAAGTTTTTTGAGACTTGTGCTTTAGCAAAAGAGAAATAAATATTGGAGTTGGGCAGCCTGCTTCCCTTTCCAGTCATCATCTTTTCAGGAAGTCCTCATGCTCTTTATACCATCCTAGGATACCTCTTTATATAGAAGCAACATAAATTCAAGCTCTAATTTTGATATTCCCTGACACAAAACTTGTTCTATCACCTTTTAACTCTCATGCAATTCTTTAACATGTGCCCAAAGATTGTCTTACTGATATCTATCATCAGTCATGAATCACTGTATTCATTCCTCAATAAAATTTAATTTCTTTGAATGCACTTTATTCTTTGTAAGTTACTAAAGAAAAAAAGTTTGAAAAACATACCACCTAAAAGGAAACAACTTTATCTTAATGGAGAATTTTTGTGTAGTAACACTGTAAAATAAATCTAATTGTTTTTCCCTCTTTTTTCAATTCGGATTTCATTTTATACATCTTAGCTCAGAGTCTCAAATTAAAACATTAATAACTGCTTGTGATTGTTTAACCACATGAACTCTTTCATAATGAGTGTATTCATTAAGGCAAGTCATCTGCATATTGTGACCTAATCACATCTTTCCTGGGAGAAAGAATAGAATCTCATTTTAGAAAATGCAATCTATGCTCACCCCTGCTATTCCTCCAACTGATGTCAGCATTTCTAGGGTAAAACCCTGCTCATAGTCTGAGATGAGGCTTAACAAACTACTGTCTCCATTCTATAATAAAATATATAAACAAATTAAAATGTGAGATAACGTGCTGTTGGGTGTAAAGAACATGAGATATGAAATTTTATTCTTGGTCCTGTTACTAAGTATATAACCTTAGACAAAGAATCAAATAACTTCTAAGTTTATTTTTGTAGTCCAACACATATTTGTAAATAATTTTCTCTTGAAGAAAGTCAGATACTGATCATTTAGCTTTTGCTTGAAGATCTTGGGCAAAGAACTTCATATTTCTGGCTTTCATATTTTTCATCCATAAAAGGAGAAAATTTAATATATAATTTATCAATTTAAAACCAGCCAGGAAAAAACATTAAGTTTTCTTTTTACTTTGTGCCAGGTAATTTTTCTAAGTGTTTCATATAATAGAAAAAGGCAAAAAACAGGGGGCTGAGTCAAGATGTCAGAGTAAAGTCATTGGCCTCACCTGGACTTTCTTAAATTTCCCATACGTGTTTAAATCCTCAAAATGAATTTTGAAGCAGCAGTGACATCATGCTTGAACCAATTTTCCAGAATAAAAGAACTTAGAAGATTGTCAGGAAAGGTCTGTCTAACTAGGGGAAAAGGAGAGTACAATCCAGTGCAGTCATTTCCTGAGTGAAGATTCCAGCTCTCTCAACCCACAAATGGAAAGGAGTTCAAAAAACTTGTCATAAAGATTCTTTGCTAGTGCTGGAAGAATGACTCTATTGTCCATATATGGTTCCAGATCACAGTACCAGGTTGAGGAGCACTAGCAAGCAGAAGCAGAAACCCTAAACCCAGTTCTAGGGCAAAAAGGAATCTGTATGGTTGCTCACAGACCAGAACACAGTCCAGGAGAGCAATTATCATCTCTCTCCTTGGATCATACCATCATTTGTGGATAAAATATCTGTGATAAAAAGATACCAAGGCAAAACATTCTGAGTATGATCAATTTATTAGCAAGGCTAATAATTGTCAATAAACGAGGTCAATGACTTCTTAGTAGCCAATAATGCTTCTGAAAGAGAAGTTTTTTATACAATTGCTTAGGTAAGGTCCAGTGATGCAAACTGTTGACAATTCTACAACAGAGGTGGAAGATGAATTTAAATGTTGCTTACTCACAATAACTCAAAAGAATGGATCTATGAAGAATAGTATCAATTTCACGTCCCCCTTTGATTTTATAGAGTGATGTCTCCATTGAATCATCATCTATAAACCAAATTGAAATAATCAGGCATGATCAGTGAGATTTTATACAAGGTCATCCACTAGAGGTTTGATTATTACAGGTATTGCTTGACTGTTACAAATGACTCAGAAAAAGATAATAAGTCTCTAGTGATTCTTACATCTGCAAGTTGTGATAGACAGGAATAGGTTCCCATGACTCAGAAGTGCTTTGGTGGTAAAGACTAAATCTTTGCTATCTATGGTCAGCATGTTGACAAAATCCACTGGGGGCAATTCCCTTCAGTAATCCAACCTTAAAGAGAAAATGACACAAAAATAAAGAAATAAATTACATATCACAATGCATTGCAATGATTGTGATTTTGAATACCAGCACATATTTTTTCTCCGCTTTTGGTTCTTGGAAATAACTTATAGTCTCATTCTGGAATAGGTCTCAGATAATGGCAACTCTGAAGATGGGGTCTTTTTTTTTTAATTTTTTATTTTATTTTATAATTATAACATTTTTTGACAGTACATATGCATGGGTAATTTTTTTACAACATTATCCCTTGCACTTACTTCTATTCAGATTTTGTTCCCTTCCTCCCCCAACCCCCTCCCCCAGATGGCAAGCAGTCTTATATATGTTAAATATATTACAGTATATTCTAGATACAATATATGTGTGTAGAACCGAATTTCTTGTTGCACAGGAAGAACTGGATTCAGAAGGTAAAAATAACAGTTTACACTCATTTCTCAGTGTTCCTTTTCTGAATGTAGCTGGTTCTGTCCATCATTGATCAATTGGAATTGGATTAGCTCTTCTCTATGTTGAAGAAATCCACTTCCATCAGCATACATTCTCGTACAGTATCATTATTGAAGTGTATAATGATCTTCTGGTTCTGCTCGTTTCACTCAGCATCAGTTGATGTAAGTCTCTCCAAGCCTCTCTGTATTTCTCCTGTTGGTGATTTCTTATAGAACAATAATATTCCATAACATTCATATACCATAGTTTACCCAACCATTCTCCAATTGATGGACATCCATTCATGAAGATGGGGTCTTTAGGAAAAAAAGCTGCTTTAGAAACTAGGCACTTAATAAACTGGGAAAACATTTTTACAGTCAAAGGTTCTGATAAAGGCCTCATTTCCAAAATATATAGAGACTCTAATTTGTAAGAAATCAAGCCATTCTCCAATTGATAAGTGATTAAAGGATATGAACAGACAATTCTCAGATGAAGAAATTGAAATTATTTCTAGCTATATGAAAAGATGCTTATTATTAATTAGAGAAATGAAAATTAAGACAACTCTGAGATACCACTACATACCTGTCAGATTGGCTAGAATGACAGGGAAAGGTAATACGGAATGCTAGAGGGGATGTGGGAAAAATGGGACACTGATACATTGTTGGTGGAACTGTAAATACATCCAGCCATTCTGGAAAATGATTTTGAACTGTGCTCAAAAAAGTTATCAAATTGTGCATATCCTTTGGTCCAGCAGTGTTATTACTGGGCTTATATCCCAAAGGATCTTAAAAAAGGGAAGAAGGAGCTGTATGTGCAAGAATAATTGTGGCAGCCCTCTTTGTGGTGGCCAGAAACTGGACACTGAGTGGATGCCCATCAGTTGGTGAATGGCTGAATAAATTGTGCTATATGAATGTTATGGAGTATTATTGTTCTGTAAGAATTGACCAGCAGGATGATTTCAGAAAGACCTGGAGAGACTCACATGAACTTATGCTGAGTGAAATGAGCAAGACCAGGAGATCATTATATACTTCAACAAAAACACTGTATGATGATCAATTCTAATGGACTTGGCTCTTTTCAATAATGAGATGAACCAAATCAGTTCCTATAGTGCAGTAATCAATAGAACTGCTACACCCAGCAAAAGAACTCTGGGAAATGAGTGTGATCACTTCATAGAATTCCCAATCCCTTTATTTTCCATTTTTTAAAATTTCCTTCACAGTTTGATTATACATTATTTCGAACTCCGATTCTTCTTGTGCAGCAAAACTGTGTGGATATGTATACATATATTATATTTAACATATACTTTAACATATTTAACATGCATTGGTCTACTTGCCGTCTGGGGGAAGGGATGGGGGAAGGTGGGGAAAATTGGAACAAAAGGTTTTGCAAATGTCAGTGCTGAAAAATTATGTGTGCATATATCTTGTAAATATAAAGCTATAAATAAAAAATTAATATAAAAAAGAAAGTAGGCACTGACCAACACCTAACACCCTATACCAAGATAAAGTCAAAATGTGTTCATCATTTAGAAATAAAACATGTAGTATCATCCTAAACAAATTAGGAATCAAGAAAGCTTCTCTCTCAGATAAGTAGAGAAGAGAGGAACCTATAGCCAAAGAAGAACTAGTGAATATGATGACATATGATATGAATAATTTTGATTATATTAAAATAAATAGATTTTACACAAATAAATCTAATACAGCAAAGGGAAGCAGAAAACTGAGAAAAATTTTGACATACAAGGGTTCTGATAAAGACTTCATTTCTAAAATATATAAAGAATTGACACAAATTTAAAAGAATACAAGCCATTCTCCAAATGATAAGGTACACATCAAAGGATATGAACACTCTTCAGATGAAGAAATTAAAACCATTTCTAGTCATAGGAAAAAAATGCCCTAAATCACTATTGTTCAGAGAAATGCAAATAAAGACAACTCTTAGGTACCACTACATATTCTCAAATTGGCTAAGATGATAGAAAAATATAATGATAAATGTTGAAGGGGATGTGGGAAAACAGATATGAATCTGGTGGAGTTTTGAACTGATCTAGCTATTCTAGAGAGTAATTTGGAACTATGCCCAAAGAACTATCAAATGGTCTATACCCTTTGATTCAGCAATGTTTCTATTGGGTTTATGTCCCAAAGAGATCTTAAAGGAGGGAAAGACACTCACATGTGCAAAAATGTTTGTGGCAGACCTTTTTGTAGAGGCTAATGAACTGGTCATCAGTTGGGGAATGACTAAATAAGTGACAATATCTGGATGTTATGGAATATTATTGTTCTATAACAAACACCAGCAGGATGATTTCAGAAAAACCTGGAGAGATTTATAGGAACCAATGCTAAGTGAAGTGAGTAGAACCAAGAGAACATTGTACACAGCAACAATAATATTATATTATGGTCAGTTCTCATAGATTTGGTTCTTTTCAACAATGAGATGATTCAGACCAATTCCAATAGATTTGTGATGGAAAAAGCCATCTGCACTCAGAAAGAGAACTGTGGGGAGTGAATGTGTATTACACCATAGTATTTTCATCTTTGTTGTTTGCTTGCTTTTTTTTTCTTTCTTTTTTCCCCTTTTTCATCTGATTTTTCTTGTGTAGCATGAAAAATAGGAAATATGTATAGAAGAAGTGAACATGTTTTCATATATATTGGATTACTTGCTGTCTAGGGAGGAGGGAGAGAAAGGGAAGGAAAAATTTGGTACACAAAGTTTTGCAAGGATAAATGTTAAAAGAAACTATATTTGCATATATTTTGAAAACAAAAACTTATTATTTAAAAAAAGAAAAAGAAAAACTGCTTGTCTGATTCAAAATTATTTGCAAAGATTGCGAGGTATTCTTGCCATAAAACTTTTTTACCAAACGTATCTTAATACAATTTAGCAACTAATTGAAGTGGTAATCTATAGAATATCCAATCAGAAACCTCTACTTTAAACTTCAGAGAATTTAAGACTTACATGTCTCTAGCTGTTTTTCATCCTCACTTTGTACCTTATATGAACAATCCAATAAATCCTAAAAAGATGCAGGTCTGATTTATAAAATGAGCTTTTAATATGTTCTGGTATTTATAACATAAAACAGGAAAAAAAATAAGCCTTCAAAAATAGAAAAATAAGTTAATTCCATGAAAGAGCTATTTGTGTATGCACATATATCTTGTTACTCCTCAAAATTGTATATTTAAATTTTAAAAATTACATTGATCTTTATTGATCATTATCTAAATTTAATTCCAATTAATTTTCTACTTAGAATGATATTTTAATCATAGCATAACAAATGGAAGGCCTAGTATTGATTTTCTATGAACTAAATACCCTATCAATTGCAATACTTCATGGCCTCTATTATTTATAATTCAAATAACAATTTAAAATGAATCCTCACTATAGTATAATAATATTATAGTATCATATATTATTCATTCAAAAGTCAGCAATAGGCTATAATCTCATTTTGTGACAATGGGAAAAAAATTCTACTCTTGCCTTATCTATAAAATTTGCTGTATGAGAGAAATGGGAAAGACAAAGCAGTATCAATGTTCTTCCTTAGTTCAGTTTAATTTTGGTTATGAGTCATAGTCAACAGCTTGTTATACAAAAAGACTTATCATGAGCCACAGGATATCACAGCCAAGTTCAGATGTGGTGAAAATAAATAAAACAATCTTACCTTCAGCTTTGAAAGGTCACAACAGACATCTACTTGTAGCCACACTCAGACTCCCTGAGCACATGGCATTTCCCTTCAATATGGCACTAAGGGCCTGATGAGAGGTCACATACCTGAAATCAAAACTTAGCCTAGCAGCAAATTAAACTCTCGAGACTTTTCCTCAACCAACCAAAGTTCAATAATTATGGCTTTGGGCTAGGTTATTGTCATCATGTAATCAAGGCGTGAATAACTACATAAAGAACTCCTAAACTGACAGATGTTTATATGGCTTATTGAGTCCTAAGAGGAAAATAAAATCTCTAAATTTAAGGTCTATTGTTACAGGGTAGGGTTAAGGATGCCACTTCAATAATTTTCAGAAGTTTTAGGCAAAGAGTTTCCTAGATGAAAAAATTTTTTTAATAAGGTTTATCATTTTTTTTCTATTTTGTTTCTTAGAATTCAGTTTGATTTTAGCAATAGGACTGATATCTCATAATTTCTATTGAGTAGAAAGCCAGAGACTTAAGGATTATAAGTGGCTTGAATCCTCATAGTAATTTATCAAAATGAACCATTTTAAGGAATAATGGCATTGATGGGTGCAGCCACGGCTCTGACTGATTGTAGAGATGATCTCCGTTCTCCTTGCCTAGGCTGATGCCAGGGTTGTAGTTCCGAGCCAGCCCAGGCTGACGGCAGAGCTGGCCCTAGGAACATTTCAACCTGGACTGCAAGACCATTTTCTCATCCTCACAGCAGCCGCTGCTTCCCAGACAGGACCTGCACTGATGTGCCCCATAAGAGCTGCCTCCTGTAGGCACAAGGCCTGGCAGTTCAGCAAGTCCTGCTACTGGAGCCTCTCTCACGTTTGTGCCAACTGCAACACACCGAATTTGAATTTGGATCCTAGAAAGACCTGAGGGATCCTGACCTTCTCAATTAAGAAAGGAAACCTAGAAAAGGAGATTGAAGGAGTCATACACCATGATCAATGCCAGTGTCCAAGCATGAAAAGGAAATCTTTAAGCACTTTATCCCTAAATCTGAGGAAACTGCCCAATGAGTGCATTAACCTCCTTTGCTCTGGGCAATGATGTTTGCAGAAGGACAGAAGCAGGGCGACCTCAGCAGTAAGCAACCCATGATAGATTTGGAGTAAAGAATCCGTTTTCAAAAGCAAAATGCCAAAAACCAAGCAAAAGGAAAGAACACCAGTATACCAGTCCTGAACTGTTTGGTCATCTGTAGTGTGAACTTACCTGTGGAACACCCTTTTGAATGAAGGACTTGTAGAATTTGTCCTAGAAAACCAGCTTTATGCTGTCTCTGATGATGCACTAATTTAAACCCATGAAATTCAACAGTCATGGAGGTAAAGTATAGAACTTTGTAAAACCCATCCTATTATCATACCTCATTTTACCACCTCTGAGTGTCCAGCTTATTTTGTAATGACTCAGTTCCCTGCCTCAATTTTCCTGAATTGTTCTGCCTCAGTTTCCCTAGTACCACCCCCAATCCTTGGCCATTAGGATTAAAAGTACTAGGATCTCTAAAGCTCTGACCACTCTCACATTCCAAAGCCATAAAATTCCAGATGACTTATCTCATATAACTAGATGGCACTCTCTATCTTTCCTGGCCCAGACTTCTTGTCTCCTGTTTGACCATCTTCTTCACTAACAACTTATCAAAATTTATAGTCCTTTCCTGGAATTTCCATTCACTCAGTGCTGTGCTGTCCCCCACATTTTGTTTCCCTGATAGCTGGATCCATATAAAAATCTCCAGAATTACTTGCTGGTTGCTGGATGCTTTGAGACAAGAGCACAATCCAGCCGACTGGCTATGGCTAGTATGGCTTCGTTAATCCAAATTCTCTATTATTAAAATATTAAAACCCCAATCTCTGTCTTGCCTCAGTTTCTCCTTAGGAAGGTTCTGAGGTGTTTGGGGAGAGATCACAGAGAAAGAGAGGTATCCCTCAAGTGCTCCATAGCACATTGTGTTTGCACCTCAAAGTCACAGTGAATACCTGACTATCCAAGGAGGAGTCCAGATAGAAGAATGAAGCCAATAGAACCATCCTTTATTTGAAATTTTTACCTTTAAAATTTTATCTTGCTCTAGGAGCCAGAGCTTTGTTCTGTATAAGTACAAATAAAGTAAAGCAAACATTTTTTAAGTATAAATACATCATTGTCATTATTAGAACAGATTCTTTTTTTTTTGAAGCATCAACTGTGATTTTTATTAAACATTCAGTGTGGATTACATATTCCTACATTATATATTAATCACATGTTTTTTAAAAATGTGTTTGCATTTCTTTCTTTTTTTTTTGAAAAGTAAGTTTTTATTTATTCATTCATTTAGTCATCCACATATCATACCTTCCTGAGTATACAGTTACTATGCATACAGATCATGACAATTTATGGGAAATTACATTTTTTATTAATTTTATAAGTATAAAAAATTTTGACAGGGCATATGCATGAGTAATTTTTATAACATTATCCCTTGTATTCATTTTTCCAAATTTTCCCCTCCTTCCCTCTACTCCCTCTCCTAGATGACAGGCAATCCTATACATGTTAAATGTGTTACAGTATAACCTAGATTTAGTATATGGGTATAAATCCACTTTTCTTGTTGCATGTTAAGAATTGGATCCCAAAGGTATAAGTAACCTGGGTAAAAAGGCAGTAGTGCTAAGAGTTTACATTCAATTCCCAGTGTTCCTTCTCTGGGTATAGCTGTTTCTGTCCATCATTGATCAACTGAAAGTGAGTTGGATCTTCTTTATGTTGAAGATATCCACTTCCAACAGAATATATCTTCATGCAGTATTGTTGTTGAATGGTTCTGCTCATTTCATTCAGCATCACTTCATGTAAGTCTCCCCAAACAATTCTGTATTCATCCTCCTGGATATTTCTTACAGAGCAATAATATTCCATAAAATTAATATACCATAATTTACCTACCATTATCCAATTGATGGGCATCCATTCATTTTCCAGTTTCTAACCACTACAAAAAGAGCTGCCACAAACATTTTTTGTCACATACAGGTCCCTTTCCCCTCTTTAATATTTCTTTGGGATATAAGCCCTGTAGTAGCACTGCTGGATCAAAGAATATGCACAGTTTGATAACTTTTTGGGCATAGTTCCAAATTGCTCTCCAGAATAGCTGGAGTCTTTCACGACTACACCAACAATGAATTAGTGTCCCAGTTTTCCCATATCCCATCCAACATTCATCATTATTTATTCCTGTCATCTTAGCCAATCTGACAGGTGTGTAGTGGTATCTCAGAGTTGTCTTAATTTGCATTTCTCTGATCAGTAGAGATTTAAAACACTTTTTCATATGAGTGGATATAGTTTCAATTTCATCATCAGAAAATTGTCTGTTCATATTATTTGACCATTTATCAATTGGAGAATGGTTTGATTTCTTATAAATTAGGGTCAGTTCTCTATGTGTTTTGGAAACGAGGCTTTTATGAGAACATTTAACTGTAAAAATATTTTCCCAATTTATTACTTCCTTTCTAATCTTGTTTGCATTAGTATTGTTTGTACAGAAACTTTTTAATTTGATGTAATCAAAATCTTCTATTTTGTGATCAATAATGATCTCTAGTTCTCCTTTGGTCATAAATTCCTTCCTCCTCCACAGGTCTGAGAGGTAGACTATCCTCTGTTCCTCTAATCTATTTATGATCTCATTGTTTATGCCTAAATCATGGACCCATTTTGATCTTATCTTAGTATGTGGTGTTGTGTGGGTCCATATCTAATTTCTTCCATAATGATTTCCAGTTTTTCCAACAGTTTTTTTTTTCAAATAATGAATTCTTATCCCAAATGTTGGTATCTTTGGGTTTGTCAAACACTACATTGCTATATTTATACCTAATCTGTTCCACTGATTGACAAGTCTAATTCTTAGCCAATACAAAATGGTTTTGGTGACTGCTGCTTTATAATATACCTTTAGATCAGGTACAGCTAGACCACCTTCATCTGACTTCTTTTTCCTTAATTCCCTCGAAATTCTCAACATTTTATTCTTCCATATGAATTTTTTGTTATTTTTTCTAGGTCATTAAAATAGTTTCTTGGAAGTCTGATTGGTATTTAGTGTTACTAAATAAATAGATTAGTTTAGGGAGTATTGTAATCTTTCTTATATTCGCTCAGCCTATCCACGAGCACTGAATGTCTTTCCAATTATTTAAATCTGACTTTATTTTTGTGGCAAGTGTTTTGTAATTTTGCTCATATAATTCCTTACTTTGCTTTGGTAGATATATTCCCAAATATTTTATACTATCGAACATTATTTTGAATGGAATTTCTCTTTGTATCTCTTGCTGTTGCATTTTGTTGGTGTTATATAAAAAATGCTGAGGATTTATGTGGATTTATTTTGTATCCTGCAACTTTGCAAAAGTTATAAATTATTTCTAATAACTTTTTATTAGAATCTCAGTGGTTCTCTAAGTATACCATCATATCATCTGCAAAGAGTGACAGTTTGATTTCCTCATTAGCTATCTTATTCTTTTAATCTCTTTCTCAACTCTTATTGAAGAGGCTAGCATTTTTAATCCAATATTGAATATTAATGGTGATAGTGGGCAACCTTGTTTCACTCCTGATCTTACTGGGAAAGGTTCCAGTTTATCTTCATTACATAGTATGCTTACTGACCGTCTTAAATATATGCTCCTGACTATTTTAAGGAATAGTCCATTTACTCCTATACTCTCAAGCATTTTTAGTAGGAATGGATGTTGGATTTTATCAAATGCTTTTTCTTCATCTATGATGATGATGATGTGGTTTTTATAAATTTAATTATTAATATGATCAATTATACTAATAGTTTTCCTAATATTAAACCACCCCTGCATTCCTGGTATAAATTCTACTTCATCATTAATGTATTATCCTGAGCCATAGTGTATTATGATTTTCTAAAGTCTTCTTTGCTAATATCTTATTTAGGATTTTAGAATCAATATTCATTAAGGAGATTGGTCTATAGTTTACTTTCTCCATTTTCAACCTACCTGGTTTAGGTATCAGTACCATGTCTGTGTCATAAAAGGACTTTGGTAGGACTCCTTCATCCCCTATTTTTTCAAATAGTTTATATAACATTGGGGCTAATTGTTCTTTAAAAGTTTGGTAGGATTCACATGTAAATCCATCTGGTCCTAAGGATTTTTTCCTGGGGAGTTGATTAATAGCTTGTTCTATTTCTTTTTCTGAAGTGGGACTATTTAAGCAGTTTACCTCCTCCTCTGTTAATCTAGGAAGCTTATATTTTTGGAGGTAGTCATCCATTTCACTTAAGTTATCAAATTTATTGGCATAAAGTTGGGCAAAGTAACTCCATTATTTCTCTAATTTCCTCTTCATTGGTGGAAAGATCCCCCTTTTCATTTTTAAGACTAACAATTTGATTTTCCTCTTTCTTTTTTCTGATCAGATTTACCAAAGGTTTATCTATTTTATTGGCTTTTTCATAAAACCAACTCTTGGTTTTATTTATTAATTCAATATTTTTTTTTACTTTCAATATTATTGATTTCTCCTTTTAATTTTTGTATTTCAAGTTTAGTTTTTGGTTGGGGGTTTTTATTTTGGTCTTTTTCTAGCTTTATAAATTGCAGGACTAATTCATTGATCTTCTCTTTCTCATTTTATTCAAGTAAACCTCTAAAGATATAAAATTTCCCCATATTACTGCTTTAGCTGCATCCCACAAATTTTTTTATGATGTCTCATCATTGTCATTATCTTGAGTAAAATTATTAATTGTTTCTATAATTTGCTGTTTCACCCAGTCATTCTTTAAGATGAGATTATTTCATTTCCAATTACTTTTTGGTTTATTTACCCCTAACTTCTTATTGAATGTAGTTTTTATTGCATTGTAATCTGAGAAGAAGGCATTTACTATTCCTGACTTCCTGCATTTAATTTTGAGATCTTTATGTTCCAATATATGGTCAATTTTTGTATAGGTTCCATGAACTGCTGAGAAGAAAGTATACTCCTTTCTATCACCATTCAGTTTTGTCCAAAGATCTATCATACCTAGTTTTTCTAATGTTCTATTTACTTCTTTAATTTCTTTCTTATTTGTTTTGTGGTTTGATTTATCTAATACTGGGAGTCCAAGGTTGAGATCTCCCACTATTATAGTTTTGTTGTCTATTTCTTCTTACAACTCTCTTAACTTTTCCTTTACGAAGTTAGATGCTATACCACTTGGTGCATATGTGTTTACTATTGATATGACTTCATTTATATGCTACCTTTTAGCAGGATTTAGTTTCCTTCCTTATCTCTTTTAATTAGATCAACTTCTGCTTTTGCTTGATCTGAGATAAGGATAGCTACCCCTGATTTTTTGCCTTCACTTGAAGCAAAATAGATTCTGCTCCAACCTTTTACCTTTACTCTGTATGTATCTCCCTACTTTAAGTGTGTTTCCTATAAACAACATATTGTAGGGTTCTGACTTTTGATCAGCCTCCACTTAATGGAAGAGTTCATCCCATTCACATTTACAATTAAAATGACTAATTCTGTATTTCCTGCCATCATAATATCCCCTAATTATGTTTTTTCCCTTGTCCCCCATTAACCCCTTCCCAACTATTGAATTTATGGACCCCAGTTATAATGCACAGCCCTCCCTTTTTTAGTATCCCCCCTCCTTTTAATTCTCTTCCCCTTTCTTGTATTCTTCCCTTATTCCCTTTTTCCTTTTCCGTTTTCCTCTCCCCCTTTATAATGAGGTAAGAGAGAATTCTCTGAAAAAAAATATGTCAATTATTTACTCTTCGAGTCTACTCTGATGAGAGTAAAATTTACACAATGTTTCTCCCCCTCTCTAAATTTCCTCGGATGTGGTATATTTTCTATGCTTCTTCCTGGGATGTAATTTCCCTCTTTTTATCTCTCCTTTCCCTTTTTCTGATACTATCCCCTTCCCTTTACTACTTCCCTTTTTACGTTATATCAGTAAAATCAAATTATCCATGTACACTTTCTGTATATCCACAACAGAGATACAGTTCTCAAGAGTTCTTTTTACCTTTTTCTGCTTCTCTTCAGTCTTGTGCATGTAGATCAAATTTTTTGTTTAATTCTGGTTTTTTTCTTAGAAACAAATGGAATTCCTCTGTTTCTTTAAATGACTATCTTCTTCCATGGAAGAAAATGCTAAACTTAGCTTGGTAGTTTATTCTTGGTTGCAATCATTGTTCTTTTGCCTTTCAAAATATCATGTTCCAGGCCATTTGATCCTTTAATGTGGAGGCAGGCAGATCTTGCATAACCCTTATTGTAGCACCTTGATATTTGAATTGTTTTTTCCTAGCTGCTTGCAATATTTTTTCCTTAGTTTTGTGGTTCTGAAGCTAAGCCACTATGTTCCGTGGAGTTCTCTTTTTAGGGTCTTTTTCAGAAGGTGTTCAATGAATTCCTTCAACACCTATATTCCCTTCTGTTTCTATTATCTCTGGACAGTTCTCTTTGATGATTTCCTGTAAAATACAATCTAGGCTCTTTTTTTCATCATAATTTTTGGGAAGTCCAATGATTCTCAGATTATCTCTCCTAGAACTATTTTCCAGGTCTGTAGATTTTCCCAGTAAATATTTGACATTATTCTCCAGCTTTTCATTTTTTTTGTTTTGTTTGTCTGATTCTTGGGTTCTCAATAAATCATTGATTTCTATTTGTTCAGTCCTGATTTTTAATGAATTATTTTCTTCATTCACATTTTTTAGTTCTTTTTGTATATGTCCAATTGAATTTTTAAATAAATTATTTTGCTCTGTTGAATTTTTTTTCCATTTCATTATTTTAGTGAGTTATTTTCTTTTTCCAAATCACAAATTCTACTTTCTTGTTAATTTTTTATCTTTTCCAATTCAGAAAACCTACTTTCCTGTGATTTTTAAACCTTTTCTAATTCACAAATTTTGTTTCCCTGCTCCTCCTGTGTATTCTTAATTTTTCCAAGTCAAATTTCAGGACGTTGTTATTCTCTATCATAGCTTCTCTTTCCTTTCCCCATTTTTCTTTTTTTTTTTTTTTATTATATATATATATATATATATATATATATATATATATATATATATATATATTTTATAATATTATCCCTTGTATTCATTTTTCCAAATTACCCCCCTCCCTCTATTCCCTCCCCCCGACGACAGGCAATACCACACATTTTACATGTGTTACAATATAGTCTAGGTACAATACATGTGTGCGAATATCATTTTCTTGTTGCACAATAAACATTAGAATCCGAAGGTACATGCAACCTGGGCAGACAGATATTAGTGCTAACAATTTTCATTCCCCTCCCAGTGTTTCTTCTCTGGGTGCAGCTACCCCTGTCCATCATTGATCAACTGGAAGTGAGTTGGATCTTCTTTATGTTGAAGATTTCCACTTCCATCAGAATACATCCCCATACAGTATTGTTGTTGAAGTGTACAGTGATCTTCTGGTTTTGCTCATTTCGCTCAGCATCAGTTGATTTAAGTCTCTCCAGGCCTCTCTATATTCCTCCTGCTGTTCATTTCTTACCGAGCAATAATATTCCATAACCTTCATATACCACAATTTACCCAACCATTCTCCAACTGATGGACATCCATTCATCTTCAAGTTTCTAGCTACAACAAAAAGAGCTGCCACAAACATTTTTGCACATATATGTCTCTTTCCGCTCTTTAGTATTTCTTTGGGATATAATCCCAGTAGTAGCGCTGCTGGGTCAAAGGGTATGCACAGTTTGATAACTTTTTGGGCATAATTCCAGATTGCTCTCCAGAATGGCTGGATTCTTTCACAACTCCACCAGAAATGTATTAGTGTCCCAATTTCCCCACATCCCCTCCAACATTTGTCTTTATTTGTTCCTGTCATCTTAGCCAATCTGACAGGTGTGTAGTGGTATCTCAGAGTGGTCTTAATTTGCATTTCTCTGATCAGTAGTGATTTGGAACACTCTTTCATGTGAGTGGATATAGTTTCAATGTCTTCCTCTGTGAATTGTCTGTTCATATCCTTTGACCATTTATCAATTGGAGAATGGTTCGGTTTCTTATAAATTAGGGTCAGTTCTGTATATATTTTGGAAATGAGACCTTTGTCAGAACCTTTGTTTTTAAAAATATTTTCCCAATTTGTTACTTCCCTTCTAATCTTGTTTGCATTAGTATTATTTGTACAGAAACTTTTTAGTTTGATGTAATCAAAATCTTCTATTTTGTGATCAATAATGATCTCTAGTTCTCCTCTGGTCATAAATACCTTCCTCCTCCACAAGTCTGAGAGGTAGATTATCCTCTGTTCCTCTAATCTACTTATTATCTCCCTCTTTATGCCTAAATCATGGACCCATTTTGATCTTATCTTGGTATATGGTGTTAAGTGTGGATCCATATCTAATTTCTGCCATACTAATTTCCAGTTTTCCCAACAGTTTTTTCCGAATAATGAATTTTTATCCCTAATGTTGGAATCTTTGGGTTTGTCAAAGATTAGATTGCTATAGATGTACCCTTTTTTGTCCTTTGTATCTAATCTGTTCCACTGATCTACCGGTCTATTTCGTAGCCAATACCAAATGGTTTTGGTGACTGCTGCTATATAATATAGCTTTAGATCAGGTACACTTAGACCACCTTCCTCTGAGTTTTTTTTCATTAGTTCCCTTGCAATTCTTGACCTTTTATTCTTCCATATGAATTTTGTTGTTATTTTTTCTAGGTCATTAAAATAGTTTCTTGGGAGTCTGATTGGTATAGCACTAAATAAATAGATTAGTTTGGGGAGTATTGTCATCTTTATTATATTCGCTCGGCCTATCCAAGAGCACTGAATGTCTTTCCAATTATTTAAATCTGATTTTATTTTTGTGGCAAGTGTTTTGTAATTTTTCTCATATAATTCCTGACTTTTCTTTGGTAGATGGATTCCCAAATATTTTATACTATCAACATTTGTTTGGAATGGAATTTCTCTTTGTATCTCTTGCTGTTGCATTTTGTTAGTGATATATAAAAATGCCGAGGATTTATGTGGATTTATTTTGTATCCTGCCACTTTGCTGAAATTTTGAATTATTTCTAGTAGCTTTTTCGCAGAGTCTTTGGGGTTCTCTAAGTATACCATCATGTCATCTGCAAAAAGTGATAGTTTAATTTCCTCATTTCCTACTCTAATTCCTTGAATCTCTTTCTCGGCTCTTATTGCCGAGGCTAGCGTTTCTAGTACTATATTGAATAGTAATGGTGATAGTGGGCAACCTTGTTTCACTCCTGATCTTACTGGGAAAGGTTGCAGTTTATTTCTATTGCATATTATGCTTACTGACGGTCTTAAATATATACTCCTGATTATTCTAAGGAATAATCCATTTATTCCTATACTCTCAAGAGTTTTTAGTAGGAATGGATGTTGGATTTTGTCAAATGCTTTTTCTGCATCTATTGAGATGATCATATGGTTCTTATTAATTTGATTATTAATATGGTCAATTATATTAATAGTTTTCCTAATATTAAACCAGCCCTGCATTCCTGGAATAAATCCTACTTGATCATAGTGTATTATCTTGGAGATGATTTTCTGAAGTCTTTTTGCTAATATCTTATTTAAGATTTTAGCATCAATATTCATTAAGGAGATTGGTCTATAATTTTCTTTCTCAGTTTTCGATCTACCAGGTTTAGGTATCAGTACCATGTCTGTGTCATAAAAGGAGTTTGGTAGGACTCCTTCATCCCCTATTTTTTCAAATAATTTATATAACATTGGGGCTAATTGTTCTTTAAATGTTTGGTAGAATTCACATGTGAATCCATCTGGCCCTGGGGATTTTTTCCTGGGGAGTTGATTAATAGCTTGTTCTATTTCTTTTTCTGAAATGGGACTATTTAAGCAATTTATCTCCTCCTCTGTTAATCTAGGGAGCCTATATTTTTGGAGAAAGTCATCCATTTCACTTAAGTTATCAAATTTATTGGCATAAAGTTGGGCAAAGTAACTCCTTATTATTTCTCTAATTTCCTCTTCATTGGTGGAAAGATCCCCCTTTTCATTTGTAAGACTATCAATTTGATTTTCCTCTTTCTTTTTTTTTTGATCAAATTTACCAAAGGTTTATCTATTGTATTGGCTTTTTCATAAAACCAACTCTTGGTTTTATTTATTAATTCAATAGTTTTTTTACTTTCAATTTTATTGATTTCTCCTTTTAATTTTTGTATTTCGAGTTTAATTTTTGGTTGGGGGTCCTTTCCCCATTTTTCTTAAAACTCTCTTAACTTTTTTAATAGTCTCTTCTAGGAGAGAGTTATGTGATGGGGGGGCAGGTATCATTCCCCTTTAGGGTGTTACCTGGAGACTCTCTGTTGTTAGCTTCCTCAGGGTTGGATACCCGTTCTTTGTATAGAAGGTGTCAATTATTCTCTTCATCTTCTTACTCATTTTTAACACTCTGTGGGGGGGTCTGCCCTTGGGTAAGAATTTTATTTTTCAGCTTCTTCCCAGCCCAGATGGATGCATCAGTCCTGTGACTGGGCTAAGAGATAGCTCTGGGAGAGAGTTGCCCTCCCCGGAAATCCTCAGATGTGGTTAGCACTGCTGTGCTTCCAGGCTTGCCCAGTAAAGAACCCAGCAGTGTGGCCTAATGATTTCCCTTATGTTTAAGGCTGAACAGTGAAAGCGTCACGAACCCCAGCCAAAGCCTTCTGTGGGGCCGTGGCTATAGGAGCTGAAGAGAAAAGCCCTCGTGCTCAAACCAGAAGTGTGTGCCCAGAAACCATGGTCCCTGCTGCAGAAGTTCCACTGTTCTGGGAGTTCCGCTGCTGTTGGAGTTCCACTGCTGCTAGAATTCCTCTGCCTCAGGCTGAGCCCCACACTATGTGGATTAGAGGCTGCCCCAGGCTGTGTCCCCCACTGTTCAGGTTCTTAACTGCCCCAAGGAAAAGCCCCGGATAGCAGAAGGTGGCTGCACAGCTATGCTGAGATTGGTGTTAGGTCAGTTCTGGATTGGGGTGGCTCTAGGATCTGGCTTTACATTTTAAAGTGGCTTGATTTCTCTTCTGATCTGCTGTTTTATAAGCAGAGTAGAGATATCAGCCTGTGCCAGATTCCTCTATCTCAGTGGTTTCTCTGATCCCAGAGTTCTTCCCAGCTCGTTTGGCACAGTGTGCTAGCACCTAACCCTGTCTGTGCTGATCTTTCTTTTTTCTTCCCCTCAGAACTGACCTTTTCTGTTGAAATTCCAGATTCTCTTCAGCTGGTAAATTGTGCTTCTCTAATCCTTGTGTTTTTTATCAGTCCAGCGTTATTTTTGAGGCTGATTTAATTAGTTGGTATTGAGGGAAGAAGGGAGCTTACAAATTCATCTTGGCTCCAACCCCTCAGCACAGTTTCTTAAAAAAAAATAATAATAATAATAACTGGATAGTTTAATACACAATGTAAAGGGAAATTGCCTTATTAATTGTTTTGCTTAATACTTTAGTAAATATTATGAAATCCCATGTATTAAAATCCAAGAAAGAAGATATCTTGTAATTTTGATCATATTAGTTCATTGAATATATTTCTATTGTTTTACAAAAAAAAGTTAATTTATTTTAGGACATTAAAGTATCTCACTAAGCATAATGGGCAATTATATAATGCTTTTCACATGATAAGTATTGTAGTAAGTACTTAACAATTTTGGGAAAAGGAAAATACTGTTTGTCTGAATCCCTCTTTTAGGATTCCTACAAAGCCTTCCACCATCTATTCTCTATTTATAAAGTAGGCAGTTACAAAAAAAAATTAATTATAAATAAGGCAGTTACAAATAGGACCTGGAGAATCATTTCTACCAAGTGTGATAATGAAAATTGTAAATAACACAGTAAAACTATTTTGTAAAACTTGTATGCAAAACATACTTTGGGGAGGAATTGATTGTTGGAAATACTTGTATTTAGTGTGTTTAGGAGTTTAACTCTTCTTTGAGGCTAACAATGGTAACAATTACATAGGTTTTGTTGTTGTTTTGTTTTATATAACACATCAATTAGACCCAAATAAATTAATCTAGCATAATTTCAAGGTTTAAAGTACTTCCTCGTTCAATTTAGAGTGCTGCAGATTTCAGTAAGTAGGATGAACTTTGGGAAGAAATTAACTATCTTCTCAGTTAACTTATTTCATGCTAGCAAAGCATTCATCCACATATTTCACAAAGGAGCTTGCTTGGCAATAACCAGAAGGATTGGCCAAAATACAATCATGGGACAACAGTTTCATGGATGTTAGTACCTTAAAGGCTCTCTATTACTCCTCTCACAACACTTAGGTTTTTTTTTTTTATTTTAATATCTTTATACATTATTATGTATTCTAAATACCTAATAGCATTTTTCACATTTTAACTGTTTTATTTATTTTATGTATAATCAATTATATAAAAGCAACTTTCATTTTGGTGCTGGTACTGAAAAGTGTATAAAAGCCTGTTATCACATTTTCTTTTAACAGAAAGATCTTAGTTTCAAATTACCTCCTTTTTTACCAAGTTTGTAGCATTTTTCAATACTATGAATTATTAAATCATTGTATCTAATTAAGTAGTTAGGAGTTTTAGGTTTGTTTCTCTTTAAAAGAGCTAATTATCTAATCATTTAAATTAAAAGAAATCTTCATTATACTAATTTAATTTTTGAGTTCAGTAAACCAAAAATGACTAAACAATCACTAATGTTAACAATTTAACATCTCAATTTTCACAAAGCCCATTAATTTTAGGATCTCAAGTTTCAGACACCTTTGCTATTCATTGGCTTTTGTTTTGATTTTTTTTTAATTAACTCATGCTAAAAAGTGATGGTTAGATGTTTGGATGTAATTGTGAACATAAAATTGTTTCCAGTCAAAATGACTAAAAATAATTTAAGCAACAGTTAACAATTTTTATTTCCCCTAGTTATATATAAAACAATTTTTACATTTATTTTTAAAACTTTTAGTTCCATGTTCTCTGCTTTCCTCCCCACCCTTAGCCCTCTTTAAGGCACATGTGAAGTTATGCAAAACATTTCCATAAAAGTTACATTGTGAAAAAAATAAAACATAGATTTTGCCCTCTTATCCCTCCCCCCCCCAAAAAAAAAAAAAAAAAACCTCTAGGTAAAAAAAAGTATGCTTCAGTCTGTATTCAAACACAATAAGTTTTTTTTTTTTTTTTTTTTTTTTTCCTCTTTTGGATAGTACCCAGAGTAATGGTAGATTATTGTATTGCTGAGAATAGCTAAGTCATTCACAGCTGATCATCCCACAATAATGCCATTACTTTGTTCACAGTACATTTCACTTTGCTTGAGTTCATGGAGGACTTCCAGGTTTTTCTGAGAGCACACCATTCATCTTTTCCCATAGAAACATAACATTCCATCTTCCATCATAATCACATAACCGCAATTTATTTAGCCATTCCTCAATTGATAGGCATCCTCTCAATTTCCAATTTTTTTGTGCTGAGAACTGCTATAAATATTTTTGCATATATAGGTCCTTTTCCACTTTTAAAATCTCTTTTGGGATTCATGCCTAGTAGTAGTATTATTAGGTTAAAAGATGTTCATGATTTCTTAGTCTTTGAGGACAAATTCATAGTTCATATATTTGGATCATTTATCAATTGGGGAATGGCTCTCTTTAAAATAAATTTGACTCAGTTCCCTATATATGTAAGAAATGATGCCTTTGTCAGAGATACAACTGTATTCCCCCCACTTTATTCTATTTCTTCTTTCCTTTCATCCTGATTCTCCTCAAAAAATGTTTTGCTACTGACTATCCCCACTCCCAATATGCTATCTCTTCTATAACCCTCCCTCATTTCCATATGCTTTTCCTCTCCTACTTCCCTGCAGGGTAAGATAAATTTATATACCTATCTGCCCTCTTTAAGCCAATTCTTCTGAGAGAAATTCTTCATTATTCCCCTTTCCCTCCACTGTAAAAGCTTTTTCTTGCCTCTAATATGGCAGGTAATTTACACTATTCCCCATTCCCTTTCAGTCTTCCAGTACATTTCTTTCTCACCCTTTAATTTTATTTTTTAGATTTTATCCCTTTATATTCACTAACATCTGTTTCCTCTGTCTCTATATATACTTCTTCTGTTTATAATAATGAGAAAGTTCTACTAAGTTACAAATTTCATCCTCCCATGAAGAAATGTAAAAGATAAACCTTATTAAGTCTCTTATGACATCTCTTTTCTGATTACCTCATGCTTGTCCTCGGCTCTGATTCTTTAATGTCGAAATTGTTAAACCTTGTGTTATCCTGACAATAGCTTCACTATACTTGAATTGTTTGCAATATTTTTTCTCCTTAACCTGGGAGTTCTGGAGTTGACTTTAATATTCATTAGAGTTTTCCTTGTAGGACCTCTTTCAGGAAATAATCAATGGATTGCTTCAATGACTATTTTCCTCTCTAGTTCTAGTATGCCAGGAATGTTTTCTTTGATGATTTCTTGAAAAATATTGTCCATGTTTTGTTGTTGTTGTTTTTGTTGGTCTTGACTTTCCAGTAGCTCTATAAATTTTAAAATCTCTCTCCTGAATATAATTTTCACATCAAGTATTTTACCAATGAGGAATTTTGCATTTTTTCCTATTTTTTTCATTATTTTTTAGTCTCACTGATTCTTGATGTTTCATACAGTCAGTAGCTTTCATTTGCCCAGGTCTATATTTTTTTTCTATTTTTTTTATTTTAATAATTTTTTATTTTATATATATATATATATATATATATATATTTATAATATTATCCCTTGTATTCATTTTTCCAAATTATCCCCCCTCCCTCTACTCCCTCCCCCCGATGACAGGCAATCCCATACATTTTACATGTGTTACAATATAACCTAGATACAATACATGTGTGTAAATACCATTTTCTTGTTGCACAATAAGCATTAGATTCCGAAGGTACATGTAACCGCCCAGGTCTATTTTTTAATGTATGATTTTCTTTAGTTAGCTTTTGTATTCTCTGCTTCATTTGATTATTTTTACTTTTAAAGATATTTTCTTCAGTGGATTTTAAATTTTACTTTTTTTTTTGCATTTTGCCAATTATATTTTTAAGGAATTGTTCTCTTCAGTCAATTTTTGCCTTTCCTTTTCCATGCTGTACTCTGTCTTGCATACCCCTGATCTTTTCACAGTTGTTCTTCTCTTCTTTGACTTTTAAAATCCAAAAACGTTCTTTAGTCTTGAAATCAATTCATATCCCCTTTTGAATGTTTCCATGTATGCATTTTGTTCACTTTTGATTGGTCTTTTGCTCTTCCCTGTCACCAAGGTTCAAGGTTCTTTTTACTGATTACCAATTTATTTCTTTAAGTCACATCTAAAATTCCACCTTCACAGGAGGCCTTTTCCAAGTTTACTTCAGTTAGTTATCTCCTATTTATTTTGAAGATAGCTTTTGAGTGTTGTGCTTGGAATCAGGAAGACTCTTTCTGGATTTCAAATTTGGCATCAGGCACTTACATGCTCTGGGACCCTGGACAAGGGCACTTTACTCTGTTTCAATTTCCTCATTTGCACAATGAGCTATTAGTAATGAGAGAAGAAAATGGTAAAACATTCCAGTATCTTTTTTATATTACCAATATGTAACAAACTTGCTAGGACACAGTAAGAATTTTATGGAGTGCTTATTTTTTTTATTTTTATAGAGCTTTTTATTGACAAAACATATGCATGGGTAATTTTTCAACATTGACCCTTACAAAAACTTCAGTTCCAACTTTTCTCCTCCTTCCCTCCACCCCCTTCCTTAGATGGCAGATAATCCTTTACATGTTAAATATGTTAAAATATATGTTAAATGCTATATATATATATATATATATATACACATATTTATACACATGTCTTGCTACACAAGAAAAAGCAGATTTAGAAAAAAGGTAAAAATAACCTGGGAAGAAAAACAAAAATGCAAGCAAACAATAGCATAAAGAGTGTAAATACTATGTTGTTGTCCACACTCATTTTACAGTGTTCTTTCTCTGGCTATAGTTGTTTCTTTTCATTACTGATCAATTGGAACTGAATTGGATCTGCTCATTGTTTAAGATAGCCTCTTCCATCAGAATTGATCCTCATATAATATTGTTGTTGAAGTGTATAATGATGTCCTGGTTCTGCTCATTTCACTTAGCATCAGTTCATGTAGGTCTCTCCAAGCCTCTCTGTATTTATCCTGCTGGTCATTTCTTATAGAACAATATTATTCCATAATATTCATAAACCACAACTTACCCAGCCATTCTTCAGTTGATAGGCATCCATTAAATTTCCAGTTTCTAGACACTACAAATAGGACTGCCACAAACATTTTGCACATAAAGATCCCTTTCTCTTCTTTAATATTTCTTTGGGATATAAGCCCAGTAATAACACTGATGGATCAAAGGGTATGCACAGTTTGATAACTTTTTGAGCATAGTTCCAAATTGCTCTCCAAAATGGTTGGATCCATTTACAATTCCACCAACAATGCATCAGTGAACCAGATTTCCCACATACCCTCCAACATTCATCATTATCTTTTCCTGTCATCTTAGTCAATCTGAGAGGTGTGTAGTGGTATCTCAGAGTTGTCTTGATTTGCATAACTCTCATTAATAATGATTTGGAACACTCTTTCATATGGGTAGAAATAATTTCAATTTCATTATCTGAAAATTGTGTGTTCATAACCTTTGACCATTTGTCAATTGGAGAATAGCTTGATTTCTTGTGAATTTGAGTCAATTCTCTATATATTTTGGAAATGAGGCCTTTATCAGAACCTTTAACTATAAAGATGTTTCCCCAGTTTATTACTTCCCTTCTAATCTTGTCTGCATTACATTTGTTTGTACAAAAGATTTTTAACTTGATATAATCAAAATTTTCTATTTTGTGATCAATAATGATCTATAGTTTTTCTTTGATCACAAATTCCTTGCTCCTCCATAAGTCTGAGAGGTAAGTTTTCCTATGTTCTTCTAATTTTTTTAAAATAATTTCATTCTTTATGAACCCATTTCAATCTTATCTTGGTGTATGGTGTTAAGTGTGGGTCAGTCTTTAATTTCTCCTATGCTTATTTCCATGTTTCCCAGCGGTTTTTGTCAAATAGTTATATTTTTATTAATTTTATAATTATAATTTTTGACAGTACATATACATGAGTAATTTTTTTACAATATTATCCTTTGTATACATTTTTTCAAATTTTCCCCTCTCTCCCTCTACTCCCTCCCCTAGATGACAGGCAATCCCATATATATTAAATGTGTTATATTTAGCATATCTAGTTATATCTTGTATAACCTAGTTACAATATATGTGTGTAAAACCAAATTTATTGTTGCATGTAAGAATTGGATTCCAAAGGTATAAGTAACATGGATAGAAAGGCAATAGTGCAAACAGTTTACATTCAATTCCCATTGTTCCTTCTCTGGGTGTAGCTATTTCTGTCCATCATTGATCAACTGGAACTGAATTGGATCTTCTCTATGTTGAAGATATCCACTTCAATCAGAATATATCTTCATACAGTATCGTTGTTGAAGTGTATAATGATCTCCTGGTTCTGCTCATTTCACTCAGCATCACTTCATGTAAGTCTCTCCAAGCCTCTCTGTATTTCTCCTGTTGGTCATTTCTTACAGAACAATAATATTCCATAACATTCATATACGATAATTTACCCAACCATTCTCCAATTGATGGACGTCCATTCATTTTCCAGTTTCTAGCCTCTACAAAAAAGAGCTGCCACAAACACTTTGTCACATACAGGTTCCTTTCCCTTTTTTAATATTTCTTGGGGATATAAGCCCTGTAGTAGCACTGCTGGATCAAAGAATATGCACAGTTTGATAACTTTTTGGGCATAGTTCCAATTTGCTCTCCAGAATGGCTGAATTATTTCACAACTCTACCAACAATGCATCATAGTCCCAGTTTTCCCACATCTCCTCAACCTTCATCGTTATTTTTTTTCCTGTCATCTTAGCCAATCTGACAGGAGTGTAGTGGTATCTCAGAGTTGTCTTAGTTTGCATTTCTCTGATCAGTAGTGTTTTGGAACACTCTTTTATATGAGTGGACATAGTTTCAATTTTATCATCTGAAAATTGTTCGTATCCTTTGACCATTTATCAATTGGAGAATGGTTTGATTTTTTAATAAATTAGAGTAAGTTCTTTATATATTTTGGAAATGAGGCCTTTATCAGAACCTTTAACTGTAAACAATATTTTTCCCAATTTGTTACTTCCCTTCTAATCCTGTTTGTATTACTTTTGTTTGTACAAAAGCTTTTTAATTTGCTCAAATAAAATTAAATCAAAATCCTGTATTTTGTGATCAATAATGATCTCTAGTTCTCCTTTGGTCATAAATTCCTTCCTCCTCCACAAATCTGAGAGGTAAACTATCCTATGTTCCTCTAATCTATTTATGATCTCATTCTTTATGCCTAAATCATGGACCCATCTTGATCTTATCTTGGTATATGGTGTTAAGTATGGATCCATGTCTAATTTCTGCCATACTAATTTCCAGTTTTCCCAACAGTTTTTTTTTTTCAAATAATGAATTCTTATCCCAAAAGTTTGTATCTTTGTGTTTGTCAAACACTAGATTGCTATAGTTGTACACCAAATAGTGAATTATAATCCCAAAATTTGGTGTCTTTGGGATTTTCAAAGACTAGATTGCTATAGTTATTGACTATTTTGTCCTGTGAACCTAACCTATTCTACTGATCAACTAGTCTGTTTCTTCACCAATACCAAATGATTTTGGGTACTGCTGCTTTATAATATAGTTTTAGATCAGGAACAGATAGGAAAACTTCTTTTGATTTTTTTTTTATTAGTTCCCTTGAAATCCTTGACCTCTTTTTCTTCCAGATGAATTTTGTTGTTATTTTTTTCTAGGTCATTAAAATAGTTTCTTGGGAGTCTGTTTGGTATAGCACTAAATACATAGATTCGTTTAGCAATATTGTCATATGTATTGTATATTTGCTTGCCCTATCCAATAGCACTTAATATATTTCCAAATCTTACTTTGTTTTTGTGGAAAGTGTTTTGTAGTATTGTTCATATAGTTTCTGACTTTCTCTTGGCAGATATATTCCCAAATATTTTATACTATTGATAGTTTCCATTTGTTCAATTCTGAATTTTACTGTTATTTTCTTCATGTACTTTTTTAAAACTTATTTTTGTATTTGTGCAATCGCATTTTTGATTGAGTTGTTTTGTTCTATGGAATTTTTTTCCATTTCACAAAGTTTGCTTTTTAAGAAGTTATTTTCTTTTTCTCTTTCACAAATGCTGTTTTTTTTCTGGGAGTTGTTTTCTTTTTCCAATTTATCAAATCTATATTTTAATGAATTATATGTTTTTTCCATTTCACTATATTTATTTTCTGTTATCTTTTCCAGACTTTCTTGCAAGGTTTTCATTTCCTTTCCCCATTTTTCTTCTAGCTCTCTTTTAAGATCCTTTCTAAGTTCTTCTAGCAGAACTTTGTGTGATGGGGACCAGGTTATTCCACCTTTTTCAGCTTCATCTGGAGACAATGTGACTTTAGTTTTCTCAGGATTTGAAATCTATTCTTCTCTTTAGCCATAAAAGCTGTCAATTATTAGAGTCCACTTTACTTTTTTACTCATTTTTTTAAAGTTAAGTTAAGGTCTGTGTTTAGGCCTGGAGAGGTTTTCCAAGCAATGGCAGTTTTGCTGGGTAAGTGCTGATTCACTCCATTTCTGGCTCTGCCACATGGAGTTATTAGTAATGCCCCAGGGCTCTGTGCTCTCTGCCCTGGTGTTTGGTCAGAGTCTGCTCAGCCACCCTGAGACTGCACTACTCCCAGACACTGAGCTGTCTGCACTGGCATTTGTGTTCAGCTGCTCAGGGCCTTACTGTTTCTCTCCCACTTCAGATTGAAGCAGATCTTCTCTGGTCTGTTTCTTCCTGCAAATTTTCTGCCCTGTAGAGGTCTTATGGCCACACTGAGACTTTTCTGACCCTAACCCTTCTCTGTTGTGTTGGCATTTGTGATCAACTGTTTCTGCTTTGCTGCCTCTCTCCTGTTTCTGATTGAAACAGGTCTTTTCTGGTCATTTTCCTCTCTCAAATTCTCTGCCCTGGAACACAGCTATATGAGCTGGCATTTATACTGGTTGCCCTAGCTGCCTCCTTTCCATTTGCAATTGAAACAGATCTTTTTTGGGGATATTTGAAATTGTCTTCTGCTGATCATTTATTGCACTCCCAATATTTGTGGATTCTTCCCATCCAGAGCTAATTCAGAAGCTGGATTTCATTATTGTGAGGTACATTGTAAAGAAGGTCAGAGAGAAATGTGTGTCATCTCTATTATCTTGGCTCCACACCTGGAATAGTTTATTTATTTTTAATACATATTGAGATAGAAAAATCAGAGCAAAGGGGGAAAACTATGGGAGAGATAAAAAAAATGAAGAAAGAAGAAAACATAGCATCCAATCCCCTTAGTTCTTTTTCTGGATACAGATGGCATTTCCTGTCCAAAGTTTATTGTAATTATTTCAATCATTGAACCTCTGAGAAGAATCAAGCCTTTCATAGTTGATTATCACATATTCTTCTTGTTATTATATACAATATATTTCTGATTCTGCTTGTTCCACTCAGTATCAGTTAATGTAAATCTTTCCAAGCTCTTAATCAGCCTTTTCATCGTTTTTATAGAACAATAATATTCCATTGCCTCCATATGCATGGACTTGCTGACTAGTAAGTTTTAGTACTAACCCAAATCCTGACCGTGGATGACCAAAAAAAGGGTGGTCAAATAGGAGTCCATTTATTCAAAATTTTCTCAGACATTTATATAACTATAGCACACTGCACATGATTAACTATAAGATATTGCACATGTAGGATCATATAAATAACTTGCCATTGTATGCAGATATCTTTTTATCACTTTTTTATAACTCTGTTTTAATTACAATACAGGTTGTCACACCCCCTGACTTCTTAGGAAGGCTGAACTACCCCTGATGGGATGAGGATCCAAACCAGACACATCAGCAGGATTCTTCTTACTGTACTAAAGGAATTTATACCTTTTTGAGGGTTCTGCACTATCTGTGGCCCTCTACATTCATGTACCACAACTTGTTCAGCCATTCCCCTATTGATGGGCATCCACTCAATTTCCAATTTTTTGCTACAAATATTTTTTTTGGCATATCGGGGTCTTTTTTCCTCCTTTTGGATTTCCTTAGGATACAAACCCAGTAATGGCACTGTTGGGTCAAAGGGTAGGTGTTGGTTTATAGCCATATAATGGGCTATAATTCCAGATTGTTCTCCAGATCATTTCACAACTCCAGCAATAATACACTCCACCAATATCCCACTTTTCCCAGATTTCCTCCAATATTTATCTTTACCTCTTTTTTCATTTTAGCTAATCTAAGAGCCATGAAGTGGTATCTCAGAGTTGTTTTAATGTACATTTCTCCAATCAATAATGATTTAGAGCATTTTTTCATAAAAATGGTTTTAATTTCTTCATCCGAAATTTATCTGTTCATATGCTTTGACCATTTATCCATTGGGGAATGATTTATATTCTTCTAAATTTGACACAGTTCTTTATATATTTTAGAAATGAGACCATTAGCCGAAATACTGCCTGTAAAGATGTTTTTCAGGTTTTGTATGTCCCTTTTAATTGATTTTTCCCTTTTTATTGATTTTGATTGTGCAAAACCTTTTTAATTTAATATATTCAAAGTTGTTCATTTTGTCATTCATACTATTCTCTAGCTATTTTTTGTCATATATTCTTCACTTCTCCAAAGTTCTGATAGGAAAATTATCCCTTGCTCTCCTAATTTATTTATGGTATCATCTATTATGCCCAAATGGTGTATACATTTTGAACTTATTTTGATATGGAGTAGTAGATGTGGGTCTATGCCAAGTTTCTGACATATTATGTTCTAGTATTCCCAGCAATTTTTGTCAAACAATGAGTTCTTATTCCAGAAATTGAAATTTTTCAGATAAAAATTTCAAATACAGATTTGATCTTTATCAAATACTAGATTGCTATAATCCTTGAATATTGTTTCATGTGTTTCTAATCTATTCCAATAATCTATTAGTCTGCTTCTCAGTAACAAGTGGTTTTGATTACTGGTGCTTTATAATATTGTTTTAAGATTTGTGCTATTTAATCATCATCCTTTGTATTTTTTGTTTTCATTAATGCCCATGATATTCTTTAACTTTTGCTCTTCCGGATAAATTTTATTATTTCTTTTAGTTCTACAAAATAATGTTTGGCGGTTTGATTTTTATGGTACTAAAGATGTAGACCTATTTATACAGAATTGTCATTTTTATTATATTATCTCAGTCTACCCATTACCAAATTATTTAGGTCTGATTTTATTTATATGAGAAATGTTTTGTAATTGTGTTCATATAGTTCTTGGATTTGCCTTGACAGGTAGAAGCCCCAATATTTCATTTTGTCTACAGTAATTTTAAAAGTAATGTCTCTTTCTATCTCTTGTTGAAGAACTTTGTCAGTAATATACAGAAATTCTGGTGATTTGTGTGAGGTTATTTTATATCCTGCAATTGTGTTAAAACTGTGAACTTTTTTTCCAGTATGTTTTTGGATGATTTTCTAGATTTCTCTAAGTATATCATCATATTATCTGCAAAGAGTGATAGTTTTATTTCTTCATTGCCTATTCTAATTCCTTTATTTTCCTTTTCTTTTCTTATTGCTAAAGTCAACATTTCTAGTACAATGTTAAAAATAGTGGTGATAATGGGCATTCTTGTCTCACCCGTGATCTTATTGGGAATGCATCCTGTTTCTTTCCTTTACAGATAATGCTTGCGATAGATTTTAGATAGATACTGCTTATTATTTTAAGGAAAGCTCCCTTTACCTCTGTGTTCTCTGTTGCTTTTTTTAAAAAAATAATAATGGGTTCTGTATTTTGTCAAAAGCTTTTTTCTATATTTATTGAGATTATAATATGATTTCTATTGCTTTTGTTATTGATATAGGTTTTTTTGTGGTAATAGTTTTCTTGATATTGAACTAGTCTTGCATTCATGAAATAAATCCCACTTGGTCATAGTGTATTGTCCTGCTGATAAGTTACTGTAATTTCTTTGCTACTATTTCATTGAAAATGTTTGCATCAATATTCATTAGGGAGACTGATTTGTAATTTTCTTTCTCTGTTTTGGCTCTACCTAGTTGAGATAGAAGGAACTTGGCAGTACTCTTTCTTTAAGTATTTTTCAAAATAGTTTACATATATTAAAATTAATTGTTTTTTTAATGTTTGGTAGAATTCACTTGTGATTCTATCTGGCCCTGCATATTTTTTTCTTAGGGAGTTCATTAATAACTTGTTCAATTTATTTTTGCTAAAATGGGACTATTTAAGTATTTTATTTGTTTTTATCTGTTATTTATCAGTTAACCTGGACAATTTTTTTCTAAATATTCATCCATTTCAGTCAGATTTTTAGACTTGCTGCCATAGAGTTGGACAAAATAGCTGCTAATTATTGCTTTAATTTCTTTTTCATTGTTTGATGCTGGTGTTTTGGTTTTTTCTTTACTTTTTCTGATCAACTTAACCAAAAATCTATCTATTTTGTTAGTTTTTAATAAAACAAAGTCTTAGTTTTTTATTAGTTCAATTTTTTTAGTTTCTATTTTATTAATCTCTTCTCTAATTTTCAGAATTTCTATTTTGGTATTTATTTGGGAAGTTTTAATTTGTTCTTTTTTCTAGCATTTTTACCTGTATGCTTAATTCATTGAACTCTTCTTTCTCTATTTTATGTATATAGCTATTTAGAGATATAAAATTTATATTAAGAACTGTTTTGGCTGCACCACAAAGAATTTGGTGTGTTGTCTCATTGTTATCATTTTTTTATGTAATTATGGATTGGCTCTGTAATTTCTTGTTTGGCCATTCATTTTTTAGAATTTAGAATTAGAATTAGTTTGTTCAATTTCCAATTGGCTTTAGTATATTTTTCATGGATCTTTATTGAATAATTTTTTTTATTGCCTTGAGGTGTGAAAAGGAAATATTTACTATTTCTGTCTTTTTGCATTTGATTGTGAGGTTATTATGCTCTAATACATGGTCAATTTTTGTGTGGGTGCCATGTACTGATGAGAAAAAGGGTGTATTCCTTTTTGTTCTTATTTATTATTTTCTTCAGAGAACTATCATATCTTGGTTTTCTAGGATCTTATTAAGCCCCATGGTTTCTTTCTTGTTTATTTTATAATTAGATTTGTCTTATTCTGAGAAGAGGTAAAATCCCCCACTCAAATAATGTTGCTGTCTATTTCTTCTAGTAACTGGCTTAAAATCTTGGAATTTGCCTGCTTATAAACACATTTTTTTAATGATGTAGCAAGAACTAGGATGAGACAGGAGACAACTGGTGGAGCCCATTTAGCATCCACACCCCTAAGGATAATGTAAAGAAGACACATGTTGCATAAGACAGAGAGAAATGAGTGGTCTGTAGTTTACATCATTTGGAAGGGCATTCACAGTGAAGAGATCAGTGATCCACAGAGTATGTTTTAGAAATATTAAGTTCTTTTACCAATACAGATTGGAAGGAACAGGTTTATCTGAGTCTTTTTACATAGTTTTTAATGACGTCATTTAAGGAAAATGTCCTCTCTGATAGTTAATCTTTTGGTGATGGGCCTAAGTAAGTGTAGTCATAGGATCCTTGAATGACAGTAGACAAAATATTTATGGACTCTGATCTTTTTGATTTCCCCCCCCTCTCCGTTTGTTGGAATCTGACAAAATTGTGTAGTTATTTGAAACAATGCTTGAAAATCCAATGTTGCCTCAATGCCACAAAGAGACAAGGGAGCAATATATTAATGAATATTGATGTTATTATTGTTATTCCTATTATTTTAGTATGGCAATAATGATGGTGATATTGTTTTATGCAACCTGCTTTGGATCATTGAGATTTGCTGTTACATTTTCATTACTAGAGCCAGCTCCATTTCAAGGAATGTTGAATTGATTCTTATCTAAAGTTCAGATTTTGTAAAGTGAATAAGATATTTGTAGATTAAAACTACTATGTAGAAGAACAATTCTAAATAATGATATAAGAATGGCTTTGATTTAAATGGAGGAAATGGTGAAATTATTCACTTTAAATAATGACATCTAATCACTTTAGTAGAGTAATTGCCTGAGGCTTTGGCAACATTTCTAAATGGTAATTTATTTTGAAGACAGGAGGGCTGTCTAGAATCCTTATGCTCATATGGACAAGTATATAAAATTATAATTTTTTCTTTAATATCTATCAAAGTGTCCTATATGATTATT
This sequence comes from Sminthopsis crassicaudata, assembly GCF_048593235.1. Lineage (NCBI taxonomy): Eukaryota > Metazoa > Chordata > Mammalia > Dasyuromorphia > Dasyuridae > Sminthopsis > Sminthopsis crassicaudata. Next base: position 98,570,551 of record NC_133618.1, on the reverse strand, counting down.
GCTTCAATATCCATAATTTTCTGTTGTCCATAATTTTAGAAGGGAAATTAAGAACCCTGCTCATCTTGATCAATTGTAAGGGGAAAAAAAAAATCACTTTTTCATTGTCATCTCTGTCCTCTACACTCCCTTACACCCCCAAGCCAATCATTTGAGTTCCATTCCAAAGAGGTCTTGTTGTAAGTTTTTTGACAACTAAAATCTGGCATGGTATTAAGGACTAATGAAAATATGTTATCATATTAATACACCTTCCAGTGTATTATATTGATGGAATATTTATAGCCTTTAAACCCCGCCCCCCACACACACTATACTACACTACACTGAATACACACATATACATTTCTGTGATGCAAAGAATATCTAGTAGAGGAATTTAGGGCACTTAGGATAAATTTAATATAACAGCAGTTCTTCTAGTTCTTTTCATAGCCTAGAATCTAGAAATCCACTTTCTTTACATCTAAGCCCTACTAAACTCCTAGTTCTTTCTTTACACAGGAAAGTAACCATATACTCATTGTATTACTATATTTGAAAAAAAAAAATCTTGGAAAGAGAGCTTACAACTTTTTTTTTCAGAAGTTCTTTTTGTTTTGATGAAATTTTATAAAGATCATTTGGGGGGGGGTGGAGCCAAGATGGCAGAGAAGATACATGAAAATGTCTAAGCTCTCTCTTACCCTCAACACCAATTATTTCATTCAGCCTAAAAAATAGTGTTGGATGGTAAAAATCATGAAGCTTAGAAACACAACAATTTACCAGATGAAAATAATCTGGAATTTCATCAGAAAAGGTCTGTAATGAAGGGTGGAGAAAAAAGACTGGCACAGACAGTGATAGACTAAAGGCTAGCATAGGGTGCCAATAGAGCTGGGGAAGCCTCCAGAATTAGAAAAACTACCTAAACAGAGGAATATGGCATAGGCTGATAGCTCTACTCTGCTTAGAAAATAGATCAGCAGAGAAATCAAGCCACTTAAAAAAAAAAAAAAAACCCTCCAGAAACTGCATATAGCTACCCCAACCCCAAAAGGAAAGTGAATCAGCACAGATTGCAGCACACCTTCAACTGTTCCCGGCTTTTCCTTGGGGCAATTAAGAACCTGCAAGGCAGTGGAGGGGATACAGCCTGGAGGCAGCCTCTAATCTCACTGAGGCAGGAGAAACAATAAATAATGGACTGCCATATAACATTTATAGCTGATAAAATTTAGAGCAATTTTTTTAAACCAGATTAATATCTGCCCTTATTAAATATGAAAGTTTGAGTTTTATTTGTAAAAAAAAAAAGCCTAATGAAACACTAGATTTGTAATGAGATGATTCTTCCTAAATGACATTTTATGTTTTAATCAACAAAGATCCATGTTCTCGTCCCTCCTACACCCCATTGGAAAAAAAAATGTAGTCAAGAAAAATAAATTTCATCATTGCTCATGTACAAAAATGCCCAATTTTGCATCCTTAACCCATCACTTTTCTATCAAGACATAGATTTCATGCTTCATTAGAAGTTCTCTAGAAGCATGGAATTCTACTTTCAACATATATTTGTTTTTACATGAGATTATTATTTATAATACAGTCTCCTGGTTTTACTAATGTGGAATTCAGAAATCTTAAAAATAGTTTGCTTTCATAATATTGATGTTAATTTATAAATTATTTTTCTAGTTTATTTATTCACTTCTATCATCAGCAGTTTATACAAATCTTTTCTACAGTCCCTAATTTCCCATAGAAAAAATGGTATTTCATCACATTTTTATGTATCATAAATGTGTTCAATCACACAATTGATGTATAATACCAAAATTTCTTCTTCTTGCCATCCCAAAAAAAATGATTTAAATATTGTTGTCTAAATATGTACTTTTGTTCTTTGATCATTTGGGGGTATAGGTCTTGCAGTGATAAAACTGTGTGAAAGAATATATATCACTGACCCAAGATATTTTCAATAGACTTGTGAAGGAAAATGACATCCACATTCAGAAAAAAAAAAAAAAAAATGATGAAAACTGATTGAAGATCAAAGATTATTTTCAAATTTTTAGCTTTTTTTTTCCTTTCTCATTCATTTTCAATTTTGTTCTGATTTTTCTATCACAATATGACTAATATGGAAAAGTGATTAAAATGATTGTACATGTGTAATCTATATCTGATTGCTTTCTGTCTTGGGGAGAGGGGAGGGAAGGGAGATAAAGAGAAAATAATAAAAACAAAAACAAAAACTCAAAATCTTACAAAAATAAATGTTGAAAATCACATATTATTGGAAAAAATACTATTAAGTGGAATAAAAAAGAAAGCATATACACTGCTTAGAATTGTTTTAATCTAATTCCAAATTAATTTCCAAAACAATTGTATCCATTTCACACTCACCAATAATACAATAATATGATTATTTTTCTCATGACCCTTCCAACCAATATCTGTTACTTGTTGTATGTCTTCTTTGCTAGTCTGATAAATAAGAATTAAAACCTCAGAATTGCTTCAATGTTCATTTCTCTATCATTAAATTGGTGAATTTCTTATATGTAAATTTGTTAGAGGATATATATAGATTATGATAATATAGGAATTAGGATTGGAAACAAGAAAATACAGAGGCTAGCTTAAACTGGTTTATCAGAGTCAGGTGATACATCTTCAATATGAAAATTGGAAAATGACTAATGCTACAAACAAAAGCTTAAAATGTCCCATCCGTGGGATCTGCTGGCCTCCAGATCCTGAGTATGATCCTTTCAGTATTAGGCTGAATAATCACATGTTGTCCTATGTGCCATGGCCATGTGGAAAATCACAGACTTCACTGGTAATAACATCATAATGACCCAAGTGGTGTGGAAAGACCTAAGGATGTCTTGTGTGGTCTAGAGCACTGTGAAGATGCAATGTAATGTTTATGATTCTCTGCTGGCCCTGCCTCATTGATGTGCTAGTGTTAGAGCCCTCACTATCATTGCTATGATTTTGGCCTTCGGGTTGATTTACCTTCCTGGGATCAAGTGTATAAAAGGCAAGGAAAAAATTTCTATTTTTATAAAAATTCTATAACCCTTTATGTACTCCTGGATCTGAATTCTAAACCTGCCAAACACAAAGTTGCCCAATGTGCTTTGACCTTGCCATCTCACACACCCAGGAAAGCAAGACAATCAAGTTTCCACTAAATCTCTTTGATCTCTATGGGAATGTGATAGCTACTAAAATCATCCTGTACTCCCAGCAATTGGAATGAGATCTCCTTTCTTGCTCTTATATTCTGCTTTTACCATATCCCCAATCCAAAATCCAGAAAGCACTTTCCCCACCCTCTCACTGTACAATGTTGCCTTTCTTCCTTATCTCTTTTTGTGGAATTTCCATGGTTGGAAATTTTTAGACTGTAAAGTGTGTCTTTATACATTTTTAAAGGCTTGATTTATTGCTTTATTGACTGAGTAGACTTAAGAAAGTGGTAGAGAAAAGTTGAAAATGCAGATTAAATTTAAACATGTATCATGTTTATATTTTTATTGAAGGTCGTAAAACAATTTTCAGCACACATCTGGGTAGAAGGTGACTTTTTTATGTCCATTAACCCCTTTAAAACTCTGGTGAAATCTATGAGTTCCTTCTCAGCATAAATTTTTAAATGCATAAAATAAAACATACATGATTAAGAAAACATTTATTTTGAAATATAGTTATCAAAACATATATCTTTTACAAGGTTAAATGACATAAGTTAAGAAATTCTGCCTTGGAAAAATGGATTGCATTCTGGAAGAATAAAATGCTTTAAAAAGTAGTGCTGAAACTTTCATGGTTCATTGTATTCTTAGTAAAATTTGTAGCTAAACGCCTATAGTTTAAAAGAAATATCCAAGATCTTTATTGTTAACTAGACGCATTAAAGGCATTCAAGAAGTATGCATATCCTAATAGCTTAGTAAAATTTAAAAAGGACATAAATTGAAATAAATTAATATTTTATATATTCTAAATATGCAAAATAACTTACTAATGGGATTTATATTCCATCAGGGCAATATACTACCTTTCAAACACTAGAATCAGAGTGAATACCTCCACCCTCATTTTCTGTTTCACATTGATTTTGACAGGGCACTTGCTTTTTGTAACTTTGACCACTGAAGCCTCACTTTACAAAAACATGACATTGTAAAAGACAAAATTCCCAATGTTATTAGGGTAACCTAAAGTGAAAAAACACAAGACATTTGAGTGACAACATCTAAAAGAATCTAATATTTTAATGTTGAAACTGTGAACTACTTTTTAAGTTTAGTTGTAATCATTGTCATCATTATCATCATAATCACTCTTGTTATTGTCATTTTTCCCAAATGAAAAATATATTTGAATAAACATATTCCAGAATATGCCTGTTAATTGAAATGTTCAGTCCTAGTAAATATTGCCAATATAGTCAACACATAAGTCAGCAGAAAAATGTCAGAAGAAAATAACAATTTTTAAACTTAAAAGATTTTTAAAATTTTTCCCAATTACATGCAAAGATAATTTTTAACATTTATCTTTTTAAGCTTTTGAGCTCCAAATATTTCTCCCTCCATCCTTTAATTTCCCTCTCTGCAAAACATCAAGTAATCTTATATAAGTTTTATGTGTACAATTATGTTAATATATTTCCATATTAATCATGATATGAAAGAAGACTAAAAACAAAAAAAGAAAAACAATGAAAAAGAACAAAAATGTGAAAATATCATGATTCAATCTGCATTCAGATTCCATCATTCCTTCTATGAATGTGGTGAGCGTTCTTCAATTCTGTCTTGGAATTTTTTGAATTATTGCCTTGCCCAGAAGAACTAAGTCTGTCATAGTCAATTGTACTTATTGCTTTTACTCTATAAAAGATTTTCCTAGTTCTGTTCACTTCAGTTAGTATCAGTTCAGAGAGGTCTTTCAATTTTCCCCCTGAACTCTGCCTGCTTTTTTTTTTCTTAGAACAAAATAATATCCCATTATATTCATAAAATGCATCTTTTTCAATCATTCTCTAATGATCACTCTTTAATTTCCATTTTTGTCACCATAAAAAGAGTTGCTATAAATATTTTCATAGATACCTGTCCTTTTCCTTTTTAGTGATCTCTTTAGTATAATGCATTTATAGCCCGTTGAACATAGTTCCAAATTGCTCTCAAGAATCCTTGGATTCATTTATAACTCCAACAACAGTGAATTAGTGTTCCACATTACCCACATCTTTTCTAATATCTTTAATTTTCATTTTCTGTCATATTAAATAATCTGATAGGTGAGAGGTTGTATTTAAGAGTTTTTAAATTTCATTTCTCTAATTAATAGTGATTTAAAGCATTTTTCACATAAAATAGATAAATTTATTCATCTGAAAACTGCCTATTCATATGCTCTATCCATTTATTCATTGGGGAATGATTTGTATTCTGATAAATTTGACTTAGTTGTCTATATATTTTAGAAATAAAACCTTTATCAGAAATGGAAAAATTGTTTCTGAGCTTTCTGCTTCCCTTCTAATCTTAATTGCATTGGTTTTGTTTGTGCAAAAACTTTTTTTTTTAAATTTAATGTAATTTTAAAAATCCATTTTGCATTTCATAGTGTTCTCTCCCTTTCTTGTTTGATCATCCTTCATGTCAAAAGCATTATCTTTGTATAAGGTATGACATATTGTTTTATGCCTAATTTCTGCCATATATCCAATGTTCCCAGAAATTTTTGTGAAATAGTGAGTTCTTCCCAGAAGCTAGAGCTTTTGGATTTATCAAACAGTAGATCATTATAGTAATTAACAATTGTTTCTTATGTATTTAATATGTGTTACTGATCCACCATTTTATTTCTAAGCTAGTACCAAATATTTTTTTTATGATTGCCACTTTATAATATAGTTTGAAATCTTATTTCTAGGCTACTTTCCTTTGCATTTTTCCCATTAAAAACCCTGACATTATTTTGTTTTTCCACATTAATTTTGTTAGTTTTTTTTCTATCTCTATAACATTTTTTGGTAGTTTGATTGCTTTGATACTGAAAAAGTAAATTAAATAGAATTGTCATTCATCACAATTATTTTAGCACACTTAGAAAATTTAATCTGTGGATTGATTTTGACTGTTAAGTTTGAACTAAATCTTTATGTCCTATAAAATATAACCAAGAGAGAATTGAAGTCTCAGGTCATGAGGGGTTAATAGCACTATGAGTGCTCAAATGTAATGTGAATGATATATATTTTTTACTCTAAAATAGCAACAATGAAACAACAAAGAATAATAATGAAATTTGAATGGAATTTTAAAGTTTGTAAAATATTTCATGAATATTGAAATAATTTCAATGAGATATTTGTAAAATATTTTGCAAGCCTTAAGTGCATATAAATGTTGTTACTATTCTTGTTTTTTGTGGTTATTGTTGTGATTTCAAGGTATAAAAAATATAGTTGAAACTTGTAAAGATCTGGTTTATAGAGTTTTCTAAGTCTTTTGCTAATGTTATCCAAATTTTAAAACTGAGATAACTAAAGAAAACAGAGAAAAATTAATTATACTGCATCATATAGTAACTGTTATAGACCAGATTTGAACTCATCTTCCTTACTCCAGATTTAGAAATTAGCTTCTAGTAAAAAAAAAAAAAAATTCTTCTGATAATCTTCTGATACTGCTTCTAAGCAAAGGAAGAAGCTATTAAAAATAACATAACCTAATAATGTATTTTATATTACAAAGAAAAGAAACCATATATGTCTAAGGAAAAACAAAATTATAGCAAATATTATGAATTTTGGAAATAAAGGTAAAAACATGAGAGATATCTTAAAATGTTTTCTAAACTATATGCATTTTATAAATGTGAATTTTTACTTTAAAAGGTATTTTATGTAGAGTTTTAAAGCATACATAGTATTGACACATATTAACTTATGTGATGCAGTCTGTGAGGTAAGTGTCCCAGGTATTATTATCTCCATTATGCAGATGAAAAAGCTGAGACTTCAGATAGTAAAATGATTTTTTCATTCACATAGCTGATACATGAAGAAGGCATGATTTAAATCCAGGTCTTGCTGATTCTTACACCAGATTTGAACTCATCTTCCTTACTCCAGATTTAGAAATTAGCTTCCCAAAACTCTGCACCATATAATTTTTGATACCCTCTTTCTTGACTTCTAAACAATGTCTTTTAATTCCCTACCATCCACCTTCACTTTCATAATAACTGCCCAATTCCTCAAGAATAAGCAGTTAATATATGTGACCTGAAGACTAATTGAAACTTTGTTGCAGCTATTCCAAAAACAGTTGAAGACTTGAAATCTGAGATGATATGGTTAAGGCTTACAATGACAAAAATAGGAAGAAAAAATGGGCTAATTTTAATGAAAAATCTATGAAAGTTCCAAGTGTATGTTAAAAATAAATCTGCTTTAAAAATACAGGATGTGTCTAGGCAAATATTTCTGGAGGGAAGAGAGCAAGGATAGACCTGATACTTTTAGTAAATTATAAGCTCAGAAAAGTCAACATGAAACAATAGACACAAACTTCAAATTATACAAGGAATTGTATTAAAATAGAGATGATGTATAGAACATAAGAATTAATATCCCTTTACTCCCTACCTTACTCAGATTACATATGAAGTATACTATAAACACATTTCAGCGAAGGCATCAACAAATCGGAGAATAGTCAGAAAAGGATGATGAGATGTATAGAGATCTAGTCATACACAGACTTAGTAAAGTATTTTTAGGACAAAGATTAGGTTTAATGATGGCATATGATGACGAAAGAGAATGTTAACTCATCAAGTAATTTAAGATTTGTTCTAGGGTAGAGGAGTGAGAAGACTGAAATTTTCAAAAGAAAGAGCTCTTCAAGGATCCTTTTATTAGCACTGTGTATAGAAAAAAGTGACATTTGGTAGATCCTTTGTTTGTTACCCAGTTCTGGGTTACAATTGCCACAGTTAAGAAGGGTGATTGTGTAGCAGTTGCAAGGAGCAAAGGTTCTACCTTTAAAGTCCAGAGAGCAGATCAGGAACAGTAGTGAACAAACCTCTCTTTAAAGCATTAAAAACTTACAGGCTCTTAGAGTGAGTTAGTAAAAATAACAGAAAGACATAAAACACTAAACCCAGGCTAGTCATTCCAAAAGGCAAAGGAGCCAGGGTTACAACAAGAATAACTTACCAAGCAAAAATGAGTATAATTTTTAAGGGAGAAAAATGGAAATCTAATGAGAGAGAGGACTTTGAAAGATAAGAACTGAGTGGAATATTTGCATTCAAACATAATACTCAATTGAAGCATAAAAAGGTAAACATGAATAGGAAATCATAAGAGACAAAACAAATTTTAATATTTATGTTACGGTTTGGGAATATGATACACATAATCTGTTTGGGAGACTACATATATAGAAGCACTATACTATTAAGTATACTTTTACTAAGATTTTTAAGATTTGAAAAGAATGGATGGGTAAGGAAGAAGGACAAATATAGAGAAAGGTAAAGGAAATGGAAGAAAAAGGAAATTATTTTACATTAAAGAGATGTGAAAGGAAGAATTTATAAAACAAAAGGAAAAAGAAATGAGGCTGAGATGGGAGTATTTGCCATTTGAACCTTACTCTCATTTTTCCTTGCTCAAGCAGAAAAAAAAAAAGAAAGAAAAAAGAAAAACATAAAGATACACATAGTTGAGTACAGGAATCATTTTACTCAAGAGGAAAATGCTAAAAGAAAGAGGAGAAAAAGATTAAGAGAGGCAGGATTCAGAAGTAAAACGGAAGAGACAGGATGACAAAAAGAATTAGTAGAATAAGATGGAGAGAAATACTTAGCAATCAAAACTGTGAATGTGAATATGATAAGCGCAGTCATAAAATGGAAAAGGATACTAAAATAGATTAACTACAAGTATACAACAATATCCCAACATAATTCATAAGGAAATGTGTTTTAAATTAATATATGCATAATTAGAAAAAAAATTTTTAAAAATGCAACAATATGCTATTTACTAGAGACACATGTAAAACAGGAAGATACAGCTTTAAAATAAGGGGCTAGAGAAAATCCTGTAATACTTCAGATTAAGTAATAAAGGTAAGGAATAGCAATCATAAATCTCAGACATAGCAAAAAAAAAATGAAAGAAATAATTTAAAGAGATAATCAGGAAAACTACATTTTACTAAAAGCTGTCATGAACAATAATTAATCTCAAGACTGAACATGTATGCACTAAATGACATAGCATCAAAATTATTGAAGGAATTTTTAAATGAATTACTAGAGAAAATAGATTATGGAAAGACCTTAATTTTACCCTCTCAGAACTATTTAAATCTAACCATAAGCTTAATAACAAATAAGTTAAGGAGATTAATTAAATTTTCTTTAAAAAGTTAGATATGGTAGACCTCTGGAGAACATTAAATTGGGATAGAAAAGAATTTACCAAATCTTAGGTTTGCATGGCATCATGATTATTTTATTCATGTTTTACAGCATAAAAACCTCACAATTAATACACAAAGGCAAAAATGTTAAATGCAACTTTTTCAAACCATTATGTAATAAGAATTACATTTAATAAATGGTCTTTGGAGTCTATACTAAAAATAACTGTAAACTAAATAATTTAATTAAATCCTAAAATGAAATCATCAAATAAAAATCATAGAAACAATAATTTAATTAAAAATAGAAACAACAGTGATACAATATACAAAATTTCTTGGATGCAGTAAAAGTATAACTTAAAAGAAACTTTATGTGAAATGCTTCCATCAGTAAAAGAGAAAATGATCAGATCAATAAATAGAGTATATCACTAAAATATAGAGTAATATAGTTAGATAAACATACCTCTCATTTAATCATGTTCAAAAATATAAATTGTCCAGATTAACAAAAGAGAAAATAGAATATTTAAAAAATCAAATTAAAAAAAAAGAAATTGAAGAAACCATAAATGTGTTCCATAAGGGGAAAAAATTATATATATATATATATATTCTTTTATATATATATTCTTTTATATATATATTCTTTTATATATATATTCTTTTATATATATATTCTTTTATATATATATATATATATATATATATATATATATATATATATATATAAAAGAATCAATGGATTTACAAGGACATTATACTAAATATTTGAAAAATAAATAATTTCAATACTATGTAAACAATTTCTTTATTTTTTAAAAGTTTTCTGTTTATTTAAAAAAAACTAGAATAGAAAAAAGAAAGACAGAAAAGAAAAATAAAGCAAAACAAAACAAAACAGAATATTGTCATGTGCCCAGCTGAACATCAGGGAGGATTCAAAATATATAACAATAAATTTCAAGTTCAAGAAAGGATATATAATAATAGGAGAAATTATATTCATTACTGTCCATCTTATCTTTGCTTCCTTGTAGGTTGTTCTTTTGTTCTTTGCTGTGAACTTTTATTAACTTTTTTTTTCCTTTTTGTTGTTTCCTCCAACTTTCCCCAAATAGGCTAGAGTTAAGCGCAGATGTAGTTATATTTATTTATATAGATAAATACATACATACATACATACACCCTCAATCACACACATATACACACACACACACTCACACACACACACACACACACACACACATCTATATCTACATGCATATCCACCCACAGACCCACACCACATATACATATTAAAATAGATACATGTAAATATGTACTATATATACCTAAAACAACATGCATAAACATATCTTTATATACTCAGACACACATGCACATACACAACATATATATATATATATATATATATATATATATATATATACACATAATGTAGATTTCTCTTTTGATTAAATCTTTAAGTTTGACTTTGTCTAAGATAAATTATTATTTTTTCTCTGTAATATATTCTACTCCTAATCTTTGTTGTACTGTTAAATAAAATTTTAAAACATCAAAACAATGATCAGTTTAGCAAGTTTGTATAATATAAACTAAACCCACCTTCCTCATTAGCTTTTCTATATATATCAATAAAACCCAGCAATAAAAAGTAGCAAGAAATTCCAAGTAAAAAATAATAGCAAACAAGGGAAGTTTTTGTAAAGATTGTGGAGAAGGTCAGATTTTCCACGCAACAAAACAAAACTTTGCCTTAGAGAGAACATAGACTGGTGAAAAACAAATAAGACTTGGGGCAGAATAAGGGCCCCCTTGAGAAAATTATATAAAATTCAATACCGCAGCGTTTAACCACTGGGAAATGTAAACACCTCCAGGCCCACTTGGTAGAAACAGCAAGCAGGGGCTAGCTCGGTTTGGCTGGAACCTCTACCCAAACCATAGGAACTTTCACCTCTGAAACAGCATGGGGAGCCAGGGATCTGAGCCTAGAAACACTCAGGAAACAGTGCTGATTAAGAATGCCAGATCCAGCAGTTGTGGCCCTGGGTGAGAAGGAACTAGCGCTTTCAATGAGTAGACACAGAGGGACAGGAAAGCTACTGCAGGCTATGGGCATTTGCAGGAGCATGGAGATTTAAGTTTGGGTTAGAGGGAAAAGCTAAAGTGAAGTTAAAGGCACCAATTTCTTCTCCCCTCCCTTTAGAGGTGTTTACACTAATAATTCTCATTTAAAAAAAAAAAAAAAAAAAAAAGAGGAAAGAAATCACCTACCTGCCTAGGAAGAATTTATAGAAGAACTAAAAAACAAAACAAACAAAAACACAAACACAAACACACACACACACACACACACACATCAAATAAATAAATACATAAAGATTATAAAGATTAACCTTTAAAATTAAATTAAAAAGATTGAGGAAAAACTAAAATAAACAAACAAATGAATGAATGACTGAGTAAATAAGACCTTCCAAGAAAAACAAGATTAAAAAAAGTTAACCAACTAGAAAAGGAGATATGGAATTTAAAAAAAGAAAACAACTCTTTGAAACTTAGAATTTGGCAAAGGGAATAGCAAATTCATGAGACCAAGAAATAACAAAACAAAATTTAAAGAATGAAAACATGAAGCATCTTATAGGAAAACCACAGTTCTGAAGAACAGATCAAGAAGGAAAAACATAAGAACAATTGGACTGCCTGCAAGGTGTGACCAAATAATGAAATTTAATATAATAATACAAGAAATAATCAAAGAAATATTCTAAAATGATAGAAAAAGAGGGGGAAGTTGATAGAAATGGGGGGAAAAACTAGTAACATTGATCTCAAAGTGAAACTTAAAAATTCAATTGAGATATCTACATTATATGTCATCCATATTAATATTGTTTTAGATATATGTCTACCTATGTATAAATGTGTATGTATATATGTATGCATGTGGGTGTATGTATGTGCATATATAAACACAAATCCACTTCTATATGCATGCATGTATATATGTAAACACATGTATGTGTGTGCGTATGTGCACAGGGACAAAAATGCACATATATTTATATATGCACGTGTATATGTGTATAGGGACATATATATATATGTAAAACACACAACCATCCATGCTTAATTATAGCCTGATAAAGGTTTTAAAAGTACAAAGAAGAGAACAAAAGGATAATCTACAAGAAAGCAAAAAATAGACGATCTCAAATATAATCTATTTTCTATTATTATTTATCCTTGCTTGAAATGGAAATTAATTATCACATGTTTTAAATTCTCCCTGATTCTCTGCTGGGCACATGATAAAATTTTGTTTTTATTTGTTTTTATTTTCCTTCTCTTTCTTTTTTCCTATTTTTTTCTTATTTTGTATTTACTTTTAAATAAAAATATATTTTTAAAATAAAAGAAAAAGAAAAAGAAAAAATAGCTATATGAATACAATTACAAAACACTTTTCACATAAAAACAGATTTAAAGAATTGGAGAGGCATTAATATTTTATGGATAGGCCTAGTTAATATAACATATATGACAATACTTTCAAGATTTAGAAATGCATGGAAAATAAAATTACCCATTCAGTATATGTATTATCACATAATACATTATGTTGTACATAATTGAAAATATGTACATAATGTTTGAAAAATATTTAGAGATGTGGTAGGAGTTTTTGAATAATGGAATAAAGGGCACCTCTATTGTCTAAGACCTGTCTTAGAAGTCGGCATTAATACTCCAAATAAAAAAAATTAATAAAACACAAGTGTTTTCAAATGTCTGAACACTTTTCCCCCTTTATATCATTTGTATTATTTAGGATAGAGTTGGGATAGAGTAGAAATCTGATTCTTTAGTAGCAATCTGTCTAAAAGTCTTTATAAGTCTCTCAAAATTACAAATTATAAGTGGGCTGAAAAACAAAGAACTCAGTCTGGAATTTTTGTCCAATTATATGACATGGTAAGACACAACCAAAAATTGTGGAAGATTATCTGAAGTATATAAAAGTCATTAGGTGTCAGAAAGCAGAATTATACATGTCACAAGAACATTTATTTTCTTAGAGAACAGCTTATCAAAGTAACAAATGTAATTTAAAAAGCTCGAAATATCACATTTATTTTACTTGGAGATATCTGGTTTCCAAATAGTACACGTTCCAGAAGTCCAATGTATTTACTCAAAGTCTCTAGACACTTAAAGAAGATGATCATATTCCATTAGAGTTGATATTCATCAAAATTGATTTTTAAAAATCTGATTTTATACCCAAAATAAATTGGATTGTGATTACTTCCACTGCAAATAGAGTCATCATTTCACAGCAGGATTCAAAGCAGGAGGCAGCATGGTGTAGGGTAAATAATACAAAATTATGTGTACAGTTGTACTATGTAAACAGTTTGAATTTCTAGTTTGGACAATGCCATAATCAACTGAGCTGAACACTGTTATAACCAACTGAACTGTTCAATTAAGACTGACAAATCTCGGTTTCCTCAGTTATAAAAGAATGGAAATATAATAAATGATCTATCAAATTCCTTCAGCTCTTGTAAAAGTTTTCATAAACTTTTCCACAAGAATCACTGGTGGTATAGTTGTAAAGTATAGCAAATACTTAGTAAGAAGACAAATGTGACTTTAGATCACAGGACTGATACCACTTGTGTGACACAGAGAAAGTCAACTTCTCTGAATTTTAAGTTTTCTCAACTTTAAAATAAAGGGTTTAGATCAGGTGGACCCTGAAGTGCCCAGCACATTCATATTAAATTATCTACACTTCTTTGCCATTTCATTCTTTATTTTGTTTTGTTTTGTTTTGTTTTGTTTATTTTTTTAACCGATGATGAAACTAAGGGAAATAAAGTTAAGTGACTAGCCCAAGGTAACACAGCTGGTAAATGGCTAAGGCTAGATTTGAACTCAGGAAAATGAGTCATACTAAAAGATGCAATATCACGCCCTGCACTACATAAATATAATATGGAATATATGGTGATAACTGCTTCCCTATATATTCTTGTGATCCTGTGTATTTAATTTTATTTATTTAAAGTCATTATAATAAAAATACAACCATAGTTGCCTCTGGACTATCAAAGGAGTCCAGAGCACCGAAAATAGTTGTCTTTCCCCTAAATATATAAATTAACTGGAAGAGGAATCTTCATATAAATATTATAGATCTTTTTAATTATTAAATGGTATTTTATTTGATTCATAGTTATGTCAAGAAAATTTTTAGCTTTAAATTTTTACAAAATTTGAGTTTCAATTTTTTCTCTCTTCTTCCCATTCCTCTCTTCTTCTGAAGATAGTAGGCAGTTTGACAGAGTTTATGTAAGTTCTATCATGTAAAGCATATTTCCATATAAGCCACTGTTATAAAAGAAGAAACAGATCAAATGAGGGGGAAAGCAGATAGAATAAGGTAAGTGAAAAAAAAATGTTTTATCTGCATTTAGAGTGCATCATTTTATTATCTTAAAATGGATAGCATTTTCTATTATAAGTCTTTTTTATACTTCTCTTGGATCACTGTGTTGCTAAGAAGAGCTATGTAATTTATGATTAATCATCAGACGATGTTGTTGATGCTCTGCACAATGGTTCTTCTCGTTTCACTTTGCATCAATTCATACAAGTCTTTCCAAGTTTTTCTAAATTCTGTCCATCATTTATTATTGCACAATAATATTTACTACATTTATATACCATAATTTATTCAACCATTTCTCACTTGAGGGCATTTCCTCAATTTCCAATTATTTGCTGCCTTGACAGGAACAGCTAGGAATATTGTTGTACATAAAGGTACTCTTCCTCTTTTGATGATTTCTTTGAAATACCCAATTAGTGGTAGAATTGTTGGATCAAATGGTAGGCACATTTTATATCCCTTTAGGCATACTTCCAAAATGTTTTACAGAATTGTTGGATAAGTTCACAACTCCACAAACAGTGCATTAGTTTCCCAATTTTCCCAACATCCTCTAGGATTCTAGAAATATACCATCATTTCATTTGCAAAGATAGTTTTGTTTCTTCATTGGCTATTCTAATTCCTTCAATTACTTTTTCTTCTCTTTTTGCCAAAGCTAATATGTTTAATATTATATTGAATAATAGTTATAAATATGGGTATTCTTGCTTCAGCTCTGATCTTATTGGTAAGGTTTCTAGCATATACCTTTTACATATAATGCTAACTGATGGTTTTAGATAGATTTCACTTGTCTTTTTTTTAAGGAATCCTTTATTTATTCCTATGCTTTCTAGTGTTTTTAAAAATAATAGGTGTATTTTGTCAAAAGCTTTTTTCTTCATTTACTGAGATCAAAATGTGATTTCTATTGGGTTTTTTATTGATAGGGGCAACTATGTTGATATTTTTCCCAATATTGAAACAACCCTGCATTCCTGGTATTAATTCTACCTGATTATATTTTGAAATCCTTATGATATATTGCTATAATTACCTGGTTTGCATCTTGGTCGAATTTTGCAACTGGTCTATAATTTTCTTTCTCTGTTTTAGCTTTTCCTCTTTAGGTATTATCATCATGTCATGGAAGGAGTTTGAAAGGTTCATTCTTTGCCTATTTATTCAAAAAACTTTGTAGTATTTGAATTAATTGTTATTTAAATGTTTGGTATAATTTACTCATGAAACCTTTTGAGCCAGAGGATTTTTTCTTTTCTTTTCTTTTTCTTTTTCTTTTTCTTTTTTTTAATAATATTTTTTTTTTATTTACCAGATATATGCATGAGTAATTTTACAACATTGACAATTGCCAAACGTTTTGTTCTAATTTTTCCCCTCCTGCCCCCCCACCCCCCAGATGGCAGGTTGACCAATACATATTAAATATGTTAGCGTTTAAGTTAAATAAAATATATGTATACATGTCCAAACAGTTGTTTTGCTGTACAAAAAGAATCGGACTTTGAAATAGTGTACAATTAGCCTGTGAAGGAAATCCAAAATGCAGGCGGACAAAAATAGAAGGATTGGGAATTCTATGTAGCAGTTCATAGTCGAAATCCAAAATGCAGCTGGACAAAAATAGAAGGATTGAGAATTCTATATAGCAGTTCATAGTCATCGCCCAGAGTTATTTTGCTGGGTGTAGCTGGTTCAGTTCATTACTGCTCTATTGAAACTGATTTGGTTCATCTCATTGTTGAATAGGGCCAGGTCCATAAGAATTGATCATCATATAGTATTGTTGTTGAAGTATACAACAATCTCCTGGTCCTGCTCATTTCACTCAGCATCAGTTCATGTAAGTCTCTCCAGGCCTTTCTGAAATCATCCTGTTTGTCATTTCTTATAGAACAATAATATTCCATAATATTAATATACCACAATTCATTCAGCCAATCTCTGATTGATGGGCATCCATGTAGTTTCCAGTTTCTGGCCACCATAAAGAGGGCCGCCACAAACATTCTTACACATACAGGTCCCTTTCCCTTCTTTAAGGTCTCTTTGAGATACAAGCCCAGCAGCAACATTGTTGTGTCAAAGGGTATGCACACATTGATAACTTTTTGAGCATAGTTCTAAATTGCTCTCCAGAATGGCTGGATGTATTCACAATTCCACTAACAATATATCAGTGTCCCTGTTTTTCCACATCCCCTCCAACATTCTGTATTACCTTTCCCTGTCATTCTATCCAATCTAAGAGGTATGTAGTGGTATCTCAAAGTTATCTTAATTTGCATTTCTCTGATTAATAATGACTTGGAGCATCTTTTGTCTGTTCATTATCCTTTGACCATTTATCAATTGGAGATTGGCTTGATTTCTTATAAATTAGGGTCAATCCCAGAGAATTTTTTTCAAAGGATTTAATTAATGACTTGTTAAGTTTCTTTTTTCTAATTTAGGGTTATTTAGTGTATTTATTTCCTGACCTGTTAATCTAGATAATTTATACTTTTTACAAATATTCATAAGTTTTGCTTATATTTATTGTCATATAATTGGACAAAAATTACAGATGATGAATGTATTTTTTTTTCTTTATTAGTGATTCCATTTTTAATGCTGGATATTTTGGCTTTCTTTTTTCTTTAAAAAAATGATATCTATCTTATTATTCCCTCCTCCCCATAAAACCAGCTCCCCATTACTCAATTTATTAATAATCAAAAGTATGAAGTTTTCAGATGAAGTAATCTGTTATGGGCCAGAACTTTGTACTTAAATCAAGAATTCTTAAAAGGTGCTAAATGGGTGGAATTGATTAGACAATGGTTATCTAGTTTAGCATGGTGATTAATAGCAGTTCTCTAGTTCAGTACCTGTACTTAGTACTTAATATATTTCCACAAGATTCACACCTGTGATGATCCAATTATAATAGAGGATATAACAGCCAGCAGGGATTGAGAGACAGATTCATTCCATAGTGCATCCTTGTGGTAACTGGAGGCTGAAGCACAAGCCCTAGGACTCAAGAGAGATTCACTTTATCTCACACCACCATGGTGGCTGGCCTATACTCCTGCATTTCCTCCTCTGGGACAAGTTCCTGTCTGAAGGCCCTCCAGTAAACTACCCAAGCCCCAAATGAAGGAGATAGGACTTTGAAGGAGACAATAAAGAATTTGGATTTTGGACTTTAACACCTGGCTATTCTTGTGGTGATTGCCCTGCTGAAAAGAAGGCTGCCCCAGAGACTTCCAGAAAACCAAACAAGAACATTACATTTTAACATCCAACGTGGGGCTAAGGACCTACATCTGTGACCCAAAATTTAGAGTGAGTACAAAAACAGTCAAGAAGGAAATTTTGTTAAGGGCTAAAGTAGTGTTTCAGCTGAAATGGGACAAATGCTTAAAAAGAACCCTTTTACGCTTCAAGGAAAATGTGTCAAAAGCATGATTAGACTAATAAAAAACCAAGGATTGATTGTAACTTGGGAGCAGATCACTCTGCTTTTAGAAATATTACAATACACATTTCCTTGGTTCTCAAAGGAAAAATAATTATATCCAGAGAAGTAGAAATTAGTAGGAGAGCAAGTAAATGAATATTAAAATGATAATGGGCCTGATTCAATTTCTAAAGAAACACTTTATACATATAATTTAATACAACTGGTTTTAAGGAATTATATTAGTATTAGAATAAGGACAAAGAAGAAACAACAGGAGAGGGATGATACTGACAAACTAGTTGAAAAGGATGAAGAATTAGATAACACAAGAATTAAATACAATTCTGATGAAATTAAGGAATGTGGTGCTTCACAGCAGGAGCCATTAGGGAATTCCCCATGTCATGACCCTCCCCCTCAATTAATCCTTCATGGGTGGAGGGAGAAGGAGGAGGGGGAGAGGCAGTAACACAATCAGAACCACTTATGAAGCATCCTATGACATGATTACAAAAGGCACTAGTAAATGCAAAAAAGGACAGGATATATATGATTTAGTAGAAACATACCCTGTGATTGAAGAATTTGATTCTTCAAGTCAAACCAGGAGAAGATATACTT
Organism: Sminthopsis crassicaudata; assembly: GCF_048593235.1. Classification (NCBI taxonomy): domain Eukaryota; kingdom Metazoa; phylum Chordata; class Mammalia; order Dasyuromorphia; family Dasyuridae; genus Sminthopsis; species Sminthopsis crassicaudata. The sequence continues at coordinate 98,551,539 of NC_133618.1, read as the reverse complement.
TAAAAGATATACTTGCACTCTTTATGGGGCTACACTGTTTTATGTTAAGATGGTATTAGAGAATTTGACTTATGAAATATTAACCCCTAGTGATTGAAAATCCATAGCAAGGACATGTTTAGAACCTGGACAAAACTTGTTGTGGCTTTCTGATAATAGTGAATATTTTAGAATATAAGCCCAACAAAATAGGCAAACTAGAGTTAATATACAAATCACCTTTCACCAACTAAAGGTCAGTATACAGACATTTCAGCATAGATTAATTATTCTTTGATAGCATATGAACAAATTGCTGCTACTGCTATCAAAGCATGGAGCTCCTTTCTAGGACAAGATAGAGGGGAAACCTTCATGAAAATAGAGCAAGGTCCAAATGAACCTTTTGCTGATTTTATGGGACATCTGCAGAATATCTGTCATACAAAGAATTGGAGAAAATACAGCTACAGGAATTATGATCAAACAACTTGCTAGAGAAAATGCTAATGAGGTATGTAGAAGAATTATTCTGGTACTACACAAGTATGCTCCTTTAGAGGAAATCATAAGACACTGTGCCACAGTGGGCATAAATGCCTTTTATACCCTATGATGTGGAATATTGGACGACAGGGCCCCTTTTGGCAAGGGACTTCCAGAGAAACTCATTGATGCTTTTATTGAGGTAAATTAGGACATCTGAAAGCTCAATGTAGGCATAGAGATAGAGTAAGAGGACAGAATGGAAGAACAAGACCCAAAACCCCATGTCTGAAATGTAATAGAGGCTTCCACTGGGCCTCAGAATGTAAATTGGCCCAGGGAAACAAGAATCGGAGCCCAGCTTCAAGACCTCAAACAAAAAAGCAGGTGGGGCATGATGGCAGCTGAGGTTGCACCAAGAGAGTCTTTAGAAGTTCAGGATTCTGATATGATCAATCAGCAGAGAAGCAATCAGATGGGAGAAAGGGATTGCAGTTGGGAAGAATATAAGCTTTTTAACCCTACAGAAGGGCAGTGTCCAGTGAGAGAAGCTTCAACATAATTGCCAGGTGATGTGGAGAAATCTAAAAAGTGGTGAATAGAAAGGACCAGATAGGTTAACTGCTTGGTAGAAAGGATTTGTTTGTCTTTCTGCAGATGGAGAAGGAATTATATGGGTGCCAACAAACACCTTGAGAGAGAAAGAAAAAGAGAAAAAACCTCAAAATAAAGGAGAAGGCCTAAGAAACATCTGACACTGAAAGAGCATGGCTGATAATGAGACTATTACAGGACTTTAAAACCAGCAGGAATCATGGGATTCCTTGATACATGAAGTAATGGACAATAGATTGGTTTTGAATTATTTCTAGGACTTATGGACATGTATAATTCCTCATGTTGATTCATGTTGTTTGTAATACCTCACATGTTGATGGATTTATGTATATTTGTTTCAAGGGACACCCTTCAGAAACCCAAAAATCTGGTTTGATTTCCCCATTTCCTTTGGTGTTTTCATCTCCCTTCCTGAAATGTCAGAGAGGGCATGATCACCTCCTTTTTTGGTGTTTTCACCCCTTTTTTGAGGAGTCAGGGAAGACATGATCACATCCTTTTGGGGTTCAAACCTCCCTGAGAAGTCAGGGAAAGTGTGATCACCTATGTTCTAAAACAAAAGAAAGAGGGAGATGTTATGGGCCAGAAGGACTCTAAAATTTGGTTATAATGTTCCTTGGAGTCTTTAATTTTGTGATTTTTTTTTCCTGAAGTTATCATTGTCTTTACAATCACTATTTTGCCACTGAACATCAAGTCAGTTTTCCTTCATGATTTCTTGAAAGATGGTGTCTAGGCCCTCCTTTTGATTATAACGTTCAGGTATACTAATGATTCTGATATTTTCTCTCCTTGATCTATTTTATAGGTCAATTTTTCCCATGAGATGTTTTATTTTTTTTCCATTTTTTTTCACTCTTTTGAATTTGTTTGATTGATACTTACTGTCTCATACAGTCATTAGCTTCCACTTGTCCAATTCTAACTTTTAATGTATCACATATTTCTCAATTAGCCTTTGTATTTTCTTTTCCACTTGGTCAATAATTCTCTAAGGAGTTTTCCTCTTCTAAATTTGTGTCTTTGTCTTCCCTGTCTACATAATAAATTTCTATCATCAGATTATTTTGTTCTTATGTTTTGCTCTTTACTCTCTCTCTCTCTCTCTCTCTCTCTCTCTCTCTCTCTCTCTCTCTCTCTCTCTCTCTCTCTCTCCCTTAGAGTGGGAGGTTTTTTTTTATTTGAACTGTCCTCTATATTGGTGAACTGACAGTGTCCAGAGAACCACAGGAATCCTAGTGGCTGGTACTGGCTGAAGGGGTGTAGTGGGGAGTGGCTGGTGCCGCTGGAGGGTATAGGGGAACAGCCAGCTTACCTGGTGCTGAGCTGGAGTCCTAGTAGTGGTTTCTAACATGTACTGAGGTAAAGATGGGGTGTTTCTTCCTGGGGCTACATTGAAGTATTAGGTGGTCTGGCCAATGGAAGATGCCTATTTGGCTGGGGTTACATCAAAACACATGGTGATTCCTGAAGCTGCAATCTGCAGGCTACCCTGGTTTTTGCCAAGGCAAAAGGAGTTTATGGGTGTCCTGATGTTGATGTTTGCCTACTTCACCATGCTGGAATTTAGGATTTCCTGCTAATTTGCTGAGGTGGGTCTTACTGCTGGCTCACTGGAAAAAATTTTAGTCTTTAATTGTGCCCTTAACTCTTATGTGAGTTAGATGGGCTCTCCTGCCAAGCCTCCAAGTTTCTTAGGCTAAAAGATTGTTTTATCCTGAATTATTTCTGCTTATGTTTCTCCAGAATCTCTCTTGGGGTTCTATTTTATGACTATCTGAAGGTAAAGAAAAGAAGGTTACAGAAATTCACTGCTTACTCCATCATCTTGACATCTAGGAATTTATGAAGAACCTTTATTAAAAACATGAAATTAAAATAAGTTTAAAAGGGAAGCATATATTGTAATAATTGCATAGGAAAGAAGGGCACTTCTGATGAAATAAAAATATTTATATTGAAAATGCATTTATATATGACTTTTAAGAACATCATTAAGAATTTCATAATTCCATTTGAAGATTGATCCAAGTATAATTTTTAGTATAATATTTTGTTTTTTCTTCAGACCTGAAAAAATCATGATTTATATGTTAAGAAATTAAGTCAATTGTTTCACTATAACATTCAAACTTTATTTTAAAAAAGTCCTTGAATCCTAGCTAATGCAAATCATACAACTTGTGAAGCCAAGCACATACTCTATGTTTAAATGAAGTTTTTGGTTAAATGGAACATTTGTAGCTTAGTACTGCAATTAAATTTAAAGATAATAAACATTTCATTTGTATATAAACAAGCAATGATTAGAACACATAAGAAGAAAATTTGATTTTTAATGTTTTTAATGTTTTTGCCCCAATATAAATGATAAAACAAGCTAAGCATATACAACCCAAATTTAATTAAAATGTCCAAATAATTATAATAATAAAACTAAACTTGGTATTTCAAATGGTCTTTAAAATTAAGCACTTGGAGGGAAACCAAGATGATATCTTTCTTGTTAGTATAGTACTAAAAAAGGAAATCCCCTTCTATATGCATGGAACAAATCAACATTCACATATAAATATGTTGACATCAATTTCTCTGATATAATCATCTTTCCTTCCTCTTTCCCTCCTTCACTTCCTTCATTATTGCCTTCTCCCCCTCCTTCTTCTTACTTCTCTTGCTCCTATTTCTTTTCCTTCTCGTCTTTTTCTTTTTTTTCTTCTTCTTCTTCTTTCATCTTCTTTCTTTCTTCTCTTTATTTCTGCCTCTTTCTGTCTCTGTCTCTCTACCTCTTTTTGTGTTTCTTTTCCTCCCTCTTTCTTTCCCTCTCTCTCTGTTTTTCTCTCTGTCTCTGTTTCTCTGCCTCTGTGTCTATGTGTACTCTGTGTTTTTCTTTATCTGTCTGTGCCTCTCTGTCTCTCTGTCTCCTGTCTCTCTCTGTCTCTGTCTCTGTCTCTCTCTCTCTCTCTCTCTCTCTCTCTCTCTCTCTCTCTCTCTCTCTCTCTCTTTCTCTCTCTCTCTCTCTCTTTCTCCCTCCTTCCTTTTCTCTCTGTCACTCTTTGTCTCCTTTCTTACCTATGTCCTCCAAGCTAGTAGTACCTCACTCACCACTTCAGTCCATTCTTTGATCCCTACTGATTATGGGGGAAAAATGATCTAGATTGTTTCCAATCTTTCTTGAATTACTCACTGGTATACTTAATGCCTTAAACTCAGAACTCCACGTTCAACTAAAAGAAGATCACTTTCAACTGTGAAATTAGTTTAAAAGAATGTATTATCAGTCCTCAAGTACAATTTCCTCAGCCTGGATAAACAGGTCTCTGATGTCACATGCAGTGATAACAATAGTTGATCAAATAAACTTAAGTGCTATCTAGTAAAGTTAGAGAAAAGAAAAAAAAAAACATTTCTGTAATAGTTAGCTCTACAATCTTTGAAAGATGTAATAAGGGCATCCCAAAAATTTTAGCTGAATTATGGAGCAATTCTTAGAAAATGTGGCATTAATTAACTAAAGAAGAAATAAATATGTCATATCCTTCCCTCCAGTATGCGCGCCTGCACGTGCATACACACACACACAGACACACAGACACATACACCAACACACACACACACACACACACACACACATACACACTTGAAATGAATAGGATGGGTACATAGACATTAACCACAGAAACAAGATCAACTGACAGAAAACTATCATCAGAACTTAGACATTCCAGGCTCATCTCTTTCTGTTGGAGATCTGTTTCTCTGGTCCCATCAGATTTCAACCTATTTTCCTTAGATTTGTTGCATCAAACTTCTAGTTCTTTTGTCTTTTGACCATGACTTAGTTCCAAATTCTACTGAATTAGGTTCTTGATTTAACTTGATTTTTTCTGCTCCTCTGAGTGCTTGATATCAGTTCTTCTTTTATTGCTATCTTTTTATACATCCTGACCTTTGTTTATGACTCTCAGTCTGGAAAACATGCAACACCTGATTTTTTCTTTGCTTGACTATTTAGTATGGAATAATTATGCCTCATCTGTGTGTTTTCCAATTTTGATCATCTTTCATTAGCAGGAATTAGTTCTTCTGTCATCAAAATGCAAATGAAATTAAGATTTGCTTCCACACGTATTGACAGCTATTAATAAATGTGTCCATTCTATTTTTTAGATTTTCAGTATTTCTTAAAAGAGCAGAAATTGATTTATAAATACATTTCCAAGGAAAATGTTTTAAATATATTTTGAATTGCTAAGTTGAGTCCTTTGGAAGTATTTGTTCATTCAAAACAGTAGTTTTCATAGGTAAGATACATTCTAATTCATATTCAGTTAAATTACTTAAAATTAAAGTCTTTTGGCCTTTAAACATTCTTGTCAAACTTTTTTTTTTCCAGGGAGGTAGAAAGAAACTAGGCCTGAAAGTCACTTTTCCCAAAAAAAGTCAAAAAGGAAGGACCCATATGTGTAAAAAGTATAGCACCTCCTTTTATATTGTCAAAAAACTGAAAATATGCCCAATAATTGGAGAATGGATAAAAAATAAGGACCTATAAGTATTATGAGATGCTATTGTGCTCAGAAAAGGATGCTAGTGATGGTTTCAAAGTAAAAACTGGAAAGATTTGTGATACAAACTAATGCAGAAAAAAGGGAGAAAAACCATTTTAAATAACAATAAAATTATAAAAACAAACAACTTTGAAATAATGAAGAAGACTAATCAATGCAATAACCAATCATGCTTCGGAACAGATAAGGAAGCATATACACATCTCATTGTAGTGATGATCTCAAGATTTAGAATAAGCCATAAATTTGGATGTATGCATAATGAGGGCTTTCTTTTGCTTGACTGTATATTTTATCCATATTTTACAAACTTAGTTTTGTCCTATTTTTCAGTGGGATATGAATTGAGTCAGAGAGAAAAGATTTTGGTTTTTTAATATAAATAAAAAAAAGTTAAAAAAAAATAAAAAACACTGAGCTTAATGGCAACCTGGTGGACAGATAAGTTATGGTTAAGTAGTACCATATGAACAACTTAATTCTGAAGAGCCACTAGTTACAGAAAAATACATAATTGATCTTAGAAATAACACTTTGTATCTAGTGACTTTTTGAAACAATCAGATACTCTATTTTCTCTACCTGTTCTTTTCCTCTCTGTTCAAACACTCCTCAGATTCCTTTGCTAGTTATTGATCCATGTCATACTCACTTATTGTGAATTCTGTGTCAATTTATCTTTTTTTGCTCTATACTATATAATTCAGTGATATCATTAGCTCTCTTCTGTTCTGTTTCTCACAGCAAGTAATTCTCATATTTCTATGTCAAGAGATACAGAAATTTGTTCACACATCTTAACATACTTCTTGGTCATTTCTAGATGGCCCATAGACATCTGAAACTTCACATGTCCAAAACTGAAATGATCTTTTCCAGCATACATTCACTTCTTTTGAGTTTCTCTATTATTCCCAAAGATGCTAGCCTTTTAGAGTCAACAATGTCCACATTTTGTATAGCTTCTGCTTTATTTGCACTTGTCCAATATAGGAGGATCCTTTGTCTTATCTTGTCATTTCTACTCATGTAATATGTCCTATATACTTCTTTTCTCTGCACTCATGGCCACAACCTGAATTCTGGCCCTCATCACCTCTTACATTTATTACTACAATATGATTCTTTTAAAAATATATATTCTAAGAAGGGGATCATTGGTTCACTATACTGCCAATGAGATCAGTGATTATTTTTAAAATTAAAACATCTACCTTACAAGAATGAGTAGTAGGAGCCATAAGTCAATGTGATAGGTCTTTTTAAATTCCATCCTGTTTATTTCATAAAAGAGTAGCTCTAGAAGAGAGTAGAAACCTTAGGGCACTTTTATACACTCTGATTTCATGTAATAACATATGACAAAAGGGGGAAAAGACATTTATTAACTGTCTGCTATCTTCTAAGCACTATGCCTAGGCAATTTACAAATGCTATCTCATCTTTTCCTATGGGAATAAACTCATTTATTAAAAAAAAAAAAAAAAGATAGAGACAGAGAGAGAGAAAGAGAAACAGGGAGAGGGAGGGAGAGAGGGGGAGAGAGAGAGAGAGAGAGAGAGAGAGAGAGAGAGAGAGAGAGAGAGAGAGAGAGAGAGAGAGAGAGAGAGAGAGAGAGAGAGAGAGAGAGAGAGAATCAGGTTTTCAAAATTACCATAATCAGTAGGGAGGCTAGGTAAATAGGATCCTTCTTTTCTGACCTCATTTAAGATAAATGAGCAAGAGATAAGAAATGGGAAAGAATGAACACTCTTTTGATTATTTGGGAAACATTTTTTTTTTTGAGTTAGGAAGGAAAAAACTACTAAAGCTCATGTCCTTTCTTCAATCTGATTCTGGTTTTTCAATTTTCTTTGCTGTGGAAAGGAATCTCAGATGGTCTCTACTTTCATTGAATAGTTTCTGCCCTACTTCTCCCAGTCTAATTCTGCTTCACTCCTAACCTCAGTCCTTCATCCAGATAATAACCTAATCTCAAATCCATTCCTGTTTAGTCCTTTCCACGATCTTTTTCTGGCTAATGTGAGATGAGGAAAACTACTACACATCCCAAGATTCATTGCCATATTCTCTGGACTGATATGCTACCACACTGGGCTCATTACTGTATTCCTTTTCAAATACACAAACCAGATTACCAACTGACTCTAATGTAATTTTCTGTGTATCTACTTTGAGAATTATCAACTTCACTGAAAAGATTATATTTTTTGTCCTTGAAAATAATATTGTGTTATATAAAAGGTTTTGAACTGAAAGATATATATATATATATAACACAAGTTGCTAAGAAAGCCTGTAGGGTAATGGAGTTAGTTTCTGTGGTTAAAAATAAATAAATAAATAAATGTTACCTGGAAATTTCTAGGGTGCTCATTAAATATTCCTTTTCTTACTGATTTAAATTTGTTCAAAAATCTTATCCACATATTCTATAATTTCTCCTTATAAAATGAAATATAAAACAGTGGAAAAAATACAGAATATTGAAATGGAGGCTTCAGATTTAAATCTTCACTCTGGGTGACTTGAGACTAATTTTTTTAATCTCTCAATCTCTTAAATGCTCAATTCACTTATCTCTAAAGTGAAGGTTGGACTAAGGGGTTTCAAAAGTCCCTTCCAGCCTAAAACATATGATCCTAAGGAAATTATAGGCATAAGTAAGTTATACTGAACAATTTCTAAAGGGGCAGAACACTAATAATTGAAGTAGGCTAAAAAAAATCTTCAAATGCCACATCCAGGAGGCAAAAATTGAGGCAAAATTAAGGAAAAATGATTCCAAAATTGTGCAAAAGCATGGAGGTGAAAGAAGTAATTTTTTAGGGGAAAAGCAAGAATGACAGTTTGGTTTAGAGGGAAAAAACAAAACACCCTTCAGTGAAATGATATGAAACTACACAAAAAAGTAAAGGAAATAAGGTTGTGAAAGGCTTCAAAAGTTTTTTTAAGGCATTTTTAGATTTTTTATTTCAAGCTAAAGACAAGAGCGGAACCACTAAATATTTTTGAGTTTTGACATTGTAAGAGAAGTGATTGTTAAATAACCAAATAGTGGAAATATACAAATATTCTTTCCCTTGCTTACTTAAAGATTAGGTCAAAGCTTAATTCTTTTGAATGACATTATAGGAAGACCAATCAAAATAAAGAGCTTTTTTTTTTTTTTTAATTTTTATTTTATTTTATAATTATAACATTTTTTGACAGTACATATGCATGGGTAATTTTTTACAACATTATCCCTTGCACTTACTTCTATTCAGATTTTTTCCCTTCCTCCCCTAACCCCCTCCCCCAGATGTCAAGCAGTCTTATATATGTTAAATATATTACAGTATATTCTAGATACAATATATGTGTGTAGAACCGAATTTCTTGTTGCACAGGAAGAATTGGATTCAGAAAGTAAAAATAACAGTTTACACTCATTTCCCAGTGTTCCTTTTCTGGAAGTAGCTGGTTCTGTCCATCATTAATCAATTGGAATTGGATTAGCTCTTCTCTATGTTGAAGAAATCCACTTCCATCAGCATACATCCTCGTACAGTATCATTGTTGAAGTGTATAATGATCTTCTGGTTCTGCTCGTTTCACTCAGCATCAGTTGATGTAAGTCTCTCCAAGCCTCTCTGTATTTCTCCTGTTGGTCATTTCTTATAGAACAATAATATTCCATAACATTCATATACCATAGTTTACCCAACCATTCTCCAATTGATGGACATCCATTCATCTTCCAGCTTCTAGCCACTATGAAAAGGGCTGCCACAAACATTTTGGCACATACAGGTCCCTTTCCCTTCTTTAGTATTTCTTTGGCATAAAAGCCCAGTAGTAGTATGGCTGGGTCAAAGGGTATGCACATTTTGATAACTTTTTGGGCATAATTCCAGATTGCTCTCCAGAATGGTTGGATTCTTTCACAACTCCACCAACAATGCATCAGTGTCCCAGTTTTCCCACAGCCCCTCCAACATTCATCGTTATTTGTTCCTGTCATCTTAGCCAATCTGACAGGTGTGTAATGATACCTCAGAGTTGTCTTAATTTGCATTTCTCTGATCAATAGTGATTTGGAACACTCTTTCATATGAGTGGAAATAGTTTTTTCATCATCTGAAAATTGTCTGTTCATCTCCTTTGACCATGTATCAATTGGAGAATGGCTTGATTTCTTATAAATTAAAGTCAATTCTCTGTATATTTTGGAGATGAGGCCTTTATCAGAACCTTTAACTGTAAAAATTTTTTCCCAATTTGTTACTTCCCTTCTAATCTTGTTTGCATTAGTTTTGTTTGTGCAGAAACTTTTTAATTTGGTGTAATCAAAATGTTCTATTTTGTGATCAATAATGGTCTCTAGTTCTCCCTTGGACACAAACTCCTTCCTCCTCCACAAGTCTGAGAGGTAAACCATCCCATGTTCCTCCAATTTATTTATGATTTCGTTCTTTATGCCTAAATCTTGGACCCATTTTGATCTAATCTTAGTATGTAGTGTTAACTGTGGGTCCATGCCTAGTTTCTGCCAAACTAATTTCCAGGTTTCCTAGCAGTTTTTGTCAAATAATGAATTCTTATCCCAAAATTTGGGATCTTTGGGTTTGTCAAACACTAGATTGCTATTTTTATTCACTATCTTGCCCTGTGAACCTAACCTATGCCACTGATCAACTAGTCTATTTCTTAGCCAATACCAAATGGTCTTGGTGACTGTTGCTTTATAATATAGCTTTAAATCAGGTACACTTAGACCACCTTCCTCTAACTTTTTTTTCATTAGTTCCCTTGCAATTCTCGATCGTTTATTCTTCCATATGAATTTTGTTGTTATTTTTTCTAGGTCATTAAAATAGTTTCTTGGGAGTCTGATTGGTATAGCACTAAATAAATAGATTAGTTTGGGGAGTATTGTCATCTTTATTATATTTGCTCGGCCTATCCAAGAACACTGAATGTCTTTCCAATTATTTAAATCTGACTTTATTTTTGTGGCAAGTGTTTTGTAATTTTGCTCATATAATTCCTGACTCTCCTTTGGTAGATATATTCCCAAATATTTTATACTATCGACTGTTATTTTGAATGGAATTTCTCTTTGTATCTCTTGCTGTTGGATTGTGTTGGTAATGTATAAAAATCCTGAGGATTTATGTGGATTTGTTTTGTATCTTGCGACTTTGCTAAAATTCTGAATTATTTCTAGTAGCTTTTTAGCAGAGTCTTTGGGGTTCTCTAAGTATACCATCATGTCATCTGCAAAGAGTGATAGTTTGATTTCCTCATTTCCTACTCTAATTCCTTGAATCTCTTTCTCGGCTCTTATTGCCGAGGCTAGAGTCTCTAGTACTATATTGAATAGTAATGGTGATAGTGGGCAACCTTGTTTCACTCCTGATCTTACAGGGAAAGGTTCTAGTTTATCACCATTACATATGATGTTTACTGAAGGTTTTAAATATATGCTCCTTATTATTTTAAGGAATAGTCCATTTATTCCTATACTCTCAAGCGTTTTTAGTAGGAATGGATGTTGGATTTTATCAAATGCTTTTTCTGCATCTATTGAGATGATCATATGGTTTTTATTAATTTGATTATTAATATGGTCAATTATACTAATAGTTTTCCTAATATTAAACCAGCCCTGCATTCCTGGTATAAATCCCACTTGGTCATAGTGTATTATCCTGGGGATGATTTTCTGCAGTCTATTTGCTAATATCTTATTTAGGATTTTAGCATCAATATTCATTAAGGAAATTGGTCTATAGTTTTCTTTCTCAGTTTTCGATCTACCTGGTTTAGGTTTCAGTACCATGTCTGTGTCATAGAAGGAATTTGGTAGGACTCCTTCAATCCCTATTTTTTCAAATAGTTTACATAGCATTGGAGTTAGTTGTTCTTTAAATGTTTGGTAGAATTCACCTGTAAATCCATCTGGTCCTGGGGACTTTTTCTTAGGAAGTTGGTTAATAGCTTGGTCTATTTCTTTTTCTGAGATGGGACTATTAAGACTACTTACTTCTTCCTCTTTTAATCTGGGCAAGCTATATTTTTGAAGGTATTCTTCCATTTCATTTAAGTTATCGAATTTATCGGCATAAAGTTGAGCAAAGTAGCTCCTAACTATTGTTCTAATTTCCTCTTCATTGGTGGTGAGTTCACCCTTTTCATTTTCAAGACTATCAATTTGCTTTTTCTCTTTCCTTTTTTTAATCAAGTTTACTAAGGGTTTGTCTATTTTGTTGGTTTTTTCATAAAACCAACTCTTAGTTTTATTAATTAATTCAATAGTTTTTTTTACTTTCAATTTTATTAATCTCACCTTTTATTTTTTGAATTTCAAGTTTTGTGTTTGTCTGGGGGTTTTTAATTTGTTCCTTTTCTAGCAATTTTAGTTGTAAGTCCAATTCGTTGGCCCTCTCTTTCTCTATTTTTTTGAATTTTTTGTTCATTTTGTCAGAGTAGGAATCAAAGAAAACAAACTGACAAGAGAAACAATTGGTCTGTTTTGCGGGGGATGGGGCTGGATGGTATTAATGGGCTTCCTCTACAGACTGGGGGTAGGGCAGCAGAGAGCCACTAACAGAACAGCAATGACTGTACTGAGTCTGCCCTCTGAGGCTCTGAGAACGCACCAAGTCAGTCCAGGTGGGGGTTGGGGGTGGCCGGGCTCTGAGAGATGCTGGCTTTCTGGGGTTTTAATCTTCACCTCAGGTGTTTACACCCTCTCCCTGCTCCTGGCTTGCTGCCAAGACAGAGTATCCACTCTGGGGAAAAAGTCTTTTTGTACAAATGGCAGAGATCGTACCCCTCCCCCTCAGGTCTGAGTTGAGTGAGCTGCCTGTTTTGCTCTGGCTTGCCTGCCCTCAGTCTGCACCTAGTCTGATTGACCCTCCCCCAAACAAACACAGACCTTTTCTGGCGACTTTCAAGGATGTCTTCTCTTGGTGATCATCTGTGGATTTCTTTCTGGGTCAAGCATTAAATCAGAGGCTTGTCATGAAGTAAGTTCTGAGAGAAAACGAGGAGCTCAAGCAGCTGTCTGCCTCCACGCCGCCATCTTGGCCGGAAGTCAGTAAATTTCTTTCCAATAAAGAGCTTTTATGGGCAGAAAATGCAATACATTCTGAGACCTGCAGCATTGATGGGACTTGCCCACTGTCATAGTGCAAGCTAGTATGTGGCAGTACTGAAAAAAAAAACAAAAACAAAAGCAAAAAAAAAAAAAAAAAAAAAAAAAAAACTTATCTTCCGTCTCTTAAGTGGAGGTTTCTTTTCACTATCTTTTGCTTCCAGGGAAGATGATCATAAATAATACAAATGATATTGACTAGGAAGATTAATGACACAGTTGTCAGCAGGACTCTCATAGAGAGAATATTACCAACCCAAGTTAATTTTATATATGAGAAAACTAAGGGGCAGAAGCCTTCATTGGTGCAATTAAAATAGAGAAGAACTTACCTAATATTTGAACTCAAATCCTCTCACTCTAAAAGCATTATATTCAGTAATGCTTGTTTTTAAAAACAAATTTGTCCTATTTACATAATATATAGGAGAACAATTTGAGCATAATAAGAATTCTGAGTCCTTATTTGAAGTTTTTTTTTTTTGTTTTTTGTTTGTTTTTTTTAGGGGCAGCATGGTGGCACAGGGAATAGAGTGTGAATGTGTTTGGATAGAGGAAGATTGATCTTTCTAAATTCAAATTTGGCTTCAGACACTGGGCAAGTCATTTTAACCTGTTTGCCTCAGTCTCCTCATCTGTCAAATGACCTGGAGAAGAAAATGACAAACCACTCCAGTATCTTTGTCAATAGAACTCAAAATGGCGTAGGAAGAGCCAGACATAAGTGAAAAGGACTGAACAACAGCAACCTCACAATAACTTGTAAGCTGCAATCCTTTCAACAACCACATCCACAAACAAACTTCAGGTCTTTGTCTAGGTAAAGTTTAATATCCACTTTGTTATCTTCTAATGCACTAAGAACCATGTTAAGAGAAGGACTAGTCTGTAACATCCATCTCCTGATGGCTGCTGTGACCTTAGATTTCCCAAGGTCTAGAATTGTGCCTCTTCTCCTTCCCAAGAAGCAGCTCAATAGACTCCAGCCTCAGGCTCCAGAGCTGCGTAGGCCAATAAGAACTGGAGGCTACAGGACTTGTCATGCTATTATACTATTCAAGTTTTTCTTTGAATAGTATATTTAACACATTTAAAACAGTTCCACGTTGGTTGATTTTTTTTTTTTAATTAAGTTTCTATTTTTTTTTTAAATGTCATTGAAAAAATTGTTGTATGTCATGGCCTTAACTCATATGGCCCAATGTCATTTCTTCATGAATTTTACATGGTTCATTGTTTGGGGGAAACACATATGTGACCTAATATAGCAAAATTTACTGTATTCTTTCTGTTGTACAATACTGCCTCTTCTGATATCTCTACTCCAACATACAAATTATGAAAAAATTAAAATAAAATTGACATTTTAACACAAGAAATATTGTCTCATTATATATTTAGGACTGATTGAATTGGCATTTAAAATGGCTTACAAAATGGTTTCCTAGTGTTCAATGCCAACAATGCCATATGTTCAAGAACTAGATTCCTTGAATGTAAAACTGGGACCTGCAATGAATAATTCTTTACAATTCCAGTGGGGACAGTCTTTAGACTGACAAGAAGAGTCAATGTTAGGAAGAATCTTCAAAATTTGGGGGTCATATTGATAATGAAGCAAAGAGATCACTAGCATGTCATCAAAATAGAGTCCAAAGGGGCAGAGAAGAAAATTTACTGCAGGAATATATGACAAAGTAGTCATTCTTATGACAAGTGCTATAGACAATGCTTGTCTTTAGGGGAAATCCTGCCAAAGGGAAATTGGAGAAGGGAGCACTGTTGTAGGAGTGTTGCTGTCTACCAACAGATGGAATGTACTAGATTCCAATGCAGGGATGCTTCCAAAGAGCTATAATGGAAGATGAAGAAAAAATAATGAAAGTTGCACACATTTGGATAACTTTTAAAATAAAACTGTGTGGAGGATGTTCTACAATCTTTTTTTAATACTGTTAATATGTTAGATATCATAACTCTATCGAGGAACAAAAAAATCAATGGAGTAAATGGACACTTTAAAAATATATATATGTAGGCAACTAGGTAATACCGTTGATAGACTATAAGTCTCAAAGTCTGGAAAAATGATTTTAAATCCTCCCTGAAATTCTTATAATCTGTGTGACCTTAAGCAAGTTACTTAATGTCTCTCAGTCTTAGCTTCCTCTTCTATAAAATGAGGTCAATAATATCATCTATTTCAAACTGTAATTGTGAGACTCAGATGTATTAATTCAAATATGACAGGGTGCATTTTCCCCTAAAACAGTATTTTTCTTATATGTACACTAAAAGAAGACAAAGCTGTTTCTAAGACTTGATTTACCCCAACTAAACTGATGTATTTTCTAGAACATCTAGGGAAACAAAACAAAACAAAAAAAAAAAAAAAAACCAACAACAACAAATAAATAAATAAACAACAAACAAACAAATAAATAAATAATAAAAACATGACAACAACAATATAATCTCAATCTTTTAACCCAGGTCTCTCAGACATGGTGGGTGTTAAAACCCAGAGGATTAACCATTGATGCCTTACTGATCAGACTTATTCCCTGTAGAAATTGAGGAAGGGAAGGTATAAAAAGAAGCTGAGTGTCACTGTATACTGGTGTCATATCTTTGCTATGTTGGGACGAAATAAACCCACTTAAAAATATTCAATGACTTAAGATTGCCTCTTTCATTCCAAAATCAAATCTGAAGTTAGAGAATACTGGAGATCTTGTCAAACATTAAACAACATGTAAGCTCTGGACCAATGAAATCAAACTAACATGCTGATCAAAAAGCAAACCAAAGCAGAGGGAGAGCTCTCTCTCTCTCTCTCTCTCTCTCTCTCTCTCTCTCTCTCTCTCTCTCTCTCTCTCTCTCTCTCTCCTCTCACCTCTCTCTCTCTCTCTCTCTCTCTCTCTCTCTCTCTCTCTCTCTCTCTCTCTTTCTCACTCTCTCTCTCTCTCTCTCTCTCTCTCTCTCTCTCTCTCTCTCTCTCTCTCTCTCTCTCTCTCACACACACACACGCACACACACACAACCCTATTAGATACCACATACAAAATACTATTACTATTACTTTATATATCTAAACAGTTCTCGCTTTCTCTTTCAGATAGATAGATAGATAGATAGATAGATAGATAGATAGATAGATAGATAGATGGATAGATATAGATATAGATATATAGATATAAATATAGGTATATGAAGATTATAAGAAGAGAATGAGAAATTAAAGACACAGAGAGGGAGGATGAATTCAACATCATAAAAAAATCATATACCATGTGGATATGGTGAGTAGACATAATCACCAAATTCTAGAATACTAGAACTAGGGATTTCTGCATAAATTTGAATGCATATAAAGGTTATTTTAGGATAAATGAAAATATGTTCTATTTTTACACTGCCAAGAATATACTTAAGCAACTAATTATTCCTCAAAGTAGCACATAAATAGGTGAACATATAAATAGATTCAATTTTGTCTCTGCTTACAATGGGATTTTCCTCCCTTCCTTTTATTTAAAAACTTCTCAAAAGAATGCTTATGCTAGATAACTTCATTTCCTTTCCACCTACTCTTGATGTTATCCTCTGCAAGTTGGTTTCTTTCTCAAGAAAGTTACTAAAATTATTGTTTTTAAGGATCATTTTATCCATAGTTCCAATTCCTCTTTCTGAGTTTATTTTCCCAACTAGGATTGCAGTATGTGATGCTGCTGACAATTTCTTCTTCTCCAAAAGCCCTTTTCGTCTACTCTAACATTATATTAATCTGAATCTTATTTTACCATCTTCTTTTTTCCTCCAGTGACTCTTTTCTTTCTTCTTTTATAATGTAAATGTGAGTCTACCTACTTTCATAATTTTACTATTACACTATGTCAATGCTTCTCAAATCCATTTCTTCTGGAATGTTTCCTTATTAAAGCCACAGTCCTTTTATCTCTAAGTTCCTGGTTAAATATATTTTAATCACCTCTGTGCCTCACTGAATCTTTTCAGGTTTGCTAGAACTTTGAGATCTCTAACCCAGTCTTTGAATTTCTCTAAGACAATTGGCACACAAGAATGAGTTGTTCAACAAGAAATGACTTCAAAACCCAACTTCCAGTCCAATACTCTTTCCTGCTACAAAACTAACATAAAATACTGAAAAAATGCTGAGTAAATATGTATTGGTTAATCAGAAGCATGCAATCTTAAATGAAAAGGGACCTGTGATGTGATCTAGTCTAATTTCTTTGAAGAATAAATTATCTTTTTATCATCTACAAAACCGTTCATCTAGTGTTCATTTGAAAATCTGTACCAGGAACATTTTATTTTTAAGGAAGCACTAATTGTAAGAAAGATAATGGGAAGAGAGTGAAAGGAGTACTTTGATCCGAATCAGAATAAATGTGTCCAAAATCCACCTCAGACCCTTCATCAATCAGTATGTATTTATGTTCCAATCACTCTAATATATTCTGGGAAAAGAAATATAACAAAATAAACTCTTGTAAATGTTTACCTAGAGCCAAGATTTTGTAGAGAAGCCAGGACAGTGTCCAAATTTTCCCCAGCCTCCCTCAGAATCAACACCAGATAAAACCTCTGAGTTAATTTTGGAGTGACAGATTTCACAAACATTCACAGTGTAATAATTTAGCAAATATAGGTATCTTGGAATTTCAGGAAAGGTCTGTCTGAATTGGGCAGAGGGGAAGGCCACCCAACACAGGCACTATGCAGGGAGGTACAACATGGGGAATCTAGTGGGAGGCTATTAAGTAAAGTATACAAGCATAGGCTAATCTAGCCTGGTTTAGGAGGCCAGCAAATGAAACTTCCAGAAAGAAGGAAGGCAAACTGTGACACCAGAACACCAGGATAAAAGGAAGGACTAGACCAGGCTAACCCAGCGCAGTTGGAAAGCTTATGGTACCACTGGCTCCAAAGCAGAAGAGAATCAGTGAGAGCCCACTGTACTCCTGCAAAAAAATTTAAAAAGCTTGTGGAAATATCCCTTGTATCTTAGGAGCAGAGCTCAAAAAATGAGCATAAAAGCAAAAAGAGCCTTGACCATAGAGATCTATTATGGTTAAAGGCAAAATCAAAACACAAATCCATAAGATGACAACGATAGCAAAATAGCTATATAGGAAATCTCAAAGGGGGTTATGAACCGGTCTCAATTTCAAAAGACTCTCTTGGAAGAACTCAAAAAAGATATTAACAGAGAAATAGAAGAAAAATAATGTAAAGAAATGAGAGCTGTACAGTTGGGAGGAAACAAGCTAACAGCTTGGAAAACAAAAGACAGAAATTGGTTGAAGAAAACAACTCCTTAAAAATAAATTTGGTGAAATGGAAAAACAAATAGAACTGTTAAAATGGAATAAGAAAACAACTCCTTAAAGAATAGAATTGGAATTTAAAGAAGGGAAAGGGACCTGTATGTGCAAGAATATTTGTGGCAGTGCTCTTTATGGTAGCCAGAAACTGGAAACTACGTGTATGCCCATCCATTGGCGATTAGCTGAATAAATTGTGGTATATGAATATTATGGAATATTATTGTTCTGTAAGAAATGACAAACAGGATGATTTCAGAAAGGCCTGGAGAGACTTACATGAACTGATGCTCAGTGAAATGAGCAGGACCAGGAGATCATTATATACTTCAACAACAATACTATATGATGATCAATTCTGATGGACCTGGCCCTCTTCAACAATGAGATGAACCAAATTAGTTCCAATAGAGCAGTAATGAACTGAACCAGCTAGACCCAGCAAAAGAACTCTAGAAGATTATTATGAACCACTACATAGAATTCCCAATCCTTCTATTTTTGTCCGCCTGCATTTTGGATTTCCTTCACAGGCTAATTGTACACTATTTCAAAGTCCGATTCTTTTTGTACAGCAAAACAACTGTTTGGACATGTATACATATACTTTATTTAACTTAAACGCTAACATATTTAATATGTATTGGTTAACCTGCCATCTGGGGGGTGGAGGGGCAGGAGGGGAAAAATAAGAACAAAACGTTTGGCAATTGTCGATGTTGTAAAATTACCCATGCATATATCTGGTAAATAAAAACTATTAAAATAGTTTTAAAAAATAGAATTGGTGACAAGGGAAAAAAATACATTGAACAAAACAACATCTTGAAAAGTATAATTGACCAAATGCAAAAGGAGGTACAAAAGCTAACCAAAGAAAATTATTAAAAATGAGAATTAGACAAACTAAGATGATGCAATGAGACACCAAGAGTAAGTCAAACAATTTTATTTAATGAAAAAAGAAAAACAGAAGAAAATATAAAGTATTTTATTGGAAAAACAATTGACCTGAAAAATAAATGCAGGTGAGACAATCTAAAAAATATTTGTGTACCTGAAAAGAATGAGCTTAAAAAAGAACCTGCACAACATCTTTCAAGAAATCACCAAGGAGAATTTCCCTAATATCCTGGAACTAGAGTGTAAAATTATTATTGAAAGAATCTGATCACCTCCTGAAAGAGAACCCAAAATGAAAACTTCAAGGAATATTTATTACTGCCAAATTCCAGAATTATCAGATCAAAATGAAAATACCACAAGTAGCCATAAATAAACTATTCAACTATCAAGGAGCCACCATTAGGATTACATAGGATCTAGAAGCTTCCACATTAAAGATTCAGAGGGCCTGGGATATGATATTCCAAAAGGAGTTTGTACTACAACCAAGAATCAACTAGCTAGAAAATTTGAGTAGTATTTTTAAGGGGAAAAGATGGACATGCAATGAAATAGGGGGGGTTTCAATCATTTTTGATGAAAGGATCAGAGATGAACAGAAAATTTGATCTTCCAATGCACAACTCAAGAGAAGCATAAAAAGGTAAATATGAAAGAAAAAGAAATATTAAGTTTAAAATGATTACATCCACACATGGGAAGACGATGTTTGTAACTCTTAAAAATTATATCTTTTTTCAGGGCAGTTAAAATGGGAAACACACAAAGAGTGTGAATATAAATTGACTTTAATAGTATGATATAAAAAAGAAATTAAGGCGTGGGAACAGAATTACACTGGAATAACAGGAAAGGGGAGATACATAGTCTAATTATATCACATGAAGAGGCAAAAAAACCTATTACTATAGAAGGAAAGAAGGTAGGTAGATGAACATTGTTTGAACTTTAATCTCATTAGAGTTAGCTCAAAAACGTCATAGCATATATACTTAGTTCAGTATAGAAATTTGTCTCACTCCGTAAGGAAGTAGGAACAGAAAGGGGGAAGGTAAAGGAAAAAGGTTCATAGAAGGAAGGGAAGTATTAAGAGAAAGAGAAAATAAATGAAGAGGAGGATTTATAAAATGATAGAAATCAAAACCATTTTTTACTGACTTAGAAATAGAGTAGTGCATCAGTGGAATAGATTAGGAATAAAAAAAAAAAACAATCAATGACTATAACAATCTGTTTTTTGATAAATCTCAAAATGAGCTTCTGGGATAAAAACTTACTATATGACAAAAATTATTGTGGAAACTGAAAAATAATATGGCAGAAACTAGGCATTAACCAACCTCTAACACTGTATACCAATATAAGGTTTGAAATAGGTTCTTGCTTTAGATATAAAAAGTGATACTATTAGCAAATTAGTAGAGCAAGGATAGTCTATCTGTTAGATCTGTGGAGAAGGGAGGAACTGATGGCCAAAGAGATCTAGAGTACATTATGAAATTCACAATGGATAATTTTGATTATCTTAAATTTTAAAAAAAAGAGTTTTAGCACAAACAAAGCCAATGCAGCCAACATAAAAGGGAAGCAGAAAACTGGGAAAAATATTTTTACAGCCAGTGTTTCTAATAAAGGCCTCATTTCTAAAATATAGAAAACTGATTCAAATTTATAAGAATACAAATAAATCCCAAATGGTGAAGGTAAAAGGATATGAACAAACAATTTGAAGATGAAGAAATGAAAGACATTGCTCATCAAATGAAAACATACTCTAAAATGTTTCTGATTAGAAAAATGAATAGTTAGACAACTCTGAGGCTTCATTTTACACCTCTTAGATAGGTTAAGGTGACAGAAAAAGATAATGATAAAGGTTGGAGGGGATTTGAGAAAACTGGGACACTAATATATTGTTGGTGGAGTTATGAATTGACCTGACCATTCTGGAGAACAATTTGGAACTATGCTCAAAGGGCTGTAAAACTTTTCATACCTTTTGATTCATCAGTATCTATATTACCCTATATGCCAAAGAGATCATAAAAGTGGGAAAAGGACTCACATATGAAAACATGTTTGCAGCAGCTTTTATTGTAGTGATGAGGAAGTAGAAATCAAGTGGATGTCCATCAGTTGATGAATGCCAAAATAAATTATAGCATATGAAAGTAATGGGGTATTATTATTCTATAAAAATGATGAGTGGGCTGATTTCAGAAATTCACCGAAAGATTTACACGAACTGATGCTGAGTGAAGTGAGCAGAACCAAGAGATAATTGTACACACTAATAACAAGTTTATGTCATGATCAACTATGATGAATTGGCTTATTTCAATAATGTCAGTTTTTTTTTAAAGTTCCAATAGACTTGGGATGAAAAATTCTATTCTCATCTAGAGAGAGAACTATGGAGATTGAATGTTGATCAAAGCATAGTATTTGCATCTTTCTGTTGCTGTTTCCTTTGTTGTTTGTTTTTATTTTTTCTCATGTTTTTTTTCCCTTTTTGGTCTGATTTTTCTTGTACAATGCAAATAGGAAACATGTTTAGAAGGACTGAACATATTTAACCCATATCAAATTACAAATTACTTGCTGTTTTTG
This sequence comes from Sminthopsis crassicaudata, assembly GCF_048593235.1. Lineage (NCBI taxonomy): Eukaryota > Metazoa > Chordata > Mammalia > Dasyuromorphia > Dasyuridae > Sminthopsis > Sminthopsis crassicaudata. The sequence continues at coordinate 98,529,874 of NC_133618.1, read as the reverse complement.
AGTGGGGAGGAGGAAAGGAGAAAACTCTGGAATACAAAGTCTTAAAAATAAACATAGAAAATTATCTTTGTATGTGTTTGGAAAAATAAAATACTATTGAGGAAAAATATGTTGATATTCTAAAATGGTATGCAACAAGGACCTATGTGTGTTTTATAATTATATCTACATAACTATATGCTATCTATCTACATGTGTGTTTATGTACAAGAAAATATAAAGACAGGAAAAACATATATACCAATAATTAATTAACTATAATGTAAATGCTATGAAGTTGGTATAAGTGTGGCATATATTCCAGTTATGAACAAGTGCAAATTCCTAGAGTTAGATGATGAATTGTCATGTGTACAGAACTGTAAGAAGACCCCTTTGACTGTATTACATAAGATGTAGTAATGTTACACGAGGCTAAAAAATAGATTAGAAACATCTACAAGGAAAAAAAATTCATTACAGAGATGTAAACTAATAGAACTGAAAAAAAAATCTGAAATGGCAATTAAAAGATCATCATTGAGTTTGGAAAGAGCAATTTTAGTCTAGTGATGAGACTGGTAGATTTAAAAAGGTTGAGGGGTGAAGGAGAGAAGACATAGAGGTAGAGAGTGCAAAAAAAATCCCCCCTAAGCGTATGATGGAGAAAAGATTGAGAAATATATAGTCCCTGCTTATGAGGGGATAAAGAACAATGATTTTTTTTTCTAAGAAGCGGATATTTAGGAATGTTTAAAGTCCTTAAGAAAGAAAGCAATAGATATAGAAATCCACTGGGAGAAAAATGAGATTTGATGGACTATTGATACTACAGTTTTCTTCTAGAGAAGAAAAGGGGAGATAGGATTAACAGCATTTGTAGAAGTGTTCACCTTGAAAAGGAGAGAAGGCATGAATATATTCTTCAGAGAAAAGAGGAAAATAAAAAATGATGTCAAGAATTTTTGTTGGTTGGATGTCCATCCTTCCAGAAGAGGACCAAAATGACATCACTGTGTTAGAGTTAAGTTAGAGTGTTCAGCTGTGGCTGATCAGATCAATATAAGCTCAGAATATTCTGACATAGGTCAGACACAAATGGTTCCTATGAACGTTTAGTATGGATTTTCTAACTTTGTGTATCTCATGTTTCTTTTGAGCTAATTTGATCCTACTTTGCTTATAGAGCACAACACTTCTCTGATGAGGGCATGCCATTCTGGGTGGTCCTTTGTCAATGTCTCCCATGTCACACAACCAATTCTAAAATTCTTAAAAGAAATTTTGACAATGCCCCTGTTTAGTTTTTTTCTGTCTTTTTGGCAAGCATCCAGTGCTATGTCTAATGTTTACCTGATTCTGCTTGTTTTCTCTCTCTCTCTCTCTCTCTCTCTCTCTCTCTCTCTCTCTCTCTCTCTCTCTATAAATATATATATATATATATATATATATGTGTGTGTGTGTGTGTGTGTGTGTGTATGTGTGTGCATATATATATGCATATATATGAATCTATCTATATGTACTTTTTATCTATCAATATGTTCATGTAAATCTTTTCATGCTTTTCTAAAACCAGTCTGTTCATAATTTTTGATAAAACAATCATATGCCATTACTTTCATATAACTTATTCAGTCATTCCCCAATTGATGGGCATATACATTTTCTAATTTTTGACACTAAAAAAGAATTGCTACAAACATTTTTGCATATGTGTCCTTTTCCATCTTTTTTATGATTTCTTTAGGACAGACCCACTATTGGTACTGCTGGATCAAAGGGTATGCACGGTTTTATAGTCCTTCAGGCATAGTTTCAAATTGCTCTTTAGAATGGTCGGATCAGTTCACATTTTGATCAACAAACCATTAGTATTCCAGTTTTCCCAGAATCCCTCTAAAATTTATCATCATTCTGTCAGATTGGCTAAGATGACAGGAACAAATAATGATGAATGTTGGAGGGGATGTGGGAAAACTGGGACACTGATACATTGTTGGTGGAGTTGTGAAAGAATTCAGCCATTCTGGAGAGCAATTTGGAACTATGCCCAAAAAGTTATCAAACTGTGCATACCCTTTGACCCAGCATTGCTGTTATTGGGCTTATATCCCAAAGAAATACTAAAGAGCGGAAAGGGACCTGTATGTGCCAAAATGTTTGTGGCAGCTCTTTTTGTTGTAGCTAGAAACTGGAAGATGAATGGATGTCCATCAATTGGAGAACGGTTGGGTAAATTGCGGTATATGAAGGTTATGGAATATTATTGCTCTGTAAGAAATGACCAGCAGGAGGAATACAGAGAGGCTTGGAGAGACTTAAATCAACTGTTGCTGAGTGAAATGAGCAGAACCAGAAGATCACTATACACTTCAACAACAATACCGTATGAGGACGTATTCTGATAGAAGTGGAAATCTTCAACATAAAGAAGATCCAACTCACTTCCAGTTGATCAATGATGGACAGAAATAACTACACCCAGAGAAGGAACACTGGGAAGTGAATGTAAATTGTTAGCACTACTGTCTATGTACCCAGGTTACTTATACCTTCGGAAGCTAATAATTAATGTGCAACAAGAAAATGGTATTTACACACATATATTGTATCTAGGTTATATTGTATGTAAAATGTATGGGATTACCTGCCATCGGGGGGAGGTAGTGGAGGGAGGAGGGGATAATTTGGAAAAATGAATAAATAAAATAAAATAAAATTTATCATCATCTTTTCCTGTTATTTTAGCCAATTTGAGAGATGTAAGAGTGGTACCATTTCAATTTCCATTTATCTACATCAATAGTGATTTAGATCATTTTTTCATATAACTAAAAATGGCTTTAGTTTCTTCATCTAAAAATTGTCTGTTCAAATCCTTTGACAATTTATCAATTGAGTAATGATTTTTTGCTGTTGTTTTTTTCTGAGGCAGTTGGGGTTAAGTGACTTGCCTAGGGTCACACAGCTAGGAAATGTTAAATATCTAAGTCCAAATTTGAACTCAGGTTCTCCTGATTTCAGGACTGGTACTCTATCCACTACACCACCTAGCTGCCTCTTGACTTGTATTCTTAGAAATTTGACTCAAAAATGAGGCCTTTATCAGAAATGGCAGCTGTAAAAAATATTTTCTCAGCTTCTCCTTCCCTTCTAATCTTGATTTTTTTGGTACTATTTGTGCAAAAACTTTTTAATTTAATGTAATCAAAATTGTCCAGTTTGCATTTAATAATGTTATGTAGTTCTTTAGTTATAAATTCCTCTCTTTTTAAAAGATCTGATAGGCAAACTATCCCTCTGCTCTCCTATTTTGCATATAATATGACCCATTATCCTTAAATCATGTACCCATTTTGAATTTATTTTGATATGGAGTGTAAAATGCAAGTCTATGCCAAGAATCTTTTCCTTTATTGCTATAATTTATCAGTATATAGATGCATGAATTTATTATATTCATGAATATATGTATGTATATATAAAATGTGCATATATATCTGTGTGTGTATATGTGTGTACTCAGTGAACCTTTTGGCTTCTCCTCTTCTGAGAAGCTTAATAAATTTTAAGACTTCAACCACTATCTTCTATGCAGATGCCTGTCAAATCTGTATTGCAAGTCTTTTCTTCACTTCAATGTCCTATACTTTCATTTCTAAAAAAAAAAAAAATATATATATATATTTATCTGAATGTAACATGGGAACTTCAATACATCTAATAAACCTTTTATCCCTTAAATTGGATCTTCTTGTTGACTTCAATATATATATATATATGTGTGTGTGTGTGTGTGTATTTTTATACATACATACATATAGGTGTGTTTTTATATATATAATATATATGTATATATATATATATATATTCATATCAATCTATCTATATGTAATTTATATCTATATGTTTATCTATCTATATGTATTTATTTCTAGATTTGCCCTGTTCATATCATATAGGTTTTCTTTTGGCTCTTTGGTCTCACTCAATTTATTGTTTGAAGTTAGATAACAAGTCCTTTTGCCCCATTTTGATAACATATTTCTTTTTCTTTCTATTCATAATATGCATTGATCTACTATGATAGACTTGGTTGTTCTCAGCAATTCAGTTATCCAAGAAATCTCAATATAATTTGAGTGGAAACAGCCATCCACATGCAGAGATAAAACTGTGGAGACTGAATGTAAATCAACACATGACATGATCACTTTTTTTCTGTAACTTCTGTTGGTGTCTGTTTTTTTCTCTCTCATAGTTTTCCTCTTTTGTTCTGATTTTTCTCTCTCAACATGATTCATAAAGAAATACATAAAAAAATAAACGTACATACAAAACCAAAATAAATAAATGAGAAAATTTACATAACTGTGGGATTGTATAAAGAGACTATACCTCATCAGAGCCATGACAAGACAGATTGATTAGATCTCTAAGTATCAATGTTTTAAAGGGACTGATACTATTTATAACTTATTAATATTAAAGAAACAATTGAATAGAGAAACAACAAAAATTAAATAAAAACTTTGCAAGATGGAGCATTTCCTTACTCCACCTTTCTATTTGGGGCAAGATCCCAGGGGAGCTTTCCTCTAACAAGTTAACTTTTTTTCAAACTATTGCCCTTTCCCTCAAGAACTATTTGGTGTTCGAGGTTTTCAAGCAATAGTATTCCTTGTACTTCATCCCAAGCACAGTGTTGTTGCTTAATTGCTATGGCTTTAGATAAGTCACATAAACAGGTTGTGTTTTAGTTTCCTGTTTCATAAAAGTGAAATAATGCCTTTCAGATCTAAATCTGAACTCTTATATGCTAAAAATTAATGACATTTTCTGTGCTACTTGATTCAAGTACAAAAATGGCTGCTTATTGCACTTTGCATCTGAATATTGTTTCTACCCCTTTAGCACTATGCCATCTAAAGCTCTGGATCTGGAGTCAAAAAGTTTATTGTTGTTTGGTCATTTTAGTAATGTCTGATTGATGTCTTTTAGGAGTTTCTTGGGAAAGATACTAGAATGCTTTGCCATTTCCTCCTCCAGCTTATTTTCCATTTAAAAAAAAAAGGGAAACATGGATAAGTGACTTGCCACCTCTGGAGAGGTGCCATCAATTGCCATCAACTACAATCACCAGACGCACCTCAGATTGGATTTCAGGATGTCCCAGACTCAAAAACTTATCAGAAAATATTTTTTTCATCAGAAATAAGAAAGAATAAATACAAAAGAAATAAAAATTCCTTATGTTCATAGAACAAGGTAGACAAGTGAGAGAATATATATTGTAGGATAATAGTTATATTTATAATTTGTCACATTTGTATATGAAAAATATTTCAAAGCTCAAATGAATTAATGTGATAACTATGAAATGCTAACATATATTTACTATAGTAATTGCACAACAATTCCTCATCATGGCATAAATGTGACTAAGATCTAAATATTAGGTCAATACAGCTCAAACTTGGCAAAGTTCTATTGCATTGGTCCTTGCCCCAACTGAGGAGCTTTGCTAAATATGGAGAGATTAATTACTACTGGGTGATTATTTCTTTAGCTTCTATTATCTAAGAGCAAATTTAAAATTTTAAATCACCCTCAGTTGAATATGGACAATTTATTTTCCCTCAGTGATGCTGATTGGAAAAGGCATAGAGGATAATAAGAATTTTAAAAAAAAATTGAATATATATATATATATATATATATATATATATATATATATATATACATATCAACAATATTATTCACTTTTTTCTCAACTGAACACATTAATAATGGCATTATTAACAAAAAGAAATTAGAATTAACTATAAAGAGAGTTCCACTATGCTCAAAAAGCTATCAAACTATGCATACCCTTTGATCCAGTAGAAACAGTGGTCTTATATCCCAAAGAGATCTTAAAGGAGGGAAAGGGACCTGTATGTGCAAAAATGTTTGTGGCAGCCCTTTTTGTAGTGGTAAGAAACTAGAAACTAAATGGATGCCCATCAATTGGAGAATGACTGAATAAGTTGTGGTATATAAATGTTATGGAATATTATTGTTTTGTAAGAAATGGTCAAGAGGATGATTTCAGAAAGGCCCAGAGAGACTTACATGAACTGATGCTAAGTGAAATGAGTAGAAACCAGGATATCATTATACACTACAACAAAAAGAGTATGATCAATCTGAGGGACATGGCTCTCTTCAACAATGTCATGATTCAAAATGTTTCCAATTGTTCAGTGATGAAGAGAACCATCTATGCCCAAAGAGAGGACTGTGGGAGCTCAGTGTTGACCACAAAACAGCATTCTCACTCTTTCTATTGTTATTTGCTTGTGTTTTATTTTCTCTCCCAGTTTTTTTTTTCTTCTTGATCCAATTTTTCTTGTGCATCAAGATAATTCTGAAAATATGTATACATATATTAGATTTAACATATTTTAACATATTTAAATTCCTGCCATCTAAGGGAGGGGATGGGGGGAAGAAGGAGATAATTTGGAACAGAAGGTTTTGCAAGGGTCAATGTTAAAAATTTACCTATACATATGTTTTGTAAATAAAACGTTTTAATTAAAAAAAGAGAATTCCAAAATTCTCTCCAGAAAAGAAATGAAGAGGTAGGTAAAATAACTTTTATCTTGCATACAAAAGCAAAACCATATAACATTCTGTAGAATACTTGCTTTTTTGGCATGTTACTGATCAGAAAAATAAGCAAATTGATCACTATAATGTTCAATCTAGCTTATGAACCAATCATAACTATAAAAAAGCCGAAAAAATTTATGAAGATCTCAAATTTACCAAATGCAATCAGCAAATACCATGATATGAGGCATAAACTTATTGGATACATCTGGCCCATGAAGAGCCAATTGTTAATTTTTTTCCTTTTAAAATTGTTTTTATTACATTTTGAATTCCACATTAGAGTCCAACATTATTGTCTTTTCTTTCATGAATCCTTTGTTGTTGACTTGTTAATCATAGTGTTCAAAATATCTTACTCATTCATAGTTACTCTGAGAACAATGGCTGTTACTATACACAACATTCTCTTGTTTTTGCTCAACTTACTGTGTATTATTTCATGCAAATCTTTCCATCTCTTTCTAAAATCTAAAATCAATCTGTTCATACTTTCTTACAGCAGAGTAATATTCCATAATTATTAAATTTTCAATTTAAGCCTTTACACTTGGGAATTGTGAAATGTTACAAAGTAGGATAGGAATTAATTTATTCATTTGGATATTGCCTAAACTTAGGAAAGTGAGGAAAATGATAGGAATGTATATAAAAAGTAAACAGGTGTCATGTATTTTTTTTAAGAGAGCCTATAGTTAAACATTTGTACCTTAAAGAACAGATATCTTCAGTATAAAGGTGGATCCAAAATAAAACAAAGAAAATATTTTGGAAAATATGGTTTGACACTATACTTAATTGTGTTTATTTTATTTTTTTCCTTTAGTAGGACATAAGGTCCTTGGGAAAAGAGAACTTTTTTTCTATCATTGTTTCACTGTAAAATGTCTTGCACATACCAAAATTTAATAAATGTTCATTGAATTGAACTGAAAACAATTATTAAGAATAATTCCATCATTAAATTATATCACAGTAATTTTAAGGGCCAGTGGTGATTGGATAATGTATAAATAAAGCATTTTGAAAGTGAGGTATACAATATAACGGTAATCATAATTTGTTTATATATATATATATATGTGTGTGTGTGTGTGTGTGTGTGTGTGTGTGTGTGTGTGTGTATTCTTGTCAATCACTAAGCACTAACAAAATATTAAATACTGCTATTCTTTCAACAACATACATACTTTTCTCAATGACATGTATTTTATTTTTGTTTTTACCTCTACATTTTTGTTTGTCCTAATTATTTAATTTATAATCCTTATAAAAAGATTGTCTCACCTTCTGAAATAACTATTCTTTGGAGGGAATGTGAGAAATATGGTACATTGATGCATAGTTGGTGGAGTTGTGAACTGATCCACCCATTCTGGAGAGCACTTTGATCCAGCAATGTTGGTTCTGGGACTGTATTCCAAAGACATCATCAAAGGACCCACATATGCAAAAATGTAGCAGCTTTATTTGTGGTGGCAAAGTATTGGAAAATTGCTGAATAAATTGGAAAATAGCTGAATAATTTGTGTTACAAGAAATAAATAGAATATTGTTGCTCTAGAAAAAATGGTAATTAGGCTGATTTCAGAAAAACCTGGAAAATCTTGTGTGAACTAATGCTGAGTGAAGTAAGCAGAACCAGGATAATATTGTATACAACCACAGCAAGACTATGTGATGATCAACCATGATAAACTTAACTCTTCTCTGTAATTCAGTGGTCCTAGGCAAGTCCAATAAAGTTTGGATGGAAAATGTCATCTACATCCAAAGAGAGAATTATGGAGACTGAATGTAGTTTGAAGCATATATCTCCCCCCCCCATCTTTTTTTTCCTCTGTTTTTTTTTTTAATTTCTCATAGTCCTTATCTTTTGTTCTGATTTTTCTCTCCTAATATGACTCATATGGAAATATGTAAAATATGAATGTGCATCTACACAACCTAAAAAAAATAAAAGTAGAAAAAGTCATAACTTCCAATTTGATGACATAATGAAAATGTATCAGCGACTCCTATCCCTTCAGTTTCCTACATAGGATTTTTTAAATTCTCAAGATGCTTATAATTTTCTTCTGGTGATGATGTTTATTTCCAAATCCTAACACAAGTTGACATCAGTGGATTTTATAGGTCCATTAGCTTCTTAGTGATAGTGTATTAACAAAAGTAAATCTGTTAATTAATGTCAGGTTTATATGTACCACCAAAAAACAAACAAACAATCCCCACTACTACATTTTTTTTTCAAGTGGCAGTTGGACTCAGTCGGTCTCTCTCTTTCTCTCTCTCTCTCTCTCTCTCTCTCTCTCTCTCTCTCTCTCTCTCTCTCTCTCTCTCTCTCTCCATATATACATACATATATATGTATATATATATGTATATATATATATACAATATATGTGTGTATACATATATACATATATATACACACATATATGTACACATATTTATACAGTTATCTTGCTGCACAAGAAAAATTGGATCAAGAAGAAAAAAACTGGGAAAGAAAAAAATTATATACATATATATGGTTCTAGAGTTGTTTTGCTTGTCAATTTTTTATACAAATTCAAATATTCCTCTGCTTATTGTCTTGCTTTCCTCCTTAAATTATTTTTCCTTTTCATTATGAAACTATCTTTCTCTCTAATAATCCAGAATATAAATATACCTTGGGCCCTTAACTTCCAATTTCCTCCCTAGGTAAAGAGAAAAGTATATTTGCAGTGAAAAAATATATTCCCTTATTAGCTAAAGTATGGCCCTTGATGAAAGGGTTTTTGCTGGTGATAACTAGGTAATACAATGAATAGAGTCTTTGGTTTGGAATCAGGAAGAATGAAGTTTGACCCCTGCTTCAGATATTTACTTGGTTGTATAACATTGGGTAAGTAATTTACCTTCTTTCAACATCAGTTTGAAATAGGACTAATAAAAAGATATATTCAGAAGATTGTTGTGATGAACCAAATGAGATACCATGTAAATGTTTTGCAAAACATGAAGAGTTATATGAGTTATCATCACCATTATTATTATCCACAAAATAAATGTAGTCTAAGTGGATGGAAGTGTAGCTGAATGGCAGAATGGATAGAAAACTGGGATTGCAATCAGGGAGAGTTGTTTTTATGAATTCAAGTCTCAGATATTTAGTAGCTGTGTAACTCTAGGTAAGTCATTTTACATTGTTTCTCGATCTATGACTGAATGGGAGAAGGAAATAACATACCACTCAAGTATTTTTGCCAAGAAATACCCCAAATTGGGTCTGATGTGACTGAAATGATTTATAACAACAAGGCAGGTTTACCTGTTCACCTCTGTGAAACTGTAATACTATTATAAATTAACCTAAACATAGACCCGCCAGTTTTTTTTTTTCGTTTTTTTTTTTTTTTTTTTTTTTCTGAAAGCACTTAAACACAGAGACCTTGAGTCAAATATCCTAAAAAGTCTCACTCATCTCTTCCTGCCTCTTTTGCCTTCCCTTTTTGGTTTCTCCTTTCTCCTATTTTTAGACTACTCAGAAGCCACAAAGAGTCACAGATCCTCCTCCTACATTGTGGCTCATGGTGAGATTGGGATGTTTTCTGCAGGGTGTCTGTGGAAATGGCCCAGTATTTGGAGTCTGTTTTTGTTTTGTTTGTTTGTTTGTTTGTTTGTTTTTGCCTAGAACTCTTCAAAGCAATTCTTATTCTAGTCCTCTGTGAAAAGACTCTTCTAGTGCTTTTTCTCCACTCCACCTCTGCTGTTTGGTCACTGCCTGGTGATTTTCATTACTTAGGAAAGAGAGCCATTTACACAGGCTGCACAGCCTGTCAGTCACTCCTCATGAAGCTGCAAACTGTGCGAAAAATGTCATTGTTCACCAGGGAAGTTGATATAGAAGCTGCTAACCTTTTCATCAGGAAAAAAAAGAAAGAAAATCATTCAACACCCAAAGATTTGAATTGTACATTCTACTTGTAATGTCACATTGATGAATCACACACACACACACAGACACACACACACACATACTTTTTACTAATCATATCAGACAATGACAACACTATTCTTCTAGTAAAACTTTGTAGTTCACTGACAATTCATTAGCAAAATTCCCATAAAGATGTACAGTATAGCTTATTTTCATTTCTCCCTTGCACATGAAGAGTAACCATAACACATAGAATTTTATTTCCCCTTTAGCATAATGGGTTTAGGTACTGCAGGTGGCCAATGCATGATTCCTGACTGGATAGATTATCATAGTGTGTGAATATAATAAAGTTCCAATCCAAATAATAATAATCCTTAGGAAATAAGGAGTTTGTTAAATTTCTGTCTCTTCAACAACATTGTAGCATATATAACTCAAGTATTATCATCCCTTTCATAAAGTTGAAGAAACTGAGGTATTTAAGGGCAAAATGATTTCTTCTGTTACTATTACTATGTTACTATTAAGTAACAAAGTTAAGATTCAAATCTGTGTCCTTTTTCAACAAATTAGGTGTATCTTCAATTATATCAATTACTCTTTTAAAAAAATATATGTGAATATTATTCCAAAATATGTGGGATGAGTTTTTAAATTCCTAAATACTATTTTATGTAACTTTTTCTGATAGGAGACATGGGAAATGACAGTTAAAAGGAAATTATATACATATATTATACAGATTTGTGTGTCTAGTATATATATGTATATACATATATTTATGTATATAAGTAAAAGTGTGTATATATATATATATATATATATATCTGTGTATAAGCACATACCTATGTATATAATATACATGTATACTTATATAGGTGCAGGTATGCACACATATACATGTAAACAACCATGCATATTTGTGTATATTCATACATATGTGTAGATATACATACATATATACATACAGTTATATCAATATTTGCCACCATGTTTCTGGTCGTGAATGTTCTTCATCAATGCTATTGAAACATATGTCACTTGAAAGAACCAGAGTCTATTAGTAACCCACCCAACATCCACATTGCATAATTACATATATTTATATCTATTAATTTTTCAATTCAAATCTATGCTTATTACATTAAGTTTAAATGTATGATATGTTAATTATAATCAACATGTATGACATATTAATATTATATGTGTATATATATACAGATATATAGAAATACCTGTCTAATAATTTACTTAATTCCTAATTTAAATTTTCTTAATGAGCTGGATTCAAAATTGGAAAATCTATCATTCATACATTTATTTTTATTTGTTTATCTATCTAACATCTATCTCCAATCCATCTTTTTGTGCAGCTATACTGTTATCATAAGAAATAGTTAATCTAATTATATATAGGACCTATAATTCTGTTGTATTGTAGAAAACTTGAAGGATGGCTAGGTAGAGCAAGCAAAATATACTGAGGGCAAGGAGGGAAAAGTGGGAAAATTATAGCATATAATTTTTATGCAAAATTTTAAAAAATCAAATTAAAATTAAAATTTAAAATATATATAAACATTTGAAGAAATATGTGATGGCGAGGTTGGGTCATTTGAACATTACTCATTCAAACCAATCAAAGTATTGAAGAAAATATTTATAGAGAGTTGAATAAAAAAATACTTTTCATTCAACATGGAAATAGAAAATGAGAAGAAGAGGGAGAGGTAATAAAAGGGAGGAAATTAAAGAAAGGAATTACTTCTAAGCAAAGCAAAATGTTTTTGTTGTACAATCATTTTAGACATGTCTCACTGTCATTGGATTTTCTTGGCAAAGATATTAGTGTGTTTTACCATTTCATTACCCAGATCATTTTATACATGAGGAAATTTAAATGATTGGTAGTTTCTTATTTATATATTCTCAGTTTCCTATTTATGTATAGTTAGAGTTTGCTTAGAGGCATCTAGACAGAGAACTGGAAACTGAGAAGGTGCCTATAAATTAAACAAATTGTGATATAAGAATATCATAGGAAATTACTTTGCTCTAAGAAATCATAAATGGGATGACTTCAAAGAAAACTGGAAAGATTTGTATGAACTGATGCAGAATGAAGTGAACAGATCAAAGAGAACATTTCTAAAAACTTTACATGAATTAGGAATGCTGATTCATTATAACAACTACTTAAGACTTCAGAGTATTCATGGTAAAACATGTACCCATTTCTTGCTAAAGAGGGGAGGGGATGGGATCAAAATGTTTTCATAAATACCTTTATAAACAGAGAAACAAACATACACATAAACAGAGAGAGAGAGAGAGAAAGAGAGAGAGAGAGAGGAACAGAGAAAGACAGAGAGAGAGAAACTTGTGTATGGTCATAAAAAATGTAGACTTTATTTTCCTCAAATACACAGTTTGTAACAGAGATTTTAATTTCTCAATGAAGCAGGAAAAAAAAAAAGGAAAAGAAAGAATTCATTCATTGAAAAAAAAGAAATTTAACTTAAAATAAGGTATTCTGAATAATATTTTGAGGAAACTAAATATTGCCAGAAATGGACAAAATAAAAATATATTAAACTGGTCAAAATTAAAATAGACTGGAAAAAAACTGTGTTAATATAGCAGTAATTTCTAAATTATCTGTTATCAGACAACTATAGCAAAGGTAAAATCAATAACAAATTAGGCAAAAAGGTAAAGATGGTAATACAGTGCAATTACAATACCTCTGTTTACATTTAATAATAGAATTTGAAAAACTGAAAATGGATAAAGGTAAACATATTAATTGTGATTATAATCATGATGAGCATGAAGTTTAGTCAATTTAAATTAGTTGCAACAATGAGAAAATCAAAGGTCTTCAGCAATTAACTCTGTCAGCAAATACTCAATATTTTTGCAAAATGGAAAGATATGGAAGCCAAAGAACAATACTATTTCAGAAAGTATAAACTTATTAGCAAAACATTATGAAATAGATTAATGCAATCACTATTGATAAAACAAACAAACAATAAGGAAAAGGAGCAGTATGAAAACAATCCACATAAATGGAAGTACAAGGTTCAAGTAAAACCAAATTATCCCAACACAATTTATAGGGTGAAGAAAAACAAATAAATAACAAGAGAACTGATTTGCCAGATTTTTTTTTTGGTTTTGTTTTTTTTTTTTTTTGGTAGCAATATATTTCAATCATCAGTGATATAGAAAATACTACATTTGAATTCTCAGCATCTCGGTAATCAATGTACTTTTTTGGGAATTTTTAGCATTTAATTTTAAAAAATTAATTTTGTTTTACATTCTTTTATTCTTAAATTTTGAATTCTAGATTCCCTTACTATCTTTCACCATTCACCCATACAAAATGGCAGAGCTAGCTCCCTGGAGAGCCTCAGGATCAGTCAGAGTCAGGATCAATCAAAGTTCTTGGTCTTTAGGGGGAGAAGTGAAGGTGGTAGGGAAGCTGCCATGAGGCTTGCCAAAAATGTATCCTAGAATCTGGAGTCCGGAATTTCTAGCCCCTCTCCTCCTCATCCTACAACCAAGTGACTCTGATCTCTCTCCCTCTGCCCTCCAATCCTTGCCTAGGATTACCTCACCACCAAACATTCAGCAAGCACCAGTTATGAGGAGAGCCATCACATTACCATATCATCTAAATATATGTATATAGAGCCATTATCTAACACTAAATAGGAATTAGCCTTAAATATTCTGCAGTCTGATTGAAGCACAAGTTTTCAGAGTCTCTGCCCTCTACACCCATGCATTGAGAAACAAATAATATATTAATTATATATGTGAAAACACAAAAAACATATTTCCATATAAGCTATATTTTAAGATAATAAATGAATGAATAAAGAAAAATTATACCTCAATTTATAAGAAAGAGACAGTAAAGAAAATATCTCATTTAAAATAACTTAATAACTGGAAGTTCAATGGCCAAAACAAACCCAGGGGTTATATAAATAAAATTATAAGAAAAAAGTCCTCCTTACATGAACTGATGCTGAGTGAAATGAGCACAACCAGGAGATCATTATACACTTCAACAACAATACTGTATGAGGATATATTCTGATGGAATTGGATCTTCAACAAAGAGAAAATCTAATTCAGGTCCAATTGATGGACAGAATCAGCAACACCCAGAGAAGGAACCCTGGGAAATGAGTATAAACTGTTTGCATTTTTGTTTTTCTTCCCAGATTACTTTTACCTTCTGAATCCAATTCTTCCTGTGCAACAAGAAATTCTGTTCTGACCACATATATTGCATATAGGATATACTATAACACATTTAACATGTATGGGACTGTCTACCATCTAGAGAAGGGGGTGGAGGGAAGGAATAGAAGTAAGTGCAAGGGATAATGTTGTAAAAAATTACCTATGCATATGTACTGTCAAAAAAAAGGTATAATTATAAAATTAATAAAAAATGTGAAAAAAGAAAAATTTTAAAAAAGAAAAAAATCCTCTTATGCAAATAAAATCAGATTTAAATAATTGTTAAAATATTAACAGTCCATAGCTAAGCAGGGCCAATTTAATAAAAAAAAATTTTGCTCAGAATTTATATATTCAACACTATCCTGAAGAAATTATCATTTAGAAAACTAAATTAGAAAAAATAATAACAAAATTCATTTGAGAAAAAAATAAAGAATATAAAAGAAAATAATATAAAATGTAAAGGAAGAATGTTTAGCCATATCTAATATTGAACTATATTATAAGGAAGTTATTACCAAACCTATCTAGTCTGCGTTAGGAAATAAGAAGGACATTTAATGGAATAGATTAGACATACAATTCACAGTAGCAAATAAACATAACAACTTGATTCTCTTAAATCTTCTATTTGAATTTAATATTTTCTACTCATTTTTGGTGTTTTCATCAAGAATGCTTAGAAGTCCTCCTGTTTATTAAATGATTTTCTTTTTTCCTTGAGGTATTATATTCAATTTTTCTGGGTAGGTTATTCTTGGGGGTAATTCTAACTCCATTTTCCTCCAGAATATCATATTCCAGGAATTCTATTCCTTTTATATATATATATAAATATATATATATATATATATTATATATATATATATATATATATATATATATATATATATATAATATATATATATATATATATTTTATAATATTATCCCTTGTATTCATTTTTCCAAATTACCCCCTCTCCCTTTATTCCCTCCCCCCGACGACAGGCAATACCATACATTTTACATGTGTTACAATATAGTCTAGGTACAATACATGTGTGCGAATATCATTTTCTTGTTGCACAATAAACATTAGAATCCGAAGGTACATGCAACCTGGGCAGACAGATATTAGTGCTAACAATTTTCATTCCCCTCCCAGTGTTTCTTCTCTGGGTGCAGCTACCTCTGTCCATCATTGATCAACTGGAAGTGAGTTGGATCTTCTTTATGTTGAAGATTTCCACTTCCATCAGAATACATCCCCATACAGTATTGTTGTTGAAGTGTACAGTGATCTTCTGGTTCTGCTCATTTCACTCAGCATCAGTTGATTTAAGTCTCTCCAGGCCTCTCTATATTCCTCCTGCTGGTCATTTCTTACCGAGCAATAATATTCCATAACCTTCATATACCACAATTTACCCAACCATTCTCCAACTGATGGACATCCATTCATCTTCCAGTTTCTAGCTACAACAAAAAGAGCTGCCACAAACATTTTGGCACATATATGTCTCTTTCCGCTCTTTAGTATTTCTTTGGGATATAATCCCAGTAGTAGCGCTGCTGGGTCAAAGGGTATGCACAGTTTGATAACTTTTTGGGCATAATTCCAGATTGCTCTCCAGAATGGCTGGATTCTTTCACAACTCCACCAGCAATGTATTAGTGTCCCAATTTCCCCACATCCCCTCCAACATTTGTCATTATTTGTTCCTGTCATCTTAGCCAATCTGACAGGTGTGTAGTGGTATCTCAGAGTGGTCTTAATTTGCATTTCTCTGATCAGTAGTGATTTGGAACACTCTTTCATGTGAGTGGATATAGTTTCAATTTCTTCCTCTGAGAATTGTCTGTTCATATCCTTTGACCATTTATCAATTGGAGAATGGTTCGGTTTCTTATAAATTATGGTCAGTTCTCTATATATTTTGGAAATGAGACCTTTGTCAGAACCTTTGTTTTTAAAAATATTTTCCCAATTTGTTACTTCCCTTCTAATCTTGTTTGCATTAGTATTATTTGTACAGAAACTTTTTAGTTTGATGTAATCAAAATCTTCTATTTTGTGATCAATAATGATCTCTAGTTCTCCTCTGGTCATAAATTCCTTCCTCCTCCACAAGTCTGAGAGGTAGATTATCCTCTGCTCCTCTAATCTATTTATTATCTCCCTCTTTATGCCTAAATCATGGACCCATTTTGATCTTATCTTGGTATATGGTGTTAAGTGTGGATCCATATCTAATTTCTGCCATACTAATTTCCAGTTTTCCCAACAGTTTTTTCCGAATAATGAATTTTTATCCCTAATGTTGGAATCTTTGGGTTTGTCAAAGATTAGATTGCTATAGATGTACCCTTTTTTGTCCTTTGTATCTAATCTGTTCCACTGATCTACCGGTCTATTTCTTAGCCAATACCAAATGGTTTTGGTGACTGCTGCTATATAATATAGCTTTAGATCAGGTACACTTAGACCACCTTCCTCTGAGTTTTTTTTTCATTAGTTCCCTTGCAATTCTTGACCTTTTATTCTTCCATATGAATTTTGTTGTTATTTTTTCTAGGTCATTAAAATAGTTTCTTGGGAGTCTGATTGGTATAGCACTAAATAAATAGATTAGTTTGGGGAGTATTGTCATCTTTATTATATTCGCTCGGCCTATCCAAGAGCACTGAATGTCTTTCCAATTATTTAAATCTGATTTTATTTTTGTGGCAAGTGTTTTGTAATTTTTCTCATATAATTCCTGACTTTTCTTTGGTAGATGGATTCCCAAATATTTTATACTATCAACATTTGTTTGGAATGGAATTTCTCTTTGTATCTCTTGCTGTTGCATTTTGTTAGTGATATATAAAAATGCCGAGGATTTATGTGGATTTATTTTGTATCCTGCCACTTTGCTGAAATTTTGAATTATTTCTAGTAGCTTTTTAGCAGAGTCTTTGGGGTTCTCTAAGTATACCATCATGTCATCTGCAAAAAGTGATAGTTTAATTTCCTCATTTCCTACTCTAATTCCTTGAATCTCTTTCTCGGCTCTTATTGCCGAGGCTAGCGTTTCTAGTACTATATTGAATAGTAATGGTGATAGTGGGCAACCTTGTTTCACTCCTGATCTTACTGGGAAAGGTTGCAGTTTATTTCTATTGCATATTATGCTTACTGACGGTCTTAAATATATACTCCTGATTATTCTAAGGAATAATCCATTTATTCCTATACTCTCAAGAGTTTTTAATAGGAATGGATGTTGGATTTTGTCAAATGCTTTTTCTGCATCTATTGAGATGATCATATGGTTCTTATTAATTTGATTATTAATGTGGTCAATTATATT
The DNA here is from genome assembly GCF_048593235.1 of Sminthopsis crassicaudata. Classification (NCBI taxonomy): domain Eukaryota; kingdom Metazoa; phylum Chordata; class Mammalia; order Dasyuromorphia; family Dasyuridae; genus Sminthopsis; species Sminthopsis crassicaudata. The sequence goes on along the minus strand of NC_133618.1, from coordinate 98,511,704 downwards.
AATAGTTTTCCTAATATTAAACCAGCCCTGCATTCCTGGAATAAATCCTACTTGATCATAGTGTATTATCTTGGAGATGATTTTCTGAAGTCTTTTGGCTAATATCTTATTTAAGATTTTAGCATCAATATTCATTAAGGAGATTGGTTTATAATTTTCTTTCTCAGTTTTCGATCTACCAGGTTTAGGTATCAGTACCATGTCTGTGTCATAAAAGGAGTTTGGTAGGACTCCTTCATCCCCTATTTTTTCAAATAATTTATATAACATTGGGGCTAATTGTTCTTTAAATGTTTGGTAGAATTCACATGTGAATCCATCTGGACATGGGGATTTTTTCCTGGGGAGTTGATTAATAGCTTGTTCTATTTCTTTTTCTGAAATGGGACTATTTAAGCAATTTATCTCCTCCTCTGTTAATCTAGGGAGCCTATATTTTTGGAGAAAGTCATCCATTTCACTTAAGTTATCAAATTTATTGGCATAAAGTTGGGCAAAGTAACTCCTTATTATTTCTCTAATTTCCTCTTCATTGGTGGAAAGATCCCCCTTTTCATTTGTAAGACTATCAATTTGATTTTCCTCTTTCTTTTTTTTGATCAAATTTACCAAAGGTTTATCTATTTTATTGGCTTTTTCATAAAACCAACTCTTGGTTTTATTTATTAATTCAATAGTTTTTTTACTTTCAATTTTATTGATTTCTCCTTTTAATTTTTGTATTTCGAGTTTAATTTTTGGTTGGGGGTTTATAATTTGGTCTTTTTCTAGCCTTTTAAGTTGTAAGCCCAATTCGTTAATCTTCTCTTTCTCAATTTTCTTCAAATAAGCCTCTAAAGATATAAAATTTCCCCTTATTACTGCTTTAGCTGCATCCCAAAGATTTTGATATGATGTCTCATCATTATCATTATCTTGGGTGAAATTGTTAATTGTTTCTATAATTTGCTCTTTCACCCGGTCATTCTTTAAGATGAGATTATTCAGTTTCCAATTACTTTTTGGTCTATTTACCCCTAACTTTTTACTGAATGTAGCTTTTATTGCATTGTGATCTGAGAAGAAGGCATTTATTATTTCTGCCTTCCTACATTTAATTTTGAGATCTTTATGTCCTAATATATGGTCAATTTTTGTATAGGATCCATGAACTGCTGAGAAGAAAGTATATTCCTTCCTATTGCCATTCAGTTTTCTCCAAAGGTCTATCATACCTAGTTTTTCTAATGTTCTATTTACTTTTTTAATTTCTTTCTTGTTTGTTTTGTGGTTTGATTTGTCTAAATCTGAGAGTGCAAGGTTGAGATCTCCCACTATTATAGTTTTACTGTCTATTTCTTCTTGCAGTTCTCTTAACTTTTCCTTTAGAAAGTTAGATGCTATACCACTTGGTGCATATATGTTTAGTATTGATATGGCTTCATTATTTATGCTACCTTTCAGCAGGATATAGTTTCCTTCCTTATCTTTTTTAACGAGATCTACTTCTGCTTTTGCTTGATCTGAGATAAGGATAGCTACCCCTGCTTTTTTGGCTTTACCTGAAGCATAATAGGCTCTGTTCCAACCTTTTACCTTTACTCTGTATGTATCTCCCTGCTTTAAGTGTGTTTTCTGTAGACAACATATTGTAGGGTTCTGCTTTTTGATCCAATCTGCTATCCGTCTCCGTTTGATGGGATCGTTCATCCCATTTACATTTACAGTTAAAATTACTAATTCTGTGTTTCCTGCCATCGTATTATCCCCAGATTATACTTTTTTCCCTTGACCCCCCTGATCCCCCTCCCCGATATTTAATTTACAGACCCCCCTTGTGACGCGCAACCCTCCCTCTTTTTTTTTTTTTTAGGATCCCTCCCCCCTCCCTCCAAGTCCCTTCACTTATTCTCCTTTTCCTTTCCCCTTTTCCTCTCCCCCCTTTTAATGAGGTGAGAGAAAATTCTCTGAAAAACAAATATGTTAATTATTTACTCTTTGAGCCTCTTCTGATGAGAGTAAGATTCACACAATGATTCTCCCCCTCACTAAGTTCCCTCAGATATGGTGTATTTTCTATGCCTCTTCCTGGGATGTAGTTTCCCTCTTTTTATCACTCCTTCCCCTTTTTCTGAACCGACCTCCTTCCCTTTACCACACCCCCCTTTTTTTCTTTTATATCAGTAAAATCAAATTATCCTTGAGTATTTTTTATATACCCACAACAGAGTTACAGTTCTCAAGGGTTCTGTGTACCTTTTTCTGTTTCTCTTCAGTCTTGTGGATGTAGATCAAATTTTTTGTTTAAGTCTGGTTTTTTTCTTAGAAACATATAGAATTCCTCTGTTTCATTGAATGACCATCTTCTTCCATGGAAAAAGATGCTAAACTTAGCTGGGTAGTTCATTCTTGGTTGCAGTCCTTGATCTTTTGCCTTTCGGAATATCAGGTTCCAGGCCCTTCTATCTTTTAATGTGGAGGCAGCCAGATCTTGGGTGACCCTTATTGTGGCACCTTGGTATTTAAATTGTTTTTTTCTAGCTGCTTGCAGGATTTTCTCCTTTGTGTGGTAATTCTGCAGCTTAGCCACAATATTCCGTGGTGTTCTTTTTTTAGGGTCTATTTCAGAAGGAGTTCGATGAATTCTTTCCACATCTACTTTCTCTTCTGTTTCTATTATCTCTGGGCAGTTCTCTTTGATAATTTCCTGTAAAATAGAATCTAGGCTCTTTTTTTGGTCATAGTTTTCTGGAAGTCCAATAATCCGCAGATTATCTCTCCTAGATCTATTTTCCAGGTCTATAGATTTTCCCAGTAAGTATTTGACGTTGTTCTCCAGCTTCTCATTTTTTTTGTTTTGTTTGACTGATTCTTGGGTTCTCTGTGAATCATTCATTTCTATTTGTTCCATCCTGACTTTTAAGGAGTTATTTTCTTCTTTCACAGTTTTTAGTTCTTTTTGTAAATGCCCAATTTTGTTTTTAAATGAATTATTTTGCTCTATTGAGTTTTTTTCCATTTCCCTAATTTTTTTTTTTGAGAATTATTTTCTTTTTCCAATTCAGAAATTCTATTTTCTTGAGACTTTTTTATCTTTTCCAATTCAGAAATCCTACTTTCCTGTGTTTTTTTAACCTTTTCTAATTCACTAATTTTGTTTCCCTGCATGTCCTGTGAATTCTTTATTTTTTCCAACTCCAATTTCAGGACGTTGTTATTCTCTATCATAACTTCCCTTTCTTTTCCCATTTTTCTTCGATCTCCCTCAATTTTTTAAGAGCTTCTTCTAGGAGAGAGTTATGTGATGGGGGGCAGGAATCGTTCCCCTTTAGGTTGTTGTCTATTGATTCTCTGCTGTCAACTTCCTCGGGGTTGGATACCCGCTCTTTCTCTGTATAGAAGGAATCTATAGTTTTTCTAGCTTTTTTCTCATACTTAAAAAAATCTTTTGGGGTCTGTCTCTGGGGTAGGAAATTATTTACTTCTTTACCAGCTTCCTCCCAGACCGGATGTATGCAGCGGCTCCTGAGCCCGAGCTAAGAGAGAGCTCTGGGAGAGAGTTCCCCAACCCCTCCCTGGAAGTGCCTCAGAGGTGATTAGCACTGCTGTGCTTAGAGGGCGTAGAATAGTGAAGACAGCACAAAGCTCAACCTATGTGTCCGGGTGGGGAGTGGATGTCTGCAGCAGGTGACGTGAGAAGCCCCTGCGCTCAAACTGGAAGTGTCTGCCAGAAACCGAGGTCCCTAGTTCAAAGGTTCTGCTTCTCTGGGACTTCCTGGAGCTGAGTTCCACTCCCTCCAGCTAAGCTAGGCAGTGTGTGTTGCCTTGGGCCGTATCCACCCACTTGTCAGTCTCTTAACTATTCTCAGGAGGTAGCTGAGGCCACACCCCCTGGTGTCGAGTCTACTGAGTCACCCCCAGGGTCCGGGGAAAATCTAATCTGAGTTTTAAAATATTTTGGCTTTCTCTTCTGAACTGCTAAATAATTAGCAGAGAAGAGCTAACAGCCTGTGCCAGATTCCTTTAACTCAGTGGCTTCTCTGATCCCAGAGCCCCTCCCAGCGCAATGGGCGCAGTGTGCCCCTACCCCACCGTCTGTGCTGGTCTTTCTTATTCCTCCCCTGAGAACTGACCTTTCCTGTTGAAACTCCAGATTCTCTTCAGCTGGTAAGTCGTGCTTCCAGTCCTTGTGGTATCTATCAGTCCTGAGCTAATTTTGAGACTTAATTTATCTAATTGGTTGTGAGGGAGTGAGGACGTTCACTGAGTCGTGTGTTTCTTCTCCGCCATCTTAGGAATTCTATTCCTTAATAAGGAAGCTGATATTACTTGTGTGATCATGACTATCCTCCACAATATGTGAATTATTCCTTTCTGGCTATTTGCAATAGTTTCTCCTTTACTTAGAAATCCTAGAATTTGAGTATAATAATCTTGAGAGATTTCATTTTTTGGCAATTCTCTTTAAGGAGGAATTTGGTGGATACTTTTAATTTCTGTTTTACCCTGAGGAGCAATATCCTTTCTAGTCATAAGAAAGGAAGAATATAAACTTATTTTGATGATTATTTGGACAGCTCCTCGCCAACCTCTCTTATTATGTATTATGATCAATGTCTTTCTGTAGAGGGGAATAGGATAAACATATTTGGAAATGAAACTTAAATAAAAAATTAATTACATCAATAAAATATTGGAATTAAGCATTCCAACATTTTATAAACCATTCCAATACTTAAAAAAAAAAAAAACCTTTAGAAAGAATGAAAAAAAATAACAAAGAAAGGTTAAACAGGAAACAATGTGTAAAGACTTTTGAATATGTAAAAAAGCTGAGAAGATTGAGGGACAGGTTGGAGCAGGGACTTTAAGAAGGGTGGATGGATTGGAATTTGGGGAGATGGGGGGAATAAGATGGGGGAAACTTGTAAAGGTAGGTAAAGTGGTAGATGAGAGAGTGGGGAAGAAGATAAGGTAACAGGGTGGAAAAAAGAAGTTCAGAAAGAAAATAATGAGTAAAAATGAAATTGAGAGAAATTTATAAATAGTAATTATAATTTTGGCTGCAAATGGGATATTTATAGCATTTCTCTGTGGTAGGGAAGAACTAGAAATCACAAGGGTCTCTTTCAACTGGGGAATTGCTGAACAAGTTGTGATGTATGGTTGTGATGAAATACTACTGTGATCTTAAAAGAACATGGAAAGACTTACACAAAATGATGAAAAATAAAGTGAGCAGAACCAGAACGACACTATATTCTGTAACAGCAATATTGTTTTAATAATGACTACAGAAATCTCTCTCTCTCTCTCTCTCTCTCTCTCTCTCTCTCTCTCTCTCTCTCTCTCTCTCTCTCTCTCATATATGTATCGATTTATATACCCATTTGTGTATAATGATAACCATCTCTAGGAGAGAAGAGAAGAAAAAAAAGGGGAGAATTAATTAATAGCTTTATTGTATATTTGGAGAGAATGACAAGTTTAAGATGACAGATGTTCAACTTCATGTGCAATCATCTTTTTTAAAAAAATTACTGTGTTGTAGAAATGCTTGTTTTGTTACATGAAATTAAAATAAATAACTATTGATTAGTGAAATAAAAAATTAAAACAACTCTGGAATATGACCTTATATCTATAACATTGGGTAACATGGCAGAAAAAGAAAATTACAAATTCTGGAAAAATGTGGGGAAATTGAGGCACTAATTCACAATTGGAGGAATTGTGAAATAATGCAAACATCCTGGAGAAAAATTTGGAATATTCCTAATGATCTATTAACTGCCTCTTTGATATTTGAAATAGTACTAATAGCACATTTTCACTTAATTTTTCTTTCTTTGTTTCTTTCCTTCTTTTTTCTCTCATAATATGGCTAATGTGAAAATATATTTTATATGGCTTCATATTTATAATAGATATTATATTTATTGGCTTCTCAATAGGTGGGAGATGGATGGAAGAAAAGAGATAATTTGGAATTGAATTTTTTAAATTAATATTGAAGTGATGGGGGAGAGAAACTGAAGGAAACTGAAAAAAATGTATTCATCTTTACCTCTACTTAGTCAAGTATTCATTTATGTTAACCCTCTGGCACTAAATTGTAACATAAAAGGAATGACAGCCAATATAATTAGATATTGGGATAATGAATGAAGATTAATTTTCCTCTTTTTATTTTTTTTTACTTATGCCTTTTTTTAATATTCATGTGTCCAGCTCATGGTTAAGGAGAGATAAATGGTTTGGATGTCAGAGAATGTGGATTTGAATCCTTCCTCTTCTACTTACTAAGCAGCTTGAAGTTGGGCAAGTCAATTAATCTCTAAGTCTCAATCTTCAATCTTAGAAAAGAAAATACTTAAGCTAAATGACTAAGCTAAAATATAGCTAAGCTAAATATTTTCTTCTGACTTTAAAGACATGATACTATATTCCTATAAACTCTTGAATTTTTTTCTTTATTATTCTCATTCAAAACTATATCATGATGCTGTAATCCATCATTTTATTTCTCGGTAACTCATCATGTCTTTATTATTGATTATTCCCATTATTTCAAATTATGTTTATTTTTAAAAGCATTATTTAATATGATAGCCACAATTATTCCTTGAGTTTAACAATATAGATAATATACTTATTACTGTACTTCTCAAGTGCTATATAATTATTGGGGTTAATATATTTCTAATTCCACATTGTAAGTACTTAAAAGGCCCTATTCTCCCATTTTTATTTAATTGTTTTTAATTAACAAGAGCACATATCAGGAATACATCAAGATTCATGTTGATGTTATGAGAAATAGCTTTACAGTAGTATGAGGAAGGACTAAACAATCTGAGAACTATTATTTCAATTTAGCCATTATTTATTAAATATTTGTGTATGGGGTAGTCAGGAGGACTATCTCCTGTATTCTGAAAGTTTGTTGAGCCCTTTTGAGGCTGCTCATTTACCATGGCTGTCTACCTGCTCCCCAATTCTCACTCGTGATGCCAAGAAGCTGTAGCATACACATCTCACCAGATAGGTTAAAACAGGTTTAAAGTAATAGAAAGACCTCAAGTCCAGTGAAAATAGTTCATAAATAGAATGAGAAAGATTTCCCTACATGGAATGAAAGAATGAAAAGTCTATTCCAATGATAATGAAGGTGGCTGAGTGCTTAGAACTTGGTCAGATGATGTCTTCAAAGTCTGACACCTAGAGCATCCACTTTATTCTGGACCCAACACAAGACATCCTGAGTTTAGTCTTTGCCACTAGACTTTGAAGACAAAAAATGAGCAAAGTTCGTGACTTTATGCACTTAAATCTAATTATCCTGCAAGTCAAAATATCTCTCATGATTGCATTAGTCCAAACTGAAATATAAGCAACATAGATAATAATACCTCCATATTATAAACGAATTAAGTAAAGATAAGGAAAATTTAGTATATGCCAAAGATCACATGATTATTAAGTGTAACAGTTAGCTCCTGAATCAGTTTCTTGTTACTTTGTTCTTTCCAGGACACTACTATGAAAGTTTTGAAAACAGATAATTTTCTAAGATAGGGTGGGATTAATATGGTAAAGGGTTCCTAGTTAATGAGTTCTAAATTAATTTTTGTATAAAAGGTATAAACACAGATTGCCAAAGAATAAGATGAAGAAATTAATTGTTTAGCATTATTACATTCAAAAATTAGATTTGATAGATTTTTTTTAACCTTTCAACTCATAAATTTCTATCTTTTATGCATGCCTTTTCATTTACTATCTACACTACTAGTTACAATACTCACTCCTACTTCTGGTATCTCATATAATTTCTGGCTTCCTTTAAGATTGAGTTTCAGTGCCACCTTTGGCATGATGACATGTATCCACTTATGTGCTTTTTGTATCTCCCATAAGAATATACACTAACTGAAGTTTGAAAATATTTCTATTTGTATGGCCATTATTTACTATAATGAGTAGAACTTAGTAGGTGCTTAGTAAATGCTTGCTGATGATTGAGAATTGTTGTTGCTCATAAAAAAGGACTTCACTTTCATCCTGTTTAACTCCCTTATTTTGTACATGAGGAGAATGAATCTCACATATTTGTGATGTCCAGACTAGCTCTCTGGAAGATCTCAGTACCAGCCTAAGTCCTTGATTTTGAGAGGAGTGGAGAGGTGGGACTCAGGTGGATAGTCAGACATACTCTGTTTATTTCAAATTCTCTCAGCCTTCCATATCCTAATACTTTTATACAACTACAGCACACTGGATATGCATTAACTATATAATGCACACGTGGGACCACATAAACAACTTGCCATTATGTGCAGATGTCTCTTTGCCACTTGATATAACTCTGCTTTAATTACAGCACAAGTTGTCACACCCCCTGACTTCTCAGGAAGGCCTAGAGCCCTTGGGATGAAGTCAAACCAGACACTGTCAGCAGGATTCCTTTTACTAGGCTAATTGGTCTTATATCTCACCCAGGATTCCCCACTATCTGTGGACCTCTACACAGATCTAAGCAAAAATCCCAGTTTATTAATGGCCATATTAGGAATAGAATTATTCATTTAATGAACTTCAAATATTTATTATGTGTAAAACATTGCACTAGGAAGCAAGGAAATACAACAATTACTGAGTTGCTGTTCTTATCCTTAGGCACTTTTTTCCAGACTTTATCCTATGTTATCCATTGATTCTGTCCTTCAAAACAATCAAGGAAAATGATTGCTTTCAGCTTTGATGTATGGTAATTTGTTAAGAAAACTGTGGAGATTTCCAGGGAGCCCAGATTGCAGAATGAAGCCAAGAAGCTGTTGAGCTCTCCTAGTTTCTCTCAAAAACCACATGAAATCAAGCTCTGAACAGGCAGAAGAAAACACTTTTCAGCTCAATATAGACTGGAAAAACTTCAAGAAAGGTCATTCTCATCGGGGTGAAAGAGGTAGCCAGTTCCAATAAAGTCTGGGAAAGCCAGTGAGAGGGTCTTAATTATACCAGATCAGCAACCAACACCCTTGGTCCTGGTTCAGTAGTTGAGGAAATCAGTTCCAGCTCAGAAGGTCATTTCTGGGAAAACAGGCTATTTCCTGGAAAGAACAGATAAAGCTACTCCCTACAAACACAAGTCTGTGCTTAAAGTCAAGACTCAGCTTCAAATAAAGCTTGGGACAATTGCCCCCCCCCCCCCCCGTCCTTTATCCCAGAGAGGCAGAACTCAACCTTACAAGTAAAAAAAAAAAAAAAAAGGGGAACTACCAAAAGAAAAGGAATAAAAATGAGAAAGGACTAGACTAGAAAAGAAATTTGACCATAAAAAGCTACTGTGGTGATAGGGATGACCAAAATAAAAAACTCAGAGAAAGACAAAATGTGCAGAGAAAAAATCTCAAAGAGTGATATAAATTGGTCTCAAACCCAAAGAGGCTTCTTGGAAGTTCTCTTAAAATGCAAATGAGAAATAGGATTAAAAATGAGAAAAGATATTAGAGATATGCAAGAGAGAATAACAGCTTGGAAAAGAAAAGCAATTCTTTAAAAAAAATAAGTTAATCAAATGCAAAAAAAATAAATCACTGAAGAAAAACATATCTTCTGAAGTACAATTAACCAAATGGAAAAAGAGGTACAAAAGTTATTTGAAGAAAATCACACATTACAAATGAGAATGGTGCAAATGGAATCTAATGACTATAAGATATCAAAAATCAGTCACACTAAAAAGAAATGAAAAAAAAAAAAGTAAATATTGCATTGGAAAAATACCTGACCTGGAAAATATATCTAGAAGAGACAATTTAAAAACTAGTGGTCTACCTGAAGGCCATGACCAAAAAAGGAATCTGTTTAGTATTTTTCAAAAGATCATCAGTGTGAAAATTGACCTGATATTCTAGAAACAGGAGGAAATAGAAAAGAAAGAATCCACCCATCACTTTTAGAAAAAAGAACTCCAAGGAAAACCCCATGGAACATTCTTACATCATATCCCAGAGGAATAAATCATATTAATAGTTTCCAATGGTCCTTTCCTCCGCCAACCATTAATTTATTATCATCCTAGTATCCTTTCTTCTAACCTACTCTTGCCATTATCTTTACTGTGTATGCTACTCTGCTTAAGTCTTTCTTTAGGATGGTTCGCTAGGCTTCTGGTCAATTTTAATTATCTTTCTTACATCTTTTCTAATGACTTATATGTGCCTTTTTAAAGGGAAGATACTAACATTGATTACACTATTTTGGGTGAGAACATTTTGCTACACTTTGAAATCACTCACAGTGTGAAGGGCTAATTTTAAAAAGCTACATGATTTGGAATAAATTATAATATAGGTTTTCTCCTTTAGAAGCTTCATTGTCTGTTTGAAGAGTTAGCTTAAACAAAGTAGATATTTAAGAGCACATACTATTCTTCCAAAAGTATTTTTAAAGTTGTAAACAGATATTGCCCTTTCTGCCCCTGACAAGCTCTGCCTTTTCTGGTCCCAGTAAATATTGACCTCTTTGATTATAAGTTCCCTCAGTAGACTGTGTGATTTCAGAGGTCATTAATGCCCTAGATGTGTTGCTTGGAATGATAAATAAGATGCTTATAATGCAGGTGCCTAAAGCAAGGAAAGCAGAATAATTGATTATAGGGCCTTTAAAAGGATACAGGCTTTCATTGAGAAAAACCACAATATTACCCATGAAGAATAAATGCTATTTAAATGTCATCTACCTTACTTTATAGAGTTTTATGTTCCTGGAAAAATTCATGGAAATTTAATTCACATACATTGAATTATATTTTAAGTATCAAAGATAAGATTTATCTCATTGTCAGACAAGTAGTATATCTTTTAACTGGGCCATAGTCTATTACTATTGGAGAAGGAGGATAAGATACATTGTAACTTATAACTCCATTAAAAAGATAAATATTTCATAATATTTCTAGAAATATCATGGAAAAGAAATATCTGATTTTAGTGATAAAAATGAAAAGAACAAGAACTAATTTTGGAGGATACATGTTATAGCAAAAAATATGGTCTTGATGAGTATTGCTGTGACAGTTTGGTAGTACCATCATTCCTCAGTTGCTTTTCTTTGATGAAGTTGATCACTTTTCCATCACATCCTTTTTGCAAACTTCTTACCTAGATTCTGAGATTAAGGATGATTCAGTGAATGACCTCTATGATGAATATTCCTTGTTATCAATTCCCAGATTGTATTATGTACTTGTAAATTCATGAAAAGAGAATGCACAGATGCCATAGAAAAAGAGACTTTAAATTATTGCCTGAATTATATATTTGGGAAGATTATATAGATCTCTTTGATCAGCTTCCTTTTGCAAATAATTTTATTACAAATATGATGCTCACAATATAAAAATAATTGATATATATGACTATGTAAAGGATAAAGAAGACGGGATTTAGTCCTTTAGATAGTGTATAAAATCACAGATTTTTAGCTGAAAAGGACAAATATCACATAAGAAAGGTATGAATTGCAATGGAAGTGCTGACCTAATGTTGATAAAGAGAATTTATTCATTAAGCTATTTCCTCTATAAATAATAATATTATTAGTTTGAGTTCTTTCTTCAGTTGAAAGGAAATAACAAAACTATAAATAGTCTCCATGTACCATGAAAATAACGGTATATGAGTTGAACAGATTGAGGGGAGAGTCCTTAGGTTTGTAAATCCCTATTTACCAATATAGTGCTAGAAGATGAAGCAAGGGAGTTAGGGAGCAGAAAGGAATCCAAAAGTAACATATTTAATTCCCTCAGAAAGTGTTTCCTTTCACTCTCATCTCCTGAATTATCTAATGTTGGCCTAAAAAGTTTATCTTCTCTAGTTTATGTATTTTTCCCTTTTAAGTTCACTTAATTTTATTAACCTCTAATTACTTTTTCCAGTAAATCAGCTTCAATCTAGTTCATGAGTAGGATCACACAATAAACTAAACATTTTGCAATCTCCCAGCAGATATATCTTCACTCTGTATTTTCCCCTCATACCTCTTGGTAGAGTCTTAGCATATCTCCTCTTTTGTTTTATTGTTCCCAGACTGACCAATTTCCCCAACCTCTATTCTCCATGATTACTCAACAAAAGTTAATTGCTCATAATATTCTATATAAAAAAGTGAAATAGACAATACATCAGAAGGAGTCGAGTCAAAGGGCAAAAGGATATGATCCATTGGACCACTGAATATACCAAGGTAAGGTACATATCCCAAAAGATAATAGTTTTTCTGCCTATATTCCTTTCCCTAAATAAAAAAGAGAGAGGAATAGACCTTCAGAATGGACTAAATGAAAGGGTACTGTTATTTTTCAACTCAAAGAGAGTAGAAATGGGTAATGGAAGGGATCTTGGGTTACCTCACCAATTAATTGTCCTCACCAGTGCAGCCAAAACCTCTTCATCTTTTTTCTTTCTTTCAGTGAAATGCAACATATCATCATAGTCACTGTGAATGGAATAACTGAGGGTGGGAAGGAAGAGAGAATCTCTAGGTACCTGGTATATTCCCCCAATGTATCAAAATTAGGACACTACAAAGCTCTGAACATGCTTCATTAATTTCTTCTTTCAAATTCTTTCTATAAGAATTCTCAATGAAAGAAGTTGTACCATCCTCCATTTCTGCAGGATAACCCTGGGTTAAATAATACATTCACAGGTCCAATTCCTATTCCTGTCCCTATTATAATAATTAATGTGCTGCATGGTGATTATGCATGCCTGGTAAATGACTATAATTAGTGTAAAGAGGTAGACAGGATTTATGTCTCAAGGGATAGGATGTCATATTAGAGAATGAAGTGTTAATCCAATAAGAGACAGAAGCAAAATGGCAGATGTTTTCTATGCTCTACTATTTTACCCCATTCTCCAGATCAGAAGTAATACTCTCATGATCACCATCCCTCCATTCCTATATGCACAAAGAGTGCATATAATGCAATAGTTTCCAGTAAGTGAAGTTCAGTATTTGCTTAAGCTTTGATAAGTGTTTCTGCTTATAAAATGTTTTCCTAGAGACTTTTCATGATTGAAAGATATATTTGATTTGTTTTTCTGTTTCTGTTGTTTGGAAAAACAGAGTAGTTGAAGGAGAGCCAAGATGATTATTCCCCAAGGTAATGGCATGAAGAAGAAATCAATTGGGAATGAATGCTGAATGAATTTTTATACCTAATTGAATTCCCAGTTTTGCCTAATTCTATTTTAAAAGAAGCATGTTTTAGTAAAACATATGCATAAATATAAACTTATATAAAATATATGTATACACATACACACATACATATGTAGTTAAATATTTCTCAATTTTAAGTACTATTTTAAACATTCATTTATTCTTAAATTTTGAGTTCAAAATTCTCTCCTTCCCTCCTACCATTGTTTCCACCTTGAGGGATAAGCAATTTGATATTGATTATACACATTTCCATATAATTACAATAATTAAACATATTTCCATATTAGCCATGTTGAAAAAAATAAAAAAAAAAGTATTCTGCAATCTGCACTCACTGTGCATTAGTACTCTTTAGAGATGCATAGCATTTTTTAATAATGGATCTTTTGAAATACTCTTGGATCATTTTTTTTAGAATAGCTAAATTTTTTACAACAAATAATCATACAATATTGCTGGACCTCTGAATAATGTTTTCTTGGTTCTGCTCATTTTACTTACCAATAGTTAATAAGTCTTTCAAAGATTTTCTGAAGTATTTTGTCACAGTCATATGCCTCATCTTGCCTGATTCTCCAGTTGATAGATATCCACTTAATATCCAATTCTTTGCAGCTACACAAGCAACAACAGAAAAAGCTTTGTATACATTTTTTCATACAATAGGTCATTTTCAATTTTCTTTCATCTCTTTGGGGTAGTGTTAGTTGTGGCATTCATGAGAAAAAAAGGAACATCAAGTTTTGTAGTGCTTTGGACAAAATTCCAAACTGTTCTCCAGAATGGTTGGACTAATTTACAACTTTACCAGCAGTCCACTAGTACCCCAATTTTCCTTATTTCCTCCAAAATATGTCACTTTTTTCTTCTGTAATGTTAGCCAAACAGATAAATGGCTAGTACCTCAGATCTGTTTTAATTTGTATTTCTTTATTCAGCAGTGATTTGGAACATTTTTTGTTTGACTATTAATAACTTTAATATCTTCTGAAAATTGCCTGTTCTTACCTTTTTACCATTTATCAAGAAGAAAATGGCTTGTATTTTTTGGCCATAATTATTTTTTCTTCTTACTCTTTTAATAATTATTTGTATTATTAAAGGTTTGTTGTTTTTTTTTTTCCAAAACATGTGCATTGGTAATTTTCAACAGTCATTTTTGCAAAACCTTCTGTTCCCTACTTTTCCCTCTCTTCCCTACACCTTCCCCTAGATGGCAAGTAATCTAATATATGTTAAACATGTGCACTAACGAGCTCTCCTGGCAGTTACAATTACTAGTCTGCCCTAGGCCCAACAGAGTACCTTTCACCACTGACCTTTGCAGTGTGAACTCTACCCGGCTCGCCTCCTCTGAGGCCTTCAAAGGTCTCTGGCCACGATCTCTTGAATCTATAGTTTAATAACCAGTAGTGTACTCAAGAACAGCCACGTGTAATCTTAAAAGCCTTTATTATACCTACTCACATAATGCTCTGACTGATGCCCTGACTTGTTGGTTCCCAAGTGAACGCCTGGTCAGAAGACCCATGTGTTCACTACCAAAATCCTTACCTCTTTTGGCTACCCATCTTGGCTTGGCCACCCAGGCTAGGAAGCCAGGGTGAAGAGCGCCAGGTTAAAGAGAGTGACTGCTGCCTGCAGTGGGCTTATAAAGGGCCTGTGAGGTCACATACACAGCCAATCAGCAAGAGAGTCACCCATTACGAAGCTATCTCAAAATGGACAGGATCTCACCTACAAGGCAGTCCTAATATCCACAGAAATTACTTCCGGGCCTCAATCTCCCGAGGCACTGTGGTGCTGCCCATTTAAAGAGCTCTTACAATGTGCAATTATTCTATACATATTTCCACGATTATGCTGCCCAAGAAAAATCAGATCAAAAGGGGAAAAAAGAGAAAGAAAACAAAATTAAATCTAACAACAAAAGAATGAATATAATGTGTTGTGATCTACACTCAGTCCCCACAGTCCTCACTCTGGATGTAGATGGTTCTCTTCATCACAAGACCATTCTAACTGGCCTGAATCATCTCACTGTTGAAAAGAGCCATGTCCATCAGAACTGATCACCATAAATTTTTGCTGTTGCCATTCAAAATGTTCTCGTGATTATCCCCATTTTTCTTACCATCAGTCCATCAGTCCATGTAAGTCTCTCCAGACCTCTCTGAAATCATCCTGCTGGTCATTTCTTACAAAAGAATAATATTTCATAACATTCATATATCATAACTTACTTAGTCATTCTCCAACTGATGGGCATCCACTTAGTTTTTAGTTTCTTGCCACTACAAAAAGGTCTTCCGCAAATATTTTTTGCACATATGGATCTCTTTCTTTCCTTTAAGATCTTTGGGATACAGGCCCAGTAGAAACACTTCTGGATCACAGGGTATAAACAGTTTGATAGCCCTTTGGTCATAGTTCCAAATTGTTTTCCAGAATGACTGGATCATTCACAACTCCACCAAGAATATATTAGTGTCCTAGTTTCCCACAACCCCTCCACCATTTGTCATTATTTTTTCCTGTCATTTTAACCAATCTGAGAAGTTTATAGTATTACCTCAGAGTTGTCTTAATTTGTATATCTCTGCTCAGTAGTGATTTAGAACACCTTTTCTTATGACTATGGTGTCAATTTTTTCATCTAAAAATTATTCATAGCCTTTGATCATTCATTAATTGGCATGACTTCTTATAAATTTTAGTCAATTCTTTATATTTGTTAGAAATAAGGTCTTTATCATAATTCTTAGATGTAAATTTTTCCAGTTTTCTGATTTTCTTCTAATCTTGTCTGCATTGTTTTTTTTTTTCATACAAAAAATTTTCAACTTCATATAATCAAAATTATCCACTTTTCATTCCATAATATACTCTAGTTCTTCTTTGGCCATGAATTCCTTCCTTCTCCATAGATCTGAGATGAAGATCATCCTTTGTTCTCCTAATTTATTTGTATCACTCTTTATGTCTAAATCATGAACCAATTTTGACCTTATCTATATATAAGGTGTTAGGTGGGTGATTGTTTAGTTTCTGACATAATAATTTCTAATTTTCCAAGCAGTTTTTCAAAAACTTCATTCTTATTCCAGGTCTTTGAGTTTATCAAACACTAGGTTACTCTGATCATTGACTATCATATCTTGGTAACCTAATCTATTTCACTGAACTACTCTATTTCTTAGCCAGTACCAAATTGTTTTGATGTCTGCTGCTTCAAAATATAATTTTGGGTCTGGTACAGCTAGGACATCTTCCTTCACATTATTTCCATTAATTCCCTTGAAATTCTTGACCTTTTTTTTTTTCTTCCAGATGAACTTTGTAATTATTTTCTCTAGCTATGTAAAATAATTTCTTGGACGTTTGATTGGTATGACACTAAATAAATTAATTAATTTAGATACTATTGCCATTTTTTATTATATTATCTTGGTCTATCCATAAGCACTTGATATTTTTCCAGTTGATTAGATCTGACTTTATTTGTGTAGTAAGTTGTTTGTAATTATGTTCATATAGTTCCTGAATTTGCCTAGGCAGGCAAATTCCCAAATGTGTTATATTATCTACAGTTATTTAAAATAAATTTCTCTTTGTATCCCTTGGTGCTGGACTTGTTGGTAATATATAAAATTGCTGATGATTTATGTGGAGGAAATGATCTTTGCAGATCATATGATGGTCTATTTAGAAAATAAACTAAAAAACTACTACAAAGAATTTCCAACTTTAGCAAAGTTGCAGGATACAAAATAAATCCACTATTGATAGTTTGGTTATTGATATAGTCAATTATGCTAATATTTTTCCTAATATGGAACCAGCCTTGCATTCTTGATATAAATCCTATTTAGTCATAATGTATTATCCTTGGGATGACTTGCTGTAATGTTTTTACTAATATTTTATTTAAGACTTTTGCATCAATATTCATTAGAAAAATTGTTCTATAAATTGCTTTGATCCTACTTGGTTTAGGTAAAAGCACACTATGTCATAAAAGATAGGATTCTGTTTTTCTCTATTTTTTCATATAATTTATATGGTATTGGAATTAATTGTTCATTAAATGTTTGGTAGTATTCACATGTAAATCCATCTGGCCCTGTAGAATTTTTCTTTGGGAGTTGATTAATAGCTTGTTTAATTTATTTTTTTCTAAAATGGAAATATTTAAATAATGTATTTCCACTTCTGTTAATCTGGGCATACAAAAATATAGATTAATTCTGGGCAATCTAAATTTCTGTACGTACTCATTTATTTCACATAGATAATCAGATTTATTAATGTATAGTTGGACAAAATAGCTCCTAATTATTGCTCTAATTTCATCTTCATTGGGGGAAAATTTTCCCTTTGTATTTTTTATACTCACAATTTGATTATATTCTTTTTTTTTAAATCAACTTATCTGTTTTGTTGATTTTTTCATAAAATCAAATTTTAGTTCTGTTTATTAATTCAATAGTTTTCTTACTTTCAATTTATTTAATGTCCCCTTTTATTTACAGAATTTTAAATTTGGTATTTAATTGGGGTGTTTTAATTTGTTTTTCTTTTCACCTTTTTATGCCCTAATGCACAGTCCATTTTTGTGTAGGTTCCGCATACTATTGAGGAAAAAGTATATTCCTTTTTGTCTCCATTCAATTTTCTCCAATGGTCTATCATACCCAACTTTTCTAACATTCTATTTACCTCCTTAACTTCTTTCTTATTTATTTTGTGGTTCAATTTTCTGAGAGAACAAGGTTGAAATTTCCCATTAGCATAGCTTTTCTGTTTAATTCTTCTTGCAGCTCTCTTAAATTCTCCTCTAGGAATTTGAATGCTTTACCACTTGATGCATATAGATTTAGTATCAATATTATTTCATTACATATGGTACCTTTTAGCAAGATATAGTTTACTACCTTATTTCTTTTAATTAGATTCTTTTTTTTTTCCTTTTGCTTGGTCTGAGATCTGGATCAGTACCCCTGCTTTTTTGTTGTTGTTATTTTTGTTTTTACTTTAAGGTGAAGTATAATAGATTCTGCTCTAGCCCTTTACCTTTACTCTGTATGTACCATTTTGCTTTAAATGTATTTCTTGTAATAGAATTCTCTATTTTAATCCAGTCTGCTATCTGCTTATTTTTTATGGGAGAGTTCAATTCATTCACATTCACAGTTGAAATTACCAATTCTATATTTCCCACCATCTTATTTTCCCCAAGTTATGCTTTTCTTTTTTCCTTTCCCTCATTCCCACCTTCCCATTATTTTTCTTCTTACCATCATGTCCCTCAAACAGCCCTCCCCTTTTACAGCCCCTCACCATTTCTTATACCTTGCTCCTTCTCTTTCTGTTCTTCCTTCTATTAGCCTTCCCCTTTCCTTTCTCTTTTCCCTTCCTACTTCCCTATAGAGTAAGACAAGTTCCTCTGTAAAGCTAAATATTTCTGATATTTTGTCTTTAAGCAAAATCTTATGAGAGTAAGATACTCATTCACCTTTGATTTTTCCCTTGATTGTAATAGGTCTTTTTTTTCCTCCTTATGTGATGAAATTTATCCTATTTTATCTCCATTTTCTTCTCCTTCTGGAATAATCTGCTTTACACTTCTAGTTTTGTTTTTTTTTTTTTTTGTATTATTACAATAAAATCAAATTATACCTGTAGAATTACAGTATAACAGTGATATAATTCTCAAAAGTTAAACGCATTATCTTCCAATATAGGGATGTAAGCTTTTTAACTTTTAAAAGAAAGCTATTTTCTTTCCTTTTTACATTTTATGCTTCTCTTGAATTGTGTATTTAAAGATCAACATTTCTGTTCAACTCTGGTTTTTTCAACAGAAATAAATGAAATTAACCTCTTCTCCTGAGTGTCCATCTTTTTCCCTGAAAGATAATACTTGATTTTTCTGCATAGTTGATTCTTGGCTAAAATTCAAGTTGCTTTGTCTTTTAGAATATTAGATTACAGATGCTTCAGTCATTTAAAGTGAAATCTCATACATCCTAGGTAATCCTGATTGTGGCTCCTCAATATTTGAATTATTTCTTTCTGGTTACTTGCAGCATTTTCTCTTTGATCTGATAATTCTGAAATATAGCTACTATATTCTTTGGAGTTTTCATTTTGGGGTCTCTTTTAGGAGGTGATTGGTGAATCCTTTCAATGGCTATTTTGCCCTCTAGTTCTAGCACATCAGGTATATTTTCTTTGATAATTTCCTGAAAGATGTTGTCTAGGCTCTTTTTTTTTCATCATGATTTTCAGATAGTCCAATAATTCTTAGATTGTCAGTTCTGTATCTATTTTCCGTGTCAATTGTTTTTCTAATGAGGCATTTTACATTTTCTTCTATTTTTTTTTCATTTTGTTAGCTTTGTTTGACTTATTCTCAATGTCTCATTGAGTCATTCTCTTCCATTTATTCAATTCTAATTTTTAGTCTATTATTTTCTTTAGTTAGCTTTTTTTATCTTCTTTTGCATTTGACTAATTGAATTTTTAAATGAGTTATTTTGTTCATTGAATTTTTTTCCACTTTACAAATTCTGTTTTTCAATGAGTAGTTTCTTTATCAAATGTATTTTGTAAGGAATTATTTGATTTTTTTCATTTCACTAAATCTATTTTAAGGAGTTTTCTTCATATAATTTCTGTTTTCTTTTCCCAAGTCTCCTGAAAAGATCTCATTTTCTTTCCCCATATTTCTTCTAACTCTCTTTTAAGATCCTATTGAAATTCTTCCATGACAGCCTTGTGAGATAGGGACCAATATCATCTTTTGGGGCTTAATCTGGAGAGGTTTGGCTTTTAGTGACCTCAGGATTGTAGGTCTGTTATTCTCTGTCTCCATAAAAGCTATCTATGATCAGAGTTATTTTTGCTTTTTAGCTCATATTTTAAAGCTTGTAGTCTGCTCTTACATCAAAGAGGAGATTGTCCCAAGCTTCCTTTCCAGGAGACAGGGGCCTGCCTGTCTCCTGGAAAGGCTGCCATTCATGGGTAGTGCTTACCTCCTTCTGGTGCTGGATGGGTATGGCTAAATACCTGTTATTCTGGGGTTCAAAAACTCACTATTTTCCTTTTCTATTTGTGTTGGATGTCTCACAGATAATCTGCTGATAGTCAAAGCTGCTATTTTTTGGCTAAAAACCTCCTGGTATATTCCTCTGCTGTGGATGCCAGACAATCTAAGTCCTTGCACTGTCCCTGATCTTGGCTGCCTCTTCCTGTGCCCAACTGAAACTGACCTTTTCTGAATTATTTTCAAAATATCTTTCGTTGGAAATTTGTTACACTCCAAGTATTTATGGGTCCTGTCACTCCAAAACCAGTCCTTCTTAGCTCTTATATACTTTATTTTAATGATATCATTATAGCATAATGATTATGTGTGAACTTAGAAACCCATTACATCATTAAACTAAGTATTAAGTATATATGTGAAGTAGAGAACCATTATCTCATCAATTCCATTGGTTAACACCTTGTTTCAAGTATAGTTCTCCAGAGTTCCAGCCCTCTACACATGTTGTCTTCTAGTTTAATCCTATAATGAAAGAACTTCTGGGGGCTCTTTAAATATGGATTTTGATAAAGGAAGTTTATCAAAATAAATTGATTATCCCAGTGGTTTGTGGTGTGACTTTTAAAAAAGCAAGAAGTCATAGCAAAATAAATTTGTATTACTTTTATGCAGTTAGATAAGCTTCCTACTTTTTTTCTTATATGTTAACATTGCTTGAAGATATTAGAAGAATTAAAAAGTTATGAATTTCCTTAAATATATTATGAAATTTCATAATTTTAGTAATTATGCAAATAAACACACAAAGATACAAAATTTCTAGATTTTACTTCTTAATAGAACCTTTTGTCTCAGAGTTAGGTTGTGGATGACTAAGAAAAATAGGCTAAGAAATCTTCTTTTTCTCTAAAATACTTCTTGGAATAATGTGAGAATATTACCCATGCAAAAATTACCATAATGCAAAAACAATTCATGGTTAGTATATAAGAAAAGTTCAAAAATTTGTTTTGAAAATCCAAGGGAAAAAGATAACTTCCCAATGAGATGATCATGGAACATTTATTGGAAGTAGAAATGATTTAAATGTACTTTAAATAATTGTAATCCAATTCAATTAAGTGCTTTAATATATCTTAGGCACTACAAACAGGGTATATAAGTAATAAAAAGAAAGACAACTATTGTTCTTAAGGAACTTAAAATATATTTGAGGGAGAAAATATACAAAATTGGTGAGGAAGAGATGATTTGCTAGAAATGGAAAGGAGCAGGGGAACCAACACTAGGGTCCACTCAACAAAGGGTCATTTTTCCCCCCCTGTGGAGATGAATCCAGGCAGAGAAAAAGATGAAAAGTTAAGTGAGTTAAATCTATTTTCTACCCTCTAAAAAGAAAAGGATTGGAAAAGTTTGGCACTCTGTTCTCTAGTCCTCAAATCAGGGCCTAGGGGAAGAGGGGAAGGCTAAGGAAAGTGATATTAACCAAAGCTTGAGTTACTAATCTAGTGGTGGGTTTAGAAATGACAAACTTGTCCTGAATAGGACATTTTATTCTGAAGTTGAAACCTAGGGAGAGCATTACATGCAAAGTTAAGGAATTCAAATGCAGTTGAATTTCATGCTTGTTAAGATTCTTACAAGGTGTTAAGTCACTGGAATGAATACAGACAATAATTATCTAATTCAGTATGATTGATCTGACCCTACAAGGAGATGTTATGAGCTAGAACTTGAAACAATTTACTGAGTGGAATTGAGAAGACAATGGTTAAATCTAATTTAGCATTGATTTAATCCTACAACATATAATGGTTTCCTCATGATATAATGATTTGGGTATACTCAGTGTGGGACATAGAAGCAAGAAGCTCTCAGAACTTCAGAGAACTTTAGGGGACTTCCAGGAGATTCATAACTAGGAATGACTTCTGGGATATTCACAAACCCATGCACAATTCCACACTCTCAGAGATAGAGTCAGTCATTCCCACTTCCACCTTTGAGCTGGCTGGAGACATTCTGACAATAGCTCTCAGGAACCAAGGAGAGAGATAAGCCTCTAAGAAAGCTAACCAGGCCCAGGAAAAGATTCAGGATTTTGAAGGACACAATAAACGATCTGGACTTTAAATCCTGGCTGCATTTTGGGATTATTGAACTGAACTGAAACTAAGGGTGTCTTTACAAGCTCCCCAATAAATCTGCTCCAAGAGAATGATTATAATTTAGATAAAAGAACATTACACCTAAGGAATCAAGCAATGAGAATGCCTGATACCGGAAACATCAAATAAATACAAACAGAATTTTTTTTTTGTTTTACTTAATAGAGAAAGAATTTAATGAGACATTGTGTATATTGTGTATGTTGCTACACAATATAGGTGTATATTGTTTATAGAAGAAAATTCATTGTTTATTAACTGCCACACAAATGCAATAAATGTTGAGATTTATTAAACATAACAACTGGAAGATCTTAGCTCTATACATGTATACAAATATATTTAAAAATTAAAGAATTCTTAATTATAATTCCCCCCAAATGACAGAATTATTTATGAAAAATGACAGTTTACCTATGTCCATTTAACTATTGTTAATAGGCAGACTTCTCTACATAATATAATGGGAAAAATTCTAGGTTTAAAGTCATAACAATTAAGCTTAATCCTGGCTCTGCAATTTGCTACCAGTGAAATTTTAGGCAAATCACTTCAATTATCTGGATCTCAATTTCTTTAGTCTTAATTTCCTTATTTGTAAAATAATGGGATTGGATTATATAATCTCTAAAGTCCATTCCAGCTCTAAATATATTTATTGATTTTTAAATAGAGTGTATAGAGCATAAAGTTTGAGAGATAAATGTTTTAGATTAGAAATATCAAGCATGCATTCCACATTATAAGTATGAACTGAACCACATTTTATATATACATAAAGAGATATATATATATGTATATATATATATACTCACATATATAGATATAGATATACAAACAAATATGTGTGTGTATAAACTTGTGGTTTTCTAAATCATTATATAGTTCCGAGGAATCTGTTTATAATGGTTTATTAGCTCCTGTTTCTATATGAGTTTGACATCACTGCTTTAGTGATATTAAATTGATCCAAAGTGAAAGATTAGCTTCCCTTTTCTTATTCAGATTGAGGTCAGCATAGGTATTTGTCACAATTCCCAGAATTAATTCTGTACCATATAACATGCACAGGAACATATTGACATGTAGAATTTTAAGTGAGCACGTGACAAATCACTTGAAGCTAAAAGTTTCTTAAGATGGCCCTTATGGAATGTATGATCATAAAAAGAACAGCCCTTCTGTTCTGTTCCAAGGCTTCAGAATGAGTTATCTATAAAATGCCAGTTTGAATTAATTTAAATTTACGTGAGTTTTTTTCTTTTTTTCTTTTTTTTTATGTTTTGCTTTGTTTTGTTTAGAGAATGTTTTTGTTTGCTTATTTTTGGTTAGCTAATCTCTCTGGGTTTTTTGCATTGTCCATTTAGGTCTTGGAGAATATGTAGTAGGTACAATATTTTTAATTCTGATGTAGTTGGAAAACTTCCATTAAATTCTTATTATATTCTTCTTTTGAGCATGGAAGTGACACTAGATTTTTGAATACTATGGGAACAAAGCAAAAGAAACACAGAATGAAGATTATGGTTAGACAATACTATAATTTAGAGAATGTGGCTCATTAAATCCAAAGAACCTCATGACCAGACCGATAACTTGCAGTTTATACTAATTTGTGTTATTCTTTATATAAGTTTTCTGGACTTTATGAACTAAGCACAAGCCTGTAATAAGTTATTTAATGAGGGAAAAATATTATGGTTATACTATCAAAGCTTAAAATTGTGTGGAGATATTTAAGACATCCAACCAGGTATCACAGTGGATTAGAGAGTCAAATCTGGAGTTAGGAACACCTCTGTGACCCTGGCCTAGTCAACTGACCCAGTATTTCCCGTATTTGAAAATCTTACACCACAATTTATACTAACTCTTTTGACACACATATATTAGCAGGTTTTATTATTTTCACTTTATGAAAGAGAAAAAGGATCCAAAAAGTTATGAGAGTTGCTATGGTCATATTGTAAGTACACATAGGAAGTAAAGTTCAAACCACAAACCCTCCTGATCTCAGGTGTATCACTTTCTACAATTTAATATTCTTCTAATTTAAATATTATAAACCATTTCAGCCTACATCCTAGCTCCTTGCTTTCTATACATACTATTAGTATTGAACTCTCCGCTATCATAATGTCTCCTCTAATTTTTGATCAGCTGCACAATTTTTAAGGAAATATGAATAATCTGACATTTCTACTAAAATTATAAATGTTTTGTTCACAGTTTCAAAAGATGAGGAAAGATCAATGAATTCTGTGAAAAATACCTTCTTGTACTGAGTTGTTTTCTGTATGAGAAAAAATATAGTTTGATAGTTTTGTCTAAATCTGACTTATTTCTCATGCAAGATTGTGGGAAACAGTCCAGTTGTTTGTTGAGAAGAAATTTAACATTTTTGTGTTGAGTAATTTAATGGAACCACTATTTGAATAATACTGAGGTAAAAATGAACACAAAAAGCAAATGTTGAATCAATCCTGTGGGAACAAAAATTTTGGTCTTAAAAAATGGTTATGTTTCACCCCCATGATAAGTTCTAACCACTGATGCCAAGAAATATTTTCCAAGGATTTTGTATAGTTTTTGGTAACTGATAGATGTCTTTGAAATTATAAAACATCCAAATATCTGGATATTTGCCATAATGTTGTAACTTCCCTTTTGACTTTCTTAGTTCCTCTATGTTTCTATCTAATAAATAATTGTTATCTATAGATTTAACATTGATATCATCAATATATGTATATTTATACATTTATCTAGTCCTACATCTGTATGGATCTATTTCTTTTTTCTGTTTATCTATCAGTACATCTGTCTTTCTGTCTGTCTGCCTATCTTATTTTGTTCCTTTCCTCTTTCCTCCCTCCCTTCCTTTCTTATTCTCTGTGTCTATCTCTATCTCTCTCTGTTTGTGTGTGTGTGTGTGTGTGTGTGTGTGTGTGTGTGTGTGTGTGTGTGTGTGTATCTTTCTCTTTTTTCCCGTATATATCTCTCTGGTGGCTTCTGAAGTGGCTATGATATATTCATATACATACATATTAGCTGTGGCTCATAAAAGTAAAGCAAAGCTGAATTTCAGCTAATTGAGTCATGTTTTAAATATATTGAGGATGGTGGGGTAATTTTAAGTATGTGATAAACTTTACAACAAATTAGAATAATTACATAAAAGAAATAGTCATTCATTCTTCTTACAATTATAATCTGGGGAGGAGAGGAAGACTCCATCAGCTCATTTAGCTGATGCAATTTCCTTATTTGGAGAAGGGAGGAATGCTTTATCCAGAAAATTCATAATATTTTTTAAAGAACCTGCCTTTATAACTTTTACACATGAATGAAACACATGGAACAAAGAG
The DNA here is from genome assembly GCF_048593235.1 of Sminthopsis crassicaudata. Taxonomy (NCBI): domain Eukaryota; kingdom Metazoa; phylum Chordata; class Mammalia; order Dasyuromorphia; family Dasyuridae; genus Sminthopsis; species Sminthopsis crassicaudata. Next base: position 98,485,902 of record NC_133618.1, on the reverse strand, counting down.
GTTCTCTAATTGGCTTTATAGAAATTCAAAATGTCTAACCCATGTCTTCCATATCTCTCTTGGCTCGGTTCTTTCAATTATGTTTCTCTGGTATTATTCCTTCACTCTCAGCATCTGATGATAAACCATTCTTCAAAGGAAAAGTCTTTAAATGTTTCCCCCCCTGAAATTATGTGACTTGAAAAATGGAACTTGGACATTAACCTATATATCTGTGTTTATTCTTTTGTACTCTAGGTAAAGTGAATCCTTGAGTTTTAAAAATTCTAGAGAATACCTTAGCCCCTAGTTTTGGAAAGTACAAATGGGACATTTATATTAAAGTTTTTGCCACTAGTATTTGTACCTAGGCCAATATCAATGAACAAAGGAACAAAGAATGACCTGGATGCAGCATGTGGAAAACAAATCAAAGACTCATTCAAAAGTCATTTTGTATGTGTATCTAACTTTACTATGTTCAATGCTATATAGCAATGGAACCAAGTTGATCCTATTACTCTCCAGAAACCAAATGCTGCAGGAAAGAATATGCCAAAAAGTATAAAACTTTTTTTTAAAAAATTTTGTTCTAGGTATATATTTTAATTTATTTATTATTTGCCCCAGTTATATATAAAAACAAGATTTCTTTGGGATATATATGTTTGTTCATTTTTTATATATTTCCTTATGAATCATGTCAGAAGAGAAAAAAAAAATCAGAAAAAAGAGAACCATGGTAGAAAAATAAAACAGAAGGAAAAAAAAAGTGAACATAATACACGATGATATAAAATCATTCTCCATAGTTCTCTCTATGAATAAGGATTAAATTTTCCATCCAAAGTTTATTGGGACTGCATTGGATTCCTGAACCACTGAGAAGAACCAGGTCTTTCAGAATGCATCATCACAATCATGCTGTTACTATGCACAATGTATTCTTGGTTCTTCTTGTTTTGCTCAGCATCAGTTCATGTGAATCCTTCCAAGACTTTCTAAAATAAGCTTGTTCATGATTTTTATTGAAAAATAATATTCTATTATTTTCATATGCCATAACTTATTCAACTATTCCCCAATAGATAAGCATCTACTCATTTTCCAATGCTTTGCCACTACAAAAAGGGATGCTACAAAGATTTTTGCACATATGGATGCTTTTTCTCCTTTTATGATTTCTTGGGATACCGACCCAATAGTAGCACTACTGAATCAAAGGGTATACACAGTTTGATAGCTCTTTGGACATAATTCCAAATTGCTCTTCAGAATGGTTGATTTCACAAATCCACCAACAATGCATCAGTGTCCCAGTTTTCCCACATACCTTCCAGTATTTGTCATCATGTTCCATCATCTTAGCCAATCTGAGAGGTAAAAAAGGATATTTTAGAGTAGTTTTAATTGGCATTCTTTAATAAATAGTGATTAGAGAATTTTTTTGTAGGACTATAGGTGGCTTTAATTTCTTTATTCAAAAACTGTTCATATCATTTGACCATTTATCAGTTGGGGAATAAATTGTATTCTTATCAATTTGGCACAGTTTTTTATATACTTTAGAAATGAGGCCTTTCAAGAAACTGGAAAATGAGTGGTTGCCTATCAATTGGAGAATGACTGAATAAATTATGGCATATGAATATTATGGATTATTATTGTTCTGTAAGAAACAATTAACAAGATGATTTCAGAGAAGACTGGAGAGACTTACATGAACTGATCCTAAATGAAATGAGCTGAACCAGGAGATTATTGTACATGGCAACAAGAAGACTATATGGTGATCAATTTGGATGAACATGGCTCTTTTCAACAAACAGATGACTGAGGCCAGTTCCAATAGTTTTATGGAGAACAGAGTCATCTACACTTAGAGACAGAACTGTGGGAACTGAGTGTGGATCACAACATAATATTTTTACTCTTGATGTTGTCAGCTTGCATTTTATTTTCTTTCTCATTTTTTTTCCTTTTTGATCTGTTTTTTTCTTGTACAGCATGATAATTGTATAAATATGTATAGATATATTGGATTTAATTATATTTTAATATATTTAACATATAATACATTACTTGCCATCTAAGGGAGAGAGGGGGGAAAGGGAGGGAAAATTTTGGAACACATGGTTTTGCAAAGATCATAGTTGGAAAATAATCCACGCATATGTTTTGAAAATAAAAATAAAAAGCTGTAATAAAAAATAAAGGGGAAAAAGAAAAAATAATAATAATAATTGAGGCCTTTATCAGAGACATTGACTATAAAAATATTTTCTCCAGTTTTCTGTTTCTTTTCTAATCTTGGCTGCAATGCTTTTGTTTGTGCAAAAAATAATAATGATAATAATAATTTAATGTAATAAAAGTTTTCCATTTTGCATTTAAGAATGTTCTCTAGTTCTTTTTTGGTCATAAATTCCACCCTTATGCAAAGATATGATAGTAAACTATCTGTTCCTCTCTTAATTTTTATACTCAAATCACGTACCTATTTTGATTTTATTTTGGTATAGAGTATGAAATATTGGTCTATGCCAAGTTTCTGACATATTATTTTCCAGTTTTCCCAGAAACTTTGTGAAATAGTGAGTTTTTATCTCAGAGGCTTGACTTTTGTGGTTTCTCAAATTCTAGATTTTTTTTTTCAGATTTTTTAGTAAATTTGTTTATTTTTAATAATTAATTAAATACTGTGCCCATTTGATTGATCTCCTTTCTCTATTTTATTCATGTAACTATTTAGAGATATAAAATTCCCCTAAGAACTGCTTTGACTGTATGACATAGTATGTTGTCTCATTATTGTCTTCTCTTGGATAAAATTATGGATTGTTTATGTGATTTATTGTTTGACCATTCTTTAGAATTACATAATTAAATTTCAAATTTGTTTTTTAATCTATCTTTCCCTGATCCTTTATTGAATGCAATTTTCATTGCATCATGATCTAAAAATGAAACGTTTACTATTTGTGCATTTCTGCATTTGATTGTGAAGTTTTTATCTTCCATATATACTCATTTTTATGTAGATGTCATGTGCTGCTTAAAAAAAAAAGTATGCTTTCTATCCCTATTCAGTTTCCTCTAGAGGTCTCTCATATCTAAGTTTTTTTTTTTTGTTGTTGTTTTTTTTTTAAGATTCTCTTAACCTCCCTAGTTTCTTTTTTGTTTATTTTGTGGTTAGATTTATCTAATTCTTAGAGGGAAAAGTTCAGTTCACTCACTAGTAACACTATTACTAACTTTCTCTGGTTTTGTTATCTATTTCTTCCTTTAACTAGCTTAACTTCTCCAAGAATCTGGTTGCTGTACCACTTTGTGCATATATGTTTATTATCAATACTACTTCATTGTCTATGGTACCATTTAACAAGATGTAGTTTCTTTCCTCAACTTTTTTTTTTTTTTTTTTTTTTTTTTTTTTTTTTCTGAGATCAGAATTGGTATCCCTGTGGTTTTTTGCTTTGACTAAAGCATAATAAATTCTTCTCCAGCCTTTTACTTTATTCTGTATGTATCTCTGTTTTTCAAATGTGTTTCTGATGCAGGCATAGCCCCCTTTAAGATTTTTTTGTACCTTTGATTTACAAGATCTGTATCTGAGCCAGTTTGGGCTGTACCCAGCCCCCAGATGGCTTGGGTTTCAGTTCCCATTCTAATGATCTTAAATTCCTTTTTGGGGAGAGACAGAAGGAGATAATAACAGAGAATTTTTGTCTTCTTTACAATAATAAGAAAATTCCTGTCTTATTTACAACACTCTCCGAAACCTCATTATATCACTGCCTCTGAATGACTGTGCAAACATTGTTTTGATGACTCTAGTTATGTGTATAAGGAAGGTTAAAAAATGAAATCTTTGCATTTGGTGTACACCAGCCAATGCCCATCAATTGAAGTCCCCTTGCAGGCAGTCTGGTCTTCCTGAAGGCCAAATGCCTGTCTATCCCTTTACTATCAATAAAGACTGTTTCCATACAGTATTGAGTAGCAAATTCATTTGCTATCGACTATGCCCTTGGTTACTTTGGGGAAGGAAGGAGAGAGAGAGAGAAAAGGAACTGACCCATCTCAATTTAGAACCTCAGTTTACTCCTCATCATTTCTTGTAAACAGCATATTGTAAGATTCTGTTTTTTAGTACATTGTTATTCATTTCCATTTTATGGGGTACCTCATGTCATTCACATTCACTGTTAGAATTCCTAGCTTTACTTTTGTTCTGTCTTTCCACCCTGTCCCTTCTTAGTAGTGTTTTGTGTGTTTTTTTTTTTTTTAACTCATCCTGTCCTCAACCTATCCTCTCTTTTATCACCCCACCTCTTTTCTCTTACCCTTTTCTCCTACTCTTTTTGTCCTCTTCTTATCTAGCCCTTTCCTTTTCTTTCCCTTTCTCCTTCTATTTTGTTACAGTCTAGGATAAATTTATATACTCAATTGATTATGTTATTCCTTTTTTAAGCCAAAACTGAAGAAATAAAGTTTCAGACAATGTTCATTCCCTTTTCCTCTATAGTAATAGATTTTGGTGCCTCTTCATGTGATCTAATTTATCCCATTTTACCTCCCCTTTCCTCTATTCTTAGTACAATCCTTTTCTAATGCCTTAATGTCTTTTTCTTTGATATCAAAGTCAATTCATACCCACACTCTCTGTCCATGTATGTCCCCTCTAACTAACCCAATAAAAGGTACAATTCTCAATAGTTAAAAGTATCATTTTTCATCTAATGATATAAAAAGTTTAATCTTTAAAGAATGTTTTTTTTCTCCTATTTCCCTTTCTATGCTTTTCTTAATTCTTGTCTTTGAACATCAAATTTTCTGTTCAGTTCTGGTCTTTTTCAATAGAAATGATTGCAAGTTTCTTGTTCATTGAAGATGGACAACCTCCCTTGAAGGAAGGGTTCAGTCTCATTGGATAATTGATTTTTTTGTTGTGATCCCAAGTCCTTTGCCTTCTGGAATATAATATCCCAGGCTCTCTGACCCTTATTGCAAAAGATGCCAGATACTGTGTAATCCTTTACTGAAGAAGATGCCAGATCCTGTGTAATCCTGACTATTGTTCTTTGAAATGTAAGTTATTATTATTTTTTATGACAGCTTGCAATACATTTTTAAAGATCATATTCTGGAGTTTTGCAACAATGCTTCTTAGCTTTTTCCTTGTGAGATCGCTTTCTGAAATCATTGAATTTTTCAATCAATATTTCCCATTCTGGTTCTAGTATATCATGGCAGTTTTTCTTGATGATCTCTTGAAGAATATTATCCAGGCTCATTTTTTAGTCATGGCCTTCAGATAGACGAATAATTTTTAGGTTGTCTCTTCTCAATTTGTTTTTCAAGGAGATATTTTACATTTTATTTCATTTTTTCTTTAGTTTCTTCTTATTCCATTTTTTTTTAGTTTAATGGACTGATTCTTAATATCTCATAAATTCATTAGCTTCCATTTACCCAGTTCTAATTTTTAATGTGTGATTTCCTCCAGCTAGACTTTGTATTCTCTTTTTCCATTTGATTAATTCTACTTTTCAAGATGTTGTTTTCTTCAGAGATTTTCTTCTTTTTTTTTTTTTTTTTTTTTTTGCATTTGGCCAATTGGGTTTTGTTGTTGTTATTGTTGTTGTTGTTTAAGGGATTATTTTCTTTATACAAGTTGATGACTCTTGGTCCTCTCATTTTTTTACCAATGATGAGTGCTTCCAAGAAGTCTCTTTGAACTTGAGAGCAATTCATATAATTCTTTGAGATTTGCCCTGTGGGCATTTTGTCCTCATTTAAGTTTGTGTTTTGGTAGCTTTCTATTATTAAAGTTTTGTGACTTGCTTATTTTTTTTCTTTTTTCTTTTATTTTCTTTTTTCCCCCTATTCTGTGCCTTCTGTGGTTGATCTCTGCTTCTGGGGTAAAGAGGTTGATATCTCAAGCTTTTTGTGCAACTCTGAGCCTTGGCTTTGAGCACAAGGACCCTTTGTTTGGTGGTTTGTTCACAGCAGAAAGTAGCCCTACCTGCTATCTCTAGGCAATATCCTAATTTCCCAGGCTGACAGTTTGCCTTCTGTGCTGAGACTGGAGGCTGTCCTACTAGTCTTCTCTTCTACTAAGCTAGAATTGAGGTTCTCAGTTAATAATCTGCTATAATTTAATAGTGGTCCTCAAACTTTTTTAAATAGGGGGGCAGTTCATGGTCCTTCAGACTGTTGGAGTGTCAAACTATAGTAAAAACAAAATCTCACACTCTGTCTCGGCCCCTCAGTCCACTTGCCATAACCCTGGCAGATTGAATAAATGTCCTCAGCAGGCCACATCTGGCCCAAGGGCCATAGTTTGAGAACCCCTGATTTAAGACCCTCTCACTGGCTTTGCTGGATACAATTTTAGCTAATTTCATCTCGGTGATACTGACCTTCCTTGAAGTTCTTAAAATCTATCTTGAGATGGAAAGTGGCTTCATTCAGACTGTTCAGAGGCTTGATTTCCTATGATTTTTGAGGAATGCTGGGAAAGCTCAATCACCTCCCTGACTTAAGTCCACCATCTTGGTTCTTCTCTAGAACCTTCTTGGTATATTCTTAAAGTAAATATTATATTAGAAAAACTATAGATTGTAAATAGTAAAATGGAATTAAAGCATTCATCCTTGTTACCTAACAACAATAAAAGAATCCAATTGGTAAGAGCTCAAGATGATGAAGAAAAGAAAGAGACAACCATTCAGGGATCCATAGCCTCCTTAGAAAGAGCTGTAGCCTGGTTCTGAAAGTGTCATCCAACATACACATGCTACATTCCCTTCTTATTTTGCTTTAATTTTCAAATCTTTGCATATTATGCTTTCTTAGAAAAAGTGAATATACCTAAAAATAAGTTGGAAGTGAATTAAAATTCATTTTGTCTGGATAATTTATGTTATTTCTTGAAATAACTAGGTTCATTCTATAATACTACAAGGTTATGATCCCTAATTAAAGATAAAAATGGCACTTAGGAAGAAGATCTTCACCCAGACTCAGAAAGCTGCTGATTTTTGAGGGAGGTGTAAATATATATGTAAGCTATGACACAAGGTCAAGAACTTAACCAAAGTTGAAGGAAGCAGAGGATTGCCAGTTAAATCAGTTATCTTTTTTTGTTGTTGTTTTTATCATAGATAATAACAGCATTTCACTGGGTCTGCCAGGAGTTCATTTCAGATGCCTCAGGCAATGAGTGAAAATCACCTGAGGGGAATGAATATTTGTTGAACACTTGAAGAGCAAAGAGATAAGATAGATTTGGGGAATGCTAATTTCCATAAATAGAGTTTTTTGCTGTATGTTTGTTCAGTTTAAATCTACAAGATGAAACTTCAGGTACTTATGAATCAGATAGCTCTGTGCTTGCTCTCTCTCTCCTCTCTCGTCTCTCTCTCTCTCCTGCTTTTCTTTTTCTTCTCTCTCTCTTTGTGTGTGTGTATGTGTGTGTGTGTGTGCGCGCGCGTGTTTCATTCTGGGTTCATTGATTTAGAAAACGTGCTCCTGATAGAAATGAAGTTCCAGTCAGCTGAGATGGCTGCTTTGTGGGCCCAGCATGTGTCTTACATTTTAAGTGCTCTTCCTTTAAATTTATAATTCTCCTTTGCTAGTGGCTCTAAGGCAGGATTTAGCTTCTAAATCCAGGCTCCAGATCTATGAGTTTAACCTGTGTGTTTAATTAGCAATTTAACTTGACCTGCTAATTTCATTGTGTTTGAAGGCATTACAAGGTAGATTGAATACAAGATGGTACAGTGGAACTGCTTTATTTGAATTAATGGAAATACTTATAGTAAAAATAAAATTGGGAGCTAAGGGGAAAAATAAAAACAAAATGTTTTGGGGTTTTGTTGTTTTGTTTTGTTTTGTTTTGTTTTTTGCTATTAATTATATGCCAGGTGTTTTTACGTTTTCATAAAATAATTACACCTACTTTTAATATTTGTTGTAAAAATTTACAGTAATTTTTATTTACCTTCAGATTTCACTAAGAATAATTCTGGATCTTAATTTCAATTCCATACAATCTGGTTCAATAAATGTTAATTGAGAGTGGAGTAATGGATAGAGGATCAGTTAGGATGATTCAAGTTCTAGCCTCTGTATTTGACACATACTGAATGTATGAAGATGAGCAATATCTCTTAGCCTCTTGGCACTCCATGAAGTTCTTTAAAACGATAAATACAGAAGAATAGAAGAGTTGCATAGGTAGGACATGTTTCCAAACTTAGACATCATCCATAAAAATCACAATAAGACTACTTATACAGAGACAACCTTGAAGAAAGTTGTAAAATAAGGGGGGTAAATCTTTATATAAATTTTTTCTGATATAGATTTGATATCTGTGACATATAACAATTAATAAATGAAACTAAAAATAAATGGTTAAGAGAAATGAACAAAAACTTCTGAAAATAATTGTGAATTATTCACAACTATATATAGACATACCAATTCAATAATAAGAGAAATGCACATCAAAATAATACTAAAATTTCACCTTATATCCTATGAATTGGCAAAAATGACCAAGAAAAAAAAATTGCAACAGTTAATTGTGCAGGAATTGTGGGAAGTTAGGCCCATGAATTATTAGTTAGTGGAGCTGTGAAATGATGCTATGGTGAAGAATAAACAAGCCTTTGAGTTCTTCCTTGTTTCCCTCAGATGGACATCAGATCAAGCCTTTGAATTGATTTTGAATTATATTTGGAGTGTAACAAATTCCTGGCAGAAGATGGAAATTCAGGAAAGTTCTCTCTGAATGAGGCAGTAAGTGAGGGAAGGTTTGAAGTCCAGAACAGGGAGTCCCAGGGCAGAGAAGTGGGAAGCTCTTAGCCAAAATACAGCAGCATTGGCTATTCTATTCTGGTTTAGAGGCTACTAGCAGAATAGCCATGAAATCTCCAACACTACTACAAAAGGGAAATAATGAGCTCCTAAACTCCAGTATAACAAGTGGGAATTGGCCTTGGCCACTCAGAACTAAACTGAAGCTGACAGCACTGGCCCTAGGGAAGCATGAAGCATTGTTCACTGTAAAGGAAGCCTGGAACAAATTCCCCTTTACTTTAAGAGCAAAGCTCTAAGAACCTTTAAAAGAGCAAAAAAGCAAAATAGAGCTCATAGATAGCTTTATAAAGACAAGAGACGAACAGACCTCAAACCCTGAGGATGCTATAGGCAAAATATCTCCAGATGAAGACTTAAAGGGTGATATAAGTTGGTTTCCATGTCAAAAGGCTCTTTTGAAGAATTTAAAAAGGATCTTAAGAGAGAGTTAGAATAAAAATGGAAACATGAAATGAGAAAATAAACATAGAAATTGTTTGAAGAATAGTTTTGCTGAAATGGAAAAAGAAAACAACTCCTTGAAAAACACAATTTCTGAAATGGGAAGAAAATCCAATGAACAACAACAAAAAAAAAAAAAAATTAAAAGTTCAATTTGCCAATTGAAAAAGGAGATAAAAAAGCTAACTGAAGAAAATAATTCACTAAAAATTAGAATTGAACAAATGGAAGTGAATGACTCAATGAAACATCAAGAATCAAATAAAATGAAAAAAAAAAAAAAACAACAACAACAAAACAGAAACAAAAACAAAAATAAATAGAAGAAAATATAAATTACTTCATCAGAAAAACAACTAACCTAGAAAATAGATACAGGAGAGACAATCTAAGAATTACTGGGCTACTTGAAAACCATGATTTTTTAAAAAAGAGCCTAGAAATCATCAAGAAAACTTACCTGATATGTTAGAACCAGAGGGTAAAATAAGCATTTAAAGTATTCACCAATTACCTCCTGAAAAAGACCCCAAAATGAAAACTCCAAGGAATAGTGTAGGTACATTGTAGGATTATCAGCTTAAAGAGAAAATACTGCAAGCCTCCAGAAAGAAACTATTCAAACATCAAGGAGCCACAATAAAGATTATCCCAGACCTAGCAACTTCCGATTTAAAAGATCAAAGGGCCTGGAATCTCATATTCCAGAGGGTAAGGGTACTTAGACTGTAACCAAGAATCAACTATCTAGCAAAATAAAGCATTATCTTTCAGGGGGAAAAAAAATATAGACATATAATGAAATAGGGAGTTTTTATTTATTTTTGGTGAAAAGACCAGAGCTGAACAGAAAATTTGATCTTCAAATACAGAACTTCAAAAGAAGCAATAAAAATGTAAAAAGGGAAGAAAAACATATGTTTTTAAAGGTTAAAAAGTTTACATCCCTATTTGGGAAGATGATATTGAAGAGAGGACCCCAAAACTCTAAAAATCCTTGAAGGAGAAAATCTCCTTCAATCCTGCCTCAGTGAGAGACCTCCCCAGGGAATCAGATAAAATGATTTACCTAGGTGGCAGTACTTAAGCTGCTTTTTTGAATTTGCAATTCAGTGGAGCTGATTGAGTCTTGAGCTAGAGAATCCCAACCCTATTCAAATGTAGACCCTCCATTCAATTCAACTCAAACTGTACTGAGCCCAATTAAGAACAACCCTCTGCTCTTAGCCAACTTGAGTTGTCTTAGCCCCCACTAAGACATTCACTATAAAAGAGCCAAACTAAAACCCACTATTTGCAGAGGTTCCAAACATGCCAGCTCCATACTTGGGATGCCAAGAGCCTCTGTCCATTGGCATATTCTTTTCCAGTGTTATCCTCTCTTTAGCCTTACCTATTTGCTTATCAAACTTTATGCTTCTCTGTCAATATTTCTAACCTTACTTCCAATTCCCATAATAATTATTTTGTCAATCTAGATTTCTGGGTCTGTAAATTGTTTTACAGAGAACCTCTGTGCCACCAGAAGGGAATCCTCAAACACCCTACCCCTTGTACTGAATCCCAAGTGGTTGCAAGAGAGTCAAACTTCTCCATTTAGTTTCCTAAACCCCAAACCCATTTAACTCCCTGATCATCAGAAAACCTAATCTCATTTTGGTTCCCTCAATCTAAACCTTATCAATATGTTTAACTCCTGAGAACTGTATCTCTGTTATGGGTATACTTGGAGATTGCAGATACAATTTGATTTTAATTGTGATGATATAAGAAAGAAATTAGATGTGGTGTTTTGCCACAGTCTCCTTGAGCTGTTCTACCTCAGTTTCCCTGCACTAATTTCCCTTATTGTCCTGACTGAGTTTCCCTGAATTGTTCTATCTCAGTTTCCTTAACTGTTCTGCCTCAGTCCCCTTAAGTTGTAAAACACTCTAGTTCATTAAGACTGATGACCATTTGTTATAAAGTTATAAATTGTCAATGGGAGATGAGAAGCAGATCAGACATCCTGGCTCCTAGCTCCTTCTGCTTTCAAAGAATTTGTAACACTGTCCCTCTAAAATATTCTGAGAGATAAGACCATCCAGATACTTCAATTGGCATCCTTACTTCTGTTTATTCAAACATCCTGAATCTGGTTTTCAGTAAGATTTTATTGCTCTCCCCATCATGACAGAACCAAAAGGTTCTGTAAGAACTTTTCCCACTCTTCCTTTCTTTGTTTGAAAGCTATAAAAGGGTTTGTCATTCTCCCATTCATCACTGAATACTTTGAGACAAGAGTCCTGTCCAGTCAATTAACTCTCCAATTAATAAAATATTAAAAACTTTCTAATCTCTATCTTGCCTCAGTTTCTCTGGCATTACAGTGGAAAGGGGATTGTACTGCAAGAGAAAAGGAGAGGAAAAATGCAATCAATTATATTACATGAATAGGCAAAAAAAATCCTCTTATATTTGAGGGAAAGAAAAAAGGAAGGTGAGCACTGTGGGAACCTTAATTAGCTCAAAGAGAGAATATCAGACATAAATAATTTGATAGAGAAACATAGAGGGAAGTTGAAGGACAAAGGGAAAAGGAAAGGTAGAGGTAATAGAAGGGAGAAAAGAAGCAGGAGGTGAAAGATTAGAAAAAAGGAGGATTTATGAAAGGGAAGGGCAGATTGAGGAAGGTGGAGGTCAGAAGTGAAACACTGATAAGAAGGGAAAGGAAGAAAGGAAAAAGAAAAGTATAAATTGGGGAAAATAAGTTGGTGGGAAATACAGAGTTAGTAATTTTAACTGTTAATGTGAATGAAAGGAACTCTCCCATAAAATGGAAGCAGATAGCAGACTGGATAAAAAGCCAGAATCTGACAATATGTTGTTAACAAGAAACACATTAAAGCAGAGTATATATAGAGTAAAGGTAACAGACTGAACCAGAATCTATTATGCTTCAGCTGGAGTAAAAAACAAACCAACCAACAAACAAAACAAAAACAAAAACAAACAAACAAACAAACAAACAAACAAACAAAACAGGCACAGTGATCCTGATCTCAGAACAAAGAAAAGAAAAATAGTTTTAATTAAAAGAGATAAGGAAGGAAACTAAATCTTGCTAAAAGGTATGATAGATAATGCAGTAATATCAATACAATAATCAATAACTTATGCACCAAGTGATAAAGCATCCAAATTCCTAGAGAAGTTAAGAGAGTTGCAAGAAAAAAGACAGCAAAATTATACTAGAAGGGAATCTCAGTGTTGCTCTATCAGAACTAGATAAATTGAATCACAAAATAAATAAGAAAAAAAGTTAATGATGTAAATAGAATTTTAGAAAAAATTAGGTACGATATACCTGCAGAGAAAATTGAATGGGGATTGAAATTTTCTTAGCAGTATATGGAACCTACACAAAATTGACTGTGAATTAGGGTATAAAACCTCAAAACTAAATGCGTAATTATTACATGCATCTTTTTCAGATCATAATACAATAAAAATTAAATTTAATAAAGGGCTAGAAAAAATAGATAAAAAATTAATTGGTACCTAAATATAATATAATTCTAAAGAATGAGTAGGTGAAATAATAAATCATTAAAAAAATAAAAAAAATCTATCCAAAAGAATGACAATAATGAGACAACATATAAAAATTTATAGGATGCAGCCAAAGCAATTTTTAAAGGAAATTGTAAATCTGTAGATGCTTACTTGAATAAAATAGAGAAAAAGAAGATCAGTGAATTGGGCATACAACTTTAAAAGCTATGAAAAGAACAAAATTAAAAAAAAAGTTAACAAATTTAAAATTCTGAAAATAAATGGGAAAATCAATAAAATTTAAAGTAATAAAACAATTGAACTAATCAGCAAAACTAAGAGTTGGCTTCATGAAAAACAAATGACGACTCTGTAGTTAATTTTATTGGAAAAAGGAAAGAAGAAAATGAAATTGCTAGTGTCAAACATGAAAAGGGTAAACTTTCCAACAATGCAAATAATGCAAAAGGAAATAAATTTCTTAAATAGTCCCATTTTAGAAAAAATTAATTGAACAATCTATTTATCAACATACTAAGAAAAAATCCCCAGGGCCAAACATTTAACGAATAATGATTTTCAATACTATGCAAACTATTTGGAAAAATAGAGAAAGGAGTCCTATCAAATTCCTTTTATGACACAGATAATGGTGCTGATACTTAAACTAGGTAGGTTTAAAACAGAGACAAAACATTATGGACTAATTTTTCTAAGGAATGCTGATGCAAAAATTTTAAATAAAATATTAGCAAAAAGATAACAGCAATTTATCACCAGGATAATATACCATAACCAAGTAGGAAAACTTCTAGCATAATTGACTATATGAATAACCAAACAGATATCATATGATTATCTCAAAAATGCAGAAAAAGCATTTGACAAAATCCAACAGCCATTCCTATTAAAAACAGTAGAAAGCATATGAAAAAATGGAGTTTTCTTTAAAATGATCAGTAGGATCTATCTAAAACTATTATCAACATCATATATAATGGGGATCACTAGAAATATTCCCAGTAAAATCAGGAGTGAATACAGGTTGCTCACTATCATCATTAATATTCAAGTTATATTAGAAAATGTTAATAAAAGAGAAGAAAAATAAATTAAATTAATTAGAGTAGGTAGTAAAAACAAAATTGTCAATCTTGGCAAATGACATGATGGAATACTTAAAGAATTCTAGAGAATCAATTTTAAAAACTATTAGAAACAATTCTCAACTTTAGCAAAGTTGAAGGATACAAAATAAATCCATATAAACCATCAGCATTTCTATATGTTATCAAAAAATTCTAGCAGCAAGAAATACAAAGAGAAATTCCATGTAATGTAACTGTATATAATATAAAATATTTGGTAGCATACCTACCAAGGCAAAATCAGGAACTATATGAATCCAGTCATGAAACATTTTCCACTCAAATAAAGTCAGATCTAAACAATTAGAAGGATGTCAACTGTTCATGGGTAGTTAGAGCTAATATAATAAAGATGATGATTCTACCTAAATTAATCCACTTTGTCATACCTTTCCAATGAAACTGTCAGGAAACTACTTTACAAAACTAGAAAAAATATTAGCAAAATTTATCTGGAAGAAAAAAAGATCAAGAATTTCAAAGGAATTAATAAAGGTGGCCTAGCTATAACAGACCTAAAACTATATTAAAAAGCAGTAGTCATCAAAACCATTTGGTACTGGCTAAGAAATAGAGTAGTACTATAGGCAAATTAAAACAAAGCATAGTTTATCTTTCTGATCTATGGAGAAGGAAGGAAATTATAGCCAAAAAACCCAGAGTACATTATGACATGTAAAATGAATATTTTTTATTATATTACATTTAAAATGTTCTGTGCAAACAAAATCAATGTAGACAAGATTAGAAGGGAAGCAGAAAAATGGGGAAAAATTTACATCTAAGGATTCTGATAAAGGACTCATTTCTAAAATAAAGAGAATTCATTCAAATTTATAAGAATACAAGGAATTCTTCAATTTACAAAGGTCAAAGTATATGAACAGACAATTTTCAGATGAAGAAATTACAAGCATTTCTAATTGTATGAAAAAATTGGCTAAATCATTATTGACCAAAGAAAAGCAAGTTAAGACAATTCTGAGGTATCATTATATACTTCTCAAATTGGCTAAGATAACAGGAAAAAATAATGATAAATGTTGGAGGGCATGTGGAAATAGTGGGACATTAATATATTGTTGGTGTAGTTGGGATCTGATCTTACATTCTGGAGAGTAATATGGAACTATGCCCAAAGGGCTATCAAACTGTGCATACCCTCTGATCCAGCAGTGTCTATCCAAAGAGATCATAAAAAAGGAAAAATACCCATATGTGCAAAAAAAATGTTTATAGCAGCACTTTTGTAGTGGCCACTAAATGGAAACTGAATGGATGCTCAGCAATTGAAAAATTATTAAATACATTATGGTATATAAATATTAAGAAATATTATTCTACATGAAATGATCAGCAAGCTGATTTCAGAAAGACCTAGAAAGACTTACATAAAGTGATAATAAGTGAAGTGAGTAGAAGGAAGAGAATATTATATTCATCAGTAAGATTGTTCTAAGATCAGTTCTGATGGACGTGGCTTTTTTTCAACAATGAGATGATTCAGTTCAATCTCAATAGACTTATGATGGAGAGAGACATCTGCATCCACAAGGAAGACTGTCAGGATTGAATGTGGATCACAATATAGTTATTTTCACTTTTTTGTTGTTTGCATGCTTTTTATTTTATTTCTCTTTTTTTTTTCTTTTTGATCTGTGAAAATTTATATAGAATAGTACATTTTAACATATATTGAATTGTTAATTCTAGGGGTGTAAGTGGAAGGGAAAGGGGGAGGAATTTGGAAAACAAAGTTTTGCAAGGGTAAATATTGAAAACTATTTTTGATTATATTTTGATAATAAAAACTATTATCTAAAAGAAAAAAAAAAACAAAAGTAGTGGACTTTGATGAAGAAGATCATTCTAGGAAGAAAGAAAAGCAGAAATAAAGGAACAGATGAAGTAGGATCAGACAAGCTAAGTCATGGTTCTATACTAAGAAGCATTCTAAGCTGGGAAATCATGAAAAGGCACCTCTAGTTCTTCTACCTTTATCCTGTGACCTTGGAAAAATTACATTTTCTCCATTGCTATTTTTGTAATCTAGAAAATTAATGACCTAAACAAGAAAAGAAAAAGGAAAAAAGAAAGAAAGGAAACAACCTTTTTTTTTTTTTTTTTTTTTTTTGGAATGTATGTGTATGTGAGACAATTGGAGTTAAAAGACTTGTCCAGGACCATACAGATAGGAAGTATTAACTATTTGAGGTGAGATTTAAAGAGTAAAATATCCATATCTTTAGAACCATACTCTCCATTACTGGACTTATATACCAGAAGAACATCAATAGGAAATAAAAAAAGTCCCATATGTTCAAAAATACTCAAGAATACAGTGAAGTAGAGAAAGAGCTATATGAATTGATGCAGAGTAAAGTATGCAGAGGCAAGAAAATGTATGCATATATGTATATATGCATATATATGTGACAACTAAAATAATGTAAATAGAAAGAACAACATACCGAAAAGTCCAAAATAAATATAACAAAATTATCTCAAAGGAAAAAGTATGAGAAGTCAAATTCCTATGAGAAGACACACACTATCCCTTTGTGTAGGTGGAAGGTTCAGTTATTAAACATTGTATATGCTTTCAAAATTTTTCAATGCACTGATGTTTGGTTTTTTCCCCTTTCAAAAAGATTACTATCATCAGTCATATTGGGTAGTTTTCAGATCTTAGGGAGAGTTATATAGGATATTACATTGAAATTATATCAATAAAAATGAATTTAAGAAAAATAAATATATGTATATATATATATGTATGTATGTATACATACACAGAAACATACACTTTCTCTCAGACATTGCAAAAAGGCCAACATCCATGTCTTTAAGAAGATTAATCAATAACTTATGTTGCAAAGACATATTCACAAAGAATTATCAGACAAAGGATAATATAATGACTATAAAGAACAGATCCCAACAAATTGTTATGAGAATTTTGAAGGCAAAGATCAACTTGACTTTCTTAAAGCACAGATATCTTAAAGCACAGGTTGTTCCTCTAGTCACCTTTGCAGTGAAATCTACACTCCTACCTATTTAGCATTTAATGTCTTTCACACTCTATCTTCAATCTATCTTCCCAGGATAATTGCCCATCACTGCTCTTTATCTATGGTCCACCTAAGGTGGTTTATTTGATATTCTCCCTACATATCATTCCATTTATTAATAATAATGATAATAACAAAAATAAAATAATAAATAAATATCTAAGATTAATATAGCACCTAAATTGTTTCAAGCACTGTGTAAAATATTTCATAAATATTATCAAGTTTGATGAGGACAACAATACTGGGAAGTAGATGCTAGTATTATCCTCATTTTACACTCAATGAAGCAAACAGAAATTGATTAAGTTGCTTAATATCTGACTCCAAAATGCTCAATCCACAGTCCCACCTATTTATCATTGTCTTTCTTCCAATTTTTGAACAAAATGTCCATAAGTCTAGAAGGATTTCCTTTCTTGCCTTCTTATCCTGGAATCTGTACTTAGATTTTCAAGTCTCAACTCAAATACTATCTGCTTCACTCTTCACACCCATCACCTTCCTTCAGAATGTATAGAAAGGACACTTACACATAAGTTAACCATGAAGTAGGTCATAAAAACTTCACAATTAAGTGGAGAAAGGTAAAAAATTTAAATGCGTCTGGTTTAGATCATGATGAAAAAAAAAAATTACATGTAATAAAAGGTCATGGAAAGTTAGATTAAAATTAATTAAAAATTAATTAATATATTCCTAAAGAATAAATGAATCAAATAATAAATTAGAGAAACAATAACTTCATCAAAGAGCATTATAATAATGAATCAATATACCAAAATTTATTGGATGCAGCCAAAGCAGTAGTTGGGGGAATTTTATATCTCTAAATACTTACATGAATAAAGTATAAAAAGAACAGGTCATTGAATTAGGCATGAAACTATTAAAAACTAAAAAAGAACAAATTTAAAATCCCCAATTAAATATCAAATTATAAATTTTGAAAATCAAAGGAGAGATTAATAAAATTAAAAGTAATAATATTATTTAACAAATAAAATAAGACCTGGTTTTATGAAAAAAAGTAAACCTTTGGTTAATTTGACTTAATAAAAAATAATAATAATAACTAGATTACCAATATCAAAAATAAAGAGTGAATTCAGCACCAAGGAAGAGAAAAATTTTAAAATAATAATTAGGAGCTATTTTGCACAAATATATGCCAACAGATCTGACAATCTAATTGAAAAAGATTAATATCTAAAAATAATGTGAATTGCCCAGATTAGCAGAAAAGGAAATAAAATACTTAATCATGTTTTAAAAAAAGAAAATAACAAAGCCATCAATGAACTTTCTAAGAAAAAAATTTCTCCAAGACCAGATGGATTTACAAGTGAATTCTAAAAAATATTTAAAGATCAATTTATTCCCATATTATAGAATTAAAAAAGATGAAAAAAATTATATCTGATTCTGAAAGAAAATTATAAGCTTAATTTCCTTAATGGATATTTATGAAAAAACTTTAAAGAAAATATTAGCAAAGAGATTACAACAATTTCTCTTGAGAATAATACACTTTGAATAGGTGAGAATTATATCAGAAATGCAAAGTGGTTCAGTATTAGGAAAATTATTAAAATAATTGATCATATCAATTGAAATCATATAGAGGCAGAAAAAAAAAACTTATGACAAAAGATAGCATTCATTTCTATTTTTAAAAACAACTATATAACACAGTAATAAATAGAGCTTTCCTTAAAGCTTTATGTTTATTTTCTTTTTGTGTGTGTGGCTTTTCCCTTTTGTTCTAGTTCTTCTTTCACATGTTTAATGTGGAAATATATTTATATGATTATACATGTAGAATCTAAATACAATAACCTGACATTCTGGGAAGGTGGGATGATAAAGCAGGAGGGAGAAAAAATTTGAAACTAGAAATCTTATATAAATGACTGTTGAAAACTAGTTTTATATGTAATTGGAAAAAAAACACTATTTAAAAAAAATAGAAAGGCAGGTGTAGTTACAATATATGTAGTAAGAGTATTTGATATTGTCTTTAATAAAAAAATGTGTTATAATGTCTTCAGAGGTTCCAAGTGCTTAACAAAAAGAAAGGATGCATTGCAGTAAGTTCTCACAAATCCAATAAGTTGCTATTTGTTTTTAAAAATAACCTAACCTGTTACTAAGATTATTATGAGTTTGAATTCAGTTAAGTGGCATTGTTGAACCATTGCTATAGGGAACAATTTATAAGCATTTTGGTAAGGTATTTCATACATTCAGTTTCCAGGACACAATATGGAGATTGATATTTTAGTCTTGTTTTGATGGTTTTAAATGCCAACTCAGCCTGAAAACTACCTTTCTCCTCTTTTTCCCTACCCCCCCACTATCATTATTTGTTTTCTCCTCTTGCTTGGGTGTAAGTATTGCCTGCTTAAGTATACATGGTCCTTTTGAATATAGACATTTAAGAAAATAATAGTTTGCTCATGTTTGCCTGCAATGCACAATCATTTATGGACTGAAAACTAATAAAATGTCACAGCTGTTCACAATACAATTTCTTAATGCTCTTATTCAGTTTAACTATTGTGAGTTCAATAGAATAGTGCCTGGATCTTTTTGTTTTTGTTTTTGTTTTTGTTTTGTTTTGTTTTTTTCATGCAACTTGTCTTTGATAAGCTTTCCATCTCCTTCGGGGCAACTATTCATTTTTTAAATTTTCCATATCCTTTGTAAAGATGTTTAAGCCACAGTAGGTATTTGATATGTAATTGTTGTGATTAAATAGATTAACAGAAAAAAATGGGGTGGAGATGGGATGAAAAGCTCTTTTGACCCCCATAGAACAATCATTTTCAAAGTTCTATTCAATAACAGACACTGTTTCTAAAAAGTCAAAGTAAATGGGAAAGTTAACTGTTATAAAGGTACTTGGGTCAGTGAGTGCCATGGTCCAAGGGTTTGGGGAGGAAATCTCTGGTGCTCATAAATTTTCCTGTGTTAAATTGTAATTGCTCTATATGGACCTCATCTTCACCTTTTTTTCAAACCTTCTATTCGAGGATAGAAATATGATTTCCCAAGTAATCTTACTGATTAGCACCTCTTGGCACCTCCTCCTCTGTGACCTTTAAGGTAAGAAATCAAAGGGACTTAGCATATGGCTCAATTCAACCTAATGGACATTATCTTAAGGATATGAATATGAAGATATTATTGGAATTCTGACATTGCTGGGATCATCAAGAGATAGTGGCAATTAATATTACATTTGTACTAATAATTTTCTGTCATTTGTAAACAACTATATTAAGTTTTCTATCTGCAGTCTAGTGAAATCTCTTGATCATTTTGAAGAAGGTTTTTATAATGATGAAATAAAAATTCATCAGATTACAAAGTTGCACTGAAATATAATTATCAAAACATATATGTATGTATATAAACATCTGTACATACATGCATAATGTACGTCCATCTTCATATCTAAGTTTAGAGATTCCAAGTTGAGAAACCCAGTATAAAGTATACTTTCTCTTTTGTAAGTGGAAGGAACAATGATCCAGTGAGCAGAGAAATGTTTGCCCTCACTGAACTGGTGAAGAGTAAAAATCCCTTACACAGTTGACGAATGAGTACCAGAGACTTAAGTTCAACACTGGATCATTCATTCTCTCCTTCTATCTGTGAGAATCTGAATTCAATTCAATTCCATCGAAGAAATATATATTCATCAAGAAGGCAAGTTTGGTTGGAGTAAGTGGTATATAAGGAGAGCCATGTATCCTGGAAAAATAGAGTGGAACCATATTGTGAAGGGGATTAAATGCCAAATATTTAGGAGTTTAGATTTTATCCAAAGTAAATGGTGAGCTTCTGAATCTTCTTGAAAAGCCGAGGTACCTGATTTTAGAAGGCCTATTTGATTTCTGCCCTTATATTTTAATAGAAATTTGTTGTATAGAATGCTCTCCTTTGAGTCGTCATATTTTTTTTGTCCCTGTCTTGTTTACTCATTCAATAAAGAAATGTGAATATGAATTCACTTGTTAAACAACAACATCAATAAAAAGTATTGTAAAACTTTTTGATATGTTCAAGAGTTGTAAGTAATTATACTATTGATTGGATTTATGCTTGTTTTTAGCAAAAAAGTTTGAGTAGGATAGGTGCTAGTATAGGGCAGTGCAGAGGGCAGAATCACATTCAGGTGGTTGACTAGGTAGTACTTGACACTGCCAAATAATCTGTATAAGATTTTAGGAACTTCTTTTCCATTGTAGTGATGGAGTATCACTATCTGACTGATTTCTTACATTAAAGGTCATAGATAGGGAGGTGTCAATCAGTGAGGCTGCTTGGGAAATCATATTTCTAACCTGGAAATTTTTAAGAATATTTGAAAAAAGAGTTAAGGTCCCAGGTGAGAGAAGAGGTCCATGATATAGGAAACCTTATGACACTGGAGGTTTCCTCCCTAAATTCTTAGACTATAGTACCCACTGACTCAAATATCCTTATAATGATTAACTTTCCCACTTACTTTGGCTTTTTAGAAATAACCAGTTTCTATTATTGAATAGATCTGTTGCTTAGGAAGTTATTGTTCTTTGGAAACCACAGTATTTTTCTTAGTACAAGGACTTTTCTTCTCATTTTCACCCTATTTTTTCATGATTTATTGTTATGTTTGTATGCCCATTACCCACACAGAAAGTTGCAAATAGTAGATTTTTCCCATATGTCTTCCACTCTCTTTCTAGGAATTTCATCATCAAGAAATTTCTTGTGATCTGACATCAGCCTGAGTATTCATATCGCTTTAGTACCCTTTGTATCTTCTGACCTTCTGAGTCAAGACTGGATGGTGAAAAAAAGAGCTTCCTGAAGACCTCCATGTAAGTGACTTCTTAAAAAAATTTGCCATCAGGCAAATTCTTTGGGCTTCATCATACCCTTGAGCTAGATACCATTCCTTCTCCCCACCCTTCTTTTCTCCCAACTCCTTTGTGTGTTGCTCTCCTATTAAAGACAAGCTCTTTCAAGACAACAATTTTTTTTTCAGATTTTTCTGCCTAATATTTAACACAATACGTGGCACATAATTGGTGCTTAATAAATGTTTGTTGGCTGACTGAATCACTATCTAGGGTCTGGCATGATATAATGAGCAAAATAAATTTCTCATTTACTCAGTTTCAATGTAGATTAGCTCCAGGATGTGAGTTCCAAAATTGAACAGAAGAATTTCCCCATGAACTAGGGCATGGGCTCTAGAAAACCAATAGCAAAAGAATTGGTGCAGGTCAGAAAAATCTGGGAATCAGAGAAATAGGGCATTTAGCAATATTACCAGGGTTGATGACGAAAGACCAATAAAACTGGAGAAAAAAGACATTGGATCCCCAAATTAATTTTCAGATTCTTCACAATAAAGCTTTTTTTATTTAAGATAGTTGTACTCATTCTAAGTCAAATTGCCTTGTTTGAATTTTGATCATTTTTGTTAGTACTTATCTATCTTAAAATGAAAACATCAATTAATGTCAAAATAACTATAAAATTGAAAGTAGTTTGGAAACTAACTAATTCACAGCTGTAGTAAACAATCCTGAAAAACAAAAAATTGTTGACTATATTAATATCTATGTATTAATGAGAAGAGATAATGTTCATTCATAAACAAAATTAAATTGAAGGGGTTAGTATTCTTCCTCATTTTTTATGTTAATTGACCAATCTCACTAATACACAAAACAGTTTTATGAAGACTTCACCAAGATTCTGTTGTTCTTGCTCTTTCCTCATGGGAAATAAATTTTTGTTCATTTTTTCTCTCAAGGGATTGAGGTTTCTGGGAGTTTGATCAGTTCTTCTAATGGATAAATAGAAATTATTTCAATACTGATGATTTGGAGTTGAAATGCGCAGAAGATTCCAAATAGAGTGAAGTTGATTACATATAGTCAAGTTGAAGTGATATGGCATATCACCCTATAACATACTTAGTGAAGCTTCAATGTACATTGAAGATGAAGCTGGGTGAACATTTGTCAAGGATAATGAAGAAAATACTCTTGCTCAATTATGAGTTGCATTAGAAAATCTCTCAAGTCCTTTCTAATTCTGAGATTTGATGATTTCAATGTACATAGAGTCCTCTCCCCCACCTCCCAAGAATAACTGTGATTTTATCATTGTTGGAACCTGGTGGAGTAAAATATTCTTTCTGCTGATGCAAATTATCAATTACTCCATAATATCTAGTTTTATAGATGCCTATGGATCCTGAAAGATGATGTGACTTCACTAAGATATAATATTTAGTGTTTTTAAGATGTAATAGTGTTTTTAGGATCTGAAGCAATATCTTCTTAACTCATAGGCCACATCTATCTCTGTTTTGACATGACTGCTTCTTCAGATTCCAGATTTCAAAAATTGAAACAAAAATTTAAAAAGAAGAAAAGAAATAAAAATACCCATACCTTCCTTTCATTAAGAAATGATAAATTATAGGTTTATTGGCATAGAATAAAGCACATACAGTCAGATATGATCACTGTGTTCATCTTTTTTTTTTTTTTAACTTAATATATATTTTTGTTTTAAGGGAAGATTCCATGCCGGGATGGAGCTATTTGGGAAATAACAGTGATGGAGGGGTGGTGGTGTGAGGGCAAGGAAGAACATCCATAAAATATTTTAAAAGGAAAAAAAAAATTAGTAATTCTCTTCTCTTCATTCCTCACCTTCAAAGTAAAGAAGTTAGAAGGTTTCATGTACCTTTTCTCCCGCAGGAAGCAAAAATGTTTCTTTAAGTATGTTAGAAATAAAAATTTCAGACCCAGATTCTTGGAGTAAGTGGAGAAAGGCTTTATTACATTTCTTGTAAGAGGCAGGCACCATACCCTTTTCATAGGGCACAAAAGCAATTTAGAGAAAGTAGAACTAGCAGTTATATTCCATAATCTCACCCTGCCCCCTTATAAACTCTTCAGAATTTCCATTAGAAAAGAACCTTCCAAAATTTAATATTTCATGATACTCCCATTACATGTAATCCTTGATATGTTTCCATGTTCTTCCTCTCTCCTTGCCACATCATCATATGTTCAAAAATGATTGTTGTCTCCTCCTTAAGAGAGAATATACATGAGACTTATTAAGCAAGCTCAATTAAAAATTTTGCTTGGTTGGGGCATAAACCCAGGTCATTTGTATTCAACCAGCACCTGTGGTTACTTCTATTGACTTAAGACTTTCTTTGTCTTCAGCCAGGATGTATTGACCCTAAAACCTAAATAACATTCTTTTCTACCAAGGCCACAAAAAAGGAGAATGTGAGACTCTGAAATATTTCAACTGTGGAAATAAAATCTTACAATTTTATTTCCCACAAACAGGAAATTGTACAAACTAGCAAAAGCATTTCATAGAATCTCAGTTGATTAAATCTGTGGTCCTCCATTTCTTTATTTTTTTCAGATTTTCTCTTTTTTATAGGAAAAAAAATTCATTTACCCACACTTGATAGTAATTGCACTATTAATATCCACTGAATGCAAAAAAAAAATACATAATGATAAAAGGTTACTCTAATTTCGGGAACATTTGTATTTTTTTTCCAAGTCACATCAGGAATTCTCTTTGGACATTTAGACATTTAATGACCTTTATAATTTGGCTCCATTCTATTTATTCCCTTTACACCATCTATCAAGTCATGTGGAGCCAATCAGACAAGCATGTCTTGATATCAGCTCTTATAGGTGAAAGTTGATTGCTGTGGAAGGATTAAGGAAAAAAAGTTAATAGGAGCCTAAAGGCCAGGTGACTAGAGACTAATAATAATAATAATAAATGCATTTATATAGGACTTACAAAGTTATTTACATTTATTATTTTGTTTCAGTTCAACAAATACAAACACCCCTATAAATAGACTTATTTACTATTTTTCATATAATGCATTTTCTCATTCCTCTGAATTTGTACATGCTGTTTCCTTGCTGCCTGTGGCCTAGGCACTTTATATCCTGCCCACTCTGGATTCTGATTTTTTTTTTTTTTGTCTTGCTGTGACCTACATATATTCTTGTCTTCTCCCTGTCTCCTTCTAATATGCTTGAGCCTTTCATGTTAAGCCATAAGCCTTACCTCATGAGTTAAAATGTCCCCATAACAAAGGCAAGAGAGACAGCCTAATCTAGTGGATCAAGGACTTGCCTTACAATCTGGCAGAACTGAACTGTGTTTAAATTGTGCCTTTGACATGCATCTAAAGTTGTGTGACCATGGGCAAATGATTTAATTTCTCAGCACCCTCTGATAATGTTATAAGACTATAGACTACAGACAACTTTCCAATCTATACTGAATAGAAAGAGCATTAATGCAAGTAATTTCCCAAATTAATGAAATCCAGGTATGGACAAAAGATTTTTCTTATTAAAAAATAAAGATCTATTTCTTTACATTAATGACCATTGTAATTCTGAAAAAAAAAAAAAATCCTTCAAGTCCAAGTAAAGGATTAGCAAGGATAATTTAGATACTCAAAACTGATTACTTAGCTTGCTACATGGACTCATCTAATACTAAATGATTCAATCATATGTTTCAAATGAAAGACTCAATTTTAGTGGTTTCTTATTGCTGCTACTGTTGCTAATGGTGTCATTATTTATTCTGCTGTTTGCAATGGATTCATTCTTTCACACGATATCATTTCTATTTAATTATTATGATTTATAGTTTTGTAGATTTACAAATGAAAGATTAGAAGTTATTTAGGTCAACCCTGAATCCCCAAAAAATTAAATGACTTATGAAAGGATATAAAAATAGTAAAAGACAGAACTAGTATTTGAATCCAAAGTTCTCTGCTTCCAAATCTAATACTCTTGTCATTTTGCAACCACTTTTTTTTCCTTTAGCCATCAACTATTTTGACATGTCAGGGACCTATGCTTTCATGGGAGTCAAATCACTTTTCTCTGTCAAAATTCTGTATCCTTCTCCAACTTTTTAAACAGTCTTTGAGAGTTGTCAGGGATGAAAGAATCATTATCTTAAAGCCAAATTATTAAGGACTTTTACAATCTTAGCAAGGTTTGTAATTGGAGGAGAGTCCAATATTGTCTCTTATTTCCCTTATTCAAAATCTTTTCAGGCGCATAACATATTCCAAAATCCATTAGCATTACTTTTACCAATCCATCACCTTTTTATTTAGATATCCATATTATCATTATAACCTACACTGTATGAACCTACATGAAGCAATGAGGCATCAGAGACAAATAGAAGTAACTATCAAAATAAGTTTTAAAAATAGAAAGAAGTTTGTTGTCTTTGATCAAAGAGGCATCATGTCTCTTCCACTCCACCTTATTTCAAAATTACTTGAATATCTTCTAGAAGGTTGAATGGGAAATGTAGCTAGTATGATATTTGAAAAATCCAAGAGACAAAGGTTCTGATTAATTAATCATTTTATTAATAATGCTAATATTTCATTAATAAAAGTTATGAATGCCATTTTCAAATGTCAAAGACTCTCATGATGCTAGATTCACAACTTATATGCCCTTGTAAAAGTGGGTATTCCTGAGAGTGGCAATCAACTCTAATTGTTAACCAGTTAGAGTTGATTGTCACTCTCAGGAATATCCACTTTTACTGGTTAACAATCAATGAGAAAATGAATATTATAATGAACTGTGGCTCCTTCTAATGATAGTCTTGGGGGTAATGATTTCAGTCACCAAGTCATGGTCAAAGAGACTTATCAATATACTTATGAAAGCGAGAATCCACTTCTATCCCAGACCTATTTGACCAAACACAATGAAGAGTAATTCACCAATTCTCACAGACTAGGTTGGATGTCATTTTTTTTCCCCCAAGCTTTCTCCACTGGTTGATTTCTGAATCAGAAAGTAGAAAGGCAGAAATTCTTCATCCTAGTTCAATAGTAAATTATTAAATACAAGACAGAAATAGTAATTTCTCTCTCTAGGATATAAAGCTAATAAAGGACAACTCTCCAGCAAGTCAAAGAAAGAATTTATGTTCAAAGGGTGGGTCATGATGGCCTTATTTACAATGATGGTGAGCATTACAGGGTAGGTATACCAAAAACAAGAAAAGTTCCTTAATTACTATTTCCCTAGTTGACTTTGCTCTCTGGACCTTTTTTAGACAACAAAGTTTTGCCATAATTTTCCTTGGACTCCTGATCTCTCTATTTAATTCAATAAATGCTGAATAGTTATATATGTAAATGTATATACATATATACATACACATTTATACAAACATATATATTATGTATATACATGTGTATGTATATATAAACACCCAAACATACACATACATATATATATATGTATATATATATGTATATATTAGCTAGCACCTAACATTTTGTATGTGTCTATAAAATGGTCAGAGAAGGAGAAAATTCCACTTATATTTCTGTTAAAGAATGTGAAATTTAGAAAATAAAATTTTCAATATCAGGTCATCTCAAAATAGTATGATAGCTTTTCATCTGCCACAATAAGAAAATCTTAGAAGTAATTTTTGTGATATCTTTCTAAACTACAAAACAAAAACAAAAAAGTCTTATCAATAATTTCATAAGAAATATATTTTAGGCAATGGTCTACATACATACAAGATAACTCTGAGTCAGCTAGGTGTTCCATTGGGGTAGTCAGTCACTCTTGGGCAGTTCTACTCAGTGGCCTGGTACTCTTGAAATGGATTTTGCTTGTTTTCTGAGAAATATCTATCTTACCCTGGTAAAGAGCAAGCCATGGCTCAAATCCTCCTCTCTCTTGTAAAATAAAACTAAGGAAGAACTTTTCACCAGCAGAAAAAAATAACCCCTCCCTCTTAGCTAAACACAGCTACTAAAGTGATTCACCTAAAACACAAATTGCATCACATTATTCTTCTATGTAATGAAATCCAGAGATTTCTTATTACATCTATGTTCAAATGCAAATTCCCCTGACATTTCAAGTTCTTCAGTCAGACCATCTTTTCTAAAGTAAGTACATATCCACCAATGATTCTTCTCCAGCAGAAACAGTGATTGGGAAAAAAAAATCAATTAATCAAAGGAATGGGGAAATGAAGAGGACTTATAACAGACTTCAATTCATCACTGATACAGCTAGCCAACCACTTTTATTTCCATTCACTGCAATTTTGGACCAATCTAGATATTAACTTACAGAAATAACTTTCGTGACAAAATTTAATTTCTATTCCTTGTCCCCAAAGCAGTAAGAAGTAGAGAGAAATAGCATAGGGTCAAAAATGAATATCTAAAGCTTGGTTTATGAATGAAAAATAGTCCCTTTCAATGAAGCCTTTAGGGTTAAATTATGGCTAGTATTAAGAATAGAAATGTGATGTTCCTACAACCAGCTGACTTAGCTCAATATAATATATTCACAGTATTAGTTTAATATAGTGCAGTACAAAAAAGTTGATCAGAATAGAATTATAAATGCAACAAAAAAAAAGCATTTTATTTCATTACTTGTCCCTTATTTCCATGTTCCTTTTAAGTGATTTTTTTCCTATTTTCTTTTTCTCATATTTCATTCCTATCATCCCCTTGGCATAACCTAAATTTTAGCTAAGCTGACCTACATACTCTCACCAGTGCATGGTGTTCTCTTTCCTGCCTCCATGACTTTGCACAAGATGTAACTACTATTAAAAATGGAGGAGGTAGCATTTGAGTTGGGGTTCCAAATGCTTATTCTATATTCATAATACCAAGTCTACAAAAATAAAGATGAAACATTGCAGAAGAAACATTTTTTGGTAGTGATCTCAATAATTTCAAATCAGAGATAGCATAATATGTCAAAGAAAGCAAGGAAGTATTTTCGTTTTATTTTATTTTTTTAATAGTTTTTCTTTACCCGATATATGCATGGTAATTTTACAACATTGACAATTGCCAAACTTTTTGTTCTAATTTTTCCCCTCCTCCCCCCCGCAGATGCCAGGTTGACCAATATATGTTAAATATGTTAAAGTATAAATTAAGTATATATATATATATATATATATATATATATATATATATATATATATATATATATATATATATATATATATATATATATATATATATATATATATATATATATATATATACAAACAGTTGTTTTGCTGTACAAAAAGAATCGGATTTTGAAATAGTGTACAATTAGCCTGTGAAGGAAATCCAAAATGCAGGCGGACAAAAATAGGATTGGGAATTCTATATAGAAGTTCATAGTCATCTCCCAGAGTTCTTTTTCTGGGTGTAGTTAGTTCAATTCATTACTGCTCAATTGGAACTGATTTGGTTTATCTCATTGTTGAAGAGGGCCATGTCCTTCAGAATTGATCATCATATAATATGTTTGTTGAAGTATATAATGATCTCCTGGTCCTGCTCATGTCACTCAGCATCAGTTCATGTAAGTCTCTCCAGACCTTTCTGAAATCATCCTGTTGGTTATTTCTTTACAGAACAATAATATTCCATAATATTCATATACCACAATTTATTCAGCCATTCTCCAATTGATGGGCATCCACTCAATTTCCAGTTTCTGGCCACTACAAAGAGAGCTGCCACAAACATTCTTGCACATACAGGTCCCTTTCCCTTCTTTAAGATATCTTTGGGATATAAGCCCAGTAGTAACACTGCTGGGTCAAAGGGTATGCACAGTTTGACAACTTTTTGAGCATATTTCCAAATTGCTCTCCAGAATGGCTGGATGTATTCACAATTACACCAACAATGTATCAGTGTCCCTGTTTTCCCTCATCCCCTCCAACATTGTGCATTATCTTTCCCTGTCATTCTAGTAATCTGAGAAGTGTGTAGTGATATCTCAGAGTTGTCTTAATTCACATTTCTCTGATTAATAATGACTTAGAGCATCTTTTCATATGGCTAGAAATAGTTTCAATTTTTTTCATCAGTATTGTCTATTCATTTCCTTTGACCATTTATCAATTGGAGAATGGCTTGATTTCTTATAAATTAGAGTCAATTCTCTATATATTTTGGAAATAAAGCCTTTATCAGAACCTTTGACTGTAAAAATGTTTTCCCATTTTATTGTTTCCCTTCTAATCTTATCTGCATTAGTTTTGTTTGTACAAAAACTTTTCAATTTGATATAATCAAAGTTTTCTACTTTGTGATCAATAATGATTTCTAGTTCTTCTTTGGACATAAATTCATAAGGAAATATTTGAAGACCTTAATCAGGAATCTTTTACATTGGGATGTAGGAAACAGGTATGTCAAAATATAGTTTGCTAGGAGACCTATTCCTGATTTTTAGCTACATGAGTTATCAATAGGAAAGAGAGATGATCAAATATTTTACATTTAATAAATAGGAAAAACAAGACCCTGGATCCCAAAAAATTGATAATGATGAAGCATGCTATCTACTTCCTTACAGAGAAATACTAGATTTATCAATTACATATATTCAATCAAAAATAAAAATTTTATACTAACAAATGTGCAAAAATAGATGTCTTATTTCTTCAAATTAAAACCATCATCTCTCTAGTAGGAGGACAGTTTTATTCATTATCACTAGTCTTCTAGAATGTTGGTAGTCATCAACGTCATTCATTTTTACAATGTTATTTTATTGTATGACTTATTCTCCAGTTTCTACTTATTTTGTTCTTTATGAGTTTACATTTATCTTTTTCAGATTTCTGTGAAACTAATCCCTTTAGTGATCTCTTATTCAACAAATCTGATGATCTTTCCTCAACTCTCTTCATTCTTGACCTCTCTACAGTATTTGTCATTGTTAATCAGTCATTCTCACTGGATATTCTCTCCTCTCTGGAAATTTTGGGGTGCTGTTCTTTCTTGGTTTCTTTCTCACCTAATTGCTGATTTTCCTTTTGCTGTGTTATTTCCATATTCTCTTCCCCAAACTTTGACCATTCATATGCTCTCTTTTAAAAACACCATCAGCTGCTATGAATTAAATATCTGAGCTGTATGGATGATTTAAAAATCCATATATCCATCCCTAGCTTCTTTCCTGAACTCCAATTATACATGAACAACTCCCCTATGGAAAAATTGAACATATCCCATAGGAATCTCATAAAAAACATCTTTCAAAGAGAATTCACCTTCTGTCCCACAAAACCTACTTCTCTTCTGAATATTCATATTTTCCCAAGACATCACCATCCTTTTCAGTGTCTAGGATGACTTTTATGATTCCCCCATTTTTACTACTCTTCATCCCATTTTCCAATCAGTGCCTAAGTCTCATTATTTCTAATTCACAAAATTTCTTTTCATGTCTTCTCTTATCTCTACTTGCATGGTCACAGCATTAATTTGGGGCCTCATTACCTCTCATTAGGATTATTCTAATAGCCTTTTAATTGATCTCCCTGCCTAGAGAATCTTGCCTTTCTAATCCATTCTCTAGTCATACAGTCAACAAACATTTATTTAATATTTTCTTTGTACTAGAAGACACTGTGAAAAGCATAGAGAATATAATTAAAGGCAAATCAACTCCAGCTAAATACAGCTATTAAAGTGATTCACCTAAAACACATGTTGTATTATTGTATTCTTCTATGTACTGAAATCCAGGGCCTTCTTATTATATTTATGTTCAAATATAAATTCCTCTGGCATTTAAAATTCTTCATAATATTTTTCCAACCTACTTTTCTGTTCTCTATGTAATTTACTCTCTGTGATGCAGTCAAATTGGCCTTCCTGCTATTCCTCACAGTTGATAATTCCATCTCCTGTTTCCTTATCTGTGGAACATGTTCCTTCCTCATCTCTGTGCCTTAAAAAATGTTTTTCTCCACAAATGTAATATCATCGTTTCAGATTTAAACTTTCAACACTTGTCACTTTTTAAATAATATTTTTCATGACCCCAATTCCCAGTTGCTAGAATTTTCATGCCCGGAATCATCTTGTACTGGTTAAAAATTATTTAGTACAGACTTAAGTACTTACATTTTTTTCTACCTTGATAGATGGACTTATTGATAGAATGGGTTGATTCTTTTCTGGTTGTGCATCTAACACACCAGGAACGTATCTAGGATTTGATATACATGATATACATGTTAATGAGAGCACCAGGGCTTAGAGTGTATGGCTTCTCCAAATTTATATATGACAGATTCAGGACTTGACATCATTTCTTCAAGTTCAAATTCCACAATTTTTCCACTGCACCACTTATGCTATTGTAATGGAAAGAATCTTTTCTCAAACTGAAAAACATTCCATAATTTTTTTTCCTCTAAATACAAAGGCTATATGTTCATACTATAGATTGCAAGAATACTTGTTTTTCTCTTAATTTCTCCTTCTTGAGAATTTTTATTCAGAACCTCCCTCCCATTTTCTGCTGATTCTTTTCCTTATGTCTAGAAACCTATAAAAGTTATTCTAATTTTGAAAACATCTCCATTTGAGATTTCTATTTCTCAAGTCAATACTGCCCTATTCTTCATATGGATTGATATTTTTCAAATATAGTCTCTACAACAGCTGAACATTTCCTCACCAATTCCACACTTCTTAACTCCCTCAAATCACTCCCCAGCTATTCACACTCTACTAAAACTTCTATTTAACATTACTGACAATTTTCTTCGTCTCAAATTAAAAAAACACATATTTGTTTCTCATTCTATACATTTTTAAGCTTTCTCAAAATTCTCTTTTCCTTTGTTTTCTTTAATATTCTCTTCACACAATTCCCCAACCCATCTTTCTTAAATTCAAATGATCTATCTCTTAACATTACTTTTTTTTCCTCTGATTTTAGTGAAAACACCTATTTTATCACATTTTTTAAAAATTTCCCAAACAATATTCTCCTATGTCTATTTCCATCATTCCTGTTTCAATCAATGATACTACCAGGCTCCCAATCACATTGATTTTTAATGTAATCTTTGAATTTTTATTCACTTTCAAGCACTGCCACCACTACCATCAACTTAAGACTCATCAAAGAAGTTTTTATTAAATGCCTCCTTTCTGGTAGGTTGTGGTAGGAGATGGAAATACAAAGACAATAGGAACACAACCAATGCTCTATATGTATGTGTGCATACACATAATAATGTAATTATCTCATGTGAGCCTTACAAAACTTAATAGATGCTATTTTTACTCTGATTTTAAAGCTGGAGGAACTGGGGAAAAAGAATGGTTAAATGACATGCTCAAAGTTATACAGCTAATAAGTCTGAGGTTTCATTTGAATTCAAGTCTTTTTGACTCCAAGAAAAAAAATGGTCTATCCATTGCAACATAGATGCCTTCTTTGTAATCATATATAGTTAGTAATTATATATTAAGGAACAATATAAATGTAAGGTAATTTTGAAAAGGTGATTACTAGTAACTAGTAAATAGAGGAAAGATCAGGTAAAAGATAATATTTAATTAATTTGATTAATTTTCAAGGAAACCAGGGATTCAAGAAGACTGTGCCTTCTTGATTTTATGAACAGATGGTACAAATGCACAGATGGGAGATAGGTTATCATATAACATGAACAATAAGCATATCAGGTCTTATTTCTTGCTGATTCTTCTATGGTATCTCTCATTTCTATTTCTTCTTTTCTATTTTGATTTTTTTCATAGGATAACACAAGCATTAAATGTGGAATTTGATAGCTTATAACCCAGGAATTACTTCCTTTTCTTTAATTTTGGAGCGAGTCCCTTGTCCAGTTTACTGTCGCTCCAAAATACAGATACTGATCCATTAAGTATGATATATTGACAATTGGACATTCTTCAGTAGTATGTGGGAAGGAACAATCCATTACTCCAACCTATCTTTTGATTGCTAGAATGTGCATAAGCAAAAAACTGCCAAGACAGGAGAGAGCTGAGGAAGTTATTCTCTCACCACTTGAATTCTCATTCACTTTCTCTATGGACCTTTTATTCCAGTTTCAGAATCCCATTAATTTTGTTTATTCTTTATGACATCTCTTATTGCTGTTTTACTATTTGCTTTGATAAATAAATATATATAATAGGAAATGTATATCAGTCTCTTTCCTAGTTTTTAATCAGAAAGTTATCTTAATGGATTTCTTTATTTTTAATATTTTATTGGTGAATTTGATCTAGACATAAAAATCAGTTCCAAATAATTCTCCTCTTCCTTAAATACCATTACTTGGAAAGAAATGGTATGATTTATCTCTCTGATATATTGATTATTATTTAGAAGGAATATAACATTACACATTTATAATTTTACTATTTAAAAAAAAAGAAAAATACTTGTTTAAACACTCATTTAATTTGTTTTCATGAATTCACAATCATGATAATTGTCTTTCTTTTGTTTTGTTTTTGGGTGTGTGTGTGTGTGTGTGTGTGTGTGTGTGTGTGTGTGTGTGTATGTCTGTGTATGTGAGATGGGACCATTTTTTTCAATCTGGTGGCTCCTATGGCCCACTTCTAAAGATAATATTTCTAACTCCATAAAATGAAAGAGGATTATAAAGAAATTCAAGGCAGGAGCCCTTCCCCCCATCACATGGTATCCTTCCAGCCATGTAAGGGTTCCTGCCCACCCAGCGGCCACCTTTGACCCTGGCATCTTTCTAACTGAGCTTTACTTTCAAATTTCTACAATAAACTTTTTATTTATCAATCTAGGTTTTCGGGCTTGTAAATTCATTTACAGGGGACACTGTGCCTCATGGGATTATCTATGCACCCAGAAATGGGGTTCCCCCTTTCCTTTCCCTCATTATTTGGTGGCTCTCACAGGGACCCCGAAAATTGTTACCCTGAAAACTAACCTTAACCTTTTCAGGTCTCTCAGAACCAACTTTTGTCCTTAGCAATTTGAGCAGCTTCTGGGAAGAATATCCTACCTTCGTCTCACTCTATCTCTAAAACATAGGGAACCCAGACCAGGTTTGGGGTGCAAGCAAAAGTCTCCCATGGAGACTACTTGTGTTTCAGGAAAAAGCTCTCTTTTTGTCTAACTCTGTCTCTACAGACAAAAGACCTTCTTTTCCAAGGCATTTCCAATCCCTTTATCTCACCAGAAAAACCTGCCCTCAGGCCACAGCTCCAACACAAGGGAGAGGGAGAGTGTCTCTTCACCCCTCCCCCCACAATGTGGCCATCCCTCTTGGGTCCCAGGCTAGCAGTCTCCTTGATCTCTTATGGGGGAGATATCTGTGTTTGAGCCCCTCTCACACTCCACTGTAGTGGTAACCATGAGGAGGAAAAGTTTGGATCAGGGCGAAATTTAACTTGAAGATGTGTCTCTACCCAACTGTGTGAGCCTTCACCTTTGCTACCAAAGAACTGGGTAAGATAACATCTCTCCCTTCCCCCATCCTCTCTCTTTTCCAACCTCTCCCATGTGGCTTAACCTGCCATTTAAATGCTCCCATCCTGTCCCCTTCTTGGGGTACAGTGGGGAGATTTGGGGACTCTTCAAGATCTCTAGAAACACTCCTTCTATAGCTTTTACCTGGCTCTTAAAGGCTTCCAGCCTTCTCAGAGAACTAGCTTGTGCCATAAATTTTAAAACGGGACTCGGTTTCCTGATTTAGTCATCCTGCAAGAGAACATGCTCTCTAGGCTGGATATAGGATTTTCTAAGCCTCAGGGCATATTTACCTGCTCTCTAAAGCCTAGACTGAGAATTTAAACTGCTCAAGCCTTTTTCTGTCTCAGCTCTCTCCTATTCTTCTGGATTGGCATCCTATGGCCCCTAAGCCAACAATTAAAAGGTTCCCTTTCTAGTTCTAAGTCCTGGCCAGTCTAGAACTACAGAAGGGAGATCTTTGTAATTTTGGCTGGGGAACAAAATTCCGAATCCAAGCAAATTAATTAAGAGAGTGAAAATAGTTTCTTTTGATTTCTCCTTTTTTTTCCCCTATCCTGACTGCAGGCAGACAGGGATAAATTAAAAAGAAATGGAAACTATTTAAACACTCCTTAACTACTTTTAAGTTGGCGCCTTGCTAGAATCTTTTTCTGTTCTGACAGTTCTCTTTTACTGCCTCAGTTTCCTTAAACTGTATTTCTCTTGCCTCAATTTCTCTGGCTTCAGTCCAGGAATCCAGGGATATAGAATAAGAATAGATTCTCCCTCAAGCTGCCTTTTAGAGAATGGCTAAATTAACACCTGAATTCTATGTAGAGTTCCAATCTCTCTCTATTAGCCCAATCCCTAACTTTCTTTTCCGGAGTCACCTATCTCCAATTAGGCTCTGACTTTTCTAAATGCTCCAAACACCCCACAACCTACTCACTAAAAGATGGGGGGTATTTTGTCTTGGACTCATAGCCTGAGGTAAATGCAAGCTGTCTTCCCCTCCCTCTGCCTCTTCTAACAGAGTAGGGAGGGGCCACATGGGATTTCTCCACACGCACCTTCCTCAGAGAAGGTTTTGAGATAAGCCTGCTTTCAAATTAATCTATTTTTCTTGCTAAAACTGTTTGACTATTGTTCTGTATGAGAAAAAGTTTAACTATTGCTGTATAAACCTGTTTAACTATTGCTGCATAAAACTGTTTGATTATTGTTCTGTATGAGAAAAACTAACTATTGCTCTGTATAAACCTGTTTAACTATTGCTGCATAAAACTGTTTACTATTGCTGTTTCAGGAAATTTACTAGTCTTGTTATGTATAATTTGATAATTTCTATAAACGGGGAGGAAGGAAACTGAGATTTCAGCTGGTCAGAATATTGGGAAAAACTGACATCTTAAGTTCAGGCTGAATTGGAAACTATTTTACTCTTTGCTTAAAATTTACAAGACTATGATTTGTTGGGTTATGTTTTAACTTTGAAATCCCTTATTCAGTCTTTGGGATTATTCTTTAGAAACAACCAGAAATCAGACACGTGTCCAGGGACTGGCAGCTTCTCTGATCTGTTTCTCCACCTCCATTACCCCAATTTCTTTATTATTTCAGCATTTCAACATCAGGACTCTAATGGTTTGGGGTGGCCTGTCTTGGTCTAATTGCATAATTTACTCAGAAATCTGTCTTGCCCCAGAAAGAGAGAATGAAGCTCTTAACTTCATTTTCTCTCTTGGAGCCCCTGACTTGGGGGTGCCCTCTTAGGGCAGCAGGACTGCCTTGAGCACTGCTACACAGCAGATGCTGAGTTAAATGCACAAATGACCACAGACCTAAAGACTGTCCATCTCTGGCTGAGATGACCCCCAACTGCAGAGATTCAAACAGGGAGGCATATGTCTCTCTGAATAAGGAGTGCTGTTCTATGCTAATAATTCTGGGGTTATCGGGGAGAAACTGGTCCTTGCCACAAGACCTTGCATTTTCTACTTATAGTCTGGTTTATTTGTTTTATTGTCCTGACTCAGTTTCCCTAATTATCCTGACTCAGTCCTGCCTCAGTTTCCCTGCCTCTTAGTTCTGCAAAACCTCTCCCTGCCTCTTTATCAGAATACTTGATAAGATCTTATGTTTCAGAATAGCAGAACGCCTCTCCCATCCCAAGCTATGGGAATGTCTTATTAAGATGCTGTCTCCACTGATTATGTCATCTCTCTAGAAACCTACTCCAATATTGCTCTTGCCTCTATTTCAGTGTTCCAGTTTGTGAGGTAACACAAAGCCCCCACCCTCTATCAGCGAGGTAGGACAGCTCAATTTCCCCGAGACTTAATTGACACTCTCTGGAGCTCTAGGCACAAGCCAAGCATTGCTCATTGAGACGTCATGGCACAGCTCTGGCAAATAAAAGTTTTTGTCATATTTCTCTCTCTCTCTCTCTCTCTCTCTCTCTCTCTCTCTCTCTCTCTCTGTCTCTCTCTCTCTCTCTCTCTCTCTCTCTCTCTCTCTCTCTCTCTCTCTCTCTCTCTCTCTTTCTCTCTCTCTCTCTCTCTCTCTCTCTCTCTCTCTCTCTCTCTCTCGGGGATGCCTAGAGGGAATGAAGGCTATAGAGTTGAGGTCTGGCTACTGTGTCTCAATAAATTCCACTGAACAGATTAACTAATCTATCTCCACCCTCCTTGACAGGGCTATCCTGCAGTTAGGACACACCCAGCAAAGCTAGCGCCTTTGAAGCAAACAAGGTTGGGAAAGAGCAATATTCAAACTTAGCCTGAGTTTCTGTGAATGTCATCCATACTCCGGTAGGATTTATTTCTAAAAGTTTAACTGCTAACTTCTTGAATTCTCTTATGTGGAATTAAACATTCTGTATATGATTGTATTTGCATTGGGTATTTTAAAAACAAACTGATTTGTATGAATAATGTTCACTTATGAAACATTTACTTGGATATGAACTCATTGGGACAAATTCCTTATTGTTATCAACATAAGGTTATGATAAATATTTGTTTAGAATTTATGTTCTTGCATTTTTTCCTCATGTAACTGATTTTAAGATCAGAGCAATAGTCAATAGAAATTATTAATGCAATTCAATTATGTCATACCTTGCTGTTTCTAGCCTGATTATATGTAATCATTGTATCCTAAATGTCTTGGCAAATAAGCATTTAGCCTGATCATCTGTCTGCTAGTGGACAACTAATAGATATCTATAAAACCAAAACTGACTTCTAACACCTGTTGGTTTCCCTTTATCTTGTTAACCTGAGACTCTCAGTTCTCTTCTCAGGGCAACTCCTGCCTCCAGACACTCAGAAAGAAGCAAAGGTGCCCTTTTAATGGAAATCTCTTTTAGACTTAAGCCTTAGAAGACCCCAGTCTCTACCCTGAATTCGAGCAGGAGAAACTGCCTTCTCACCACTACAGCAAACACCACAAGGGTTGATCCTGGCCCCCCAGCATCCTGCTCCCTGGTAGGAATTTGAGGTCTGGCCCTGTTTCCCTTTTATCTCAGGACAGCCCGAACATCTCAGGGGCCAGTAAGCAGGGTAAGCTATGCTGATGCTTTTCACCCCTCCCCCATAAAGAGTGGGGAAACTAGGAAGGAAAAGATTCAGGATATTTGCTTATTGAATGACTAACTCTCTTCAAGAAAAACAGCAGTTTTTCCAACATTTCCAAGAGCTTAAACAACATTCTTATCTTGATCTGTAGCTCTGACAACTGGGGATACATACCCATCCCTAGACCCTGCCTTACAAAAGAGCAGTGGTTTATTAAATCTACTAGATAGCAAGGCTTCTTGCTTCCCCTGACTTCTGAGTCCACACCCTTAATCCCAATCCCAGAAGAAATTAGCTTTCCTGGAAATTAAGGGTGAAAGAGCTAGGCTACAAATAATCTTTTCTCAGCATTTTCTCCTCTTTCTCTTTGATAATTAGATGGGCCATCACACAAGCAGCCCACAGAAGGGACTTGATGCATTTCTTGCTAAAGACCTCATTCTCTTGAATGTCACCATCTCCACCCTGGATGACACCCCATTTTTAATCTGTCCCCAAGATCTGTTTTCTCTAGGCTTCACACTTTGGATTCTCAGCTGGCCTTTCAGCCTGAACATTGACTGGGGACAACTGACTGGGACACCCCCTCGATGCCCTGCTGCCATCCCTCACACCTCATGCCTCACCTCCTGGCATGAAACCCCAAATCTCTAAGACCCTTATCAGCTCAAAGCAGTTAAGAGGAGATTGACGCCCCTTCTCCCACATGCATCTGGCGGCGATGGTGGCGATGGTTTGAGGAGGGAACAAGACAATGGGACACCGCTACTCTGAAGATCTTTGGAGAAAATCTTCAACCTTGCCTTAAATGAAGGACACTGCCCCAAATTTTCTTTTTTTTCTTAAATGAATTTAAGTCTCAACTGTTTAAGGGGGGAAATGATAGGGGTTGAGGTCCCTTTAAGATTCCTTTCTAATTGCCCAACCCATGGCTGACCTTGATTCACAAATCCTGGTCAAAGGCACCCTTTGAATATCTGGGCTCAGCCTCACCATCAGCTCAGCTTTCCCCAGCCCTCACCTGATAGGAGCTAACTGAAAATTCTGCCAAGAACTTGGGTACCACCCATCTTCTAGGTATAAAAGAGATAAGCTGGAACTCCCTCTTGGCAGGAGCCCTTCCCCCCCTACACATGGTATCCTACCAGGCATGTAAGGATTCCTGTCTGCCCAGTGGCCACCTCTGGCCCTGGCATCTTTCTAACTGAGCTTTACTTCCAAATTTCTACAATAAACCTTTTATTTATCAAAAAAAATAAAAAATAAAAAAAATAAAGGAATCCAAAAGATGTGTTTTTTTGGTTATTGATAGTAATCATGATTAGTATTTATCTACTATTTCAAGGTTTGCAAATATATTTAGATATATTATATCATTTTATGCTCCCCCTTCCATTTTTTACAGACTCTCTGAAATCTATTCACAGACTGTTTAGGTCTCTATGGATTCCAAGAACCCTAGATTAGATAATCTTTATATTTCCTCTAGCTCTTAATTTATTTCTATGATACTAAATACAAAAGATTTCCTGGAGTAGATTAATTATTTTTGTTAGTGCTATTATTATTAGGGAATAAGACTATGCAAACCTACCAAATGCATATTTTGAGAAATATTAAAATACATCAACTTTTACTAGATTAGAAATCTCAGGTTAAATGGAATTTCAGTCAAATTTGAAAAGCATTATCTTTCTAATTTGTATTTGAGCAGCTAATTATGACTATCCCACATCTGTATATCCTTGAAAGATCTCTGAAATCTTTTTTGCTTTTAAGTCTTTGGGCAACTGATATTTCAAGCAGCCATACTTTCTAAATCAAACTTTCACTTTCTCTCACATTATTAATGCAACGATTATGCCACTGGGAAATGAATGAATACATATGGTCGAGCTGAGTATTGTTTAGTCAGCTTTTTATAAGTATCTCTGGATTAAAGATGGCATCAATCTTAAACCCTGCAACAGTGGGATAAAAATGGAAACTTTCCGACAGTAAAGTGTCCTCTTCTTTGTATTTGCAACATAACCTGTTGCTAGCTAGTACATATCTATCTGCCTTTGAAATCAGTACCATTCTCTGTTTTGTTACTGGGCAAATAATTCTCCTCATTTTTACATGAAATCTACAGAAAAGGATGATGAATTTAGAGCTGAAAGGGATCTTAGAGACCATCCTATTCTGTCTCCTAGTTTTACAGATAAGGAAACTAAGGACAAAGAAGCAGAAATATCCCAAATGCAAATCAGATTTTCTGGCTCCAAATACCATATTATTTGTACCATATCATTCTATATGAGGAAAATTAAGATTGATGTCACCAGAATAAGGAGGGTCAATCTGACTCAGATCAAAAATGATTTTATCAAAGCGCTCATGGAGATCAATATCGACATAGTATCCACATATGAGTGCTGTACTTGTAGCCTGAATGAAACAGGGGAATCCAGTCTAAAAATAAATTAACAAACAAAAAACACACTCTTCTTATCCTATCTAACAATATCAGATCAGGTATAACAGGTATATTTGAAATGGGTATGCAATAAATAATGAGCAGACACACTACTTAAGGAAGTTAATCATATCAATCTTTATATTCTCACTGTAAATGAAAATGAGCTCATCATCTAGCAAGATTGAAGAATAAACAATAGATAAGTTTTGTGCTGCAAAGCTATGCTTAAAAAGACTATTCAAGGAATAGGAATACCTTCTTGAAGGTAGGAATACTGTATCTCCCCCCCCACACATTTGATCTAGTTGATTCTATGTGTTGTGTGCTTTATAAAAAAAAAAATCTAGAACTTAAAAACTTTAAATATGAAATA
Organism: Sminthopsis crassicaudata; assembly: GCF_048593235.1. NCBI lineage: Eukaryota > Metazoa > Chordata > Mammalia > Dasyuromorphia > Dasyuridae > Sminthopsis > Sminthopsis crassicaudata. The sequence goes on along the minus strand of NC_133618.1, from coordinate 98,444,030 downwards.
GAAAAATGTTACATGTTCGGTACAAATAGATGTTTCACTTAATAGAAAATTTAAGTTAAACAAATTTTACATAAACCTACCTTAGTTAAGTACAGGATAGTCACTTAAATTAATCTCTGTAGTATAAAGCTAGGTAAATAAGAGAGTAATTATTAGTACAACTGTTGCTAATTTTAGAGAAGCAATAAATTATATTTAATTCAGAGAACGCTGAGATCTTTAATTATTTTGGAAGAAATAATGATAAATAGAATTTAATAATACTTTCAACTTTGGAAAATACTTTGCAAATATCTTATTTTATCCTCGCAACAACCTGGAAAGTAGGTGCTGTTATGATGCACATTTTAGAAACAAGAAAATAGGGAGTGTGACCTGTTCACAGTCCCACAGCAAGATTCTGAGGCTTTATGTTCAAAACACTAATCTACCAAATGTATATTATTTATAACCAATCATCGACATAAAATTTGATTTTCATATTGTACAAAAAAATCTGAATTGTTAATTCAAGAGAAAAATCAAATCTTTTCATTTAGATTCAACAAATTCTTCCTTTTTGACCCTAATCTCTCTGATCCAAATTATTTTTCATTAGATTGTGAGTTCTTTGAGGATGTCATTTTTGTCTTTATTTTTATCCTGAAATGAAGGTGCTTCATAAATAAATAAGTACTTAACACATGAAAATACTTAATAAATAGTATGAATTTAATGAATGATTTTGACCATTTGAAAGTATTTGAGAGAATTAGCCACTTCTGGAGTTGGAGCTAAGATGGTGGAGTAAAGTTAGGAATCTCCCTGAACTCTTTCAGTTTCCCTCAAAAAACAGATGAAACCAAGCCTGTGAACATGATCTGATTAAATGAAAGCATTCTCTGGCTCAAAATAGACTGAAAAAACTTCAAAAAAGCTCTGTCTCACTGGGATGGAAAATCCAGCTCAGATAGACTCTGGGAAAGCCAGTGAGAGGGTGTTATTCACAGAAAATCAGTAACTAAGACCCTTAGTCCTGCTCAGTAGAGGAGCAAATCAGGGGGACAGCCTCCATTCCCAGCTCAGAATGCAAACTGGGAAACCAGGCTGTTTCCTGAAGAGAGCAGGCAAAACTACCCTCACTCCCTGCAAACACAAGGGACCCCTATGACCAAAGTCATGAGTCAAACCTGTACAGGAAGCTTTACCCCAGTAGCAGAGTTAAACTATTAAAGTACAAAAATAAATAAATAAATAAATAAAAAATAGGAAATACCAAAAGAAAAGGAAAGAAGATGAGCAAGAAACAGAAAAGAACCTTGACCATGGAAAGCTCCTATGGTGACAGGGATGACAAAAGCACCAACTCAGACAAGGACAGAATGTCCAGAGAAAAAATCTCAAAGAGTGATATTAATTGGTCTCAAGCCCAAAGAGGCTTCATGGAAGTGCTCATAAAATAATTTAAAAGGCAAATATGAGAGATAGAAGAAAAAATGAGAAAGGAAATGAGAGATGTGCATGAGAAAGTCAACAGCTTAGAAGAGGAAGAAGAAAAAAAAAAAAAAAAACTGACTGAAGAGATTAGTCCAGGGAACTTAGTTATATAATCAATGAATTTGAAATGTGTGTGTATTTTATATATACTATAACACTGATCAGTAATTTAGCCCAAAGTAGGGAAATACACCTGAAAATGAATAATTTAAATGAGATGACATCTTCATGAGAGTTAACTGGTTTAGCAATTAGAAGCTGTCTTTCTTCTCTAAATTTAAAAAGAAAAGGTGGAACCATATGGTTTTCTTCTTTGTATTGATTAAAAGCTATCCAGTCATTTCCATGTTTTACATGCTGTTGAATTTGGTGAGATGAATAAAAGAGTATGGTTCTTTTATTATCAGTTACATTTGGATTTTCTGAGTAGAAAAAGATATGAAATACCACCCACCACCCATAGATCTAAAATCCAATGTAAGCACACCTATTTTTGATGAGATGCCAAGTCCAGAGATAAATGTACCTCTAAAGCAGCTGTGGTTTCTGTGCAGACATACTGCTGATCTCCTGGAAAAAAAAAAAAATCTATTAGTCTGGTGCTCATAAATTATTTTCATTTGGTATGCCTTTAGAAAATGCATGTGAGAAGGAGTCCTTATGAAAACATAAATTGGACTACATCTTTCTCTCTCTTCTAGTCAATGTAGAATTATATTTAAGATTTCCAAGACTGAATAAAACCCTGCATAGATGGCCTAATATAATTGTATTCAACAATATATACTGAGTTCCTAATACATACTCTGCTGTGGAAGATATGGAATATTATAAGATAAAGTCCATCTTCTTAAGGGCTTTATGATCTTATTAAACAAATCAAAAATTAAGTAATAGATTATAATATGCTAGTTATAGATAATATCATGATAATTTTATAGCACAGAATGATTGTTACTTACAAATGCTGTATCATATTATCACTTTCACATTTTCATAGATAACACACACATGATATACTAAAAGCCAAAATGAAGAATATGTGTATGTATACCCAAATCATGTTAGAATTTTGCCCATAGACTAGATGGTTGTTTATCCATATTAATATTATTTTTTGCATTGAATCTTTTTTTTATTTTCTCACATACTACTAGAACTATCCTAAATATTATTCCCATTGATAAGTATTATTTCAAATACAGTATATATAATCTAACCCTAAGCTAGGGCACGATATTTGTGTGTTCTAAGAAAGGAATGAAAATTTTATTTTTCCAGGCCTAATATTTATACTCCTTATGTTTTATGGTTAATTGAAAACTTCAAGTCTTTATGGGGCCAGATTTGCCTTGATTTGTCTTAAAAATAAATATCTATACTCCAGATATTTTACATTCCATGGTAGGAATATTCTGATATTTAAAATACATGGAGCTATAAAAAGCAATTTAGAAGAGTACCTGACTTGCAATCTCCAATTCTTGGTACACCCTAGGCAGCTGCTTATCTAGGCTACCCCTAGTTTTGGCCCTCATATCTATGGATTCAATATTTGTTCTGTCTCTTTTATTAGACATCAAGTTTCTTGAAAGCAAGTGATCTATTTTTGCTATTCACTTGTAAGTTCAAGTCTACCTGCCTTTTGTGTAGTGAGGGGGGAAACAGTCTTTTTGACTCAGAAAGCATGCTCTACTTTCTCACAATTCTCTTTTGGCTAAAACACATTAATTAAAATGCCATAATTTTCAGGCTACTATAATAGACTTCCCTGGAAATAGCTGGAAACATATGATTTTTTCCCTTTTAGTAAAGAGGTAACCAATAAAAGTTAATGCTTTCATTCTAACTAAACATCTATTATTTATTAGACAAAGAATACTGAAGAGTAAGTTTCTCTATATATTAAAATAATTTTATTAATATCACTGTTGGCCTCCTCTCTCACAGACATGGTCTGGAATTAAATGGGATAAGAATCTGTTGTTTATTGCTTATAGATCTAGAATTGGAAGAGACTTTAGAATCAAAATAGGCCTTATCTCTTATTTTACAGATTTTGGAGTCTTAACCTAGGGCAGTTAAGTTATGTAACCCAAGGTTACATAGTAATTGGCAGATTTAGAATTTGAATCTGGGTCAGATAAAATACATTTTCAGTACATAAAGGAACTGGCAGACACACATTTAGGTAATACATTCTGAAAATTATTGTGCAATGAATGTGACTTTTCCCCCTGGGTCTTCTTGTTGTTGTTCAGTAGATTCAATCATATCCTACTCTTTGTGACTTTATTTTGAGGTTTCTTTTTGACAAATATACCAGAACAGTTTCCCATTTCCTTCTCCAGCTCATCTTCCAGATGAGGAAACTGAGTTAAACAGGGCTCAGTGACTTGCCCAAAGTCACCTAGTTAATAAGTGTCTGAGGCCACATTTTAACTCAGGAAGATGAGATTCCCCTACTGCAGTCCCATCACTTTACCACTGAGCCCTTAGGTGCCCCAGGAGAAAGTAAGACCTTATAAAAGTATATATGATTAAATTAGCTTTTTTCAGACAGATTTGCTAAGTTGGTTGGTTAAGAGAATATCGTGATATTGTTGACTAAGATCTTAGAAGATAGAATCCCTTGTGTTCTTGAGGAAAAAAATGGCAAGATAGTTATGATAACATGACAGGTTGGATTAAAAAAAAGAGTAATGATTTCTTTTTGTCAAGTTTTCCAGTGAATTTCCTTAGGGATTTGTGTCTGGAACTATGCTGTTTAGCATTTTTATCAATAACTTGGACAAAGTATAGAAGCCAAGTTTATTTAATTTGCACATGACACAAGTTTTGGAGAGAGATTCTGCTTGATGTCAGACTTAGGATCTGAAAGAAAGGCAAATGATTTTATAGTGTACAACACTGTATAGATCTAATAAGAGGAGAGTTGATAGAAATGTCATATCTGAATTCAACAATCTCATAATTTCAAGAAGCAAAGGAATGTCTAGAAAACAATAAATTTTTAAAGATGGAGAATTTCATGTGAGTTACCATTTTATATGCCATCCAACAGTAGTTAATGAATCCTATAATTCCAAAATGCAGTATCTTCCATTTCCTATCTCTGTAACTTTGAATCTAATTGTCCTCCATGCCTTAAATTACTGCCTACTTTAAAATTCTGGTATCTGTCAAGATCTCATCTTGTGCTACTTTTTCAGCATGAGGATTTTCCTGGTTTCCCCTACCTTCTTTTAGCCTTTCATAGTCTTTTATAATTGCTTTGTATATGTTTTGACATCTGGGCTTGGAATCAGAAAGAAATGAGTTCAAAATCAGACTTCAGACATTTACTATATTTATGATATTGGGCAAGTCAATGACCGGGCAGCAATTAGCCGAGTTAGAGCACTTGACCCAGACCAGAGTTTAAATCAGCCTAGAGAGTTCTAGGTCTCTACTGGAGAAGGAAATGGATACACTTTAGTATCTTTACCAAGAAAATTTCATGGAAAGTATTGTCCACCAGAGTCATGAAGAGTCAGTCACAATTGAACAAGAAAGACAAATGTATTTTCTGTTAAGCATGTCATGCTGTTACCCCCATTAAGATGTGGGTTCTCTTGTTCCTTTCAGAGTGTTTGAATTTATAAATGTTAATTAATTGATTGACTGATTGATAGTTCCCTCTCTTTGGAAGTCTCAAGAAGAAGCTGAATGACTACTTGTCAGATGTTATAATGGAGATTTCTTTTGTTTTTTATCAGGTATGAGTAGAATTACTTGATCAAAGTGATGGAGTGAGATATATCAGTAATCCTTAGATCCCCTGATCTTAGGAGTGCTATTGTTTTACCAATTTGTTCTCAATGATCCTAAAGTCTCCTGGCCTTAAGAATACTGTAGAGTAGGCCTACAAACATTGCTGAAGGTCAGATAATAATCTGTTGGTCAGTTATTACAAAGATTCCGAGAAAATAGTGAAGTGCATATCAGACTACTCCTCTATCCCACATCTGTCATAAAATTCTACCTCTAAGCCATAAAATTAGCCTATTAGTGACATAAAGCATCATATCTCTCTGTCTTTTTCTATAAGTTTGTCTTCTTGCTCCTGGTTCTTTGCTAAATTCTTTTGGAAATTAGCTCCTTCAATTGAGGTTGCAATTATAATAAACTGGGGCTGCTAGGTGGTGTAGTGGATAGAGCACCAGCCTTGAAGTCAGGAGGAGCTGAGTTCAAATCTGCCCTTAGACACTTAACACTTCCTAGCTGTATGACCTTGGGCAAATCACTTAACCCAATTGCCTCAGCAAAAAAATAAATAAATAAATAAACAATTATAATAAACTTTGCCTCTTGGAGATGAGTTTAATCCTGCAAATTATTTTGAGATCCCTTGAGACACTGCTCTGCAACCATAACTATTTGGAGTCTCCTTTGAGTCTCAGCAAAAGGAGGTCCTTTTCAAATTTAAATTCTCTGATTCTGTTCCATTATTAAAATGAAAACAAAGCAAAAGAGTATGGCTGAAGCAACTCAATTATTACCAGAATCACTATGGGATGGTGCCTCAATTATTATCATCTTCTTCTATAAAAGGGAAAAAAGTTGATTATTGTCATTACCTACTACAGGCATAAAATTATTTTCAGAGTTTAGAGCAGTTTCATGGGAAACTTTTTTTTTTTTTAATTCTCTTAGTTTTCTAGTCATTCTAAGCAAGCATTTCTAAAACACGTGGAGCAGATTTGAGTAGAGAACAAACAGGCTCAAAGATAACCGGGAACCAACTCACTTGGGCTTTTATTGATCTTACCTAAAAATCTTTAAATCATTTTTTTGTACTGCATTTTGGCTTATACATTTCCTTGAGGAGCCAGAAGGTCATGAAATAATGTGAAGAAAATTTTAAAGAGTTAGTTCACCCAATGTTCAAGAAAAGGTCTGCTTTGGGGTCACTTAGACCCTGGGGTGAAAACTTTAGTTGGTTCTCTTATGTGTTCTTCACCTATACTTTAGAAATTCAGCTTGGTAGTCAAGAGCCCTTTTCCCTACAAAGTAACTATATTTTGAATCTATACTTCACACACACACACACACACACACACACACACACACACACACACACACACACACATCCAAAAAAATCCTTAAAAAAACAAAAAAACAAAACAAACCAAAAAAAAAAAAAAAAAAAACTTGACAGAAAACATCTTAAATTTAGAGTAATTCAAGTTTGAAAATGGTTTCAATACCAAAGAATTGTCTTTAAAAAGACCATGTATTCCAAATAACTGCTATTTAAGTATTCATTCACTGCTGAGTAGCTGAGCAAATAAATTGATGATCTTTCTGTTTTACTTTAAAGGCCATTATTCAGCCCAATCTTATGCACATTCACTGAAGTTTTAACATTCTACACAATTCTTGCTGCTCTTGGAGTAATTCAAGCATTCCCCTCTCCCAGACCACCTCCCCCCATGGCCCAGTACTGTATGTTAGCTTTCAGAATCTGATCTTTCAAATCAAAAAACAAAAATAAAATAAAATAAAATAAAATGAGGAGTGTAAAAAGAGGGAGGGAGAAAAGCTTCTTTGCAAATGCAGCTATTAATTGCATTTTTATCATTACAACTTCAAATGAGAATATCTAATATATTTACAATTCAGGCTGCCACATAGAGGGTTAATATGGGCAGTGACCTTTATAAGGGGTGGAAGATGGGGTGGTATTAATTATGTATATTGCTTACACCTGTGGAAGGCAGTCTGCCCTATCACAGTTAATAAGAAAATTAAACCTTACATTCAGATTCTGCTGAAGAAGGCTTTTTAAGTCAGCTTACTATAGTTTGCCTAAATATTCTCCATATTCATTGTGGCTCATTTTCATGCAGATTACTATGCTTTTTATGAAACAGATTCATGAAAAAGACTCTGAAACCCTATAGCTGCCAGTCTATGTAGCATAATGGGGAAAAGGGGTTAGAGGAGAAAAGAATAATCTGTTGGCCTGTTACCTGTGGACATTTTACCTAAATTCCACTGCTGAACTCTAAAAATTAAGGAAGATGTCACTCAGATACCACACAAAGACTATGTGGCTTCCTTTTAGGGGAAAAAAAAATAAACTCACTGATATTTCTCAGTGATTATATTACAGGTAACTTTAATAGAGACATTAATTTAAATTAATCAACCTATCATTAAGTGACTACAATGTGCTAGGGATTATCTAGATGTTGAATTTTGAATAGAAAATTCCTGCTCTTAAATAACCTACATTTTTACAGCATGTACATATATAATTGCATAATTTTCCTTGACTAGTGTGGATTTTGTGAGCTGCTGTGCTCCTGATGTTAGAGAGTTAGGAATGTTCTGATGCAGCCACCTTATTTCTTGGGACTCTTGAATAAAATATAGATAGATAGATAGATAGATATGTATATAGATATATAAACACATGTATATATACATACATATATGTATATAGATTTGTGTCTATATAAAAATATATTCACATGTATATACATATAGCTGAGGCAGAATTTATACTGGAAAAGATTAAGGCCTATTTTTTAGAAAGGGTAACTGACTTTAGTGTAATCACTAAAGTCTTCTTTTAGAACAGATATTGGAAATTTAATGACTAAGATTCTGGCACATTACATATATTATTTCATTTGTTCCTCATAATAATCCTGTAACTGCTATCATGGGGTATTGCTATTTTGGGGTTATAGGCCTGTGTCATGAGGTGCCTCAAATTTTTTTTTGAGTTTAGACCTTCTACAAATCAAGAAACAATGATTATATCCTACTGCTAACAACAGGCTAAATCTATAAGGATTTTTTAAAGGGGGGATTAGCAATTAACCAGGAAAAAAGGAGGGTCAATTCTCCCTCAGAATTCACAATTAGCCTGGAAGAAAACAGTATTAAGAGTGTGTGGTACAGCAAGTCCTAACTGAAAATGACTACTCAGAGATTTCTCAAAGTGAAAAACAACAGCTTTATTAGACTCTCTTGAGAAGCAGAAGGTCTACTCACTGGAGTTCTTCAGAGAGAGAAGGCTGATTTCACAGAACTTAAGGTCAATTATGACATCATAAACTAGAAGAATCTATGACCCCACCCCTCCCTTTATCTGATTAATTTTCACTGCCTGCTTAGATGGAAGTAGCATAGCTTTGCTAAATTCTAGTCAGGCCAATAGAATTGACTTATTTTATATTTGTGGCAGCTCTTTTCATAGTGGCTAGAAGCTGGAAGATGAATGGATGTCCATCAATTGGAGAATGGTTGGGTAAATTATGGTATATGAATGTTATGGAATATTATTGTGCTATAAGAAATGACCAGCAGGATAAATACAGAGAGGTTTGGAGATACTTACATCAACTGATGCTGAGTGAAATGAGCAGAACCAGGAGATCACTATACACTTCAAGAACGATACTGTATGAAGACATATTCTGATTGAAGTGGATATCTTCAACACAAAGAAGATCCAATTCAGTTCCAGTTGATCAATGATGGACAGAAACAGCTACATCCAGAGAAGGAATACTGGGAATTGAGTGTAAAATGCTTGCACTATGGTCTTTCTACCCAGGTTACTTATACCTTCAGAATCCAATTCTTACTATGAAAAAAAAAAATTGGTTTTACACACATATATTGTATCTAGGTTATATTGTAACACGTTTAATATGTTAATATGTATGGGATTGCCTGTCATCTAGGGGAGGGAGTAGAGGGAGGGAGGGGAAAATTTGGAAAAATGAATACAAGTGATAATGTTGAAAAAAAAATTACCCATGCATATGTACTGTCAAAAAAATTATAATTATAAAATTAATTTAAAAAATAATTGACTTATTTTAGTTGTGTTTACCTAAGTTTATGATGGTGGTCACTTTTACAAATGCTTATTTTAGCTAGTATGAGCATTTTATTATAAAGTTTACACAACCCCAAATCCATTAGATCTACATAAACTGAATTTGAGTTATAGGTTCAATCAACCTTAGTTAATAATTTTATGAGAAACAACATAATCCCTCACAATAAGGAGATTTATTTAGAGGTAAGTAATCCATTAAGCTAGAGGAGTTAGAAGGTTTAACCAAGGAGACTGTTTATTTCAGGTTTCTTCAATCAACAAATAGAGACAGCTAGTTTGGAGACTTCTTGAATATCTCCAGGCCATTATATAATTGGTCATGTTTTTCTCTAAGCAGTTAAGTAAAGGTCCAGGAGTTTATCTCAAGTATTTCTGCTATAAGAGCCAGTCTTTTGCTCTTCTTCTTTGAGTATTAATGATTAATAGATCCTTGGTGCTGAATCTTGAATTTCCTGCAGTTATTATCCTGAGAAGTCCTCAGTTTCCCATTTCACTCAAGGGAGAAGATACCTTTAAGGCAAGTAGAGGACTTCACCATTGACTGGCAGGTTAAGTTTTTAAAGTAGTTTAATAGGCCTTTACAATCTAAGTCGATCTTTTAGAGGGAAAATATAAACTCAAAGGGTGACACTGTAACTTGGATTTTAGACTGGATGCAATAACTGTGGAGTTATGGTGGTTTTTGTCAATGCAAAGAATTTGGCTAAGAATTCAAGCAGGATTGTAATAAAAGTACACTTAAAGGTAACAAAAAGCCTAATAAAAATCACCCTCTCAGTGCTCCTCCCTGCCCGCATCAGGGAATAACTTGGCTTCCTTATTGTTAACAGTAATTCAGGCTTTCTGTCAATGCCAAAATAACTGCCAAGGACCTCTTCACCATTACCATTTCCATTTTATAAATGAGGATATTGAGGCTGAAGATTAAGTGACTTGCTCAGAAACCCATATATAGTAAGTGGCTGATGTATTGTTTGAAGTCAGATTATTATTATTATTTTTTTTATACTCTAATGGTCTATTCTTTTTGAGTCTCCTCACCAGAGTTTCACTTATGACAATTCCCAACCACTGTTCCTAAGGTCCATTTCTATGATGGTTTTCTCACAGGGCTAGCTTGCCCACTCCTTACATTCTCCCTTTCCATTCTCCCAGATATAGCAAGGTAATGAGTTTAAGCCTCATCTTATCTGAAATAACAAAACCTGAAGTGCATGAATGGATTTTCTTGTGAGTCCCATTCTATCTTATCTCTCACCTTCACATAAATACTCTACCAAATGAATTTGCCCTAGGCCAATCAATTCCAGGGGGGAAAGCCAGTAGACAATAAGTACTTGTTGTCTCTTTGGTTGACCAATGGACAACCTTCTCATGATAAGCCTCTTGTAATTTAGGAGAAACATTGTCTCCTACTAGGATGTTATTCATATGAATTTCTTTTTCCTGCAGAATTGAATCTTACTGACATTCTCATCTCTTTAGCATCTTTTGACTAAGAGGAAGAGTCCCAATTTAAGAAAGTACCTCAGTGAAGGTGCTCTAAATCACTATTGATCAGAGAAATACAAATTAAGATAACTCTGAGATACCATTACACATGTCTCAGATTGACTAAGATGACTGGAAAAGACAAGGACAAATGTGGGAGGGGATGTGGGAGAGCTGGGACACTAATAAATACATTGTTGGTGGAGTTGTGAATGGATCCAGCTATTCTAGAGAGCCATTTGGAACTAAGTTTAAAAAGTTATCAAATTGTGCATACCCTTTGATCCAGCAGTGTTTCTCTTGGGCCTATATCCCAAAAAGATCTTACAGGAAGGAAAAAGACCCACATGTGCAAAAATATTTGTGGCAGCCCTTTTTGTAGTGACAAGAAACTGGAAACAGAGTGGATGCCCATCAATTGGAGAATGGCTGAATAAGGTATGGTATATAAATGTTATGGAATATTATTGTTCTATAAGAAATAATCAACAGGATTATTTCAGAGAGGCTTGGAGAGACTTACATGAACTGATGCTAAGTGAAATAAACAGAACCAGGAGATCATTGTACATGACAACAGCATTATCATACAAAAATCAATTCTGATGGCTGTGACTCTTACTAACAATGAGATGATTGATGCAAATGATCTTGTCATGAAGAGAGCCATCTACACCTAGAGAGGACTGTGGGAACTGAATGTGGATCACAACATAACATTCTCACTCTTTTTGTTGTTCTTTGCTTGCATTTTGTTTTCTTACTCATTTACTTTTCTTTTTTGATTTGATTTCCCTTGTACAGTAAGAGAATTATATAGATATGTTTATACATGTTGGATTTAACATATATTTTAATATGTTTAATATATTGAATTGCTTGACATCTAAGGGAGAGGATGGGAGGAAGGAGGAGAAAATCTGAAACACAAGGTTATGTAAAGGTCAATGTTGTCAAATTATCCATGCATATCTTTTGAAAATAAAAAGCTTTATTTAAAATAAAAAAGAATAAGAAGGTACCTCAGAACAGACTTCCCATTTTCTACCAGCTGTACTGCATTTGGACTTATATGAACATCTCTATCATATCATGGGATATACATTCTAGAATGTTTATAACAGCTCCAGGCAATATATTGTAGTATGTTTTAGCTACATATTAGGTATGTCAAATTCCTACAATCTATACCAACAAACCTAATGAATTTTGTTATTTGATTTCATCCAATGACTTGAAGTACTTCACTATTTTCCAACTTGATTAAGAAAGATGTTAATTCAATATAGATATCTAGGAACTAATTTACACAATTGATTGATTCCATTAATTAGATCTCTTCTCATCTGGACATAAAGCATCTTGTTAGGTGTGTGTGTGTGTGTGTGTGTGTGTGTGTGTGTGTGTGTGTATGTGTGTGTCAGAGAGAGACAGAGAGACAGAGACAGAGAAAGTGTAAAACATTTTTACACCAGTATTATCAAATATGTGACTGACAGAATATTAACTACACATGTAGTAAAGTCATCCTCTGTGGCAGTATTCAAGAGGGAACAAAAATATTCATACCCAATATTCCACAGCAGGTCATATACTTTATTTTTACTACCACATACCTAGAGAATCTGAGATTCCACTGTGATTATTGTTTAACAAAGAAAAGATTTAAAAGACCAAAATTCCATCTTAAACACCATACTCTCACAAAGGTCTTCCATGCATTTCATATTTCATAGCAACTATTTGAAATAACTAATCAGAGCTCTAAAGCTTGCAAAGTGTTTTAACATGGATTGTGTCATTTTAACCTCACAAGATCCCATATTCCTACTCTCATTTTAGAAATGAGGACACAAATTTCCTCAAACATTGGTTTCCTCAAACCTCATTTTCTCAAACTTAAAACAGGTTAAATGACTCTACACTTAAATCAGGCATAGTCAAAACAAAGAACACTATAAATGTTCTTAATAAATACTGTTGTAAAAATTCAAATGAAAAATAAGCAAGAACATTACAGCAACATATCATAAAGATCACACATAAAGATCACAGTCTGATAATGCTTGATTCATTGCAGAAATTTAATGCTGGTTCACCATGTAGAAAAGTATAAATATAACTATATCAATAGCCAGAGCAAAAAATTTATATTTTGTTTTTTTTTACCAATACAGAAAAAAGATCTTGAAAAGATATAACATCCATTCATGTTAAAACAACAACACTAGGAAGCAGAGAAAAAAATCAAGTTTTCTTTAATATTCAATAGTATTCAAACACTTAATATTATTAAAAACTAAAACCCAGAGTTCACATCATCTACAATGGGGATAAACTATAGCATTCTTCAAATAAGATTAGAGAAAAAAATTAGTGTCCATAATCACCATTGCTATAGAACATCTTGCTAGAAATAGTAACAATAAAAATAAGACAAGGAAAAGAAACTGAGAGGATAGATATGGTAAAAGAGCTAACAAAATTATTATTTTTTAATTGTGATTTAATTAGAAAACTCTAAAATAGAATAAAATTGAAATAACTTCAGCAAATTGAAAGATGTAAAATAATATAAATTATCAATATTTCTCTATACTACTAGCAAAGTCCAGATGGAAGACATAAATAAAGAAATTCCACCAAAAAAAATGCTGCAAAATATATAAAATGCTTCGGTGTTTCCCTGTCAAGACATTCACAACTATACAAAGATGACTATAAAACACTCCTTACACAAGTAAATATATATAAATAATTGGAGAAAGAGCAATTGTTCATAGATAAGCCAATTTACTGTTTAAAAATGACAATTCTACCTAAATCAATTTACTTATTCAGTGCCAAGGCAATGAAATTACAAAAAGATTAGTTTTATAGGACTATAAAAAAAAATAATAAAATTAGCTGCAGGGAAGGGGGGGAAAAAAGAGTTCAAGAACATCAAGATCCTAAAATCCTGAAAGCTCACATCAGCCTTGATTTCCAAAAACCACATTTAAGGAGGGATCTCAGCTAATATTACTTTATTTCTCATCAAATAACTTTAGGGATTAAAAACATTTTCTACCATTTTCTAGCATTGAATAACTTTCTCAACCTCCTACACCTATTAGATTATAAGCTCTTGGAGGGCAGGAACTTTCTTCTTTTGTACTGGTATCCCCACTGTTTAACACAGTGCCTGGCACAAAGTTGGTACTTAATGAATGTGTATTAACTGACTTCGTGATTGACTATTAGTAGAGCTATGATGTAGTCTTGCTACTCTGAAAAGCAATTTATAACTATGTCCCAAAAAATAAACTGCATTCTCTTTAATCAAGAGATATTGTTACTAGATCTATACCCAACAGAAATAAAAGAAACAAATGCACAAATATATTGATAGCTGCTCTTTTGTGGTGGCAAAAAATTTGAAATTGAATGGATTCCCTTTAATTGGGGAATATTGAAATGCCATGATATTGCAACAAAATACAAATGCTATATGATGAAGGGGATGTTTTCAGAAAATTCTGGGAAGACTTATATGAACTGATGCAAAATCAACTGAACAGATCCAAGAGAACAATTAATACAAGGGAAGGAAAGAAAGAGAATAAACATTTATTATCTATTATATACTACATGCATATTCTATATGGCAATCACTGTGTTAAGTGCTTTAAAAATATCATCTCATTTGATCCTCACAGCAATCATGTAAGGTAGGTGATATTATCAACCTAATATTAAAAGTAGAAAACTAAAAAAGAGTAAGTACACTTGTTTACAGTCACACAATCACAATGTTTGAGGCTAGGTTTGATTTCATGTCTTCCTAATTACAACTTAGTAATCTCTTTTAACAGGTTCAAAAACAAAAACAAAATAAAGCAAAAATAATCATTGTAGGATAAACAGTTCGGAAAGATCTAAAAACTCTGATAAACACACTGATGAAAGAATTCATGATTAAAAAAAAATATATTACCTATCTCCAGATATAGAAGTGATGGTTTTGGTATACAGACTGAGACAGTTTCTTTGTTTTGTTTTGTTTTATTTGAGCTTTTTGTTTGTTTGTTTGTTTTTATGTAGCTAATATGAGAATTTGTTTACTAACAGGGTTTATTTTTCTTTTTTTCTTGAAGCTGGGGAAGTGTGAACCAAAAATAAAATTGAATTAAAAATTGTTTCTCTTCAACTTAATATACATTATTCCATTTATGCCTCAAACAATCATGAGTTAGGATCATAGATTTATATCTGGAAAGGATCTCAGAAGTCATCAAAATCGAGTGATTTTACATATGAATAAACAGAAAGGGAGGTTAAGTGACTCTTACAATATCATATATATAGGAAATTTCAGAGGTGGGGTTTGCCTTCAAATCTTCATCACTTTATAGATGAAGTAATTGAGCCTCAAAGAATAATAGTAATAGGTAATATTTATAGATTTATTTAGCACTTACTATGTGCCTGGCACTGTTCTAAACAATCTTTAAAGTTCTTTGTGTTTTGTTTTAATATTGTATGGTCCTCCAAACAATTCTGGGAGGTAGGTGCTATTATTATCTCCATTTTACAGATAAAGAAAGTGAGATGGACAAAGGTTAAGTGTCTTGCCTAATGTCACATAGCTATTAAGTGTTTGAGGCCACATTTGAACTCAGATCTTCAAGACTTCCATTGGCATGTAGGTTGCTGATCATTCAACCATAATTGATGTCATGACAAATATGAGCTACTATCCAGGTTCAGTGTTCTATCCACTGTGCCAGATACCTAGCGACCAACTTAAATTGCCCATGATTCCACAACTAGACGGTATCTGGATTCAAATCCAAAGATTTTTTATTCTATTTTTGACTTTCCTTCTATGTCACACTATGACTTTAAAATTTTGAAGCCAGAATATTCTAGCTCAATCATCATCAAAATACTTGTGCTAATAGCTTCACATTGCTTTGTGAAGATCCAGTGAGATAATGTATCCAAAATGCTTTGTAAAGCACCATGTGACTGGAACTTATTTATTATAATGATCATCAATTCTTAATGGAGAAGAGGAAGGTATTGGTGAGGTGTTTAAGTGTTGTAGAGGTACAGTCAATTTCCCAGAAAGAAAGTCCCTTTCTCTTTCTCAGGGCTCTATACCATTTTCTATCATTTTAAAGAGGGAAGCTCTATTGATTTCTTTGTCCTAAAAGAATCAAGTACTCTCACCCAGCAACTGTGAATTCTCCTCTACTGTCAGTTATTTCTAATCATTTCTAATAATCTGATAACAGTTTCTACAGAAGAAATGGAGTCACTTTTCTCATTGTTAAAAGGTACTTATTGATTTGTCCAATCATTTTTTAAAATTCTTTCAGCTTACTATCATGGATCTGTTATTCCTAGAGACTTAAAATATATATCTTTCTGCTTACTCAACAATTCATTTTATAGACAGATTTTCCCCTAGAAGTGCTTTCTGGAAAGTGATGTTGAATATAAAATCTTACCTTTGTTTTCTTCTAGAGCAATCCATAAAATATATATTGCTAGGTTAAAAAGAGAAACATGGATAATTTAAATTGACCCCCTCCTTCCCTTACAATCTCATTAGGGTTCTACATCAAAAGTTGTCCCAATGTTTTGTCCTGCCTCAGAAGTTACATATGAAACCAGGAAATTATATAATTATTTGTATTGATAGACACAAATAGGCACCACTGACAAAAAATAGTGTTCCATCTTAAACTATATAAATTTATTGTGCTTAGTCTTAGGCTGGTGAAATTTTATATGCATATATATATATATATATATATATATATATATATACATGTATATATAGCTTAGTTAGTAAAAAAATACTTATTATATACTTATTAGATTATTTCCCAATATATAAAAAATTATATTACTTAAAGACAAGAAGAAAAAAAAGACAATTCTCTTATTAGTATTTTTAATGAATGATACTGGGAATAATAGGTGGGTGTAAAAGATATGGCATATTTCAGAGTGAATACTAAAATTTAAAAATAAAATACAAGCAAATAGTGAATATACAGTGACATTTTAATGATTCTACACATGTTAAGGACATCTCCATTTAACATGAAGAATTAATCTTCTCTTCTTTGTACTATGACAAATTCAGCCATCCAAAAACTGTACAAACACTTCTGGTCTTGTTCATTCCTATATCTGTTTGTGTACTTCTGGTATGTGCCTGAAGATGCCTCAAACTTCACATAAAGAATTCACCAGCTGGAATTAAACTATTAAGGAAACTCATTCCATCTTTCTCATGATTAATGTACTTATTTCATCTGTTAGAAGTTGGTCAGGGTTTAGAATAAAAAAGTAAAAGCAAAAATCTTGAAAAAATACAAAAACTTAAAATGAGCAAGTTCATTTAGCAACTTTGAAAACTCCTGAGCTTATGAGATCTTAATTAAAATGATTTGCAATTAATATGACAAATACTCAAGATACCATAATGCTGCAGTAAACAGATTTGGGAATATGTTTGTATTCACTTTCAGAGAATTGGTTGTGGCTATAAAATATAATTTTTCTAGCCAAGATTTTAAAATGTTAACTTATTTAATGCAAGAAAATCTCAATGATCAGATAAATTCTATATACACTTCACTAATGTTTTAGATTATGCATTCTGTTAATACTTTTTGTTGGTTCTGATGGAAAAAAATGTTTGCTATAAATCAGTAGTATCTGATAATTTTCTATTGAACCAGAACCAGATTATGCATCAGCCTATAACCCTAAGAATAAAGCTTGCTGCAAAAAACAAACACAAAAGCTTTTCAGAAAAATTACTAAAAATTGTAACAGCCCTAAAGATTTTTACTTTGAGCAAGAGGAGAATAGAAAGTTGTCAATTGCCTAATAGTGTGTTCTAAATTTGCCTGTCATTCTTTCCCAAGTGAAAAAGTATTGTTCAAAGTACAGGTTGATTCCCTCCCCAGAAGAGAAGGTAAAATTAATCAGTGGATATGCATTTCATATGTACCTATGTGCCAGTCATTGTACTAAGCATTGGTGGTATAAAGGCAAAAAAAGGTCCCTGTCCTCATGGAGATGATAGTCCAATGAGAGAAACAATATGCAAATCACAATTATAAAGGATAAAAGATAATCTCAGAGATTTTGTACTATTTTTTGTACTATATTTTGTACTATAAGTGTACTGTAAGTGTTGTACTATTGAAAAAGCCTCTTATCAAAGACAGAATTTTAATTTTCTTGAAGGAAGCTGGCAAAAACTTCAAATAATGTTATTTTATTGTTCTTGATGATGATGATGATGATGTTTTCCCCAGACTTGAATGAAAGTCCATTAAAAATATAAAAACAAGAATAATTCTTAAAAAATGATTCTGAAGAAGCATGTGGCTCATCTCTGGAGAATGGAAGGTAAAAGGATTGAGGAAAAAGAAAAGAAAGAATATTGAACACTTGGAAAATAAGTAAATTTCAAAAAGAACAAAAACAAAAGCAAACCAACAACAACAACCAATTCCTGAAGAGGAGGAATCAAACTTTTTCTCCAAGAAATAAAGATAAGATCCACAGATGTTATCAGGAAAAAGATCTTTTTGTAGAGATTAGTTGAGTTAGGGATGAATCATAATGGTTGGAGGGTGCATACCAAAGAATATAGAGATAGTTATTTGTTGACCACATTATAATAGAGAAATTGGCTGACTTCCTAGGAATCTTATGTAGAACATTATAGAGTACTTCCCAAGATATGTCAAACCAGATGCCAACTCTTCATTTTTTGTGACTCATGCAGGCAGACATGATGATACTGACTGCCAGAAAGAATCTAAAAAGTATTGTTACTTATGACAGAGGCTTGGGCAAGGAAATGAAGGCCTCAAGGACATGGGTCATGCTTTTCTCACTGTTTCCTAATTAAAGACAAGAGCTTCAGAAAAGAAAAACAGGTTTGAAAAACAAATGTGTGCTTAAAGGCAGATTACCTGCCTCTTATGTGCCCTATATTTTGAGATAGCAGGCATTTAAAAAGTTTAGAGCACAAACTCATAGAATTTCACTGATTAAAATTGTACTAAAGAAGTCATGGTATATAATAGTAATAGAATAAGAAATGATGAGTAGGCTGATTTCAGAAAACAAACAACAAAAAACAAAACAAAACAAAGTAAAACTAACCAGGAAAGACTTCCAGAAATACATTCTAAGTGAAGAGAGAACCAGGAAAGTATAGCATGCAATAACAGCAATATTGTATAATGATCAACTGTGAGTTATTTTGATATTCTCAGCAATAGAATGATCCAATGCAATTCCAAAAGGATTTCAGAAATGCTTGGGAAGGAAGAAAATTTGAGAAAATTTGGAAATAAACATTTTAGGAAAACAAATATTTTAAATTGTTTTTGCATGCATGTGGTGATAAAAAGTAAAATATTATTTAAAAAGAGAAAGGTGTATTAGGACCTTCATTTGAAATACAATAGGGGTAATAACAAAATTTAATTCTTGTCTACAGAAGATAATTGCTCCCCTTAAAAAAAATTTAAAAAGATAATTGCTTCCCCATCCTCTCATATTATTGGTGCTATGACCTACAAAAGGATGGTGTCTTTTTTTTTTTTTAATTTTTATTTTATTTTATAATTATAACATTTTTTTTGACAGTACATATGCATGGGTAATTTTTTACAACATTATCCCTTGCACTTACTTCTATTCAGATTTTGTTCCCTTCCTCCCCCAACCCCCTCCCCCAGATGGCAAGCAGTCTTATATATGTTAAATATATTACAGTATATTCTAGATACAATATATGTGTGTAGAACCGAATTTCTTGTTGCACAGGAAGAACTGGATTCAGAAGGTAAAAATAACAGTTTACACTCATTTCTCAGTGTTCCTTTTCTGAATGTAGCTGGTTCTGACCATCATTAATCAATTGGAATTGGATTAGCTCTTCTCTATGTTGAAGAAATCCACTTCCATCAGCATACATTCTCGTACAGTATCATTATTGAAGTGTATAATGATCTTCTGGTTCTGCTCGTTTCACTCAGCATCAGTTGATGTAAGTCTCTCCAAGCCTCTCTGTATTTCTCCTGTTGGTCATTTCTTATAGAACAATAATATTCCATAACATTCATATACCATAGTTTACCCAACCATTCTCCAATTGATGGACATCCATTCATCTTCCAGCTTCTAGCCACTATGAAAAGGGCTGCCACAAACATTTTGGCACATACAGGTCCCTTTCCCTTCTTTAGTAGTTCCTTGGGGTATAAGCCCAGTAGTAGTATGGCTGGGTCAAAGGGTATGTACATTTTGATAACTTTTTGGGCATAATTCCAGATTGCTCTCCAGAATGGTTGGATTCTTTCACAACTCCACCAAATATGCATCAGTGTCCCAGTTTTCCCACAGCCCCTCCAACATTCATCATTATTTGTTCCTGTCATCTTAGTCAATCTGACAGGTGTGTAATGATATATCAGAGTTGTCTTAATTTGCATTTCTCTGATCAATAGTGATTTGGAACACTCTTTCATATGAGTGGAAATAGTTTTAATTTCATCATCTGAAAATTGTCTGTTCATATCCTTTGACCATTTATCAATTGGAGAATGGCTTGATTTCTTATAAATTAAAGTCAATTCTCTGTATGTTTTAGAGATGAGGCCTTTATCAGAACCTTTAACTGTAAAAATGTTTTCCCAATTTGTTACTTCCCTTCTAATCTTGTTTGCATTAGTTTTGTTTGTGCAGAAACTTTTTAATTTGGTGTAATCAAAATGTTCTATTTTGTGATCAATAATGGTCTCTAGTTCTCCCTTGGACACAAACTCCTTCCTCCTCCACAAGTCTGAGAGGTAAACCATCCCATGTTCCTCCAATTTATTTATGATTTCATTCTTTATGCCTAAATCTTGGACCCATTTTGATCTAATCTTAGTATGTGGTGTTAACTGTGGGTCCATGCCTAGTTTCTGCCATACTAATTTCCAGTTTTCCCAGCAGTTTTTGTCATATAATGAATTCTTATCCCCAAATTTGGGATCTTTGGGTTTGTCAAACACTAGATTGCTATTTTTATTCACTATCTTGCCCTGTGAACCTAACCTATGCCACTGATCAACTAGTCTATTTCTTAGCCAATACCAAATGGTCTTGGTGACTGTTGCTTTATAATATAGCTTTAAATCAGGTACACTTAGACCACCTTCCTCTTACTTTTTTTTTTCATTAGTTCCCTTGCAATTCTCGACCTTTTATTCTTCCATATGAATTTTGTTGTTATTTTTTCTAGGTCATTAAAATAGTTTCTTGGGAGTCTGATTGGTATAGCACTAAATAAATAGATTAGTTTAGGGAGTATTGTCATCTTTATTATATTCTCTCGGCCTATCCAAGAGCACTGAATGTCTTTCCAATTATTTAAATCTGACTTTATTTTTGTGGCAAGTGTTTTGTAATTTTGCTCATATAATTCCTGACTCTCCTTTGGTAGATATATTCCCAAATATTTTATACTATCGACTGTTATTTTGAATGGAATTTCTCTTTGTATCTCTTGCTGTTGGATTGTGTTGGTAATGTATAAAAATCCTGAGGATTTATGTGGATTTATTTTATATCCTGTGACTTTGCTAAAATTCTGAATTATTTCTAATAGCTTTTTAGCAGAGTCTTTGGGGTTCTCTAAGTATACCATCATGTCATCTGCGAAAAGTGACAATTTGATTTCTTCATTTCCTACTCTAATTCCTTGAATCTCTTTCTCAGCTCTTATTGCCGAGGCTAGAGTTTCTAGTACTATATTGAATAGTAATGGTGATAGTGGGCAACCTTGTTTCACTCCTGATCTTACAGGGAAAGGTTCTAGTTTATCACCATTACATATGATGTTTACTGAAGGTTTTAAATATATGCTCCTTATTATTTTAAGGAATAGTCCATTTATTCCTATACTCTCAAGCGTTTTTAGTAGGAATGGATGTTGGATTTTATCAAATGCTTTTTCTGCATCTATTGAGATGATCATATGGTTTTTATTAATTTGATTATTAATATGGTCAATTATACTAATAGTTTTCCTAATATTAAACCAGCCCTGCATTCCTGGTATAAATCCCACTTGGTCATAGTGTATTATCCTGGGGATGATTTTCTGAAGTCTATTTGCTAATATCTTATTTAAGATTTTAGCATCAATATTCATTAAGGAAATTTGTCTTTTTTTTTTTAATTGAAGATTAAGATATTGATTATAGAAAGCAACTTTTAAGGAAACAAAATTTAGATAAGAATTGAATGGTGACTATTAACCGATCTCAAAATTGTATCTCAGCATATTATGGTTTTGTCTTTTTCAAGATTCCCCATAAAAAATTCTACTAAGACAAAGTCATGTGGGAAAGGGTAATGAGAAAAAAAGATTACATTAATTTAAACATCTATTTTCTCTAAGCTAAAAATGTTTTTGATATAGATTAATGTTAAATTCAATAAAATTGTTTCTGATCAACTTGAAAAAAACAAACAAAAAACTTAGCTGCCTTTGGTGGGTTCGATTTATTTTACCAAATGAACTATATGTTCAGTTACTGAAATGTTTGACATTGCTGAGCCATTATGAATACTGTTATTGTTGTTTTAATGTTACAGGGAACAGGAGAGTTATGACACTGGTCAAGGTCCCAAGAAGAGAATAGAGTCTGAAAATTCTGAGACAATGATCTTGACTTCAATTACTTGTAAAATACTAAAAATATCTTATGTTTTGTGAATACCTAGAAAAAAAAAAAAAGGTTATCCCAAAGAGCCAGAATGGATTATGAACTTTTACATAAAACTAAATCATTTTTTTCTTTTTTTTTCTTTTGCTCTTCTTTTTCTCCTCCTTCTCCCTTTCTTCCTCTCCCCTTCCCCCTCCTCCTCCTCTTTTCCTCTCCTCTTTCTTCTCCTTCTCCTTCTTCTCCTTTCCCTTCTTTTCCTTCCCTTTCCTCTTCCTCTTCTCCTTGTCCTCCTTCCTCTTCTCCTTTTCCTCATTTTTCTTTTCTTCTCTTCTCTTTCCCTTTCCCCCTCCCCTTCCTCTTTCCCTTTCCCTTCCCCTTCTTCTTCTTCTCCTTCTCCTTGTTCTTTTCCTCCTCCTTGTCCTCCTTCCTCTTCTCTACTTCTTCCTCCTTCTCCTCATTTTCCTTCTTCTCCTCTTTCTTCTTCACAAGTTCAATAGACTGGTACTCTATCAGTCACTAGATTTATGGTGTGGATGGTTTCCTCCTAGTTTGGTGAAATATTTTCTTTTCCAGGTCTCAATTTGTCAATGCAACATGTATTCATTGATTAAGGCTAGGCCATGAAGCCCAAAAACAAACAAACAAACAAACAAACAAACAACAACAAAAAAAAAACCCTCTTTTACTTACTCAAATAAATATTTAAATAAACCTGGGAAGGGAAAATCCTCAGGGTTTCTGTCCAAAACAGAAGCAATTACTGTTAATACTTACTCTGAGCCAACACAACCCAAATAATGACCAACTGAGACTTCGATTGAAGCCCATTGTTGGCCAATTTGGGGAGAGCCCCACATATAAATGAATTGTTCCCCATGAGGAGGAAGGAAGGGAAAAAAAGGGAGAAAGGAAGGAGTAGCAATGTTCAATTGGACCTGGTCAGTTGGGTTCCCAATGGGGCAGCTACTATTGCTCACAGATTATCATGTGTCCTTTGTCCTCAAAAAGGACAAAGAACATTAGAAAGATGTTGTCCTGACAACAAGTAAATTAGTTTTAAGTGAGAATGGACTAGGCAAAGTTACCAGTTTCTCTCTCTCTTCTAGCACCCTCTGGGTCCCGTAATTAGATATAGATCAGGATGCCTGGAAATAGCCCTTCCAGGATGGTTTTTGGTCTAAGAGAAAGAGATGGCCTGTTGGGATAATTGGATTCCCTAACATATAAAGCCAGGTTCGAGAGAGCGTGAGTTCCACCACCCAAGTTTCTCCTAGTCCTCCCACACAAGTCACTTCCCCATCTTTGTCCCACCAATCAAGTCAGAACAGAACAGCTGGGGAGGGTCAACCTTCAAACAAGTTAATAGGGAACTGTCCAATTGGCAATTAGTCTCACATGCTTCATTATCCAAGTGCATTGCTCAGTTCTAGCCCTTTACATCTCCTGTTTTCTTTTGTTTTAGACCACAGGTGGTTGTGCCATCCCTGACTTTTCAGGGAGGTGAGAACCCCCAAAAAAGAGGTGATCACGCCCTCCCCCCTGACTTCTCAGGAGGGGAGATGAAAAGCACCAAAGAGAAGTGGGGATTTGCTAGCAGGTTTCTGAGTTGAAGGGCCATTAGAGACAAGTATGCACAAATCCATCAACATGAGAGGTATTACACAAGCATATAGTAATAACACAGAGGCTATTAGTGGTGACTCTCCCCATAGTCAGTGCAGACTTGATGTGGTGAAAGAAACAGGAATTGTACATGCAAGTAGTGATATAACAAACAATATAAATCAACACGGTTTTGTAAAAGATTTCCAGAAGTCCTAGAAGGAGGGTATGTAAACATCAGTCACACATACACCTTCTTCAATGGTCAAATGACCAACCTTTTATTAAAATTCTGATATTATTAATATAATGATAAAAATACCCAGAAATTATTTATTTTGAACCTTTTTAATTGCCACTTAGTTCAACTGTGTTCTGTACTTATTTAGATCATGCCCAGTATTTTGTGCTTACATCTAGGTATGATATTTTCAGAACACCAATAAATTGAAAAGGTTCGAGAGAAAAAAAAATAGTTAAAATTGTAAAGTTTGAAGATAATGCCACATGGGAATGAGGTGGAAAAATTTATATTTTTCCAAAGAAAATAAGACTTAGGGGGTTTATATTGTGCCTTTAAGTGTACAGAGAATTACTGAGTGAAGGATTTGAGTTCATTGTTTCATAACGATACAAACTAAAATTAAAACAATGAACCATGAAATGTTTCAATATGATATAAATCATGGATATTAATAACAACCAAACTTTATAAAACTTATCTTACTTTATTTTTACAATAATCCTGGGTCTAGTGATTTTATTATCCCCATTTTATAGATGAGGAAATTTTTGTGGCCATCCAGGTATTTAGCACATATTGCAAATAATGTCCCATCTACTCAAGAATGGCTCTTCTTAACTGACCACTGTAAACTTTTAAATATATTATTAAATTAATCTTCTCTTGATTTCAGCATACCAACTGCTAAACAAATAAAATTATTGTAGATTTTAATTAAAAAAAAACAGTAAGCCATTTCATTTGAACCAGTCTCTTATAATAATTCATTGTGTATGATGCTTAAGTGATGTGATGTGTGTGTGTGAAATCTATGTTTATATGAATTGAATAGAAGAAATTGGCTAGTCTTTGGATAAATAGAACTTTAAATGGAAATCCCAGTAGTAGCACTGATGGCATGACTACTGCTGAAATGAAAATGTTGGTATTTAGTAGAAGCCTTACATCTGGGGAGTCAAGCATTTCCCAATCAGTCTCTAATTGCAATCATTTGTTGTTGTTGTTGTTGTTGTTGTTGTTGTTTTGTTTGTTTGTTTTGTTTTCCAATTTGGTTTTAATACGCATTCTCCTTATGTTCAAGGTCTAAAGTCAAAGGATACTACCTTGGAGTTTTGCAGTAGAAGCCATCAAATGTAAATGACATCTTACTGTTTTTTTGTTGTTGCTTTTTTGGGTTTTTTTTTTTTTTTTTGTAACAATTGCTGCTGCTTAAACCAATTTCTTCTTTATGAAAGTTTCAACAGTGAGAAACCTGGAAACAGCTGGGTACATGGTTTTCTTTATTGTTTCTCCTTCCCACTCCCCACCCCAGGAATAGGAGAACTTCTTTCACTAGAGCAAGGATCTAATTGGGTGTTGAGAGTTTTGAATTATTTTGAGTTTGATATTTTGCAACAATGTTCCCTTCTTAAAATACAAAATGTATTTACATTAAATTGGTTTAAAAGGTGATTCAATATAATCACTGTGAAAAAACAGAAAGAAGGTAGCATCAAGGTGATTTCAAACTAAGCAAAAAAAAAAAGAAAAAAAAAATCATAAATATCCAATTCTCTTTAAGCCTCATCTAAAAACACATGCTAATGAACAATGCTTGGCAAAAGACATTTGGAGTTCTATTGATTTTAAATTATTTTTAAAAGTTTCAAAAAGTTCAAGAAACTGAATCAAATCCATATTCATCCTTCTCTCATAATTTTCTATCTCTTTCTTTTCATGACAGCTAAGTGTCCTATTTGATTTGCCCAGCGTACTGTATCACATAAAGCCAAGTCAAAGCTTGTAAGTCTTTGCTTCTGAATTTGAAATCATGTGAATTTATATATTCTTAATAGTAGGAAATATCTTCAAAAGTCACCTCTAGAGAGGACTATATCTAATCTGCCATAAATAGAAGAGAATCTATTTAATATCCCATTAACATTTTTTTTTATAAAACTCTCCCAGAATTGACAGTTATCATTGTTTGAAACTGTTTCTTTATGTCTATACTAAATTTTTCATAGGATCATAGATCTATACTTAGAAGGGACCTCAGATCCCATCTATTTCATGTCAATCCTTTTATAGATGAGTAAACTAAGGTTCAAGGAGGCTAATAATTTCTTCAAGGTCACCCAAATAGGAAACTTCAGAGGTGACATTTGAATATAAGATCTCTGTCTCTAGAAGTAGTGGTCTTTTCACTAAAGCAAGCTGTCTCTTCATATTGCAAATTAGGGCTATTTATATGTTTTCCTAGTAGAGAACATCTGGTTACCTTCTTAATCACAATTCTTCATGCATCATACATAGACACTGTAGAGTACTAGAGAGAGACCTGGAGCTGAAACCAGATGTGCTTTTGGTTCACTTATTAGCTATCTGGTCTTGGATTTAATCTCTGTTAGACTAAGTTTCTTCATCTATATAGTATATAATACTTCTTTCCATGGCTAGATTTGTTGTGAGAAAAGCTCTTGATGACTTGCAAATGACAAAAATATTTTCATGTATTTGATATATATATACACATGCATATTTACATATGTGTATGTATTAATCTCTCATTGCTTTGAAAGTAATGTGTTAAGTTCTAAGGGAGAAAATATCTTTTGATAGGACAGAGGTTTAAATGGAGATAGGCATTTGAAGTTCCATGTAAGTATGCTTTAATCTCCTGTCCTTACAACATACAGGGGAGGGAACAAGTATTTCTTAAAGTGTCTGCTATGTGCCAGGCACCGTACTGCTATTTCATTTGATATACGTGCTTCTCAAATCTGGAATATTTGAACAAACCTATTGCTAACTACTGATCCACAGTGTATTGTGACATTATCCTAAATTAACACTGCAAAGGATGTTTTTTTGTTGTTGTTGTTTATTTCTCTCCTTTAGTATGGATCCCAAGAAGCATTTTAGAAGCCAAAAGCAATAAGAAATGTAAAAATGATTTGTGTACTAGAATGGGATGGATTGGTCAGGGTCATTTCAGATCATTCTACCATCCTCTCCTGTCTTAAATTTATCCCACTAAAATTAAAGGTCATTGTGATTCAACTTCAAATATAATAATATAATTTTCCAATTTAATTCCTTCTATTTTCCTGTATGAATCTTGGTTTTCAGGCAGACTGATCTACAGATCAGATACATGGAAATCAAACACATATAAAAGAGAAACACAGTTGACACAGAGAGGCTGGAAAAGATATACTGTAGAGAGGAGGACTGAAGATAGATGTAGGGGAGCATAGACAGTAACACTTGGAGAGTTTGTTTTTATGTATTTATGCATTATTGATTGATTAGCAGGGTATGAGTGGGAGGTGTTTGTGGAGGTTGAGGTGAGAGGCAGGAGAAAAGAAAGAAGAGAGATCTCAATTCTATATGCTAAAATTAACATAGATTTTTTTGTTTGTTTATCTTGTTTTTTTTTGCAATGTGGATTTATTTTATACTTTTTTTTACATAAATACCAATATAATAACATAATGTAACAAGACTATAGACAGTTACTGAGATTTAGAAAACATATATGACTTGGGATCTATATCAATGGGAGGAATACCAGGTCATTTAAATCACAGAT
This sequence comes from Sminthopsis crassicaudata, assembly GCF_048593235.1. NCBI lineage: Eukaryota > Metazoa > Chordata > Mammalia > Dasyuromorphia > Dasyuridae > Sminthopsis > Sminthopsis crassicaudata. The sequence goes on along the minus strand of NC_133618.1, from coordinate 98,415,996 downwards.
TATTTGCTGTATTGAAATCTGTTCCCTTTGTCAAAGCATCTTCATTAAATGAATTTTGTTACATTGGCGGGTGTCTATTACATGTTATGCCACATGCTGACCACAGAAATCATACTTCATTTTGAAAAGATAGAATTAGAAGTGGGAATTAGAAAAGAGAGGGGATGAGTGTTAATTATTTATTCAGGATTTGAAATAGAATTTGATAACTAGAAGATTGGATTCCTGCAACAGGATCCTGTGTGACCCTAAACAAAGCACTTAACTTTCCTAGTCCTCTATTCTGTCATCTATAAAATGAGATATTTGGTCTTGAGGACTTCTTTATTCTCTTCCATCTCTAAACTTAAGATCCTATCTAAGAAAATATGAATGAGCATCATCTAACCATTAAGTCTTTCAAATTTTAGATATTAGCACTGATAATTGGAGTTATTAGAGGAAAAAAAAACAAAAACTACCCACCTATATTAGGAAGTATTGAATCCTCATTTTATTCATCCTCTAATACATCTTTCTATTCCTCATGCATAAATCTAATAGTGTCAGACCTCCATTAAAAATCTTCAGTACTTTCTATTGTCTACTAAGAAAACCTCAAATTTCATTGCCAAGCATTTGTGGACCTATAAAAGGTATCTCTTAAGTTAGTGCAGTTTTAAGCTATAAAAATCAAAGCTTCACTAAGACTTTCTGGATACTGTGTTTAGAATGTGATACCTTCCCCAACTTATCTAATACAATCCTTCGTTAATTTTATACCTCAGTTAAATTAGACTTTTTGTTGTTGCACAAACAAGGCCTGCACGTTCCAGATTTTGAGCTTTTTGCTAATACTTTTTCCATTGTGTTCAATGTTCTCCCCTCCCTTCATTTCCTGCTAAATTCCTACTTTTTATTCATTCAAATATAGCTCCTTTTATGAATCCTTCCTTGATGTCATCTTATCTTATATCCACTTGAAAATGATTTCCTAGTTTGAGACTCATGGTACTTTGCTCTAAAATTCTATAATATATTTGCATGTAGGATGTTTGTTCTTATCCCTTTTGATTCTTATCCATGATCTTTCACAAATCTTCTACAGAATACTATAATCAGAAAGACCTGGGTTCAAATCTTATCTCTGATATTGAAAAAGTTTTAATTTCTCTGATCATCAATGTCTTCTTCTGTAACATGATCAGGATGTAGCAGATAGCTCAAAAGACCTTTTATAGCATCCTATGACTTATATACTCAATGTACTGGAGGTCTTCCTATAAATTATCTTAGTGGAGTACTTCAACCATCAGTTTCTAATTTCTCACTTTCACTAGATGATCTATCCATCTTTTTTCTCTGAATATACATTTGCTCAATAATATACCCTATACCACTCCTTGGTCATAGATCATCTTTGGAAATCTGCTTTAGTCTACTAGTAAGTACCACATGCCTTTATATTATCTTTTAGTCCAGTCTTAACTTTAAATTGTTTAGAGGCCAATGAATTCCAGAATTTATAAGCATATAACATTATTGTGACAAATTTGGTGCTGTTTTCAGGGATGGCACTGACTGGACTTTCAGTCTTTCAGAAGGATAAGGCCAGTAGGAAAAAAGGAATATTACCCAAAATACAGGGATTCAACAATATTGCACATATTTTTGTCTTTTGTATTATTATTTGCTCATTCTTTATTACATTTATTGTAATATTGGTGAATTTTAAATAAAATTATACTTATATGCTTAATTCTACCAATTTTCAGTTAATCTAAACTCTAACAAACCAAAGACTACAGGTTAAGAAAAGAATATAATCATATTTTCATAGAATTCTTAAATTACATATGTATATAAATATATGAGCATACACACATGTATATGTATACACACACACACACACATATATATATATGTATAATACATAATATTCAATGTACATTCATTTCTGAGTAAAGGCTTGCAAACTTGTACCATGATCTAAGCACTTTCAAATATTTGCAACTCTATAAGCATTCATTTCTATGCCTTATTATGTGCAGCCACAATTTTTTTTGAATCCATTGTTCTAAAAAATGTTGCTTTTGATAATAAAAGTTAAAATTTGGTAATTTTTAGTACAATTTAATTTTTATGATTATAAAGCATATATTTTTTATTGTTTAGGTTTTTTTTTATTTTAAAAATTTGCGAAGGTTTACATGTGAATTTTACAAAAAATATATAAATTTAAAAAAAAAAATATATATATACATATATAACCTTTTTTTAGTCTTGAACAAGATCTTATGTTAAAAATATTTTAAAATATTCTAGAGGAGCAAGATAGCAATTATATTTTTCCAGTCTTTAATGTAAGATATCTTGCATTTGTGTTTAGTTAGCTAATAGTTAAAATTTGTTAGGCTACATAATGATATCACTTACTGCAATGTGAATGACAGTGAGATAAATGTGAAGATTTTCTCTTTTTTTAATATTTAATTTTTAATTTTATAATTGTAACTTTTTTCTGACAGTGCATATGCATGAGTAAATTTTACAACATTATCCCTTGTACTCACTTCTATTCTGAATTTTCCCTCCTTCCCTCCACCCCTTCCCCTAGATGGCAGGCAGTCCCATACATGTTAAATATGTTATATTATACCCTAGATAAAATATATGTGTGTAGAACCAAATTTCTTGTTGCACAGGAAGAATTGGATTCAGAAGGTAAAAATAACCTGGGAAGAAAAACAAAAATGCAAACAGTTTTACGCTCATTTCCCAATGTTCCTTCTTTGGGTGTAGCTGATTCTGTCCATCAATTGGAACTGAATTAGATCTTCTCTTTGTCAAAGATATCCACTTCATCAGAATACATCCTCATACAGTATTGTTGTTGAAGTGTATAATGATCTCCTGGTTCTGCTCATTTCACTCAGCATCAGTTCATGTAAGTCTCTCCAAGTCTCTCTGTATTCATCCTGCTTGTCATTTCAAATGTGAAGATTTTCAATGAAAATGAAACTTTACTTTTCAAATGAAAAAGATTTGGTGGTACTCAATTTTTTTTCTTTTTTTTTTTTAATTTGTAAATTTGTAAAGTCCTGATTGTCTCTCAATTATAATCAATTTTCTGGGAGGATGTTTCTTTTCTGTATAATCTTTTTCCTCTGTGGGCATAGTTTCTTGGGAGGCTTCTGGAGCCTCAGGCCAGAGAGAAGGTAGAATCTTGAATCCTCTTCTTCCTGAATTTTGTCTCTGAATCTCCTCAAGCTTCCCTGAAGTTCTCCCGGCAAGTCTTGTTCTTCTCCCAATCTAGACTGTCTCCTTCCAGACTGCCATCTAAACTCAATGTCCCTGAAGGCAGCCTTGGTGGCTCCTTATATCCTCCCAGAGAATGGGCTTGTGGGTACGTCTTACTGACCAATGAACTTGCTTTAAAAAAAGGTTTAAACTAAAGGTGTGAATTCTGAGTTAGAGAATTGTTAAGTACCAACTTAGCACTTAGTAAGAACCTAAGAAATACATTTTTTTTTAATTCTAAGCTTTATTTGTATACTAAGGCAGGCACATTTCCTTTAGTTTGTTTTGAGATTTGCAGTTTTTACATAACAATAAAAATCCCATGTAAATATATGTAGCAAGTCCAGGATAGTCTTTTTACTTCATCTTCCCTTTTCTCTACCAGGTTATTATCCTCTGTTTCTTTTTCCATTTAAAATTGATTTTTATTTTCTGCCCTTTCTGGAAGGAGGAGTTTATTTTGGATTTCAATGGTTCTTTCAGTGGATCATAAATCCTAAAAAGTTCTCTCAGTCTAGAAAGTCTTGAAGTTGATATTTTTATCAACAATAAACAAAGTCTTCAGCCTTTGTTTATTGTTTTAAGTCAAAATAGCCAACCTAAGAACAGAGCAGTTTATCTCAAATAAACTAGACAGTGATGATTAGTTATTTGGTCATGGGTCAACCAATTAAAACCAGAATGATTAGGGAAATTCCTGATTTTTCTGTTTAGGTGTACCTTTCATAAAACTGGATATATATTCTGGTTTCTTTAAAATATGGCTTGCAGGGATGACAGGATGACTTCTAATTTTCCCATGCAACAGGAGGCTATCTGTAGAAAATGAAGGAAGTCATCCTTCCATCCATCCATTAGATTGGAGTTTATAGCAAACTCCTTCAAGGAACTTCCCTATTCAATTTTTTCTAAGAAGTCTTGTGCAATTTGTTCTGGTTTTCTCTTTGGGATGACTTTCCCAATGTATATATCCTTTTTCTCCCTTGGACTTGCAGCAAGGAAAAAGATTAAAGTCCATTTTCATGCTAATTTCATCATTCATGAACAGCAAACAAGGGATTTCTTTGATTATACTTGCTCTGAAAGAATGGTAATAATAATAATAATACTTTAATAGACTAATAAATTAATGTTGAATTTGTTGTGATTTAATTACTGGATTCTATACTTCATTTTGGCAAGGACTATGTATAATAGCCTATTTGAGATCCTCCCTAAACATGTACTGTTATTTGTGGACTATATTCCAAAGAGGTAGGTGCTGTCCCTGGTTAAATGTGAAACCCTGTAACTGGATAATCATATTATTATAGTTCACAAGACCCAACCTGTGTATTTCCCATTAACAATCAGCCAGAAGACTCAATTAGCTCTTAGCAAAGGTAATTACTAAGACAGCAGATTTAAAATTATAGCTACAAAATATTATCCCCATAAAGGTGGGGTTCAGTGTCCTTCAAAGATATAATGTCCATGGGAATAGTATGTTCACACATAGAATATCATCTTAGTAAAGCACTCATGTAGAATATACATGTATCAATGGCAATTTATAACTCCTGGTACTGCCATGATGGAAGTCTTTTCTCTTCCAAGTCCTCATACAGTTCCCTTTGGTAGATAACCATTGCTAGCCAGGTTATTCATTTGAGTTCCCAGTATTTACTCCTTTCCATAGTGCAACTCTACTCTGCTATTAGTAATCACTTTTCTTGAAGCTATTACATTTTGGGGGTTAATGTTTTCTTTTTTAAATCTAACTAGAGAATATATTTTTGCTCCCCACTAAGTTGGTGTCTCCTACTAACTCAGTTGTTATTAATCTTTCATTTTCAAAGGGACATTTGTGATAAATATGATATTACAGTTGATGTCTTGACTTGCAGGTGAATTGTAGTCAAATAAGGCAGAGATGCTCAAAGTTATAAACCCCTCTCTCTCTTCCAGATGATGGCCTGGTATAAAGTGGACATCCTAGGCATCTTTGATGTCTGATGAAGCACTAAGTGACCATCCACTACTTGTTCCAGAGGAAATTCTCACCTGTGTTGGTTAGATATCTCCCTAGCTCAGAGATGTTTGAGCCCTGTTGGCCACCCTCAACCTGTCTTAACTGTCTAATGAAATGGTTTCACCTGGATGTGACCACAGCACATGCTATGTAAGTTTCTTAAAGTCACAGGTGAGAGTCAGGAGACAGGTGGGCACCAAAGATAGATGATCAGCCCTGAAAAGAGTTTGGCAAGCTCTCACATCTCTGGGTGACTAGTTCTTCCTGAATATATTATATATCCCATTACTAGATTAATTTCTTAGTTTATCTATCATCTTGACCTAATATACAAAAGGTCTTTGATTCAAAACTGGGTGGCAATAATATACCTGATACTAGTCTAGTCCTTCTCATTCAAAACTATTCGACTGGGGATGGATTGGAGGGATGTTAAAGGGATATTTTTCTTTAACTCTATCTTCATAGAAGTTTCCAAAACATGAAGGCCCCACCCTTATAATTTTTATTTTTTCCCATTCTTGAATTTGCTTTTCAACTGCTAATTGTGTATCTATCTAACTAGATACACATATACACATAAAACATACATATACATGTATACTCAGATACACATGTATATTTTGAATGTATATACATGTATAAACACACACATATATATATATATATATGTGTGTGTGTGTGTGTATATATATTATATATACACACACACACACACACACACACACACACACACACACACACACACATAACACCAAGCACACATGAGGCATTACTGAATCAATGATTCTCTCAGTCACAGAATACTTTCTATGTAATTTCAGTTTGGTTCATGCAATACCCAGATAATAAAGAAATTGTTTCATGCCTTATTGTGGGGTTGTAGGAAAATTCTTCAACACCTTGTAAAATTCATTTTTTTTCTACCTCCTAATTAAATGTTAGCCCTAACAATTGTGTTAGTGACAGGAATAGCATTTTCTCTCCTTTACGTGTGTTTTATCAAAATCCTCATTCTATCTTAGTGTTCAATAAATGCCTCTCACAAACTAGATACTTAATAAGTATTTGTGAAATTATTGAATGAATTGTCTATGTCAGATTTTTTAATTGACAAGAGTATTAAGTACATTTGTTGAGTTGGAGACTAAGACTGGTCCAATTTTGCTATGACTTGCTTAATGGCAAATTAAGATGATACAAACACTGCCCTTTGAAATCATTTTTTAATGCTTCATTCTCATCACAACTGAATTTACTATACATACATGGACTCCCCCTTACTCCCTATTTTACATCTTTGTATTTTATAAGAATGACAAGGTGCTAAAATATTTTCTGTGGTTACAAATATGGAATAATTGAGAGGTGATAGTGAAGACAGAAAGGAGTGTCTTTAAATGAAGAAAGGAATGAATTAAAACAGTCTATTTTTGCTAGATTGACAGTTTATGTTAAATTGATTTCCAGTTTGAATGGTAAGAAATGGAATGTTAGGAGGTGCTCTTAAACAAGAATTGGAATCCAGGAATAGGAACTGGTATGCAATCATGCTTATTTTATTGAAGTCCCTTGTCAGAAGGGATCTTACCAAAAGCATTTAAAAGCAATCTCTCTGATCATATTTTTTTTCAATTTTTTTCATTGCTTTTCTAGACCACTAACAAATCAGAAGAGGAGACTCTTTCCTTAGAGATGTGCTGGTGATTTGATTTGACCCACCAGATTAAACCTCAGTATTTGCAACAGAAGTATTTTCTTGATTAGTATCACCATTTTTCCCCTGAGTGACTTTTCTTTAGCTGTCTGTCTTCCAAAGGCATTCACCTTTAAATACAGGGACTTTCATTTTTCAGATATTGTGGGGATGTTGTCATTTTCAAGATAGTGAGATATCTTCCCTTTGTCATACATCAGAACATTCGAACATTTGGTCTAGACCTAGGCAATGTCAAAGAAAGACAGTAAGAAAAACACTTGAGAAAATAAATGGATAAAAGCTTAGTTGAAGAAGGAAAAAAAAATAGAAATTACAGTCCTACCCTTCCTTGTCACTGGTTTGTTGAGTCTTGGTTTTCTGGCTAATAGTTCACAGAATAATTCTCCTATGGCATGCATTGAAATAATCTACTCAAATTGAAACCTTGAGAAACTCATATTTATTTAAATTAATTTGTCTTTATGATTATCTTACATATGCTTTCAGTGTTGGGTCAGGGAAGGAATACATTAGTCTGTTCTTGAATTTAATACTAAGTGATTCAATGTATTGTATCTCTATATCTGAGTGCAAAGAAAAATGTAGAAATATAACTAATTAAAATTTCTTAGTAATATATGTAAAATACATTAAATTATCAATTTCACAAAATGTATACACATATATTTATAACTCAGCAATTAATACTTAGTGTAAAAGCCATGTTGACATTTGAACTATATACATACATATTAGTAACTTAAATGCTAGCATATCTTTGTTCAGATGGAGTACTTACTTTGTAATGCTCATATTGCAAAATAGAAAATGAGAAAAACAATTTAAAATGCCCCTTTTATCTTCAATACTTTTCCTGACTATGCAAATCTTAAGCTGTAGATGTTTAAAAGCTGAGGGCAGCGCTCTGAAGAGGGGGTGATAGGCAACTCTTTATCATTCTTTTTGAAAATTTGAACTGGCAGATGGTTTTTCCTATTTCTACTTTTCATCATTCAGCAGAAAACAATTAAAAGCAAATGAGTCTTAACAAATAGTTAAAATGATCTTTTCTATGGTGGTTATTTTTATAAGACTCAAAGCTGTCTGTGAAGTATGTGAAAATTCATCCCATGTTCTTTTGGTGTACTAGTTAACTTTGGGTTTTCTGGTAGGAAAAAAAAAATTTTTTTTAAATGACTTCCATGTTTTTCATCTGAGGGTGAAAGACAAGAGTTGAAGATGAATGCAACTTTTAAACTTAAATCCTGTGTATAAAAGCATATATCACCGTCTCCTTAAACCCCCTCCCCCCAGCCATGCACCTCTTACTATTAAAAAAAAAAAAAAAAAAAAAAAGTTATTGGTTTTCTTTATGGAGGAAAAGAAAGCAAAGAAATATTAATACATTTGAAATCCTAGTTTACCATTTTGAAACTACTAAAGTAGGATAACCTTAAAGATATGTAGGAGGCTAGAAACACCAAAATCTTCATGAAAATTTGCACATTCACCCATGGGGTTGTCCCAGAGGAAATTTATCTTTCAACAATAGTGATAAACTAACTGGAAGTGATTATAAAGGCCTGGGAAGTACAAGTCCCTTTATGGAAGATAATTTTATGAATTTTCAAGAAAAATACTGGGTGGGGAAAGTTTAAAAATCATGAATATTTTTACATTGATTATTGGTAGGTACTAGTACCTATGAATTTTAAAAGAGAGGAGACTGAAAAGATATTTCAAAAAGAGCTGGAATATTCACAGGCATACTACGGTTTTATGGTTATAAGAGGGGGGTTAAATCCTGTATTTGTATGGGGTGTTCTCATGGGCATTTTGTCATTTTTATAACCCTTAACACATTTGCATTTTGGAAATATGAATCTTTATGACTTAGTTTACCATTATATATGAGGATGCTTTATAATGTATTCATTTTGCATACTGCTATAACACATGGCACCCAGAAGCTTGTCTGCAAAAGAGAGAATGCATTGCATGTCTTTTAACATTATGGCTTAGGTTATATTCTACAGAAATACTTGGATCAGCATTTTTAAACAACAGACATAGTGAGTGCATCAGACAGAACAGGTCACGGCTAGCCAAAAAAAGTCAGCATGCAGAGAGAAATAAGCTTCCCCATTCCTATTCAGTCTAAGCACAAAATTCCTCTGGCTTCCCTACACTAATGTATCACCAGACTAATGTCTGGATAGAATACAAATACATAATCTTATTCCTTATCAGTAGCTTTATCCATTGCTTATAGTCTGTGTTTGAACAGTATTTTTAATAGACAATAAGCTCCCAGAAGACAGAAAGTATGTCTGTGGAACTCTAGAAGAAAAGCCTAGAACTTGAAACAATTATCATTTATTGAAGATATTTTGATAAGAATAACGAAAAGTGTCACATAAAATCACAGAATGTGATTTATGAATGAATTGCAAAAATTCATACATAGTCTTATATAAAGAAATCTCAAAAACCACCTTATATTATATGAAATATATACTATGTGTTGAGCAATGTGCTAAGCACATTCAATAAATTAAAAATATATGCTAAGTATTTACCATATACTAGGCATTTTAAAAATATGATTTCATCTAATGTTTTTTATACATTTTAATATAAGTCTACAAATATTATTTTAAGCAAGTGACAAATCTTTGAAATATATCAATAAAAGGTAATGGGTATTTAAAGATGATATCGGGCACGTGAGATAAGCTATATTGCTTTGAAATCACCAATTCTTACTGAAATATGATAAATGAAAATGTTGATAAAAACCAGTCATGTAACTGGAGATCCTAGAGATTTTAACAATGAAAAGGCCCTTTAGGTCATCTTGTTCATCTCCCTGACAACCCAGGATCACATCTCAGTGCATTGTCTGGGAGGTTTTAACCAGACTTATTTTTAATGACTAAGTCAATGGGGGCTTTTGCCATTGCCATTCTAGCTTGGCCTCTCTTTTGGTAGGCTTTATGCAAATTATTAGAGCTATATCTCCCTTCTTCCAGATTTTAGGTATACACAATATTTAGTTTTACTTCCTTTTTTTTAAATTCAAAATTTGTTTGAAACAAATTTATTCATTACACACCAGAAAGAAGGCATACAAATCAAATGCATCAAGCCAAAAATATTCCTCTGAATAATAAAGATAAATTTAAAAATATAAAATATAAAAGAGATAATTTCAGAGAAAACTGAAAACTTGAGAAACTGAAAACATTGTATTAACTCAACTATAGTGACAAAAACAGAACAAGGAGAATAATTTATGTAGTCACAACATTATTTTAAAGACAAAACAACTTGGAAAAACTGATCAGAGCAATGTCCCACCACAACTACAGAGGACTGATAATGAAACATAATATTTATCTCTTAATAGAGATGAATGATAAATCCAAGGTGCAGAATAAGATGTAATTATTTTGGATATTAAAAACTTATATATTTTGTTTAACTATGCTTAATTGTTATAAGAATTTTGTTTTTCACTATGTGTTTATTAATTAGCCATTTCAGTCCAAATGACTCCATTTGGAGTTTTCTTGACAAGGAGATTGTAGTGTTACCTTTTCCTTCTCCAGCTATTTTTAAAGATGATTAAATTGAGACAAGCAAGGACAAGTGACTTGGCCAGGGTCATCCAATTAATAATGGTCTGGAACTCTGGAAATATTCTGGAAAATAAGATTTTCATAATCTAGACCCCTCACTTTATCAACGAGAGAGGGAGGGAGATGGACACACACACACACACACACACACACACACACACACACACACAAAGACAGACCAAGAATCAAAGACAGAGGAAGGGAGGGAAGAAGATAGGAAAGGAGGGACAGAGAGAGACAGAGAGATACAAAGAGAGCCAGACAGAGAAAGACAGAGGCACAGAGAAACACACAGAGCAAGACAGACCGAGGAAAGGATGGAGGGAGGAAAACAGAGAGAGAGATACAGAGAGATAGGGAAAGACATAGACGGACAGAAACAGAGGAAAGAAGGAAGGAAGACAGAGAAAGGGCAGTAGGGAGGGAGAAAGGAGGAGCCAAAGTGGGAAAGAGAATGACAGACAGAGAGACAGAGACAGAGCCAGAGAGAGAGAGACAGAGAGAGACAGAGAAACAGAGAGAGAGAAACAGAGAAACAGAGAGAGACAGAGAGAGAGAGAGAGAGAGAGAGAGAGAGAGAGAGAGAGAGAGAGAGAGAGAGAGAGAGAGAGAGAGAGAGAGAGAGAGAAAGCCATTGAAACATGGGGGGGGAAAAAAAAAAAACAATGTATTTCTGAGAAACCAAGCAAGTTGAACAGTTTTTAAAAATTACATATTAAGAGGGGAAGCCAAAATTGGTGGAATTTACAAAATCATATAACTATGTTCAGATCCTCAACTCCTCCAAACAGATCTATAAACTATATGAGACCAAATCCTGATGGAGAAATCCAGAAAAAAAATCACACACACACACAGTCCTTTACTCTGCCCAAGTCAGAATAGGAAGATAGACTAAGAGATCTATAGACAGAAGGGGATCAAATGAGGGTTGGAACATGAATGGAGCTTTCCAGCAGTCATGGAAAGGCTGCATACCAATACAAGGTGTATTTCAAAACAAAAAGAGGAGACCAAGACATGCCAAATGACAACTTTGTCACTAACCATCCTAGGCCCTACGTCACAAATCCAGTGTGGAATGTGAAAGTGACCGCAGAGGGAAGCCCTAGAATGGACAGTATATAGTGAAATGAGGAACTTTAGAAGCCAGCAGCAACAGCAGTAATAACTCACACTTCATTTGCAAAGCAGAATCTCTCTGCCAGCATGGTAGCAAAACCTGAAGAGGAATAACCAGACCAAAGATGAGCCTACAGTTCTGCCACTTTGAAACAACAATAGTTTCCAGAGGGCTGAAAGAGGAAGAGTCATCTTCTCTTTCTCACACACAAACCCAGGTAAGGGAATTGCAGAGCTCAAGCAAAGATAGAAACAAATCAGACTTTGCCTTGAATTTTTTGAAATTTGAAAGCACTGAAAGATTTCAGTCTTCTCAGCTATGCTGAGAACCTGGAATAATACAATACTTACTACCCCCAAGAAAGAAGCTGCAGGACCTTCCCTCCATAAGCTTGTTGGAGCCCAGTTTTAACATTATGAATTTAAGAAATAAACTGGGAAGAATGGACAAACAAAAGATAAACACCTTCATAACAAGTTAGAACAATCACCCAGGTCTTTTAAACTAGAGGATAGTGTGGAAATGGATGAGTCATGGTATACTAATGTAACAATACTGTGTGTTGAACTTTTATAGATATAATAACCAATCAGTATTACAGAAGACTGATGATGGAATCTGGGCATATAGATGGTTTACTGGATTGAGTGCTGAGCTTGAAGTCAAGAACACTCATCTACTGATCTTCTTGAGTTCCGATCTAGCCTAAGACATTTACAAACTGTGTAACCCTGGACAAGTCACATCTCTTTTTGCCTCAGTTTCTTTATCTGTAAAATGAGCTGGATAAGGAAATGGCAAACTACTCCCCTTTCTTTGCCAACAAAATCCCAATTGGGGTTATGATGAGTTGGATGGGACTGAGAAAAGATTGACCAACAAATTTTATGAAATATCTCCAATTTTCTGACAGAGAGATAAAAAGAACTCACAGAATGCAGAATAAGAGTTTTTAATAGCTAATTGTAAAACTTTGAAATGGATTTTGCTTTGTTCATGTTCTTAAGGTTTTTAGAGGTGGAGGAGGGGATTAGGTTAAAAAAAATGGAAGTTCACTGATTAAAACAAAATATATATTTTAAAAGTTACATTTTGAAGTTATTACATATATTAAAAAATAAGAGGCAAAGTACATAAGAAAGACTCTTGGTTTCACATAGTTAAAACAAAAAGAAAGAAAAAAATAATATATGCTACTCTCTGGCTCCCATATCCACACTATCTGGAACTATCCTATTTACAATACTCTATTATATTCCAAAATTTATTTCTTCTTTCAGTCTTCAAAGTTGTTGCTTGATAAAGAGTAGTGATATAGAATACATATTTGTATATGTGTATGCATGTATATATACATACATATATATATATATATGTATATATATATATATATATATATATATATATATATATATATATATATATATATATACCTATACATATACATGCACACACATATATATTTGTGTTGTTCAGTTGTGTCCAACTCTTTGTGACTCCATTTGGGAGTTTCTTGGCAAAGATAGTGAAATGGTTGCCATTCCCTTTTCCTGCTGTTCTCTCTCTCTCTCTCTCTCTCTCTCTCTCTCTCTCTCTCTCTCTCTCTCTCTCTCTCTCTCTCTCTCTTTTTTTACAGATGCAGAAATTGAGGTCAACAGCATTAAGTGATTTGGCTAGGGTCACTCACCTAGTAAGTGTCTAAAGCCAGATTTTAACTCAGCATGCTGAGTCTTCCTGACTCAGACCCAGTATTGTATTCATTGGACCACTTAGCTGTCCCTTTATAGATATATAGATATAGATATAGATGTAGATATAGATCTATCTATTTATCTATATAATTATTATAGAATATATATGTACATATTCTATAATAATAGTAATAATTCAGGTTACTATCTCACAACACAAAAAGTTTATTATGATACTCATCTACTTTTCAGGTCGAATCCTTTAGCTCTAGAATAATCTCAATTTTTCCTTCTATCTTTTCCAATTTTACCCACCTCTTGGAGTCTCTTTCTATCAAGAAGGAAAATCCTGGCTACTCTAGGCCTTATTGGTTTTTGACTCCTGTGAGCTTTTTAGAAACTTCATATTTTTGGATTTGGAGCTTCTTGCAGCCCATAAATCATATTATCAACTTGCTGTCTTTTTTTGTTTTTTGCTTTAGTTCATAAGGATTTGTTAATTTGAGTGCTTGTTATTCTGAACTTAGAGTTAGATAATACAATAGATGAAGCATATAAATTTAAATTAGTTTGAATTATAGAAATGCTGCTAATATGTATTTTTTGTAATATTTATATTAAAATGGAGGGCCACATATATCCTTTAATCACTGAAGTAGGAAATGGTTTCTGAATTCTACTGTCAACTTTAAGTTAGGAGTTTGCTTTGTAATTCCAGGATTCCATCCATGACTTGTGCCCTTCAAAAGGCCAGACTTTAAAATTCACATCTGCCTGTGGGAGTCTATCAGTTGCTTATTCAACTGCTCAATTCTAGAAGCAAAGCATAGATACAGGCAAAACTGAAAAAAATGCAGGAAGTTATTGCTTCAATGCCCTAAAGAATGTCGAGGGAAGCAACAATTCTCTGTCTCTATATAATGACAAAGAAATCTTTCATTTCACTGGACTTGAGCCTTTAACTTGAAACAAAAATGGGAACCCCTTCCCCTTCCCCCCACTTAACTGAATTCTCTGGACCAGTAATCTTTTTTGTCAAGCACCTACTATGCACAAGTAGTATCCTAAGTACTGAGGATGCAAATAAAATGCAAGCAAATAGTTCCTGCCTTTTGAGGAACAGATTCTTGTGGGGGGGAAAACCAAAAGAAAACATACCAACAACTCAGTAAATCCTATTGTGAAGTTTCCCCAGCTGAGTAAAAAGTTTAATTACTTTTCTGTTGACCCCATTCAACTAGAAGAAAAGAGTTGATGTGATCTTGAATCACTTGGGATTGCTTAGATGGGGATTTCTAAGTATATGAAGGCTCTAGAAAAGGAACCTCAAGAGTTAATGTTCCTTAATGATATAATAAATTCCTTTGTGTTTTTCATTATGTTTGTCATTTATTTTAATCCTCCTTCCATTTAAACATTATTTGCATATCTGTCACAATGTGGGGTATCACCTTGATAAAGCAGAATCATAGGAGCCCCTGAAATAATCACTGGGAGAAAACAAAATACAGTAACAGAAAGATGTAATTTCAAGTCATTTTTGCTACTATTGGAGGTCCAGTTTTATTCCTTAGGTGGTCCCTCATGGCTTAGTTCCCATGATATTATAATATTGAAGAGAGAACTCCAAAACTCTGAAAAATCCTTAAAGGAGAAAACCTTCTTCAATTTTGCCTCAGTGAGGGGACTCCATCCCAAGCACAAACAGTTTGATCTTTGTTATCTGGGTGTGGGATGGTTCAGTCCCAAAACCCATTGAATTCAATTCAAATTCTAATCCTAGCTGAAACCCATCCAGGAGCCGACCTAGGACTTCACCCACAAGCCCCCTTAAGCTTGTAGCTCAAGCCCCCTATTACAAAATAGCCAAACTAAATCCCTCTCTTTGCAGAGGTTCCAAACATGGCAGCTATGCCATGCTTGGCATTCCAAGGAGCCTCTGCCCACTGTTTCTGGAATCCTGTTTCTGATATCCTCTTCTCTTTACTTAACACCTTTTACTAACTAGACTTTAACCTTACTTCCAAACCCCATAATAATCTTTTTTTTTTTTTTTTTTTAAATCAATCTAGGTTTTCGGGTTTGTAAATTCCTTTACAGGGGACTCTTGTGCCACCAGAAGGGAATCCCAGAACTCCCTACCCTTGTGCCACCATTAGACCTCATTTAGACCTTATTTAACTCCCTGACCATCAAAAACTCTAATTTCATTTGCATACTACAAATCTAAACCTCATAAATATTTCTTTGGCTTTTGTATTTGTACATGTGTTTTCTTTATTCACAAAACCTGGTCAAAAACATCGCTTTGAATTCCAATAGGAGATCAGGGCTTGTCTTAACCCCCATTGGATCTGAGCCAACTTGGACTATCCCAGCCCCCATTCTAATGATCTGCTCAGGTTTCCCAACCCCCACCAAGCAAATCCTAGCCCTTGATGAAACCCAGCAGGGAGCCAACTAGGGACTCCACCCACGGATCCTTTTAGCTAAATCTGTCATTATAAAAGGAGCCAGACTAAAATCCTCTCTTTGCAGAAGTTCCAAAAATGCCAGATATGCCATATTTGGCATCCCAAGGAATAAGATTTCCCACTGGAATAAGGTTTCCGGTGCCCATTCTGTTTACTCTCACCTTTATCCTTAACTAGACTTTAATCTTACTCCCAATTCCCATAATAAACCTCTTTTATCAATCTAGGTTTTTGGGTCTGTAAATTCCTTTACAGGGTACTCTTGCACCACTACTAGATCTCATTTAACTGCCTACCCTTGTGCCTAATCCTAAGGGATTTCAGCGGATCTCCATTTGACTCCCTGTATCCTGAACCTGCCACTAAACCAGAAACCCTCATTTCATTTGGGTACACCAAATCTGAACCTCATCATTTTTGTTCCCTCTATACCTCATCATAATCACTCAGCAATTCTTTTGCTTTCTATTTGATGGAGTTGTTGTTAGGTAGTAGAAGTGTTTCACTATCAGGTGTGGGTCTGTCTTGGTGTTGCCTTTGAAAGAATTCAAGTTCAGACAGATTCCAACCCAAGCAAAGGCATTTAAAAGAGATTTACACAATCAATGACCAGGTCAAACTCTTTGTAAGAGTCAGCAGTCCAGCAAAGCAAATTTTGACATATAGGAGGAGTTTTGTGACATGGGAGGCTCTAAAGCTTTGGTGGAATTTCATATGTGGTTACACAGAATGCATATTCAGAAATGCCCACTTAGGGGGTATTAATATATGTTAATGACATTATAACTAGTATATATTCACCTGAAGATAGCAGTTAAAGGGAAAATGCACTCTTCATGTCAGGGGAAAAATTTATTGAGGTTTGTGGTCCAATGTCTTGTTCTATAGCCTGTTGGCTGATTTTTGTGTTACATTTTGTGATAACTGTCACAAGGTCATCTGGTGATGTGATTACACAATATAGTGGTCTGATTGGTATTCTAGGGAAACTCATGATTAATGTTTTCTATGGGGCTTAGGGCTAGAGGTAGTTTTGGGTTGGGGCAAACTAAGAGAAATCATCAGAATCTTATTATAAAGGGACACTGAAATATGAAAACAACAGTTGTACAGAGAGGCACAGTACCTAGAGTGAGATGGGGGGAGGGGAGAATAATTTATTTATTTATTTGTTTGCTTGCTTTTTATTTGTAGATAGGAGAAAGGAAAGATGCCCCAGTTTTCACAGAGAGATAGTAGAGGGTGGGAAGCTGTAAACACAGAATGATAGGCACCTGATGTAGTGGATAAATATTTAGCCTCAGGACAGGAAGATCTAAGTTTAATTCTAGCTTTTAGACCTATAAGGGGAATGTGATCTTGGGCAATGTCTCCCCCCTCCTTCCCAAATTCACATATACTTTTTTAAGATTGGGGTGAAGGCTAGGGTATGAAGCACAAATTATTTTATTATAAAGATTTAGAACCCTACCATGTATAACAGATTCCTTACTTGAAGACAGCAATCCACATAATTAACTTCTCACTCAGATTTAAGAAGTTTTGGCTTAAATCTTTTTTTATGGCATTTCCTGAGACACCAATTGACACATCCCTTCTGCATTACTGGCAGTAATGTTGAACAAGCAGAATCAAAAACATAAAAACACTTCCCTACACATTGGTCCATTCTCTTTCCAGTGTATAAACCCCCAACTTTGGGAGTTTCTTCAAGCTTAAATTGTGGACAGCAACTTTGGGCATTGCCCTTCAGAAATAATAGCCCACCAGGGACTGAAACATAGAAACTAATCTTGGTGTCAGGGAAAGCGGCCTTTGCCAAAAGTACCCTTTGCTAGTGTTAGAAAAGCAGTTCTGAACTGTCAAGTTTCTGCTAGTGGCAGCAGGCTCTGAACTGCCAGTGCTGAACTAGAGAATTAAAGGACAAAGGAAGTAGGATAAATCACTAGAATAAGATACTTTGGATATGGAGAGCTGTGTAGCATTGCACTAAACCAAGAGAGGAGCAAAACATTCTGCTTGGCTAATTCTGACCAGATGGCTGGTGAACCATCAATTACCCAGTGTAGAAGAATCCTAAGATGCTTTGAGATCCCATCCCCAAGAAAACTAGAGTTTGAAGGGAAGGAGTCATAACTGAATAATAAGAAAAAGAAAGGAATTAAAACAAAAAGATTGGAAATACCAAAGATTACAAAGGATGAAATTCTAAGAACTTGAATATAAACAGATATATAAGCAAGAAAAAATAGTGACAACAGAAGGAAATAAGAACCTTCAAAAATAGGAAATCAATTTAGGTGTTTATAAAATAATACTGCAAAATAAAAGAAAAGAATTGAACATGATAAAAATAGAAGATCAGCAGAACTTGAGAATATCATATCTGTATAGAATTTATGGTTAAACATGAGATAGAGAATATTATGTAATACAAAAATGGATACTTTTGCTTGCATTACACTAAAAAGTTATTTTGCAAAAAACAAAGACAATGCAACTAAGATTTAGAAAGGAAGCCAAAAACTGGAGAGCATTTTTACAGCCAATTTTTTGATAAAAGCTTCATTTCTAAAATAGATATAGAGAACTGAGTAAAAATTATAAGAATGTCATTTCCCAATTGATAAATGATCAAAGGTTATAAATAGGTAGGTTTTAGCTGAAGACATTAAAACTTTATATAATTATATTAAAATGTTCTAAATTCCTATTGATTAGAGAAATACAAATTAAAACAACTCTGAAGTACCATTAAAATCTCTCAGACTGGCTAATATGACAGAAAAAAATAATACATTTTGAAGGGATGTGGAAAAATTGGAACTCAAATACATTGTTGGTGGAATTGCACACTAATCCAACCATTCTGGGAGAACAATTTAGAAATATTCCCAAAGGGATATAAACTGCTCATATCCTTTGATCCAGTTATTGATTGGCTACTAGGTCAATATTCCAAAGGGAATATAAAAAATAGAAAAGGATCCACATATACAAAAATATTTATAGCAGTTCTTTTTGTATTGGCAAGGAGTTAGAAATTGAGAGAATGAGCATCAATCAGGGAATGGCTAAACAAACTGTAATACATGAATATAATGGAATAATATTGTTCTATGAGAAATGATGAGCAGGCAGATTTCAGAATTGATTCTGAGATGAGTAAAACTAGAAAAACATTACACAGAGTAACAGCAACATTATGTGATGATCAATTTTGATAGGCTTTGCTCTTCTCAGTAATACAATGATTCAAGAAAATTAAAAAAGACTTATGATGGAAGATGCTGTCCATCTCCAGAGAAAAAACTGTGTATCTGAATACAGATTGAAGCAATCTATTTTCACTTTTTGAATTTCTTTCCCATGATTCTTTCCCTATTTGTGAGTCATCCCATGGCTGCTATCTGCCTTTGAGTTAATCCTCACAGCATTCTACCTTGTGGTGTCTTTTCCCTTCCCCCATACTAAGTGATATCTCTCCTAACTCCATTATGCTTTTGGACTAGACTTTTCCTCCCTACAGTTGATTAACATTTTTAGGAAATTAAGTCCCTTTCAGGATCTGGCCTGCCAGCTAAGGGCATGTCCCAATCTTATAGGGTACTTGTGAGTTCCACCAAGGAACCTTTCCTTGTTAGCTATATGCTCTCAAATCTATAACAAATCCAGTGCCTTTGTTGTCTGATTAGAAATTATTTCAAATATGGCCTGGAGTTTAATGAGTATAATTACAAATTGGGTTCTATACCCCCAACTCCCATTTAGGGCCCTCTGACCATTTGTGTTGGGGGAAATTAGAGTAGGTAACCTTTCACATAAAAATGCCTATCAGCAACAACAAAAACACTAAAAGAAATAGATAAATATATGCATCTAGCAATAGATAGATGACTAGGCTAAATACTTACTTATTTAGGATATAATGACCCACTTGTTTTTCAGATTGGAAAGTATAAGATCTTATATTTACTGAACACTTGCCCTGATTATAGAAATTTGTTTTAAGAGAAAAGCACAGGGACATGATTATAGTCAAAAAGTGGTCTCTCAGGCCAAAGCCTAAGAGCACATACATCACAGGATAAAGCATCCTTAACTCAGCTTAACAATTTCACCTTATAGTCAGACACATGGATAATCAGGTGGGTTCTTGTTCAAAGAAATACAATTGGGAAACTAAGTCAGAAGAATCCCAGTTTAAGCAGAGGCTGAGGCTGTCTTTGCAACTCTTTCCTAAATATTAACCATCATCTTTAACAATTCATTACTCTGAGTAACTTGTGGCATATTCATTTCAAATGATAGATTATTGGTTTGATGATCCATTAGATAATTACACCAGAATTTAAAACTGCAAATAATATATACTATAGTCTCATTAATCAAAGCTTCAGATAAATTTAGCTCTCAAGGATCACATATTCTAAATAAGTATTAATTATACCTATCTACAATGATAACAGTAAGAGATTCATCCTAGAAAGTTCACAGGTTATCTTTTACTTTAAATGATCAATACCTAATCTATATCAAAACATGTTCCGCTATTAACTATGTTCAAAGGGACAAAGACATAGATCATTCTCAGAATCTCCCTAAACAATGGTAGCAACTTTAAAATGACTAAAAACAACCAATTAAAACATACAATATATAATATCCTAATTTCACATTAAAGAACCCTATCAGAATTAAAATTAATAATTTCTTCCTAAAAAGGTATGTTAAACTTCCTCCAATCTAGAAGGATTTAGATCCTATAAACTTTTCTGTTAATATAAACAACAGGTACAACATCAATATTGTTAAAATTCTTCTAAGCACAATTAATCTCCCCTCCTACCAAAACATTCCTAATTGCAAAGTCAATTTTAGAGGTTATAAATTGTCCTTAACAGTTCATTTTTGAGGTTTTTCCATGCGTTCTTTCAACCTCTCTGCCACAAGATGCAGTCTCAGTCATGCACAGCATCAGGTAAGGTAGCTCTTATTCTGTTTCTTCCAGAACTCCTGGAACTGCAAACTCCAAAGTTGGTTTCTGGATCAGCAAACCTTGTTTCTTAAGAGCTAAAAAGGGATAATGACAGTATATAATTACTTAAAAACATATCCTTTCTTTGAAAAGAGGATTTTTCCTTTTTTTTTTTCCTCTCAAATTAAAGTAAACCAAATAGCATTTCATGGAAACTACCAAATCACTTCTGGGAACAGTCCTAATTTTTTCAACAAAGCATAGGCAAACATTTGGTCCAAGACAATTTAGTGTCTAATATCAATTTAGTAATCCCTTTCTTAAGAAGCTGCTTTATTCTTTCCACTTTCCCTGACAAAGGTAGATGCCCAGGTGTATGCAATTGCCACTCAATTTTTAATCCCTCTCCATTATTTCTTACAAAACCTGAAAAGTAAAATATGTTCCATTATTAGAGCCAATTGTCTCTACCAATCCACATTTAGGGACAAATTTTTTCCAGTATTATTCCACTAACCCTTCTTAAAGCAGCAGAGCTTCCATCCCTGTATCTCAGTTTCCCCAGTGGTGTTATTTCATTAAAATCTAGCCTGAATTTTTAAAATGAGGCTCCCTCCCTCCAGAGGGACACGTCTTCAATACCTTCTTATTGATTTTTAGACATATTACACATTTTTTAGGTAAAATTTGTTTTGCAATTACACATATCCCTATATGCCAAATTTTCTTGCTTTTAGTTCTTTGTTACAGGGAGAAAACAAGACAAACCTTAGCATTTATATTCTATATAGTTTTGGACCAAATTTCACAAAATTTATACCACATAGCCAGCTGGGTTGTCAAAATGTTAATGCATAGCTCAAACAATTTTTACAAATTACCCAATATACTATTTAAAAAGTAACATAGTAGCTCAAATATATTTCATTTAATTAGGAGATATAAATATGGGACCTCTTTAGGTAAGTTACTAGAGAACCAAATAAACTTTTTAAAAACAAATCAAATAAAGACTTAAATTTCTAGTAACAATACTACAATATTAATGCATACATATTTCTAAAATCTTATATCAGAATAAACAAATTCACAGTTTTAGCACACTCTAGTTAGTAGTGATAATCTCATAAATTTCAAAATCAGAATTTCAAATTACCCACATATAGTCCCACAATTTAAGGTGGCAGAAAACTGCCCTTTCAAGTCTGTCCACAGGGCTATAAGAAATTGGTGGATTTTAGGACCCTGAGGAAGAGGGTCTGAGAAATTTGAATCCAAGTATCTGGCTACTGGTCTGTGGCCCTGTAATTTCACCACCTTTCATGCCAAAAATGAGGGGCAAGGGGAGTGAGGGGAGATGATGGGGTAATAAAACAAACTCCAGAAGAATTCAGACCAATGAGGGACACCACCCAAACCAAGATAGATTCCACAAACCTGAGAAGCTTGGAAAATCACAGAAAAAGTTTGTTTGTTATTTTTTTCCTTCTGTATTGTTATCTTTTCTGTAATCTTCAGGTCCGGAACACTTCGAAGGCTTTTAATCATGTAATTAGGCCTACTTAAAAAAATAAATAACAATAGATCAGTTACACTTAGCTGATAAATAGTGCCAAACTTAAAATTTAGCCTTAAAAACCCCAGAATCTGCTAAAAATGCTTTAACAGTTCCGTAACTATAACTATCTGCAGGACCAAATTGGTTAGTTCTAGGTCCATAGAAATGTCAGGGTTTTTTTCTTTTTGTTTGTTTGTTTGTTTTTCTTTTTGTTTTTTCTTTTTGCTGTGCAGTTTAAAACTTTCCCTATTTCAGAACTAGTCCTTCCTCTAAGTAAAATCAATTTGCATAAGTCCAATTATGTACAAACAAGCACTTTTTAAATCCCAAATAGCCAGATCTTTTCCTTTGTAATTTCGCTGACTGGGAGAAACACAGAAGACAAATACAGGCTCAGGCAAACAAATACAAACTGCTTTTCTAAATCTACCAAGCTTCTGTTCTTGGAGTGGAAGAGAGGGGGAAGTGTTCTGAATTCCTAAGGACTGGTATTGAAAGCTCCTTTGAATTTACACCCAACCCTTGGGGAAAGGATAGTTTTTCTGTGTTTGGACACCTGCCTAAACAAAACAACAGTATTTCCTTATACATTTTGATACTACATCCTAATGCTTCCTAAAGAGCTATCTTCCTGGGGACAGTAAATAAATTTAGAACCAGCTACCTTCCTTTTCAGAGGTTCATAATTTCTTGTCCTTTTTTAATGGAGGATTCACTCAATCTCACCAAAGGAAATTGTGAAAATCCTTACTGATTCAAATGGCCAAGAATTTTTTTTCCAATATTAAAGGAAAATAAGAGCCCTTTAGAGACTTTAACTGCCTAAATTCTCCCAATTTTAATCCCAGTCACCCAGGTGGCTCACTTGCTTGGCAGAGGAAATTCCTCTTACTGATAGTCTCTCCTCCCCTCACCACTTCTTGCTCATTTGGGCTGTGCACAATTTACCTGACTAATTTCAAACTTTTCTTATGGGCCAAATTAAGTTTTTATTTTTGCTATATTAGTTCAGTTTTTACTTTCTCTAAGTGTCTCTCTTTGGGAGTTTACCCAATTAGCAGGAGTTTCTGAGCCAATTTCAAGGACGATCAGAACACTCTCCAGAGAGTCCCCGCTTAAGGATTCAGTACAGGAGAGTTCCCTCACAAACAGGAAATGTCCCAGAACAGTCCCCAAATCATGTCAGTAGTGATCATTAAAACAATCAGAGACTCTCAGAGTAAGAAAAATCAAAAAAGGGTTTATTACAATTGTTGGGGATCCAGGCTTATGACATGTGAGACAAGGCATGGGTTTAGTAAAATAATTTACTCAATTTTCTAAAATAAAAAAGTAAAAGTTTATTTTAAATCACTGAGAGATCTCTGTCCCTCAGTGGACTAAAACTCTTAGATGAGATTAGAGTTCTGCCAGTTGGTACAGCCTGAGTACTTAGTTTTATGATCAGTTAGGTCTTGGCTTTTGAAACAATAGAGAAGTTTTTGGTCTTCAATAGGCTTCAGTAAAGTTATAGAAAGTTTGATTTGTGGTAGTTCAAATGTATAGAAAGCTTAAGTATGGTATTTAACATTAAGTAGTAGTTCAGGTCTATAGAAAACTTGGTTAGTGTCCGCTGAACTCTATAGAAAGATTAATTAGTGGTACTTAACAGAGGTGGGGTTGGTTTCTAGGGCAAGATAGGATTAAGGAATCTAGTTTCAAAGTGACTGACTTCTGATTTCCCTTATCACAATCTTGTGAGAATAGACAGTACAAAGCATAAATTGTAAAATACAAGATTAAATAGAACAACCCCCCTTTTCACCTTTTCTGTCATTGTTTGGGGGAGTCTAGGCTTATACTTTAAATAGGGAAATCTATCCCAGAAACAAAAGAATAAATCGCCTTTAAAAGGAATACTTAAATGCTAATTAAGAATTGGTGCTACACACCCATCAAATTGGCTAAAATGACAGGAAAAGATAATGATAAAAATTGGAGGGGATGTGGGAAAACTGGGATACTAATGTATTGTTGATAAAATTATGAATGGATCCAACCATTCTGGAGAACAACAAAGCCTTTGATGATCCAGCAGTGTTACTTCTGGGCTTATATCCCAAAGAGATATTAAAGAAGAGAAAGAGAACTGTATATGCCAAAATATTTGTGGCAGCCTTTTTCATAGTGGCTAGAAGCTGGAAATTGAATGGATGCCCATCAATTGGAAATTGGCTGAGTAAATTAATGAATGTTATGGAATATTATTGTTCTTTAAGAAATGACCAGCAGGATGAATACAGAGAAACTTGGAGAGACTTACATGAACTGATGCTAAATGAAATGAGCAGAACCAGGAGATCATACATTTCAACAACCATAATATATGAGGATCAATTCTGATGGAAGTGGCTATCTTCAGTAATGAGAAGATCCAATTCAATTTCAATTGATCAGTGATGAACAGAACCAGCTACACCCAGAGAAAGAAAACTGGGAAATGAGTGTGGACTGCTTGTGTTTTTGTTTTTCTAACTATGTTATTTTTACCTTTCTAAATCCTATTTTTTCTGTGCAACAAGAAAACTGTATAAATATGTATACATATATTGTATTTAAGATATAATCTAACATGTTTAACATGTATGAAACTGCCTGTCATTTAGGAGAGGTGGTAGAGGGAAGGAAGGGAAAAGTTGGAACAGAAGTGAGTGCAAGAGTCAATGCTGAAAAATTACCCATACATATGTTCTGTCAACAAAAAGTTATAATAAAAAAAAAGTATTGGAATGACAAAAAAAAAAAAAAAAAAGTGGAGGAAAATGTTTATTCAAGACAATTAGAACACCTGCAGCTTTTTAGCTATAGCTCAACTTGTTACTGCAAAAGTCTCAAGTCATAATTAGGGAATAATTTAAGGCCATATTCTCAAAAGAAGGGCTTCACTCAATTCATCCTAAACACAAGATTCCTGAATGGTTCAAAAGAGAAACAAGTAGTATGAGAGCACTTTTTTTTTTTTTTCCTTTACTGCAAAAGAATGAACAAAATAGAAAAACTTTAATCTGAAATGGCAAGCCTCACCAAAGAAACAAAACAGTTAACAATAGAGTAAGAATGTAAATATACAGACATGAAAGCCAACCTTGAAAAAGAGAAGCAAAGAAAAGCAAAAATATTAAAAGAAAGTATGTTCATTATATATGCATATGGATGTTGAAGAAAAGATGCATAGGAACAACCTAAGAATTATAGATCTCGCAAAAGAATGAAATAGGATGAAAACTCTTAAGAACACAACAAAGAAAATAATAAAAAGAATTGATACTGGTAAGGACTTCTGAACAGACAAAATAAATTTGGAATTAAGAGAATTTATAGATTACTTCAAAAAACAAAACAAAAAATAAAATTCCAAGACACAAGACTAGTTACATTTCATATCATAATTCATTTGAGAATCAAGAAGCTCTACAAGCTATCAAAAAAAGCCTTTTTTTTTTTTTTTTTTTTTTTTTTTTGCTGAGGCAATTGAGGTTAAGTGGCTTGCGCAATTCACATAGCTAGGAAGTATCAGATCAAATTTGAACTCAGATCCTCCTGACTTTGAAGTCAGCTGGTACTTTATCCACTGCTGCCACCTAGCTGCCCCAGGAGAAAGACTTTTAAATACAAAGGAAAGTACATTGGAATAAAGTAAGACTGTTGTATGGGGCAGCTAAATGATGTAGTACAGAGAACTTTGAGCCTGAGTCAGGAAGACCTGAGTTCAAACTAGATCTTAGTCACCTACTAGGTGTGTGATACTGGGCAAGTTACTTAACCCTATTTATTCCCATTTCCTTATCTATAAAAGAGGCTGGAGAAGGAAATGACAAACCACTCTAGTATCTTTGTCAAGAACATACCAAATGGGATTACAAAAAGTGGGACCTGATAGAAATGACTGAACAACAGCAAAAGACTTATTTTGCAACCATTAAAAAAAGGAAAAGAGAATAGAATAATGGATTCTGGAATTCATTGGAGCACAGGATGAAACCCAGAATCACCTATCCTGAAAATCTGAACCTTACACAGGATAAAAGATAGACATTCAATAACAAGACTTTAAACATTTTTAGAAAGAAAAACAGAAAAGAAAAGATTATTTACTTCCTGAACACTTCAAACAAGAAAAATGCAGGAAAGGTGAATAAATGCTGACAAAAACAAAAGAATAACAATAAAAACAAGAATAAGAAATTTCTTTCTAAAAGTACACAAAGAAATATGGGTGATTGTGGAAGTCTGATAGGAACTAACAATGAAGAAGCAGACAATAGGCATTATGAATCAAACCTAGTGACATCCTGCCTACAGGTGAATGTTTGTTTTATGAGAATGTTTTATGAGTATGTTTTACACTTTATGAGTACATGAAGAAGATGGGAGAGAAAAAAGGGGGATAAAGAGGAGTGAGAGATTCTCTGGGATCAAATCAAGGCAATCTCTGTGGTCTAGAGAATGAAAAACTTATAGAATACATGGCTGGAGGACATAAACTGAAAATTTGAGGAAAGAACTTACTTTGGAAGGGGTTTACCTGAAGAATTCTTATAGATGAAGGGAGTTGTGGATCCTGCTTTGGATGAGAGGTCTAAGAGATGTGTTTCCTGTAAGTTCCCCTTGTCCTAGGAGACAAGAAGTTAAAACCCTTGGGGGTCAACTGTTACCTGAAGATGTGGGAGGACTTCTCTATTGACATAAGATTTCCAGGCTAATGAAGATGAAAGAAAAAAGTGAACAAGAATTGATAATGATGTGGTTAGTGGCAGTGCAGAGAGTTGAGGTGTGAGAATCCCCTTTCATTTGATGCAAGTTCAATGTGAAAGAATTCACGAATCTGAAATATTAGTGGCAAAAAAGAAAGTTTTATTGGCACTGAGAAGTCAGATTTGCTAGAAAGGCAGACTTTCTTAGTGGCAAAGTCTTAGTAGGGTAATAGAGGTCCTAGCAGAGAAATCCTGGCAGAGAAATAAAAAAAAAAAAAAAAAAAAAAAAAAAAGGAGTTATCACCTGAGAAGAGATCTTCACAGTGGGCAGGAGTCCTGGCAAGCAGGTGTGCCAAGGAGAGGTTCCTTGATAAGGCATAATTCTGCTTCAGACATTCTGAAAAACTATGGAGTTTAGAATTGTCCTTTAAAGGAGTCTGAGGCTAAAGCTCCCAGTTGAAAAGAGAGCCAATGCCCCCAGGCCGAGATAGCCATCTTGGAGTTTCAGCCATTCAATATCAGGCCCAAATCTCCAATTGAATGAAAATCACTTTGCTGGTTTCCTAAATGAGGATTACCAATGTGAGGGTAATTTACCTTAGAAAAGCTCAGTCTTAGAAATATGTCTTCTTCTAGACTTTCTGGAGTCTGGGAATCCAGGAATCAAAGGGGACACAATTTCAGAGTGATTATTTTACAGATTAAAGGGGCCACAAGTTCACTCTCGTCATCAGGAATCAGCAATAGATTGAATTGAGAGGTGAGAGAGAGTGAAGAGTCAAGGATGGCACCTAGGTTGTGGGATGGTATCATTGGAAATATTGTGGTACCCTTGAGAGAATGGAAAGTTAGGAAGAAAGAAATATTTTAGGGAAAAGATGAGTTCAATTTTTGAAATGTGAAATTTAAATGTCTAGGAATCATCCAGTTCAAACTATTTAATAGACAGAAGATCAAAAATGGAAGACAGGAGTTCCAAAAAAATAGATTTGAGAATCATCTCTTTAGGGAAGATAATTGAATGACCAAGTAAAAACATGTAGAAGCAGAATCAACGTGAGACCAAAAGAAAACTCTGTGGAATAATAAACATTACTGATAGCATCCAGGATAAATCTAGCAAAAGAGACTGAGAAGTAGAACTGGGATTGGTAAGAGAATAACCAAATGATTTGGTTATTGGGAATGACTCATTGAAAGTTCAGCAAAGGAAACCAAAAAGGAAAAGCCAAATAAGTAAGTAGAGAACCATGGGCTAAGAGAGAATCGGAAAAAAAAAAAGGGGGGGGAAGAAGAGGAGGAGGGAATGATCAATGTTGTTCAAGAAATAGAAATATTATTATCATAGGGGATTGAGAAAAAGATTATTATATTTGGTGATTAAAATGCAACCTAATAGCAAACAAAAATGAGCACGATAAAAAATGCTAAGGATTTAACAGAAGCTATAGGGATTAGGAAGTGGCAAAAATACACAAAAGAATTATACAAGAAAGATTGTAACATTGTTGATAACCACTGTGTTGTGTTATTGATCTAGAGTTAGATATCCTAGAAACTAAAATCAAGTGAACTTAGAAAGCATTGCTAACAATAAGGCTAGTCAAGGTAATAGAATTTCTGCTAAGCTATTTAAAACCTAAAAAGATGATAGTGTTAATTTGTTACATTCAACATGTTAGTCAATTTGGAAAACACAACAGTAGCCACTGGATTGGAAAAGATCAGTTTACACCCCAATTGTAAAGAAAGACAATATTAAAATAATCAAAATAATTGTGTTCATTTCACATGCCAGCAAGGTTATACTTAAGATTCTGCAAGCTTTCTTTAGCAATATGTGATCTGAGAATACTAGAAGAGAGCAGACCGTCTTTCAGAGTCAGAGGAACTAGAGACCAATGATATTCACTGGATTGTGGAGAAAGCAAGGCAGTTCCAGTTTTTAAAAAATGTGGCTCTGCTTCATTAATTACAGCAAAGCCTATTACTGTATGGATCACACACACACACACACACACACACACACACACACATAGCAAGTCCTCAAAAAGATAGAAGTCATCATCTCACTTGTCTCCTGAGGAACTTGTATGCAGGCCAAGAAGCAACAGTTATAACCAAACATGGAAAAACGGATTGATTTAAGATTGGAAAAGGAGTATGACTAGGTTGTATATTATCACCTTATTTATTTATTTTATATGCACAGTACAACATGCAAAATGCCAGGCTGGATGAATAAAAACTGGAATTAAAGTTGCTAAGAGAAAAACAATCTCATATATGCAGATGATATCACTCTGAAAGTGAAGGCAAATTAAGAAGCTTTCTGATGAGGTTGAAAGAGGAGAGTATAAAAGCTGGCTTGAAACTCAATATCAAAAAAATGTTGGAGACTAATCCTATCATTTCCTGGCAAATACAGGGAGAAGAAATGGAAACATTATCAGATTTTACATTTTGGAGCTCAAAGATCATAGTAGATGGTGACTGAAGACATGAAATTAAAAGGAAAGCTTTGGTAAATCTGTATGGCATACTATAAAAAGCAGAGATGTCCCTTCACTGATAATTGGCATAGTTAAAGCTACTGTATTTCATGTAGCTATTTATACCTTTGAGATTTGGACTATAAGGAGAATTGAATATCAGAATTCTGAGGGCAACAAGAAACTAATTCAACCTATTCACTGTTAAATCTGAAGCCTAAATTCTTTGATCACAGAATGAAAAGATAAGACTCATTGGAAATGATCCTGATTTTAGGAAAGTTGAAAGCAAAAGGAAAAGGGGATGGCATAGAATGAAGTAGATAGATAGTATCATGGAAACAAGGAACATGAATTTTTGACAGCCTTTAAGGGATAGTGTTCTAGGCAGCTAGTTGGCCTAGTGAATAGGTCAGCAGTTCAAATTCCACTCCAGACAATGGACACCTACTAGCTGTGTTATCCTTGGCAAGTCATTTAACTCAAATTTTCTTAAAAACAAAACAAAAATGCAAACAAATAAAAAAGAGATAGGAGATGCTAGAAGGGCTTTGGTAGAAGGGCTTTGATGTGGACATGACAGAACAATGAACAACAACAAAGTTCCGAAGTCCACTGATGTGAAACTATCTTTTCACTGAATTAGATCAATTCTCTGCCCTGAAGGCAAAGATTGGTAAAATTAGTCAAAATAGTTTCAGTTGGGAGCCAGACCGAATACAAATGAGTTTCCTACTTTTATCCCAGCACTCTATCCATTGTTCTATCTAAATGCCCATGCTAAAGAATACTTATGACTGAAAATAGCTTCAGTTTCCTAGCGTTTGTATTATTTTGTTTTGTTTTTTATAACTTTTCAGTCCCTCAGAGTACATAGAGAATAAGTAGCATTTTCTAACAACTAAGAGTAGGTGAGTAAAGCATTTCACTAGAGAGAGAGGGGTTGATTTGGAGGTGGATTATTTAAGTAAGAAAAGTGTAGTATTTAAGATGGAACTGGCAGGATTTATTATTAGGATAAGAAAACATTCCCTCTTTAAGGACAATAGACAAAGGGAGATGACAAAATACTTTTACAATTGTTAAAGAAGTCCATTCAGATAAAATTGCAGATATCTCTCATCCAAGGACAACACATCATTATTACCACAGTAGATGAGATCATCTTCTTTATCATATTTTTTCATAATTATATTTTATTTATTCTTCAATACTAATTAATTCTATTAAGTATTAATTTAATACTAATTATTCTATTAAAACATCAAGATGTTTGGGGGAGGGTTTTCATATTATCAGTCCATTAAAATATTGGGAATAGCTGTGGTTTCTATTTCCCTTCCACAATAACAGTGAAATGTATTAAAAAATGAGAAATTTATTAAGACCTAATCCTAGGCCTAATGATAAACTGAATGATATATAGTACTAAAAAGGAATGAGGGGAAATATGCTAGTATATTAAAATATACCAAGAAAAAGGGGGAAGTTGGAACTCAGTAAGGTGAGTTTAAACTTTTCAAAGGGGAAAGAAACACTTATAATAATTGCTTTCAGTTCTGAAAAAATCCAATTCATCTTGACACAGGGCATGTACATCAAGATAATTAAATATCTAATCTTATTTAAATTGGGAGTTAGTGTTGTGTTAGGAGATTTTCATTCTCTCTTTTAAAAA
Organism: Sminthopsis crassicaudata; assembly: GCF_048593235.1. Taxonomy (NCBI): domain Eukaryota; kingdom Metazoa; phylum Chordata; class Mammalia; order Dasyuromorphia; family Dasyuridae; genus Sminthopsis; species Sminthopsis crassicaudata. The sequence goes on along the minus strand of NC_133618.1, from coordinate 98,384,639 downwards.
TTTAAATTGCATGCAGTGAAATTTATTAATATGGCACCTGCCCTCTAAGGAAAATAGCACTCTTTCTTTTCATTAGATCTTTGCTTCTCTTTATACATGAATTTGACTTCTATAGTTGCTTATGTAATTTTGTTTTATTTACATCTAGAAAATGCAAGTCAAATGCAGGTCTTCAAATTGCCATTGCCACATAACATTTTTCTCCACTAGTGAGGAGCACTGAATTTAATATTTACCTTAATACTATAAGATAAGGATAATCGGGAATGAAAAGGAAAGAACACTGGACTTGAAGAAAGAATATCTAGGCTTACCTTCTTACTACATGGCTTTCTAGCTATGAGATTGTGGGTAAGCCTTTACATCTTACAGCCTTATTTTCCACATTGATAAATTGAGAGAATGTACCAGATACCTTCTAATGTCCTTTATGGCTCTAAAGATTCAATAAAAATTATGAATTATGCGTATCAAGAGAATAAAAAAGTCCTTGGCCCTAAAATTCATATGTCTCCATCCTATTTTTTTGAGTCATTTCTTTATATAGCTAGGTCCTGAGCAGTGTAAATAATGAATATTGGTTGTTGGGATTCAAATTCATACTATCTGAAGTTAAAATTATGTAAAATGTGTAATTCCAGAACAACAGAAATATGCAATGTAACTTCAAATAATACAACCACCTCACAGAATTCATCATTTGACCTCATAAGAATCTACTTTTATTTCTAAAGCCTCATGTGGATTTGAGAATGATTTCCTCTATAAAAGTCATCAGAATTTCCCCTATTTCCCAAAATTTTAAATATACATGAATTGACTAACAAGTAGATAAAGGAAATCAGGAAGATAATGTGTTGAAATGGCATGAGTTTGTATTTCATTTTCTATAGTTTTGATCATTGGCTTTGGATAGTGCAAAGTGCAAGAATTCTAATATAGTTGGGAGAGTCTCTAGAATGATATTTAACTTTCCTTTCTGTTAAGGAATGACTTTCCAAAACTCTTCCTACTTGTTCTGAGTGAGATATTAACACAAGAATCTATAGCAGGATCAAACTTTCTATTCATGGCACTAGAAATTCAGAAAGTGAGTAATTTATTGAAGTAAGACTCTTATTGAAAAAATATCATATTTCAACTAATCAAAATCTCAACCTCCCTTAGGCTTTGATTATAATACTGGAAAGAATTTCACTTTTTAATCAGCTGTTCAAATGTCCTATAGATATGGTATCTTTTCAAAGTAAATAGACTTATATTAATTTAAAATCAAACATTTGAAGGCATCCTCCTTTAAAAAAGTAAAATGCAGCTGCAATGTGAAATTTCACTTGCTACCCCCACCCCAAGCAGCATAATAGTAAGGTTGCTAGGCTCTATTACTGTCTCATAAATTGCCTGCTAAAACACGTTGGGATTAATTAGAACTATTACAAGAATCCCAAGAGTGATTTCTTCTTCTTCCTTTTATTTTTATTTTTTCCTGGACTGTCTGAAGGCAGCTACTTCAGACACACAAATCATCATATCCTACAGATTAATCCCTTCTTTTAGGGCAAAACAGTAGGGTCCAAGTGTAGTCAGATATGCGCTCTAAGGATTTGTAATCTGATCTTGACTATAAAAACATAAGGAACCATTATGGGCTTTTTATAGCAGCACAAATCTCTGTATAATATGATAAACCCAAGAGATCAAGATATCATGAGAACATAATGTCATGGCCATAATCTAGACAAATGAATTTCATATGATAGTTTGTGCTTACTTCTACTATCTTCCCTCCCTCCATCCTTCCCTCCTTCTGTCTCTGTCTCTGTCTCTGTGTTTGTCTCTGTATATCTCTCTGTCTCTCACTTTCCCTTTCTTTCCCCTTATCTCAAACTCTTTTCAGTTTTATATTGCCATATTTTTTCTAATTTGTGGGTAACTATAGCATCTGGATTAGACTTTTTTTGAGAGCTGAAGATCAGATTAAGTTGTGATTTATAAAGGTATACCCTGTTTTAATCATGGCAAAGGTACATTTTGTATAATTTGTTAAGGGTTGTTGAAATAAGAGATTCCTTTTTATAATATCTGTATGGTAAATGTAAATTTCTAATTATTAGCAGCACATTCTTATTACTTGATTTTTGTGTAAATTGATATTTTGTATGACATTCTACCAGACCATCTGATTCTCTGCCCTGTTTAGAATGATTGCCATAGTGGGATGACAAGAAGACAAATGATAACGCAAGGAAGAGTATCAGGAAATCACTTCAAATTAATGTAGGAATGACCTCATTACTTTTTTTTTTTTGACATTCAAGGCCCCCAATAATCTCAATCTAACTTTTTAAACCTACTGCTCCCCAAGATGAATCTTCTTCTACAAATAGATTACATGGTTTACCATTCCCTGAACATGATAAGCATTTTTCACTTTTGTTGATACTTTTCCCTCTGGCTGTAATTAATTATCCTCTACTTAGCTAGATCTTACCAATATTATTAATTATCCTCTACTTAGCTAGATCTTACCAATATTCCAAGATCCAATTCATCTTTTATCTTCTTTTTGATATCTTCCTTGATTATCCCTACTCACAGTCTGACAAATTCTAATTGTGGACCTCAACTTATCTTCTGTATGGGTTCAAATTAGTTATTGGTTGATCTTCCCCACATTTATCCTATGTCCAGAAGATAATTCCTTTATGAGTCACTTCCTAAGGGAGTATTTTTAAAATTACTAAAATTTCTGTTGATGACTATGATTAAATTAATGGAACAAAAAAATATTGTATACAGTAACAATAATGTTGTTTAAGATAAATTTTAGTTTATAAGTTATTTTGTCCATTATAAATATCCATAATAATTATAAAGGACATATGAAGAAAGATGATGTCTTCATCCAGATAAGAAGAAATAAATAGAATAATTTTATACACACATATAAATATGTATAAATTTATTTATATATATATATATATATATATTCATATGTATATATGAAATAATAACAAGTTATGAATAGTAGATTTGCAGTAATATGTGCGATCAATTTTTGTTAACTGTTATGGAAATTATTATTTTATTCCATAATTTTAAAAGTATATTTTTAAAAAAGCAAAGGGAGAAGAACTGAACTTGGAGTTTTGAAGACCTGTGTTTATATCTCACACTTCTAATTCTATAACACCAAATTGCTTAATTTCTGTCTTCCTCAATTTCCTCATTGAGGAATGTGGGTAGTGACAGTATCTGCTTCTCCAAATTGTTGTCAAGATAAAATAAATAATATTTGGGAAAATGTTTTATAAATCTTAAAGTTCTACATAAATTCAAGATATTATGATTACTTATGGCATATATTGTTTTCCCAGCTCTTTAAATAGAAAGTTTTTATTCCTCTGGTTGTGTTAATTTTCCTTCCCTCCCCAAAATATTTGTTTTCCTTGTTTCATGTGTTATATTCTTCCAGAAGACAAGTATGGGTGATTTTTTGTTTTGTTTTGTTTTGTTTTGTTTTGTTTTGTTTTTGTTTTGTCTTTTCTTTTTTTGTCTTCATATCCTTAGTGCTTATCATAGAAAACTTACACATAGGAGATCTTTCAACAAGGACCTGTTGAATTCAACTTAATTCAAAATTCTGAGAACATTTACATTTAAAAGACAAGACTCACAACTTGTGGTTTTTCAAATATATATCTGAGGGCTAGAACTGAGATGACAAAACTATAGATATTATTCCATCCTGCCATCCCTAGAAATATCTCACAGGGATGAAGACATAATTAGTAGTTAATGAGATCAAAATGCTACCTCTAGTTTCTTCTCTCTTAATTTTCCAAAGAATTTCTCCACAAAACTCAGTTTTCTTTTCCCCTTTATATCTGTCCACTCTCCTCTACCCTTTGCCCAAAGTTCCAGTTGTCCTCAAACTTTTTAAATACAGGGCCATTTCACTGTCCCTCAGACTGTTGGAGGGCCAGACTATAGTAAAAACAAACCCTCACACTCTGTCTCTGCCCCTCAGCCCATTTGCCTTAACCAGGCAGGTCTCATAAAGGTCCTCAGCTGGCCACATCTGGCCCACTGGCCCAAACAATGATTTTGAGGTTTCAATGAGGAGCTGGACACAGCATTTATTGTTTTCTATTTTTTTTGTGTCTGTGTGTATATGGCTTATCTCTAAAACTAGATTATCTTTTCCCTCAAGGATCTACTATTACTCCTATGACTCCATATAATAGATGCTGTATAAGTATTTGTTGAATTCATGGATATTCTTCTTTGGCGAAAGGAGAAAGTCTTTAAGCTCCCTTTGAAAAACTTTCAAGCTCTAATAATATATTTCTTTTTATTTTAGCAAATCAGATAATAAATAGAATATATCAACACTCCTTTCATATTTTACTATATTACTTTCATTTTGAGGGGAAAATATAAGGAGGTGATTATAGCATTAATTTAATGATAATTAATCACCATTAATTAATAATGGTAATTATGTTCTTTTTGATCCAAGACTAACTTGTGATTAGGCAAAAATGTGAGCCAATGAAGGTCTTAGAGCATAGCAAGACAATTAATCCACAGAAAGTAATTTTATCATTATTATCATTATTTTAATTGATTCTTATTGTTATATTATTTATAAGTTTGAATACATTTGATTCAAAATGCAAATAGCCTAATTATTAAATATTAAACTCCACCTCTCATTAAAATAAAGATTAATTATATAGGTTCAAATCCTGGTGATACATCTTATCTGACCTTGAGTAAGTTGCTTCATTTTTCTAAGCCTCAGTTTCTTTATGTGTAAAATGAGATAGGAATAGACTAAATGACCTATTGGTCCTTTCAGATTTTATATCCATGATCCTTTAAATTCTTTTTTTTTTTTAATAGTTTTTATTTACCAGATATTTGCATGGGTAATTTTACAACATTGACAATTGCCAAACCATTTGTTCCAATTTTTCCCCTCCTCCCCCCCACCCATGGCAGGTCGGCCAATACATGTTAAATATGTTAGAGTACGAATTAAAAACAATATATGTATACATGACCAAATAGTTGTTTTGCTGAACAAAAAGAATCGGACTTTAAAATAGTGTACCTTTAGCCTATGAAGGAAATCCAAAATGCAGGTGGACAAAATTAGAGAGATTGGAAATTCTATGTAGTGGTTCATAGTCATCTCCCAGAGTTCTTTTGTTGGGAGTAGCTAGTTCAGTTCATTACTGCTCTATTGGAACTGATTTGGTTCGTCTCATTGTTGGAGAGGGCCATGTCCATCAGAATTGATCATCATACAGTATTGTTGTTGAAGTATATAATGATCTCCTGGTCCTGCTCATTTCACTCAGCATCAGTTCATGTAAGTCTCTCCAGGCCTTTCTGAAATCATCCTGTTTGTCATTTCTTACAGAACAATAATATTCCATAATATTCACATACTACAATTCATTCAGCCAATCTTCAATTGATGGGTATCCATATAGTTTCCAGTTTCTGGCCACCACAAAGAGGACTGCCACAAACATTCTTGCACATATAGGTCCCTTTCCCTTCTTTAAGATCTCTTTGGGATACAAACCCAGTAGCAACACTGCTGGATCAATGGGTATGCACAATTTGATAACTTTTTGAGCATAATTCCAAATTGCTCTTCAGAATGGCTGTATGTATTCGCAGTTACACCAACAATGTATCAGTGTCCCAGTTTTCCCACATCCCCTCCAACATTCATCATTATTTTTTCCTGTCATCTTAGCCAATCTGACAGCTGCGTAGTGGTATCTTAGAGTTGTCTTAATTTGCATTTCTCTGATTATTAATGATTTGGAGTATCTTTTCATATGACTAGAAATAGTTTCAATTTCTTTATCTGAGAATTGTCTGTTCATATCTTTTGACCATTTATCAATTGGAGATTGTCTTGATTTCTTATATATTAGAGTCAATTCTTTATATATTTTGGAAATGAGGCCTTTATCTGAACCTTTGACTGTAAAAATGTTTTCCCAGTTTATTGTTTCCCTTCTAATCTTATCTGCATTGATTTTGTTTGTATAAAAACTTTTCAATTTTATATAATCAAAGCTTTCTATTTTGTGATCAATAATGATCTCTAGTTCTTCTTTGGTCATGAATTTATTTCTCTTCCACAGGTCTGAGAGGTAAACTATCCTATGTTCCTTTAATTTATTTATAATCTCATTCTTAATTCCTAGGTCATGAACCCATTTTGACCTGACTTTGGTGTACGGTGTTAAGTGTGTATCAGTGCCTAGTTTCTGCCATATTGATTTCCAATATTCCTAGCAATTTTTTGTCAAACATTGAGTTCTCATCCCAAAGGCTGGGGTCCTTGGGTTTGTCAAACACTAGGTTGTTAGAGTTATTAATTATTTTGTCCTTTGGACTTAACCTATTCCACTGATCAACTAGTCTATCTCTTAGCCAATATGAAATGGTTTTGGTAACCGCTGCTTTATAATATAATTTTAGATCTGGTACAGCTAGGACACCTTCATTTGATTTTTTTTTTTTCATTAATTCCCTTGAAATTCTTGACCTTTTGTTTTTTCATATGAACTTTGTTGTCATTTTGTCTAGGTCATTAAAATACTTTTTTGGGAGTCTGATTGGTATAGCGCTAAATAAATAGATTAGTTTAGGTAGTATTGTCATCTTTATTATATTTGCTCACCCTATCCAAGAGCATTTAATATTTTTTCCAATTGGTTAGATCAGACTTAATTTGTGGGGAAAGTGTTTTGTAGTTTTGCTCATATAGTTTCTGATTTTCCCTTGCCAGATAGATTCCTAAATAGTTCATACTATCAGTAATTATTTTAAATGGAATTTCTCTCTGTAACTCTAACTGTTGGACTTTGTTGGTGACATATAAAAATGCTGATGATTTATGTGGATTTATTTTGTATCCTTCAACTTTGCTAAAGGTGTGGATTATTTCTAATAGGTTTTTAGTTGAATCTTTGGGGTTCTCTATGTATAACATCATATTATCTGCAAAGAGTGATAATTTGGTTTCCTCATTACCTACTCTAATTCCTTTAATCTCTTTCTCCACTCTTATTGCCAAAACTAGTGTTTCTAATACAATATTGAATAGTAATGGTGATAGTGGACAACCTTGTTTCACCCCTGATCTTAATGGGAATCTTTCTCCATTACATATAATGCTTATTGATGGTTTTAAATAGATGCTACTGATTATTTTAAGGAAAAGTCCATTTATTCCCATATGCTCAAGTGTTTTTAATAGAAATGGATGTTGGATTTTATCAAATGCTTTTTCTGCATTTATTGAGATGATCATATGATGTTTGTTAATTTGGTTATTAATATGGCCAATTATACAGATAGTTTTCCTAATATTTAATGAGCCCTGCATTCCTGATATAAATCCTACTTGATTATGATGTATTATCCTGGCGATGATTTTCTGTAGTCTTTTTGCTAATATCTTATTTGAGATTTTACCATCAATATTCATTAGGGAGATTGGTCTATAGTTTTCTTTCTCTGTTTTTAATCTACTTGGTTTCGGTATCTGTACCATGTCTGTGTCATAAAAGGAATTTGGTAGGACTCCTTCATTCCCTATTTTTTCAAATAGTTTGTATCACATTGGAGCTAATTGTTCTTTGAATGTTTGGTAGAATTCACCTGTGAATCCATCTGGTCCTGGAGATTTTTTCTTAGGGAGTTGATTAATAGCTTGCTCTATTTCTTTTTTTCTGAAATGGGACTATTTAAGCAATTTACTTCCTCCTCTGTTAATCTGGAAAGCCTATACTTTTGGAGGTAGTCCTCCATTTCACTTAGGTTATCAAATTTATTAGCATAAAGTTGGGCAAAGTAACTCCTTATTATTTCTCTAATTTCCTCCTCATTGTTGGATAATTCCCCCTTTTCATTTTTATGACTAACAATTTGATTTTCCTCTCTCCTTTTTCTAATCAGTTTTACCAAAGGTTTATCTACTTTATTGTTTTTTTCATAAAACCAAATCTTAGTTTTATTTATTAGTTCAATAGTATTTTTACTTTCAATATTATTGATTTCTCCTTTTAATTTTAGAATTTCAAGTTTAGTATTTGATTTGGGGTTTTAATTTGGCCTTTTTCTAGCTTTTTAAGTTGCAAGCCCAATTCATTGACCTTCTCTTTCTCTATTTTCTTCAAGTAAGCCTCCAAAGATATAAGATTTCCACTTATTACCACTTTAGCTGTATCTCACAAATTTTGGTATGATGCCTCATCATTGTCATTATCTTGAGTGAAATTCTTAATTGTGTCTATAATTTGCTGTTTCACCCAATCATTCTTTAAGATGAGATTATTTAGTTTCCAACTACTTATTGATCTGTTTACCCCTAACTTTTTGGTGAATGTAGTTTTTATTGCATTGTGATCTGAAAAGAAAGCCTTTACTATATCTGCCTTTCTGCATTTAATTTTGAGATCTTTGTGTCCTAATATATGGTTAATTTTTGTATACGTTCCATGAACTGCTGAGAAGAAAGTATGCTCCTTCTGTCATCATTCAGTTTTCTCCAAAGATCTATTATACCTAATTTTCCTAATATTTGATTTACCTCTTTAATTTCTTTCTTATGTTTTGTGGTTTGATTTATCTAATTCTGAGAGTGCAAGGTTGAGATCTCCCATTATTATAGTTTTGCTGTCTATTTCTTCTTGCAACTCTCTTAACTTCTCTTTTAGAAAGTTAGATGCTATACCACTTGGTGCATATATGTTTAGTATTGATATGCCTTTATTGTCTATTCTACCCTTTAGCAAGATATAGTTTCCTTCCTTATCTCTTTTGATTACATCAACTTCTGCTTTTGCTTGATCTGAGATAAGGATGGCTACCCCTGCTTTTTTGGCTTTTCCTGAAGCATAATAGATTCTGCTCCAACCTTTTACCTTTACTCTGTATGTATCTCCCTGCTTTAAATGTGTTTCCTGTAAACAACATATTGCAGGGTTCTGACTTTTGATCCAGTCTGCTATCCGCCTCTGTTTGATGGGATCGTTCATCCCATTCACATTTACAGTTAAAATTACTAATTCTGTATTTCCTGACATCATAATATCCCCTTATTATGTTTTTTTTTTCCCTTACCCCCACCGAACCCTTTCCCCAGTATTAAACTTATGAGCCCCAGTTGTGTCACACAGCCCTCTCTCTTTAATATTCCTCCCTCCTCCCTTTAAACCCCTTTCCCTTTCTTATTCCCTTTTCTTATTGTTCTTTTCCTTTTCCCTTTTCCTTTCCCTCTTTTTAATGAGGTGAGAAAATTTTTTTTCTATAAAACTAATATGTTAATTATTTTCTCTTTGAGCCAATTCTGATGGGAGAAAAGTTCACACAATGTTTCTCCCCTTCTCCAACTTCCCTCAGATATGATAGCTTTTCTTTGCCTCTTTGTGGGACGTGATTTCCCTCTTTTATCTCCCCTTTCCCCTTTTTCTTACACTATCCCCTTCCCACTTCTACTTCCCTTTTTTTATTTTTTTGGTTATATCCTTAAAATCAAATTATACATATAGTCTTAATGTATATCCACAACAAAAATACAGTTCTCAAGGGTCCCTTTTACCTTTTTCTACTTCTCTTGAGTCCTATGATTGGAGATCAAATTTTTTCTTTAGATCTGGTTTTTTACTTAGAAATATATGGAATTCATCTGTTTCATTAAATGTCCATCTTCTTCCATGGAAGGAAATGCTCAACTTAGTAGTTTATTCTTGGCTGCATTCCAAGTTCTTTTTCCTTTTGGAATATCAGATTCTAAGCCATCCTTTAATGTAGAGGCAGCCAAATCTTGAGTGACCCTTATTGTGGCACCTTGGTATTTGAATTGTTTATTCCTGGATGTTTGTAATATTTTTTCCTTAGTCTGATAGTTCTGAAATTTGGCCACAATGTTCCATGGAGTTTTTTTTTTTTTTTTTTTTTTTTTTTAAGGGTCTTTTTCAGAAGGTGTTCGATGAATACTTTCAATGTCTATTTTACTTTCTGGTTCTATTATCTCTGGGCAGTTCTCTTTGATGATTTCCTGTGAAATAGTATCTAAGCTCTTTTTTTCATCATAATTTTCAGGAAGTCCAATAATCCTCAGATTGCCTCTCCTAGATCTATTTTCCAGGTCTGTCATTTTGGCAAGTAGATAGCTGACATTTTTCTGCAAATTTTCATTTTTTTGGCTTTGCTTGACTGATTCTTGGTGTCTCAGTGAATCATTCATTTCTATTTGTTCAGTTCTGATTTTTAATGAGTTATTTTCTTCATTAGCTTTTCTAACTTCTTTTTGTATGTGTCCAATTGAGTTTTAAATGAGTTGCATTGCTCCATGGGATTTTTTTCCACTTCACTAAATTTGGTTTTTAGTGAGTTATTTTCTTTTTCCACTTCACAAATCCTACTTTCTTGGGAGTTCTTTATCTTTTCCAATTCATAGATCCTGCTTTCCTGTGATTTCTTTACCTTTTCCAACTCCTTAATTCTGTTTCCCTGCACTTCCTGTAAATTCTTTATCTTTTCCAATTCACATTTCAGGATATTGTTATTTCCTAGAATAGCTTCTCTTTCCTTTCCCCATTTTTCTTCTAATTCTCTCTTCAAATTTTCAATAGTTTCTTCTAGGAGAGTTATTTGAGGAATTTTCTGGAGGCTGTCTGCTATTAGTCTCCTCAGGTTTGGAAACCAGCTCTTTTTCTGCATAGAAGCTTTCAATCATTTTCTTCATTTTTTGCTCATTTTTTTTTTTTTTTAAGCCTTCAGGGTCTGCTCTCAGGGCAATGAGATTTCCAGCTTTCTCTCCAGAGTGTGGATGGGTTTATGGACAGTATTTGCCCTCTCAATGGGCTGCAAGGAAAGTCCGAGCTGTTGGAGGGCTCTGGGAAGAGCTCCACTGGGAAGTGACTAGGCCTAGGTATCACTGCCGGGGCTATGAAAGTGCCCTGCTAGGAGCCCCACTGTGAGGATTAGTGACCACCTTGGGGCTAGTGGTTAAGGAGCAAAGGTATCACTGCCCCCCCACAAAGGCTCACTTTGAGTATTTGTGATCATCCTGTCCCTCACCATACTGGAAGTGTCCCTGCCTGGGGGAGTGCAGTCGGGCTGGGGAAATTCCACTATCTCCAGGGAGCCCCTCACAATACAGATGAAAAGCTGCCCTGGGTTGTGCCCCTGCTGTGTGTGACTGCCCCCCACGAACCCCTTGCTGCCAAATGCCAAGAAGAGCTGCGTTATGCTCTGCACTAGGTCACTTCTGGTTCTGTGTGGGTGCAGCCTGAGCCTCTCGGGCTTTGGAGTCCCTCAATGTACCCACTACCCCAGGCTCCAACTTCTCTTCTGGTCCCCTACTCTGCCACCAAAGCAAAGCAGTCAGGCTACAGCAGAGAGCTCTGTGTAAACCTTCCAACTGCAGAGGCCATCCTGCTCCCATTTCTCTCCCTGCTCTGTGCTGGTCTGTTCCTGCCAGTTAGGTCAAACCTTTTTTTGGCGATATTCCAGATTCTCTTCTGCAGGTAAGTTTTTGTATTTCCAATCTTGGTGGGTTTTACCTGTCAAGTGCTATTTTTGAGGCTGAATTAAATACTTGGTAGAAAGGGAATTAGAGAGCTTAGAAAATTCTGTCTAGCTTCTTTGCCATCTTGGCTCCTCCCCGATCCTTTAAATTATTTTACATAAATGGTGGGAATTCTTGTAATTTCATTGTCACAAATTTTTTTTTAAATTTGTATTGCTTTCATACATACATACATACATACATACATATATATATATATATATATATATATATATATATATATATATATATATATATATATATATATATATATATTTATATTATTTATTTATTTTTTTTTTTTTGCTTGCTACTAGGGCCTAAACTATGTCTTGTTAAAAATGACCTAAAATCAAATATTGTTCTAGAAAAAGAGCAATTTTCTAATAAGGATAGAAATGATAAATTAGTGACTGAAATATGCAGCCCACCTTATGTTGTGAGCAACTTTTGTTGGATGTTAAGGTTTCATTTCTTCTTCAGATTTAAAAAATTACAGAATTTTATGGCATATTCATTAGTGCTATATTTTTGTCCTTTATATTGAAAACAAATATGTTTTGAATAAACTGTAGCATAAAGAAACCTGACTCAAGACAAATAGCCCCATTAGAAAGCTAAGAAGTTAATAGAGAGGGGGATCATTGTGACTGGATGAGAATCTGAAATTTTTCAGTTGAGTAGTAAAATCTTTGGGGGGAAGTAGATGAATTTATTTTGGCTTGCCTTAATAATGTACTTTCTTTAATCTGAGAAGTTTTTCATATTATTTGTAAGGAATGACTTAGTTTAGATCACAGTTTCAACTTCAGATGTGAAAAATTATACCATTTTGGGATTCCTGTTCTGAGATAGCCAGAGTTAAAAGTCATAAAAATGTACATGGTCATAGATGTTGCAGTTCCCTCTTTTGTGAACTAACTATAGTTTACCTTCCATGTTTTAAGAACTTTGTATTTGAATTCACCTTTCCTTTCCCCCACATATACTAATTTTTAAATGTTCTGTATGTGCTGGAAAGAAAAAAAAAAGACTTTTGTGTGATTCTTTGTAAGAATAAATTTTGGGGAATGGGGTGTAGCACCTTGGCCTATATTGACAAGGAATGCAAAGATTAATAGGCTTAGGGAGTATCTGACTTCAGGCTTGGAAATATCTACTTTATTAAAACTAGAGTATTAATTAAGTGCCAGACTTGTTATTAATAAAAAATATAACATAATATTTTACATATATATGTATACACATACATACATACACATATACAAACACACACACACATATGGACATACATACATATGCATATGTATACATGTATTGATATAAGACATATGCTAGTACTCTCTCTTGGAAAAACATGTGAAAGAGAAAGCAACTCTTTGATTCAGCCTTGTTCAAGATTATATATAATAGAAATCAATGTATCCAAAAAAAAAAAAAAATCTTGCTACTTAATATGGCAACTTAAGATAACAATTGGCCATTAGTTACTCTACTTATTCAGTCAACTTCACATATCCCCTAGGATGAAACTCACCTGAAATTTTATCATTTGGGAAGTGAATTCACCTTAGGTACACAACTCTTCATCAGTACTCACTCTTTGATTGGAGGGTTAAAGGGTATAATAATGAACTTTACTTGAAGAAGGCCTCAAGAATAGAAGGCTTAATTTCACCCCCACCCCCACCCCCCAGGTAATTTCATTCACCTTAAGTTGCTTTGTTTGATATTTTAGTCATTGAACAATCACACTTTCATTATTCCTGGTAACCTCTGGCAGCCCAACCTTCACACCCCTCCCATTTCATTTCCTCTTGTGTATTACCTTTTCTCACTAGAATGTGATCTCCTTTAGGGGAGAGATTGCCTATTTCTTTTTCTTATTTGTATCCTCTATGCTTAGCACAATGTCTGACACAAAGTAGGTGATGATACTGGCTATAATTAGACCCAGGAATCCTATAATCTGCAGAAGAACGCATTTCCCTCTTACAAGATAGAGGTTTTAGGGATTAAACTTCCTAAATCAGAGCTGAAATTTGCAAAAAGGACTCTTGCTTTTTGGGAACATTATTAACTTCTGAAAAGACAAATTTTCCTAGCAGATTTATATACTGTTGTGTTATATAGAATGGACTCCCATGGCTGATTGTCTAAGTTTTTTTTTTTTTATTTTATTTTTTTTTATTTTTTATTTTATATATATATATATATTTATAATATTATCCCTTGTATTCATTTTTCCAAATTACCCCCCCTCCCTCTATTCCCTCCCCCCGATGACAGGCAATCCCATACATTTTACATGTGTTACAATATAGTCTAGGTACAATACATGTGTGTGAATATCATTTTCTTGTTGCACAATAAACTTTAGAATCCGAAGGTACATGCAACCTGGGCAGACAGATATTAGTGCTAACAATTTACATTCACTTCCCAGTGTTACTTCTCTGGGTGTAGTTATTTCTGTCCATCATTGATCAATTGGAAGTGAGTTGGCTCTTCTTTATGTTGAAGATTTCCACTTCCATCAGAATACATCCTCATACAGTATTGTTGTTGAAGTGTACAGTGATCTTCTGGTTCTGCTCATTTCACTCAGCATCAGTTGATTTAAGTCTCTCCAAGCCTCTCTGTATTCCTCCTGCTGGTCATTTCTTACAGAGCAATAATATTCCATAACCTTCATATACCATAATTTACCCAACCATTCTCCAACTGATGGACATCCATTCATCTTCCAGTTTCTAGCTACAACAAAAAGAGCTGCCACAAACATTTTGGCACATATATGTTTCTTTCCGCTCTTTAGTATTTCTTTGGGATATAATCCCAGTAGTAGCACTGCTGGGTCAAAGGGTATGCACAGTTTGATAACTTTTTGGCCATAATTCCAGATTGCTCTCCAGAATGGCTGGATTCTTTCGCAACTCCACCAGCAATGTATCAGTGTCCCAGTTTTCCCACAGCCCCTCCAACATTTGTCATTATTTGTTCCTGTCATCTTAGCCAATCTGACAGGTGTGTAGTGGTATCTCAGAGTTGTCTTAATTTGCATTTCTCTGATCAGTAGTGATTTGGAACACTCTTTCATGTGAGTGGATATAGTTTCAATTTCTTCCTCTGAGAATTGTCTGTTCATATCCTTTGGCCATTTATCAATTGGAGAAGGGTTCGGTTTCTTATAAATTAGGGTCAGTTCTCTATATATTTTGGAAATGAGACCTTTGTCAGAACCTTTGTTTTTAAAAATATTTTCCCAATTTGTTACTTCCCTTCTAATCTTGTTTGCATTAGTATTATTTGTACAGAAACTTTTTAGTTTGATGTAATCAAAATCTTCTATTTTGTGATCAATAATGATCTCTAGTTCTCCTCTGGTCATAAATTCCTTCCTCCTCCACAAGTTTGAGAGGTAGATTATCCTCTGTTCCTCTAATCTATTTATTATCTCCCTCTTTATGCCTAAATCATGGGCCCATTTTGATCTTATCTTGGTATATGGTGTTAAGTGTGCATCCATATCTAATTTCTGCCATACTAATTTTCAGTTTTCCCAACAGTTTTTTCCGAATAATGAATTTTTATCCCTAATGTTGGTATCTTTGGGTTTGTCAAAGATTAGGTTGCTATATATGTACCCTTTTTTGTCCTTTGTATCTAATCTGTTCCACTGATCTACTGGTCTATTTCTTAGCCAATAGCAAATGGTTTTGGTGACTGCTGCTATATAATATAGCTTTAGATCAGGTACACTTAGACCACCTTCCTCTGAGTTTTTTTTCATTAGTTCCCTTGCAATTCTCGACCTTTTATTCTTCCATATGAATTTTGTTGTTATTTTTTCTAGGTCATTGAAATAGTTTCTTGGGAGTCTGATTGGTATAGCACTAAATAAATAGATTAGTTTGGGTAGTATTGTCATCTTTATTATATTCGCTCGGCCTATCCAAGAGCACTGAATGTCTTTCCAATTATTTAAATCTGATTTTATTTTTGTGGCAAGTGTTTTGTAATTTTTCTCACATAATTCCTGACTTTTCTTTGGTAGATGGATTCCCAAATACTTTATACTCTCAACATTTGTTTGGAATGGAATTTCTCTTTGTATCTCTTGCTGTTGCATTTTGTTAGTGATATATAAAAATGCCGAGGATTTATGTGGATTTATTTTGCATCCTGCCACTTTGCTAAAATTTTGAATTATTTCTAGTAGCTTTTTAGCAGAGTCTTTGGGGTTTCTAAGTATACCATCATGTCATCTGCAAAAAGTGATAGTTTAATTTCCTCATTTCCTATTCTAATTCCTTGAATCTCTTTCTCGGCTCTTATTGCCGAGGCTAGCGTTTCTAGTACTATATTGAATAGTAATGGTGATAGTGGGCAACCTTGTTTCACTCCTGATCTTACTGGGAAAAGTTGCAGTTTATTTCTATTGCATATTATGCTTACTGAAGGTCTTAAATATATGCTCCTGATTATTCTTAGGAATAGTCCATTTATGCCTATACTCTCAAGAGTTTTTAGTAGGAATGGATGTTGGATTTTGTCAAATGCTTTTTCTGCATCTATTGAGATGATCATATGGTTCTTATTAATTTGATTATTAATATGGTCAATTATATTAATAGTTTTCCTAATATTAAACCAGCCCTGCATTCCTGGAATAAATCCTACTTGATCATAGTGTATTATCCTGGAGATGATTTTCTGAATTCTTTTTGCTAATATCTTATTTAAGATTTTAGCATCAATATTCATTAAGGAGATTGGTCTATATTTTTCTTTCTCAGTTTTCGATCTACCTGGTTTAGGTATCAGTACCATGTCTGTGTCATAAAAGGAGTTCGGTAGGACTCCTTCATCCCCTATTTTTTCAAATAATTTATATAACATTGGGGCTAATTGTTCTTTAAATGTTTGGTAGAATTCGTATGTGAATCCATCTGGCCCTGGGGATTTTTTCCTGGGGAGTTGATTAATAGCTTGTTCTATTTCTTTTTCTGAAATGGGACTATTTAAGCAATTTATCGCCTCCGCTGTTAATCTAGGGAGCCTATATTTTTGGAGGAAGTCATCCATTTCACTTAAGTTATCAAATTTATTGGCATAAAGTTGGGCAAAGTAACTCCCTATTATTTCTCTAATTTCCTCTTCATTGGTGGAAAGATCCCCCTTTTCATTTGTAAGACTATCAATTTGATTTTCCTCTTTCTTTTTTTTGATCAAATTTACCAAAGGTTTATCTATTTTATTGGCTTTTTCATAAAACCAACTCTTAGTTTTATTTATTAATTCAATAGTTTTTTTTACTTTCAATATTATTGATTTCTCCTTTTAATTTTTGTATTTCAAGTTTAATTTTTGGTTGGGGATTTATAATTTGGTCTTTTTCTAGCCTTTTAAGTTGTAAGCCCAATTCGTTAATCTTCTCTTTCTCTATTTTCTTCAAATAAGCCTCTAAAGATATAAAATTTCCCCTTATTACTGCTTTAGCTGCATCCCAAAGATTTTGATATGATGTCTCATCATTGTCATTATCTTGGGTGAAATTGTTAATTGTTTCTATAATTTGCTCTTTCACCCAGTCATTCTTTAAGATGAGATTATTCAGTTTCCAATTACTTTTTGGTCTATTTACCCCTAACTTTTTACTGAATGTAGCTTTTATTGCATTGTGATCTGAGAAGAAGGCATTTATTATTTCTGCCTTCCTACATTTAATTTTGAGATCTTTATGTCCTAATATATGGTCTATTTTTGTATAGGATCCATGAACTTCTGAGAAGAAAGTATATTCCTTTCTATTGCCATTCAGTTTTCTCCAAAGGTCTATCATACCTAGTTTTTCTAATGTTCTATTTACTTTTTAAATTTTTTTCTTGTTTGTTTTGTGGTTTGATTTGTCTAAATCTGAGAGTGCAAGGTTGAGATCTCCCACTATTATAGTTTTACTGTCTATTTCTTCTTGCAGTTCTCTTAACTTTTCCTTTAGAAAGTTAGATGCTATACCACTTGGTGCATATATGCTTAGTATTGATATGGCTTCATTATTTATGCTACCTTTCAGCAGGATATAGTTTCCTTCCTTATCTTTTTTAATGAGATCTACTTCTGCTTTTGCTTGATCTGAGATAAGGATAGCTACTCCTGCTTTTTTGGCTTTACCTGAAGCATAATAGGCTCTGTTCCATCCTTTTACCTTTACTCTGTATGTATCTCCCTGCTTTAAGTGTGTTTCCTGTAGACAACATATTGTAGGGTTCTGCTTTTTGATCCAATCTGCTATCCGTCTCTGTTTGATGGGATCGTTCATCCCATTTACATTTACAGTTAAAATTACTAATTCTGTATTTCCTGCCATCGTATTATCCCCAGATTATGCTTTTTTCCCTTGACCCCCCTGATCCCCCTCCCCGATATTTAATTTACAGACCCCCCTTGTGACGCGCAACCCTCCCTCTTTTTTTTTTTTTTAGGATCCCTCCCCCCTCCCTCCAAGTCCCTTCACTTATTCTCCTTTTCCTTTTCCCTTTTCCTCTCCCCCCTTTAAATGAGGTGAGAGAAAATTCTCTGAAAAACAAATATGTTAATTATTTACTCTTTGAGCCTCTCCTGATGAGAGTAAGATTCACACAATGATTCTCCCCCTCACTAAGTTCCCTCAGATATGGTGTATTTTCTATGCCTCTTCCTGGGATGTAGTTTCCCTCTTTTTATCATTCCTTCCCCTTTTTCTGAACCGACCTCCTTCCCTTTACTACACCCCCCTTTTTGATTGTCTAAGTTTTATTTCTGCTCTACAACCAAAAGCCATGATTAGGTTCAGGAATATGATGCATTTTAATTATTAATTTATTTTTCTTAATAGAATTATATATTTTTTTTCAAAAATGTAAAGATAATTTTCAACATTTTTGTTAGTTTTTTGCATTCCAAATTTTTCTCCATTCCTTAAGACAGCAAACAATCTGATAGAGGTTAAACATGTACAATCTTTTAAAACATATTTCCATTTTTATCACATTATGCAAGAAATATAATACCAAAAGGGGGAAAACATTAGAAAGACAAAGTAAACAAATTTTTAAAAAGCAAAAAATACTATGTTTTGATCCACATTCAGTCTCCCCCAATCTATTATCTGGAATCACCATACTATTGAGAAGAGCCAAGTACATCACAGTTAATCATCACATAATCTTGTTGTTACTATATGTATAATGTTATCTTGGTTCTGATCATTTTACTCAGTATCAGTTCATGTAAATCATTTCAGGATTTTCTGAAATCAGTCTGCTCATCATTTCTTATATTCCTATATCATAACTTATTCAGTCGTTCTCCAACTGAGGTACATACACTCAATTTCTAATTCCTTGCCACTATAAAAAGAGCTTCTGCAAACATTTTTCTACATGTGAGTCCTTTTCCCACTTTTATGGTCTCTTTGAGATACAGACCCAGTAGTGACATTGTTGGATCAAAGGGTACACAAAGTTTCATAACCCATTGGGCATAGGGTATGATACATTTTTAAATGATAACAATAATGATGGTGATGATGAATGCCAGTAGCTCTTTAATATTTAATATTTTAGATTCATCATCTTATTTCAGACCCATAAAAACCTTGAGAAGTAATTGCCATTCTACAGATGAAGAAGCTGAGGTTCAGAGAGATTAAGTGACTTGTCTAGGATTACATAGCTAATAAATTGCCTGGGGAAGATTTTCTTATAGCTAAGTCCATCTCTGTAGCCACTGAAATAAATCTTCCTTAAGAGTACATATATTCGAAATAATTATAACATTTTGCTTCATTATTATAATCCAGATATGTGGGAGAAGATCAGCTGGGATATGAGCAAGTACAGTGACTATATTATTATTGACTGACACCTGCATCACATTGCAGTCATCATACATGTCTCAAAATAAAAATGGGGGTCTACGTTAACCAGGTATTGTGAAATTTAGTTAAGATTCTAAAGCCTATAAAATTAACTTTAAAAATTCTTGTTCATAAGACAACTGTGTTGATTTGTATTTTTCATTAAATTATTACCTATTTTGATTTCTCCCTAGAGCTCTATTTACTTTGTTGTTATTTCTAAGCAAAACTTGAACATTCCCTCAAGAATCCTCAACCCTTGGAAAGCTCTACTTTATGTTGGTAGTCTGATTAGGTTTGGAGGAGGGTGTGGGAGGACATACAAATCACTGTGTTGCTTTCATTTTCTAGGTCAATCTTTTTGTCCATTTTGAAGCTTAGTCAGTGATTGATGTTTCAATATATTGATAGGGTTCTCAAGTATTGAGGTCTTTTTTTTAATTTTTAAAATGGTCAGAAGGTGACAAACTACACCATTAAAAGAAAGATAGCCTCTAAAATAGGAAGGGCTCCTTTGAAATTTTTCCAATTCATTTTAAAAACCACAGTTTGGTGAGGAAATCTTACCAGTGAGACACTATAATTTCCCATAAAGCAGCAGTATCCTGAGCATGCTGAAATACCTTCAAGTCACTTATAGTTATAAGCAACCTGTAGCTTTTAGTTCAGTCCAGTGATTAGAAATTAAAGACTGAGTTCCATTCATGCTTCTCTGGAAAAACTTGACTAAAACATTATACATGGGAAACCTAGCCTATGCCTCATTTGTCCAGGCCTAAGTTTGATTCAAGTACCACAGCTTAAAGAAGAAATAAATCACAAAACTACTTAAGAAATTAAAATATTGATTTTTAAGTTTCTAATGAGCCTAATTTTTTTTACATGTGCCATTTAAAATCCTTATTTTTCTTTATTGGTAAAATTATGTGTGTGAAATATTTTTATGAGTAATTACTTATGAAAAATACAGATATGCATATGCACATGCATATCCTAACAGAACATAATTAAACACAGGATCATGTTAAAATAATCTCATGAATCCTTGTTATTATTCAGTCATTCTCTAGATGAAATTATTGATCGTTTCTGTTTCTTGGTCATTTTCTTTCTTTCTCTTTTTGTATTTCCTCTTTTGTGTCTATTATGGTCCAACTCTGTTCCCGGGATAAAGGGAGCACTGCTTGAAGCTTCCCATCCAGCTATGAGCCTTATCTTTGAGCAAAGGCATTTCTTGTGTTTGGCATGTTCTCACAGCATGGGGTACCTTCTCTTTACAGGAAACAGCCTGGTTTCCCTAAATAGCAATTTGTCTTCTGAACTGGAACTGGAGGCTGCCCCTCTGGTATGTTCTTCTCCTGAGCCAGGACCAACAGTCTCATGTTCTGCTGTGATTAAGATACTCTCATTGGCATTCCCAGACACTATCTGAGCTGGGCTGAACACCCTTTCAACCCAATGAAATTTGCCTTTCTTAAATTCCTTCAAATCTTTCATGACCTGAAGAGTGTTTTCATTCCATCAGACTCTGTTTAGAATCTTGGTTTCATGTGGTTTTTCAAGGGAAACTGGGAGACCTCAAGCACTTTCCTGGCTTTGCTCCTTCATCTTGGCTCCACCCCCAAAACTTTACTCTTGTTTTTCTTTAGAATTACTCATTAATTATATGTTTGTATACTTTTGGATAAATGGCTTTCAAAAACATTTGACATGACGGACAAGAAATGCAAGAATAAAAGTTGTCCCAAAGGCCTTCAAGAACAAAAGTGAGAGAAAAGGAAGCACAAGAAACATGGAAGTGAGTTGCAGAAATAAATGACTTTCATTGTTTTTGTATCATTTCATGATTTCTTTGCTAACATTGCTTCAATCAATTAATTGGTTTTTCAGATTTTCCTTGCCCATAGTTTCCTATTTCTAGGTTATTTAATTATTTCTTACTTTCATTTGTATCAGCCCTAGTACATACTGACTCAACATTCAACAAATATTCATTTATTATTAGGTACTGCCAATACAAAAAAAATCATCTCTGTCCTCCAAGAGCTTATATCCCCATATTTTGTAAGGGAGAATAGAGATACAATAATAAGTGCAAAGTAACTTTTGAAAGGATGATATGTAGTAATAACTGAAGTGACCAAGGACGATCTCATATAGGAAATAAAAGCTAAATTGTGATTTAAAGGAAGCTAAGAATATTTAGAATGGGATGTGAGGCGGGAGTGAATATCATTTTTAAAGGCATCCAATTAAAAGATGTAACAGATGGAATAATAATCTTAATCATAGAAAGCTACTATGATGACAGGAGAGACACCAAGACTTACTCGATCTCACAAGGATAAAATGCCCACAAGGCAATCTCAAAGACTGATATAAATTGGTCTCAAGCCCAAAGAGTCTTCTTGGAAGTGCTCATAAAAGATTTTAAAAGGTAAATAATAGAAGGAGAAGAAAAAATGAAAAAGGAAGTGAGAAATATACAAAAGAGAGTCAACAGCTTAGAAAAAGAAGGAAAAAAAAACAATTAAAGAAATTAATTTGGAAAAAAAGAATGAATTGGTCAAAAAACAAATCATAGAAAAAATCCATAATTTCATCTAAGAGAATAACAATAATAAGACAACATGCCAAAGCCTATGGGATGCAACCAAAGCAGTTCTTAGGGGAAATTTTATATCTCTAAATAATTATATCAATGAAATAGACAAAAAGGAAAACAATAACTTAACCATGCAATTACAAAAGCTTGAAAAAGAATAAATTAAAACCCCCAATTAAATACCAAATTAGGAATTTTGAAACTCAAAGGAAAGATTAATAGAACTGAAACTAAGAAAACTAATGAACCAATTAATAAAATGCAGAATTGATTTTATGAAAAAAAAATAGATAAACTTTTTATTAATTTGATTAGGAAAATGAAAAGAAAATATGAGCATCAAAAATGAAAAGGATGAACTTACCACCAATGAAGAATAAATTAAAACACTAATTAGGAACTGTTTTGCCCAATTGTATGCCACCAAGTCTAACACTCTTACAGAAATGGATGAATATTTTAAAAAATAAAAATTATGCAGATTAACAGAAGAGGAGATTAATTATTTAAATAATCCTATTTTAGAAAAAAGAAACTGATCAAGCCATCAATGAACTCCTTAAGAAAAAGTCTCCAGAGCTTAATAGATTTACAGGTTCATTCTACCAAATATTTTAAAGAGCAATTGATTCCAATAATATGTAAACTATTTGGAAAAAAGAAAGAAAGAATCCTGCCAAATTTCTTCTATGACATAAATATGGTACTGATATCTAAATCAGGAAAGATGAAAACAGAGAAACAATCTCTTTAATGTTTATCAATACAAGTTTTTAAAATAAAATATTAGAAAATAGATTGCAACAATTTACCAGCAGGATAAATGCACTATGATGAAATGGGGTTTATACAAGGAATGCAGGGCTGGTTCAATAACAGGAATAATCATAACTGACCATATAAATAACAAAACATGATAATCCTAATAGATGCAGAAAAAAGTCTTTGACAAAATACTGTGCTCATTCCTATTAAAAACACTAGAGAGCATAGGAATAAAGGAAATTTTATTAAAAATGATAAACAGAGTCTATCTAAAATCATCAGTAGAGTTATTTGTAATGGACAGAAGCTGGATACATGCCCTTATCACCACTATTATTCAGTATTGTACTTGGAAATGTTGGCTTTAGCAATAAAAAAAGAAAATAAATTAAAGGAATTAGAATGGGCAATGAAGAGATAAAACGATTGCTACTTGCAGATGATATGATGATATAGTTTGAGATATGTTGATATATGTGATGTTGTTAAGTCAGAAGCACTGAATTTTGGAAAACAGGAGCACAGTTGTAGCAAGAATAGGTACCACAGTTGACATAGCATAAGGATCACCCTGTTTCATACATACATACCTGTATATATTTGTAACATATATGTTGTGTGTATACTTGAACTTTTTTGACTCACCTTCTGGGGACCCTATATTTATATATAATACTTTAAACAGTAACACTATTGATGAAATAATATATGTATGTAAGTACATACATGTATATGTGTGTATACAAATATACATACACATCTGTCTATATATGTATATATAAATAAAAATTAATGTATATATGGATTTCAGTGGTACAGTGGATATGTGCCAGATCTAGAGTCAGGAAGATGAGTCAAAATCTGGCCTTAGACACTTAGTAGCTGTGTGATGTTAGGTAAGTCACTTATCTCTGTTTACCTCAATATTTTTATCTATAAATTAAGGTGGAAGAGGAAATGTCAAACAATTCCACTACCTTTATCAAGAAAACTTTGAAAGGGAAACTCAAATAGTCAAACAAACAAAAACAACTAAACAAAGTGCATGCATACCCACAACAAATTTTTATTAAAGTTTTGTTAGTTTTCAAAATATATGCATGAATAATTTTTGCACATTAACACTTGCAAAACCTTGTGTTTCAATCCTTCTCTACTCTCACTACCTCTCTTAGACAGAAAGTAATACAATATATGTTAAACATAGAGAAAATATATGTTAAATTTGATATATGCATACATATTTATACAATTATCTTGAGGCACAAGAAAAATCGGATCAAAAAGGAAAAAAAATGAGGAACAAAATAAAATGCAAGCAAACAACAATAAAGAGTGAGAATGCTATGTTGTGATCCACACTCAGTTCCCAAGTCCTCTCTCTAGGTGTAGATGGCTCTCTTCATCAGAAGATTATTGGGATTAGTCTGAATCATCTCATTGTTGAGAAGTGTCATGTCCATAGAATTAATCATTGTATAATCTTGCGGTTTCCATGTACAATTATCTTCTGGTTCTACTCATTTCACTTAACATCAGTTTATGTATGTCTTTCCCAGGCCTCTCTGAAATCATCCTGCTGATCATTTCTTATAAAAATAATATTCCATAATATTCTTCAATTGATGGGCATCCATTCTGTTTTCAGTTTCTTGCCACTAAAAAAAGGGCTGACAAATGTTTTTGCACATGTGGGTCCCTTTCCCTCCTTTAAGATTACTTTGGGATATTAGCACAGTAGATACACTGCTGGGTCTAAGAGTATGCAGTTTTTCAGCCCTTTGGACACAGTTCCAAATTGTTTTCCAGAATGGTTGGAACAGTTCACAACTCCACCAACAATGTATTAGTGTCCCAGTTTTCCCACATCCCCTCAAATATTCGTCATCTTTTCCTGTCATCTTAGCCAATCTGAGAGACTTGTAGTGGTACCTCAGAGTTATCTTAATGTGGATTTCTCTGATCAATAGTGATTTAGAGCACCTTTTCATATGACTAGAAATAGTTTCAAATTTTTCATCTGAAAATTGTTCTATTACTTTGAACATTTATCAATTGGACAATAGCTTGAATTATTATAAATTTAACTTCTCTATATATTTTAGAAATGAAGCTTTTATCAGAAATGTTTTCCCAATTTATTTCTTCCCTTCTAATCTTGTTACCAATAGTTTCGTTTGTACAAAACCTGTTTACTTTAATATAATCAAAATTATATATGTTTTGTTCAATAATGATTCCCTCTTTTTCTTTGGCTACAAATTCATTCCTTATCCACAGATCTGAGAGGTAAAATATGATATAGTCTTCTAATTTACTTATAATATCACTCTTTATGTCTAAATCATGAATCAATTTTGACCTTATTTTGATATAGGGTGTTAGGTGTTGATCAATGGCTAGTTTCTGCCATACTAGTTACTAATTTTCCCAGCAATTTTTGCCAAATGTTAGTTTTTATACCCAAACCTGAGGATTTAGGGTTTATCAAACACTAGATTACTATAGTCATTGATTTTTTTGTCCTGTGAACTTAACCTAACTGATTTACTCAATTTATTTAGACAGTACCAAATGGTTTTGATGACCACTGCTTTATAATATAGTTTTAGATCTGACACAGATAAGCAGAACCAGGAGAACATTTTACACTTCAACAACAATACTATATGATGATCAATTCTGATGCACATGGCTCTCTTCAACAATGAGATGAACCAAATCAGTTCCAGTTGTTCAACAGTTGTTCAATAATGAAGAGAACCAGCTACACCCAGTGAAAGAATTATGGAAAATCAGTGTGAACTACTACATAGCATTTCCACTCCTTCTGTTTTTGTCCACTTGCATTTTTTATTTCCTTCTCAGGTTATTTTTATCTTATTTCTAAATCCGTTTTTTCTTGATGAGCAAAATAACTGTATGGATATGTATACATATAGTGTTTAACATATACTTTAACATATTTAACATGTACTGGTCTACCTGCTATCTAGGGGAGGGGGAGGAGAGAGGAGGGAAAAAGTTGGAATAGAAGGCTTTGCAAGAAAAAATTACCCATACATATATCTTCTAAATAAAAAGCTATAAAAATTTTTAAAAGAAAATGCATTTATTATTTCTGCCTTTCTGCATTTGATTTTGAGTTTTTATGTCCTAATACATGATAAGATTTTGTATAAGTTCCTTGTACTGCCGAAAATAAGGCATATTACTTTCTGCCTCCATTTAATTTTCTCCAAAGTTTTACATCATCCCTAATTTTTCTAGGATTCTATTTACATCCTTAGCTTCTTATTTATTTTGTGGTTCAATTTAGTTCTTTGAGAGCAAGGTTAAGATCCTTTACTAGTATAATTTTGCTATCTATTTCTTCTTGCAGTTCTTTTAACTTCTCTAAGCATTTGGATGCTATACCACTTGGTGCATATATGTTTAGTATCAATATTACTTCATTATCTTTGGTACCTTTAAGCAGGATACAGTTTACTTTCTTATCTCTTTTAATTAGATCTAATTTTTTTTCTTTTTCTTGATCTGAGAGCAGGATTGCTAGCCTGATTTTTTTTTTTTTTTACCTCAGCTGTAGCATAAAAGATTCTGCTTTTATCTTTATTCTAAATGTATCACTCTGCTTTAAATCAATTTCTTGTTCAGCAACTTTTAGGATTCTGGCTTTTAATCTAGTCTGCTGTCCATTTCCTTTTTGTGGGAGAGTTCATCCCATTCACATTCACAGATAAAATTACTATATCTGTATTTCCTGCCATCTTTTTTACCCCCAGTTATATTTTTTCTTCCCTTTCCCTCTGTCTCTCCTCTCCAGTATTTTATCGCTGATCTCCCTCTATCTCAAACAGCCCTCCCCTTTTGCACTCCCTCCCTTTTTTATACCTTTCCCCTTCTTCTTTTCTCCCTTCTATTACCCTCCCATTTCCTTTCTCCTTGTCTCCCCTTCTTCCTTACAGGGTGACACAAGGTTCTCTTTGAAGTTAAACGTGTTTAATATTTTCTTTTTGAGCCAAATCTGATGAGAGTAAGCTTTTCACAATGCTTATCCTCCTCCCCTCTTTCCTTCAATTACAATAGATTTTTTTGTTTCCTCATGAGATAAAATTTACTTCAGTTCAACTCCATTTTCCTCTTCTTCTAGTAGAATCTCTGTTGCTAATATAATTTCTTTTTAAATCATCAAAATAAAATCAAATTATACCTATACCCTCAAAGCTTTCCCATAAAAGAGACACAGATCTCAAGAGTTAAACATATCTTCCCATATAGGAATATGAAGGCTTTTAATTTTTTTTAAAAAATGTTATTTTTCTTTCCTTTTTACGTTTTTATGCTTTTCATGAGTTCTGTATTTCAAGATCAGATTTTCTATTCAGCTTTTGTCTTTTCATCAGAAATAGATGAAAATCACCTGTTTTATTTTATGTTCATCTTTTTTCCAGAAAGATGCTGTTCAGTTTTGCTGGATAATAGTTTCTTGGCTGCAATTCAATTTCCTTTGCATTTTAGAATATCAGATTTCATGCCCTTCAGTCTTTTAAAATGGAAGCTGCTAGGTCCTGTGTAATCCTGATGTGGCTCCACAATATTTCAATTGTTTCCTTCTGCCTGCTAGCAATATTTTCTCTTTGATTTGATAATTCTGAAATTTAGCTACAATGTTCCTGGGAATTTTCATTTTGAGATTGTTTTCTGGAGGTGATTGGTGAATTCTTTCAATGGCTATTTTAACCTATTGTTCTACCACATCTAGGAAGTTTTCTTTGATGATTTCCTGAAAGGTGATGTTTAGGCTTTTTTTTTTTTTTTTTTCATCAAGAAGTCCAATAATTCTTAGATTGTCTCTCCTAGATCTATTTTGCAGGTATTTTGTTTTTCCAATGAAGTATTTAACATTTTCTTCTATTTTTCCATTTTAAAAATTTTTGTTTAACTGATTTTTAAAGTCTCATTGATTCAGTCACTTCCATTTGTTCAATTATAATTTTTAGTGAATTATTTTCTTCTGTTAGTTTTTTTTAATCTACTTTTGCATTTGGCCAATTGAACTTTTATATTAAATGCTTTGCTTGTTACAATTTTTTTTCCATTTTTCAAAGAATTAGTTTCTTTTACTTATATATTTTGTAAAAACGTATATATCTTTTCCATTTCATCAAGTCTATTTTTAAAGAGTTTTCTTTAGATAATTTCTGGTTTTCCTTTCCCATACCCTCTCATTTCCTTTACCCATTTTTCTTCTAACTTTCTTTTAAGATCCTTTTAAAAATCCAGCTTCCTGTGGAGCTGGTTTTCTTTTAGGATCCTTAGGGTTTGAAATCTGTTCTTCTCTTTTTCCATTAAAGCTGTCTATGGTAAGTGTTCCTTTTGTTTTTTTGCTCATTTTTTTTTTAAAGTTTGAGGTCTGCTCTTAAGGCAAAGGGGTAATAGCTGCTTTAGTTTGCCGTGGAGCAGTTCTTTTGAATGACTTCCAGTGCTAGATAGGCATGCCAGGTCCATGGTCTTGCAGACCTCAGAGGCTCCCAATTTGCCTTTTGTACTGGCTTTTGGGTGCTTTACAGCAAATCTGCTTAACCATCCAGTTGCAACCAGAACAACATAACCAAAGAACCTCACGGTAGATTCCCTGGTGCACGAACATAGCAATGCCCTGGCTCTCCAACCCAACCTTCTACCCTGGGCTCCCTGGGCTGCAAGCTGGATTTGGTAGCCTCTCCTCCTGCCTGATTGAAACAGACCTTTTCTGAATTTCTTTAACAGTGTCTTTTTCTGGAAATTTGTTGTACTCCAAATGTTTGTGGGATCTGTCACTCAACAACCACTTCAGAGGCTTAATCTGCTGTGTATTTGAGGGAAACATGGCGAAGGTCACAGAAAGGCATATCTGTTCTCTACCATGTTGGCTCCTATCTCCAAAAAATTTTTAAAAATTTATTTTAATCTCAATTTAAGAAATAAAATAAGTGTTTTTATAACATATTAGAATAGAAAAAAAAACATTGCACATGACATTGTAAATCTAATTTGTATAACTTTTTAAATATGTGTCATGTAATTTTTTTTCCCATTCAATATTCTCATCCTAGAGATACCTATTATTAGACACCAATATATGCATATATATGTAAATCATTCCATTCATACTTTTATTTATCATTTTTCTCTTTGGATTTAGATGATGGCTTCTTTCATAGATCATTAGTGCTTCAAATTAAAAGTTTTGAAAAGGTAAAAGTCAAAAAAGTTTTAAGTGCAAAAATGGAGAATGGGAAGTGACCAGAGTCAAATTTTTAAATTTTTGTAATTTTTTCATAGGCCCTAACCATAACTGCATAGGAGTTAATGGTAGTCATTTTTATGTTATTTTTGAAATTCTACTGTGGATTATATGTGCTTGGTATTCTAGTAAACCATGAAGAGTGTATCACATGAGTTAAAACAGCAACTCTATGTGAATCAGTGAACTCGAAAACTAAGTGATTGGGAATCCAATTGTAATGTGAAATAATACTTTTTTATTCATCTTTTGGAAAAGTAACAATGATTGCATATTTCTTCAATAACATCAATAATATTTCATCAAATTTTAAAGTGTACAAAACATATTGCATAACTCATCAGATTCCCATGTTAATTATATTGTGCAAATACAAAATTGTTTTCATCTTATTGATAAAATGAAATTCATTTCCCAAAAGGCTATATAATCATGTATACCCTCTGATATAGGATTGCTATTATTAGGTCTGTATATTCCCAGAGAAATAAACAAGCAACCAAAAAGAAAGAAAAGAACAAAAAAAGAAAAAGGCCTATACATACATACATATACATATATATATATGTATATATATGTATATATATACATATATATATATATACATACAAAACTATTTATAATAGTTCTTTTTGTGATATAAAGAAATAAAAACGAGGGGATACTCATCAGTTGGAAAATGCCTGAATAAGATGTGGCAAGTGATTATTATAAAATACTATTTTGTTATATGGAAAGCAGTATACTTTTAGAAGAACCTGGATTTACAAAAATCGATGCAAAATAAAGTGAGTAGAACCAAGAATAGTGTAATTGTGCAATATTATGTGATGAACAACAGTAAATAACTTAGCTATTTGTACCAATACCATGATTCGAGATAATCCTGAAAGATTTATGATGAAAAATTATATCCATTTTCCTAGAAAGAACTGATTGAGTCTGAATCCAGATCCAAGTATGCTTTTAAAAAATATTTCTTTCTTTCTTTTTTTTTTATTTTTTGGTCTATTTTCTTTTATTATATGACTTTTATGTAAATATGTTTTTTAACTGCAGACATATAGCCTGTATCAGATACCTTTTTTTTTTTTTTTTTTTCAATGACAGGGGAGAAAAGATGCAAAGAATTTTAAGCTCTAAATTAAAAATCATAATTAAAAAAGTAAAATACTTTAAAAGACAAATAAAATATGTAGTAAAGAAAAATAGAAACAAAAAAGAGTGATGTTTAATCAAAAGTAAGTTGCCCACATGGAGCTTGGATTCATTAATCTTCTCACTTTGAGATATTATCGCTATTATTCCATGGTGAAATCTGAAAAAATACAGTGTTTCTAACATTAGGGATACAAAGCCCCAAACCAAAAATGAAGCCTTAATGAAGGTAGCATCTATCAATTGAAGATATTCTCCCCAAAATGAAAGCAATCTCATGCACAGTAGGTCACATCTTACTGAAATTCTTTTTTCCTCCCAAACAAAAATTAGAAAGAGTCTTAAAAAGTGTTCCTTTTCCAGGATTTCATTATGCCCTTTTGGCTCCTGTTGTGTGCAGCAGGTAGTATGTGACTTAAAGTAAAAGAAATGTTTTTCATTTCTTTCCTGTTGCTTTAATAACTCCTTTTCCCTTGTTGAAATCAATTTCTACATTTTCTTTTCCATCTGATACATTTATTTCTCATCAGAATGTACCATCTATAGCTTTGTTTTTGTTATTTTTTTTTTTGTTTTGTAAATATCCTTTTCAAGAGAAAGGATAAAAATCTATTAATGAGAAAAGCAGAATCACAATAAATTTCTAGCTTTTATAGGTCTACAAAAAGATTATTCAAATCCAGCAACCAATAATCATTCATTACAATAAACATTCATTCTGTTATACTAATTAGCCATTATAATCTTCTGTTCCCTTATTATTTTTGTGTGGTCAAACTGTGATGCAATAAACACTCTTATCTAAAGAATGTATGTGTATTTGTTTATTTTTAAGTTAAGATAATCACATAGTTCTTCATTTATTTCACATTTATCTCTGCATAATATTTATTAATCTTCCTGACATTCAGATTAAATATAATTAAGATATGCAAATGCTACCCTTATTGAGATGCACTTGGCTCATTGCTGTCTAAATAATCATTATAATTTTAAGGAATGGGCCATGATATATTTAAAACAACATCTGTTCAGTTCATAAAATTCTGTGTTTTCCAACACAGGTATTATCATAAAGCTGAGACTAAAGCTTTAAACAATAGTCTAAGTAGATATATGAAACAGAAAATTTTTTCCTATATTAATAATCTCAAAATGCATATAGTGATTTAAGATTTGCAAAATACTTCAAAAGCATCACATTTAATCCTCATAAAAATCCTTGGAAGATAGATGCTATAATTATTATTTCCATTTTACAGATGAGGAAACTGAAACAGATGGAAGTTAAATGTCTTACACGAAGTCTCCACATAAGTTTCTAGAGGAAGTAAGATTTATACTCATAATTCCTGTCTCTAGTTCCCTCTTCTCTATATTCTGCCACCTCTCTGCAACTTGCAAATAGATATCAGTTACAGAATTAACTTTAAAAATAGCATATGGTTTTTATAGAGCACTCAGATCTTGCCCTATTATAGATTCATCTTTGACTTCTCTGTTGACCATTAAAAATAGTATGATCTTTTCAAATCATGAAGGGTTTAGTTTATGTTTTTTCCTTGCTAGTCTCTCCACTTTCTCATTTTAGTTCTTCCTATGAACTCAGTCTTCAGGTAATTTTTTTGGCCCACCAAATTTCAGATTGCTTCAGAGTATGGCATTAAGCTCTGTCAAACAGCCCCTGAAGTAGTAGATTGCAAAATTGGGAAGGATCTTAGCTTAAGATAGTCTTTTACATTCTTGCCTCAGTTTGCAATCCTGATCATGATTTTAGCTGGATGTATTCTGAAAGAGTACATTAATCTGTATGTTATCTTTATAGCCTCTTTCTCATTTAGCACCTGCTCTGTGTTGGTGAATGGCATAGATTCCAACTCTTCTAAAAGAATGTTCCTTAATTGTTTCCAAAGTATCCTGCTTAGCAAATAATATTTGAATAATACCAACAACAGATGTTTTCAACTTTCTAGAGTCTTATTTTTTCCACTTGTTGCCATGGTTCCCACTCCTTGCCTTTTATCTTTTTCTTTTCTTTGTCAGATATGACTTGATTTTTATCAGTGCTCATGGTGACATTCTACTAAGCGAACAGCAAGCAGCTAAGATGGTCAATACTTGTTAAAGTGGCTGTAGAAACAAAGAGAACATTCTTGAAATGTAAATGATATAGCTTAACAGCTGGAATGTACTATCACAACTGAAACCTGCTTGACTTATTTATAGAGTTACCATTTTGTTCCCTTAGAAAATCAAATGTGCTCCAACATCTTATTTCTACAAGGACCTTGGGGAATAGCTGCCATAAACCAGATTCATCAGAGA
Source organism: Sminthopsis crassicaudata (assembly GCF_048593235.1). Lineage (NCBI taxonomy): Eukaryota > Metazoa > Chordata > Mammalia > Dasyuromorphia > Dasyuridae > Sminthopsis > Sminthopsis crassicaudata. The sequence goes on along the minus strand of NC_133618.1, from coordinate 98,351,983 downwards.
GCTTAATGTTTCCCAACATAGATAAAGGCATATGTGGAAACAGAGATCTCAAAATGAATACTTTAAAATGTGTGGGATATTCCCATTTCATTTTTTATATACATCTTGGCATATGGTATATTAAGAACTGACTCCAAATATACCAATTCTAAAATATTAAAAAAATTAAGAATGAGAAACTTAAAAGATAGTTGTATTTATTTTAATGATGGGAAACTTGTGGCCCAGAGAATGTTAATGGGATTTGCCTAACATGATACTGTTCATAAGTTGAAAATCTGGGCTTCCAATACTCTTTCCTCAAAGTAAAACTATAGTCAGTTGTCTTTTTTTACATATAACAGCATAGAAGGACAAAAAATATATTTTCCATTATAATGCAATATTTTTCAGGAAAGTATTTCATCTACTATATCCCTCACCTTATTTTCTAAATTATGAAATATATTTTTATTCATGAGAAGCACCACACAGTAAAATTTAAGCAAACATCCTCCTTTGACCTCTATATACTTGATTCCTAGGAATTTGCATTAAAAAAAATCAATGCCCCTGACTAATTGGAGAAAATTATCTTTAATTGTAAGTTTGTAAGTGAATAGCATTCAATTATTTTTCAAGTATTACAACAATATGAATTGCTAAGCAGAAATTCAGATATTTTTGCTTTAATGAATAGATTCGTTCATTCCGTCATTCAGTAATTATTTATTAAGCTATTAGAGCACTGTGATGTGAACTTGAAAATAAAAAGACATGGCCTCCTATACCATATTTAAAAGTAACTTTTTTCAAAACAAAATATTGTTTTGAATTGCATTTATATCATACTTTTTAAATTATATGTTAGTTTGTCCTCAACTCATTATTTTTATTTCCATTAGGTAGAGCAAAGTATCTCCACTAAAGTTGAACTCTGATGTCTCACTATAGACATGGAAATGATCAGAGTTTTAAAAGATGATGAAAGGCAGATAGAGGCCCTAGTAGTACCCAACAAATTGTATAGATAATGAATATAGTCATGATTCTATGAGGATCACAGTTAAATTTAAGGAGGTTCAACATCAGATTGACCAAGATGTTATTAAAAAAAGAATAATTCTTGAGATTTAGATCTTGAAAACTCTTTATTAAGGTAGAAAGAACAGCAGTATGTATGCCATACATACTGCATGCCAATGAGTTCATGAATCGCTGAAGTACATGAGGTTAATTACAAAAGGAAATATAATTTTATCTTATGTCACTATAGCCATGAAATCTGAATTAGTAAGTTCCAAATTTATTAGATTTTTACCTCATATTCTACAAAAATCTAAATTAGATCTACATTAGAAATCAGAGCTAGCTAATCTTAATATTAAATAAGTAAATATTTTTCTTATTTTTCTTTCTCTTCTATTTTCTTTCTTTTCTATTTTCCTTCCTTCCTTTCTTCCTTTTTTCTTTATTCCTTTCTTGCTCTTCTTCCTTCTTCCCTCTTTCTCTTACTTCCTCTATTCCTCTCTTTCCCTCTCTCTCTTTCCTTTTTTTCTTTTTTCTTTCTTCCTTTTTTCAAGACTCTATAGTGCAATTAGAAAGTCTTAACTTACTTAACTAATAAACATCAAGTTCACTTGATTAGCTGATGATCCCAGTTCTACACTATGTTATGCTATGTTACCTTGAGTAAATAACTTAGAATGAGATTCTTACTCTGTAATATATGAGAGTTAGACTGAGTGATCTCTAAGGACTTTCTAAGCTCTGAAATTACATGATTTTATGAATTTATATAATTAAGCTAACCTGTGAATTAAATTTTTTTAAAAAAGATTTTCTCTCTCAAATCAGTAATAACCAAATTTGGTCTTTTCTATAATTACGATATATATACATGCAAGCTATGTGGAAATATTCCAAGATTAAAAACTGTTTTGAATGTTTTGTTTCTTGTAGCATTTTTAATAGTATAGCTTCTCATTAATTTGTGATGGTTTGGTTATAAATGTTTCCTGGGAAAGAGGAAGGATCAAATAATATTTTAAAGTCTTTGTCTATACCCTAAATTTGAATAGTTCTCTACCATATGGCAGAATGTCTTAGTGAATAAGCATGAATCTGGAAACCAACACTTTCCCATTTTCTTTCTGGCTTTTGCATAGACTTGTATGATCTCTCTGTGCTTCTCTATCTCCAGCTGGCAGATGGAGGTAATTCCACTCACCACTGACCTCTCTCTTAGGGGAGTTGTTTGGTTGAACTCTTAAGCAAATCTTTTCCAGAAATAAGCAGCTTTTATCATGCTACTATTGCTATCATGGGGCATATGTAGCAAAAAACATTTCTTTAGTAAAAGGTATACTTCCCAGCTTGCAGTGTAGTTCAGAAAGAAGAAAATGAGACTAGGACTCAGGAGGTCTGGGTTCTAGTTTAGGTTCTGCTCCCAACTTGTTCTATGTGACAAGATACCACTTTGCTGACAGTTAACTTTGTTTTTATTCATGAAATAGTGGACTATCTTACCACTAATCTCCCTGTATTAGATAGGATTTATAGGGGTGAAGAATGAATTATGTAGACTAATATATATGACAGTATTTTGGAAAAAATCTAATTTGTTATATTTATTATGTGATGGAGACATTTTTCTTTTGTTCATTTTTTCTTGATAGTATCTTATTTTTTACCAATTATATGTAAAGATAGTTTTTAATATTCATTTTTCCAAGATTTTAAGTTCTAATTCTTTTTTTTTTCCTCCTCTCTTCCCAAGGCAGCAAGCAATTTGATATAGGCTATAAATTATATTCATTTAAAACATATTTCCATATTAATCATGCTATAAAAGAAAAATCAGAACAAAAGGGGAAAATTAGGAGAAAGATAAAGCAAACAAGAATAACTATAAAAAAGATGAAAATATTATGCTTTAGTCTCCATAGCTCTTTCCTAGAATATGGATGGCATTTCCATCCCAAGTAGAGAGTGTATTCTAGTTTAAAAAATAAATTATTGACTATGCAATTATTCATTTAGAGTTATGATCTCCCAGAAAAAGAATAAATTTTTCAATATTTACCGTTTCTGACTTGAATATATAAAAATATCTTCCAGGTTTAGGAAATGTAACAAAACATTTGCTGTCTTCTTATTTGTAGAATATTTGCTATTGAGTCATGTTTGATCCAAATTTCAAGAAACTAGAAAATTTTGCTTTAATACTATAATTTAATGTATTTAATGTTTAATGTATCTTTAATACTGTACATTTTAGTTCTTTCAAAAAGTCCTTCTTTGCCTCTATTTCTTTAGAATGCTCAGTGGCTTCATGCTGTTCTGACTTTCAAAGTTTTGGAGTCAGAAAGACTTGAGTCCAAAATCCTACTTCCAACACTGAGTTAGGTATTTTACCTTAGGCAAAGCATTTAGTGCTTCTAAGCTTCAGTTTCCTCATCATTGAAATGTAAAAAATATCAACTGTGATATCAATCTTATACAGTCTTTTAAGATTCAAATGAGATGTATGCCTAAAATGCTTTATAAACTTGAATGATTTAAATCAATTTTAGTTGCTGTTATTATTATTTTGCTGAGGCAATTGAGGTTAAGTGACTTGCCTAGGGTCACACAGCCAGGAAGTGTTAAATGCCTGAGATCAGATTTGAACTCAAGTCTTCCTGATGTCAAAGCTGGTGCCTTATTCACTACACTACCTAGCTGCCTTGTTATTATTTTTTTTTCTTTAATTCCAAGACAACATGAAATTTCCTCCTCTTAGGTCTTTAAAAATGACTTGCTTTAAAGCTATTTAAAGCAATGGATAGAGCAATGGCCCTGGAGTCAGGAGGATCTGAGTTTCAATCTACCCATAGACACTTGACACTAGCTGTATGACCCTGGGCAAGTCATTTAACTCTAATTGGCTCTTCCTCTCCCCAAAAAATAATAAATAAAATAAAAATAGTGGCATACTTTGTATTTTTCCTATTAACCTTAAGGACATGCTATGATAGAGATATCAAAGGATTGTTTCTGTTAATACCTTGACTTTTTTTTTTTAACATATTCACTTATTGGCATGAGGATTGATGATAAATATATTTTTCTTAGGTATAAAATTATGAGATTAATGTATCTAAGAAGTCTAGAAAGTTTTGTTCATATTGATCTAGGGGTGTATTGGTAGTTTGACATCATCAGAAGTCAACCCTTTGCAAAGTAAGGTCATTGCTATCTAAATTAATTATAATCATCATCAGTAGGAGCCTGTTTGGAGAGAAGTAACTGACCTTTGGAAATGGGTGAGCTTAAACTCTTTCCACTTGTTCATTTAACTTTACCTCATTTTTTTCCAGGCAAAGTAGCATAGCTTACATCTAAATATTGTTTATTTGCTGTCTGTAGTTTTATAACAGGTTTTGTCTACATATAAAGACAAATTAAATTTTATTACAGTTGGTGTATTTGTTAGTGAGGAAACCAAATTAAAGGACAAAGGAGAACATCCATATGAAATAATTCTGACAAATAAGTCTATATTGGAATTCTCTTCTCCCTGTTCTCTCCTCCTTTCTCTCTCTCTCTCTCTCTCTCTCTCTCTCTCTCTCTCTCTCTCTCTCTCTCTCTCTCTCTCTCTCTGTTTTCTTTCTTTCTTTCTTTATCTCTCTTTTTTCTTTTCTCCTTTCTTTCCTTCTTTCTTTCCTTCCTTCTTTTTTTGTCTCTTTCTTTCTGTCTTCCTCTTTTTTCTTTCTTTTCTTCCTTCCTTCCTTTCTTCTCTGTCTTTCTCTCTCAACAAAAGAGAAGATTCAATAGATTAATAATTCAGCTAGGTTATGTGGATTTGATAAGCAGCGTTTTGAAAACTGAAAAAAATAATTCAAACAAACTTTGATGCTTGAAAATTAAAGGATTGTCACAGAAGCCAGGAAAATGTTTTGGGAGGAACTTAAATCAAACAATATAGATAGATAGCCCTTTTCTTCCTATCCAAAAAGGTCATTCTGCTATAGAAAATTTTCATCTGGAAAATTAGAAGAGTAATACTAGCACTTGAAAGGGTTCTTTGGCCAAAATCTCTTTGGCTATATAAATATAAACTATTATTAGAGATAATTATTATCATCATCACTATTCTTCATACACATTAATATTCTAATGTGTGCAAAGTCCTCCCTTCTTTATTGAGCATGTGTAACAAATGCAAGTGCTTTCTTGAAAAGACTATTAATAAACCCTTCAGATGTGATAAGGTAGATCCATTATTTTGAGAATTGGTTCTTTTGGCTCCCTCCTGTTGAGATTCATATCAAGGTATAGTCAACAAGAGATTTCTAAAAGGTATGGGCATGAAACTAACTGAACATTTTTTCCCCTTTCATTCAGATTATACACATTGAAGGTACAATCATTACCATCTGAGCAATTTCTAGGAAATCAATTCTCTCCTCAGATAGCCTCATGGTCAATTTCAGCTAGAAAAAAAAATATATATATATAGATAGATATATAGATAGATTCCAATGCCACAGTAAGGGCTACTCATATTTGTATACAGGAAAGCAAGCTTTTATAACAAAATCTCAGGTAGGCAAAGCAATACAAAGTCTTGGAAATATTTATCCTAAGAAAAATATCAGTGATTTTTAGATGAACAAAGGTATAATATATTGTCCCCGTAGATAATTTTTATTTACTTAAAGATTAGAACCCATTAAAAAAACTTCATAGAGTAAACAAATTATGAATATTCATCCAAAAAAGGAGAAAATGACTCAGTTTTGCAGAAACAACATAAGAATATAATTGCAAGCCCAGCAGATATAAAAAATTTACCTCAATAGACCTCCTTTCCAGCAGAAGATAAATTGGATGGCCATTTGAAAAAAAGTGTCTTGGGTTAGTTCATCAGGCTTCTAACATTGCACAGCAATTCCATAACAATACTGAAAATGCAGAAATAAAGAAGGGGAAGAGGAATATTGTCAAAATAAGGAAGATCATCCTCTTGTTTTGATTACCTTAATTTAATTTAGAGTTCTATTTTGTGGATGGTTTATCTTGGGAAAAGACTGAGGTCAAGAATAATAAACCTACCTGGGATCATTCCTCAAAGTTGGATTATTTTTGACTCAAAAAATACTCTTGAGTTTCTAATGAATATAACTGAATTCATACTATGATTGCTATATTCTTGCTTTATCTATCCTGAATTTTTCCTCTGGATTTTCATCACACTTTTTTAACCAGAGATGCCTGGAAAGTATGTTGTTCATAGTCAATAATCAACAAACATTCATTAAGCATCTACTAAGCCCTAGTAATAACTAACAGAATACATTATTGACCTTACCAAACTTCAAAAAGCTTATAATCTAATGTTGTTTTTGTTATTTATTTTTCTTTCTTGAAGAGGATCAATGATATCAAAAAGGTAATATTTTAACATGAAAGTATGTTGCATTTAAGTGAAACAGAGTTGTGCAAAGGCATCAGCCCTGTTCTCTTCTCCAGAATCATAGGAATCCAGGAGCAAGACATAGACTGACAAGATGGAAAACACACAAAATGGAGTTGAAAGGGGACACACGCACCAGAGTTCAAGGAATTGAAATAGGAGAGTAACTTATGAAAACTTAAAAGTTTAGGTGAAAAGTTCTCAGCCACCCGTAAATGAAGTCTTTGGGTTGAGTTTATTGTTCCACTCTGAAATTCCAATCAGATGGGAGAATGTGTGAAAGTATTGAGCATAAAGACTATATCAACCTTTGTGATGATGAGATTTTAGGTGATGAAGTTATCCTGGTGGAGGCATAATGTTCCTGATGTCAGAACCAAGCAGAATAGCTAATGGAAAAAGAAGAGTAATATTAATGCAAAGATTTATAGAGGGAGCAATAGGGGGGGGGGGACAACAACAACCAAAAAACCCCATTTATTTGAAGAACAACACCTAAAGTTGCTGTTATTATATTATGACCAAGTATCAAGTGGGTAAGGAAAAAAATCTAAAAACTGACTGAATTATGATTGTTTCAAAGACAGAATGTTATCTTCTTGCTTTGAAAAACATTGAAATTTTTGAAACCTCCAACTCAGTGACATAGTTCTATTGAATCCAGAGTTATTATTATTATTTTTTTTCTTTTTAACTAGAATGTGGCCAAAGAAAAGGTTTCTTTTCTTTATTCATGGTATTAGGGTCCACCAGCAAAAGTAGCTGAGAGAATGTTGGATTCAGCTTATTAGTTTTGTCTGAAGTTTTGGAGTTTACAAGAGAAACAAGAGTGACTATTAGAATACAATATTGGCAACAGAGAAAAGCACCTACGTCAGAAGGCTAGAGTGTCTGCATTTCTTACAAGATCTAAGAGATAAGCAAATCTCTCCCACTCCCCTTCCCACTCCCCTCTTCCTTTCCCTTTCCTTCCTCCCTCTCCTCTCCTCTCCTCTCCTTTCCTCTCCTCTCCTCTCCTCTCCTCTCTCTCCTCTCCTCTCCTCTCTCTCTCCTCTCCCTCTCCCTCTCCCTCTCTCCCTCTCCCTCTCCCTCTCCCTCTCCCTCTCCCTCTCCCTCTCCCTCTCCCTCTCCCTCTCCCTCTCCCTCTCCCTCTCCCTCTCCCTCTCCCTCTCCCTCTCCCTCTCCCTCTCCCTCTCCCTCTCCCTCTCCCTCTCCCTCTCCCTCTCCCTCTCCCTCTCCCTCTCCCTCTCTCTCTCTCTCTCTCTCTCTCTCTCTCTCTCTCTCTCTCTCTCTCAAAAAACAAACAAAAGAACAAATCTCTAAATAGAGGATAAGCACTGAAAGATAGTGCTGACTAATGGTGCTCCTTGACAGATGTTGTAAATACCTTTCTAAAGTTTTTATTTCTAATTATTTTCTTATTGAGATGAGGATTTGGAGAATTTGGTATATACCTAGATCATCTAAGATGGCATCACACATGGGAAGTTTCTGGAGAACCTGTATGTAAAAGAATGGAGCACTAAAACAAATCTGGATATTCTTTGTGGCCCTCCCACATTACCCGCATATGTAAATGCAGGGGATAAACAAAACAAAAAAACAACAAAAAAACATATTGTCAGTTGTTTCAAAGACACCAGTAGTTCTGTCCATATTATCAACTGAAAAAAATTACTCTCATCCACTTGATGGACCAACATGGAAAGTCTGCATTTACTCCAAATCTCCAATATACCATATGTAAGTCCCCCAGTGTCTTCTAAGTAGATGATATCATTTAAGTGAGTGACTTAAGAATGAGTCAAACTCTCTTTACATTTATAAATGAAGATAAACATGATTTTTTTTTCTAATCCACATAAGTTAATTAATTGGATGTCAGAAAAATCTAAAATGGAAGATGCTAGTATAGCTTGATTAAACAGGATTAAACAGCTCATGGCTTAAAATGTCTATCTAGAATGAGAGATTTTCTTGGAGATATAAGAGGGATGAATTGATTGGGAGCAAACATGATTTTGATTTTTATTAACAATGTTAATACTCTTCTAAATAAAAGAAATAGAGAAACCATGTCACTATTTTTCTTGCAGCCCCTTTGCTAATGTAATCATTGGTGAGATCAGATCCAGATGACTTAAAGTTCAGATACCTCAACAAAGTTCCATATTTCAGTGAGGGAGTGGTTCTGAAGAAGAGATACAGACCAAAATGTCACATATCCATAGATGTCCAAAGAGAAGTAAAAGTTATGAAAAAAAAAGCATCTTGCCTGCCCACATTACCAAAGTAGGATTTTTTTTTTTTTATAATGGCTATATTTTTCTTTTTCTTTATTGTCTTTGTCACTAAATTTTGTCTCTACCTGCTTTTCCAGGTAGTAACACCAACCGTTTACACAAGTCTTATTGGTGATATTTTATCACTAGCACAAGAGAATTCAAGGATTGATTTGAATAAATTGACTAAAATAATTGACAGCACAGAACTCAATCTTCTTTTTTTTTTCTTTTCCTACTCAGAAATTCTGTGATGTTTAAACTTATTTTCATTTTATAAAAGGAGAAAATTTCTTAGCTGTAATATAATTATAGATTGCTTGCAAGAGAGTTTCATTATTACTTTTTTTAGCTGTTCCAGAAGATAATAGGTGACCAAAAATGGCGGTCAGTCATATTTGTTTTTAAAATTTTCAAATTCTTCCTTTTTAAGGTTCTTCTTCTTGATGTGTTTTTTGAACACAGCACTAAGGAGTTCACTTTCCTTTACATATATAGAAAACTGTGAAAGTTGTAGTTAATGTCCTTGAAACTGAATTTTGGTACTATTGCTTGCTACTTGAATGATTTTGACATTTAATTGCTTTGAGACTTCAACTGCTTTTATATAATAATGGCTAAAATATATATAGTACTTACTACCTACCACCCATTTAATTGTTTTGCAAATATTGTCTTGCCTCATTTTTTTTCTTTATAAAAACACTGAGAAGTAGTATTCTTATTATTCACATTTGATATATGAAGAAACCGAGGAAGAAAGTGCCAAAAAACACACAGCGAGTGAATGAATGAGGCCAAATTTGAATTTAGGTAACATGAGAAAGTTGCTTTAAATGATCTCTAAGTTCCCCCCTCCCCCACCATTTTGAAATCCTTGATTCTGTGAACCTGTTTTCCAAAAAAAAAGATTTGCTTTCTGAATTGTATGTGTAAAGTATGATTCTAAGTCAATATGTTTAATAGTGAATGTCACAATATGTTTAATAGTGAATGTCACTATTTTTAGGTTAACATAGCTTGAGATATAAGGGAAAATATGCATATAAGTGTATGTATATTATTTCAGAAATGGTGAAATTTGGATTATAATTTGGACTATAAAGCCCCTATAGATATATATCTATAGGGGATATATATATATATATATATATACTATAAAGGCCCAGGTCCTACATAAGTTATTATTAAATAGCTTATGTAGGACCTGGCCCTAGATGATTTTTAAATTTCTTTCAAATTAGGAAATCATAGAGATGGGACTTATATCCAAATCTCTTAATGACCAACTCCAGATTCTTTCTGTTACTGCAAACTTCCTCTCAATAGTGCTTCCCACCATAATATAGTTGTGGAATCTATCATCCCAGCAGGTGGTACTGTAAGAAAATACAAATGGATTCAAAAAGAATGTAAACAAAAATAAAGGACACATTTTTGAAATGGTATGTGAGTTAGCTTAGGCCCACCAATAATTTTATATGACTTTATTTTTTTAAATTCATATAAATGTTTCTTGTGCCATTAGTACCTGAATTCTGCCCTTAGATTAAACTGGACTGACAAAGTTTTACCACTTTTATTTCATTCACTTTCTGGTGGGTATTTCATTTTGTTCATTATACATATTTCATTGATCCTTTATTTTATTTAAAATTCTGTGAGTTTTGAGGAGGAACATTATTCTTTTTTATATATTTTATTTATTTTAATGTGAAGTATATTTCCCATTTGCATGAAAAAATTAAATTTATTTTTTTAATTGAGCTTCAAATTATTTTTTTTCTTCTTTTCCCTTCCTCATTCACCCCCCCCAGGCAATTGGGGTTGTGACTTGCCCAGGGTCACACAGCTAAGAAACATTAAGTGAATGAGGACAAGTTATGAACTTAGGTCCTCCTGATTTCAGGGATGATGCTCTATCCATTACACTACCTAGCTGCTTCTCCCTTTCCTGATTCTTAAGAAATTAAGCAATGTGTTATTAATTACACATGTGAAGTCATATAAAATATATTTGCTTTTAACTCATTTAAAAGTAAACTCAGAAAAAAATAAAAATAAATTTAAAAGTATGCTTTAATCTACAGAGTATGAACATTCTAAAGAAAAATCCTCAAATATAAAGAGCAAACTTCAGTGATTTTTTTTGTGACATTTCAGAGGCTGTCAGAATATAGAAACTAACTACATCCACATTTCAATGAAGTACAAATGAAAGTGTGATTTTAAGAAATGCTAAAATACTAATAATTGAAATCTATTTATATGGAGGAGCCTAATTAATATTGTGTAGGAACCCCCCGACAAGAGACTGGTTTGCAGGGGACTATCAAAGTGATCAGAAATCTCTTCTCATGGTGTAATCTTCTTGATGATGGACCATGATTGAAGTTATCATATTACCTATCCAGTAAACTCTAACAGCTCCCTATGATTTCCAGGGTTGAATATGTGTGTGTGTGTGTGTGTGTGTGATATGTATTTGTTTTTTTTTACATTTAAATACAAAATAGAGAAATAAAATTGCCATATGTACTACAGAACATGAATATTCAAAATATAGAGCAATTAATTTCCATTTCAAAAAAGTCTATATAATAAATACTACCCATCATGTTCAAAACTGTCTATCTTTTCTGTTTTCTTATAGTTTTCTTTTGTTCTTTTATGTGTACATTTTATTTTATTTTTTCCCTTCCCCTTGCTAAGAAGTCTACACTTAAGTGCAAATTATGAATACACATTTATATATATATATATATACATATATATGTATATATATATATATGTATATATATACACACATGTGTAAGTATATATATGTATATATATATATATGTATGCATATACATGCACATATACATAGGTACCTATGATCATACACATACAGATAAGAATATAAAAGATTTAGCCATTTATAAATTCTTCATATCTTAGCCCTTCCTCCTTGCCACACTTTTTCCCAATCTTTTTATGCCATATAGACAATAATTTATCCTATCCCCACTCCCATACTCTTCCATCCAGTTTACAGTGTCCCTTGCTGTTTGTCTTACCAGATACTCCATTTCTTGTCTTCAGGAATTTTCATTTTGTCTCCCCAGTGTCTTGAATGATTTTTCTCTTGATTTTACAGGACTTTCTTCCTTGGCTTACTTTAAGTCTTAATAAAAATCTCATCTCCTTCTGCAGGAAGGCTTTCCTAATCCTATTCAATTCTGGTACCTTACTTGTGTTGATTATATCTATTTGTCTTTTATATAACTTATTTGTTCATAGTTGTTAGCAGATTTTTTCTCTGTGAGCTCCATGAGGGTAGGAATCCTTAGCCATCCTTTCTACCCTGAGTACTTTAGCACAATATCTAGTTCAGAGAATAATAAATGCCTCTTGACTATTGCCTGACAAAAAAAGGGTAAGGTAGTCAATTTATGAAAAAAAAAAGATGCTAATTGTTGCTTTGAAGGGGGAAGATATATTACAGAGAAGATAAAATGCTGAAGATGAGAAAAATAAAAAATCTACTGACAAACCTTACTTTTTTTTAAAATTCAAAGACAAATCAACAGACATAAAATATGGGAAATGTCATCTGACTGTAAAACAACCATCTCAAAAATATTTTTTTTTAATTTTCAGTGCATCTGTAACCTCTGAGGGAATGAAGGATTCTGATAAATGTCATAATGCAATGAGGAGCACAAAGGTCATATCAAATATTTAAGGAAAAATGATGTCAGTAAAAGACTGCTCTTTGTGAGTTCAAATCTGGTTTTAGATCCTTACTAGCTGGGTGACTCTGGGGAAGTCTCTTAAGCTTGTTTGTCTTAAGTCTTCATCTGTAAAATGAGTTAGAGAAGGAAATGCCAAACCTCTCTAATATTCTTGCCAAGAAAGCCCCAAATGGCATCATAAAAAGTCAAACATAACTGAAAAATTCCTCAACAGCAACAAAGTTCCAATACTATATAAGCTATTTGTGGGAAAAGTGGGAGGAGGGATAAAGAAAGATATCTATAAATTCCTTTCATGATACAAATATGGTCTTGATACCTAAACAAGGGAGAGAAAAATTGAGAAAGAAAAATTATTGATCACTTTTTAAATGAATGTTGATACAAAAATTGTAAATAGAGCACTAGCAAGGAGATTATAATAATGTATTGTATTACTTTAATTAAATTAAGATGAGGTAGGATTTATACCAGGAATATAGGCCTGATCCAATAATAGGGGAACTATTATCATTATTGACTATATCAATAACAAAAACAACAAAAATCATACGATAATATCACAATAGATGCAGAAAAATCCTCTGATAAAATACCATGCTCATTCCTATTAAAATATTAGAAAATATAGTAATAAATGGAGACTTTCTCAAAATGTTAGTCATATCTAATCTAATTCAAGAAGCAAACATTATCTGTAATGGGGATTAACTTGAAATCTCAGTAAAATCAGGAATGAATCAAGAACTCCCATTATCACTGTCATTATTCAATGTTGTACTAAAAATGTTAACTATAGCAATAACATAAGAAAAAAGAAATTGAAGAAATAATAGGCAATGAGGAAACAACATTATCACTCTTTGCATATGATATGATGGTATTTAGAGAACTAGAGAGTCAACAACAACAACAAAAAAAACTAGTTGAAATAATTTACAACTTTGATACATTTTCATGTTATACAATAAATCCACATAAATAACCAACATTTCTATATACTACCAACAAAACCCAGCAGCAAAAGATAGAAAGATAATTTCTATATAGAATAATTGTAAAGTATATGAAATACCTGTAAGTATACCTGCCAATACAAAATCAGGGATTACATAAACACAATTATAAAACACTCTTCACAAATGAAAATAGATCTAAACAGTTGGAGAAATATCAATTGCTCATGGTTAGGCTGAGGCTATATAATAGAAATGACAATTCTGCCTAAGTAAATTTACTTATTGGCATACCAATTAAAGTACCAAAGAATTATCTTATAAACCTAAAAAGAAATAATAATAATTTTTTCTGGATAAACAAAGAATCAAGAATATCCAAGGAATTAATAGGAAAAAAAGATGTGAATGAATATAGCCTAGCAATTCCCAATTTCAAACTACATTATATAGAATAAAAATAAAAAAATCAAGTACAGGCTAGGAAATAGTGTGGTATATCAGTGGAATAGATTAGGTACACATTACAAATTTTTAGTAATCTAGTGTTTGATAAATCTAAATTTGGACGTAAAAGCTCATTATTTAACAAAAATTGTTGGAAAAACTGAAACGCAGTTTAGCAGAAATTAGAAATATTTTCTCTCAATATCTCACATTCTATATCAAGTAAAGATCAAAATGGATAATTTTTATCCATAATAAGCACAATAGCAGAACTGGACAAAATGTAAGTCAGATGTATGGGTATGGGAAGAGTTTATGAACAAAAGAAAAAAAAAGATCATGGGAAATAAAAATCATAGTTTTGATTATATGAAATCAATAGGCTTTTGCCCAAACAAAACTAATGCATTCAAAATTAGCAGGGAAAACAAGAACTAGGGAAAATATTTATATCATGTATCTCTGATAAAGATCTCATTTCTTAGGGTTGTAGGTAATTGAATTAAATTTATGAAACTAAGAGTAATTCCCCAGTTGAAAAATGGTCAAGCAATATCAATAGTTTTCAGAAGTAGAAATTAAATCTATCAATACTAACATGAAAAAAATCTTTAAATCACTACTGCTTAGAGAAACACAAATTAAAATAACTGAGGCTCACCTATCAGATTGGCTAATGTGATAGAAAAGAAAAATTGACAAATGCTGGATGGGTTGTGAAAAAATTAGAATACTAATATACACTGGAGTTGTGAACTAGCCTGACCGTTCTGAAGGGTTAGAAACTTTTTCATTCAGCATTACCATTACTAGGTCTATATCTCAAAGAGATAAAAGATAAGGTAAAAGGATCAATTTGTATGAAAAATTAGTTCTTTCTCTCTCGGGTGTAGATGTCTCTCTTCTTCACAAGACCATTGGAAATGCTCTGAATCATTGCTGAAAAGAGCTCTGCTCAGCAGAATTGATCTTTGTATAATCTTGTTACTATGTACAATGATCTCCTGATTCTGCTCATTTCTCTTAGCATCAGTTTATGTAAGTCTCCCCAGGCCTCTCTAAAATCATCCTGCTGATCATTTCTTATAGAACAATAATATTCCATAACATTCATATAACATAAATTATTCAGCCATTCTCCAACTGATGGGCATCCACTCAGTTTCCAGTTTCTTGCCACTACAAAAATGGTTGCCACAAATATTTTTGCACATGTGGGTCCCTTTCTCTCCTTTAAGATTTCTTTGGTATATAAGCCCAATAGGAACACTGCTGGATCAAAGGAAATGCACAATTTGATAGCCCTTTAAAAGTAGTTCCAAATTGCTCTTCAGAATGGTTGAATTAGTTCACAACTCCACCAATAATGTATTAGGTGCCTCAGTTGTCTCACATCCCCTCCAACATTTGTCATTATCTTTTTCTATCATCTTAGCCAATCTGAGAGGTATGTAGTAGTACCTCAGAGTTGTCTTAATTTGCATTTCTTTGATCAATAGTGATTTAGATCACCTTTTAATATGATTGGAAATGGCTTTAATTTTGAAACATGCTTTTTAACCTTTCTTTTTTTAACTTTTCTTTTTATTTCTCCTTTTATTAATTTCCTTTTTGGCAACGTTTAAATGGAGATGTGTTTTCATAACTTCACATGTATAACTGATATTAGATTGCTTGTCTTCTTTTTTTGTTTTTCACCACTATTCAATTTTATTGGTATGAAGAATTCCAAGGTGAGGGAATTGACTCTAATTGATGTCTTCTCTGTATTGTCTTTTAATCTTTTTTTTTTTTTTAATCTTTTCTTTCTTTCTTTCTTTCTTTCTTTCTTTCTTTCTTTATTTATTTATTTATTCATTCATTTATTTATTTATTTTATATTTTTTTATTATATATATATATATATATATATATATATATATATATATTATTATTTTTTATAATAGTATCCTTTGTATTCATTTTTCCAAATTATCCCCCCCTCCCTCTACTCCCTCCCCCCGATGACAGGCAATCCCATACATTTTACTTGTGTTACAAGATAACCTAGATACAATACATGTGTGTAAATACCATTTTCTTGTTGCACAATAAGCATTAGAATCCGAAGGTACATGCAACCTGGGCAGACAGATATTAGTGCTAACAATTTACATTCACTTCCCAGTGTTACTTCTCTGGGTGTAGTTATTTCTGTCCATCATTGATCAACTGGAAGTGAGTTGGATCTTCTTTATGTTGAAGATTTCCACTTCCATCAGAATACATCCTCATACAGTATTGATGTTGAAGTGTATAGTGATCTTCTGGTTCTGCTCATTTCACTCAGCAACAGTTGATTTAAGTCTCTCCAAGCCTCTCTGTATTCCTCCTGCTGGTCATTTCTTACAGAGCAATAATATTCCATAATCTTCATATACCATAATTTACCCAACCATTCTCCAACTGATGGACATCCATTCATCTTCCAGTTTCTAGCTACAACAAAAAGAGCTGCCACAAACATTTTGGCACATATATGTCTCTTTCCGCTCTTCAGTATTTCTTTGGGATATAAGCCCAGTAGTAGCGCTGCTGGGTCAAAGGGTATGCACAGTTTGATAACTTTTTGGGCATAGTTCCAAATTACTCTCCAGAATGGCTGGATTCTTTCACAACTCCACCAGCAATGTATTAGTGTCCCAGTTTTCCCACATCCCCTCCAACATTCATTATTATTTGTTCCTGTCATCTTAGCCAATCTGACAGGTGTGTAGTGGTATCTCAGAGTTGTCTTAATTTGCATTTCTCTAATCAGTAGTGATTTGGAACACTCTTTCATGTGAGTGGATATAGTTTCAATTTCTTCATCTGAGAATTGTCTGTTCATATCATTTGACCATTTATCAATTGGAGAATGGTTCAGTTTCTTATAAATTAGGGTCAGTTCTCTATATATTTTGGAAATGAGACCTTTGTCAGAACCTTTGATTTTAAAAATATTTTCCCAGTTTGTTACTTCCCTTCTAATCTTGTTTGCATTAGTATTGTTTGTACAGAAACTTTTTAGTTTGATGTAATCGAAATCTTCTATTTTGTGATCAATAATGATCTCTAGTTCTCCTCTGGTTATAAATTCCTTCCTCCTCCATAGGTCTGAGAGGTAGACTATCCTCTGTTCCTTTAATCTATTTATGATCTCATTCTTTATGCTTAAATCATGTACCCATTTTGATCTTATCTTGGTATATGGTGTTAAGTGTGGATCCATATCTAATTTCTGCCATATTAATTTCCAGTTTTCCCAACAGTTTTTTCCAAATAATGAATTTTTATCCCTAATGTTAGTTGGGTTTGTCAAAGATTAGATTGCTATAGATGTACCCTTTTTTGTCCTTTGTATGTAATCTGTTCCACTGATTTACCGGTCTATTTCTTAGCCAATACCAAATGGTTTTGATGACTGCTGCTATATAATATAGCTTTAGATCAGGTACACTTAGACCCCCTTCCTCTGAGTTTTTTTTCATTAGATCCCTTGCAATTCTTGACCTTTTATTCTTCCATATGAATTTTGTTGTTATTTTTTCTAGGTCATTGAAATAGTTTCTTGGGAGTCTGATTGGTATAGCACTAAATAAATAGATTAGTTTGGGGAGTATTGTCATCTTTATTATATTCGCTCGGCCTATCCAAGAGCACTGAATGTCTTTCCAATTATTTAAATCTGACTTTATTTTTGTGGCAAGTGTTTTGTAATTTTTCTCATATAATTCCTGACTTTTCTTTGGTAGATGGATTCCCAAATACTTTATACTCTCAACATTTGTTTGGAATGGAATTTCTCTTTGTATCTCTTGCTGTTGCATTTTGTTAGTGATATATAAAAATGCCGAGGATTTATGTGGATTTATTTTGTATCCTGCCAGTGTGCTGAAATTTTGAATTATTTCTAGTAGCTTTTTAGCAGAGTCTTTGGGGTTCTCTAAGTACACCATTATGTCATCTGCAAAAAGTGATAGTTTGATTTCCTCATTTCCTACTCTAATTCCTTGAATCTCTTTCTCGGCTCTTATTGCCGAGGCTAGTTTTCTAGTACTATATTGAATAGTAATGGTGATAGTGAGCAACCTTGTTTCACTCCTGATCTTACTGGGAAAGGTTGTAGTTTATTTCTATTGCATATTATGCTTACTGACGGTCTTAAATATATGCTCCTGATTATTCTAAGGAATAGTTCATTTTTTCCTATACTCTCAAGAGTTTTTAGTAGGAATGGATGTTGGATTTTGTCAAATGCTTTTTCTGCATCTATTGAGATGATCATATGGTTCTTATTAATTTGATTATTAATATGGTCAATTATATTAATAGTTTTCCTAATATTAAACCAGCCCTGCAATCCTGGTATAAATCCTACTTGATCATAGTGTATTATCCTGGAGATGATTTTCTGAAGTCTTTTTGCTAATATCTTATTTAAGATTTTAGCATCAATATTCATTAAGGAAATTGGTCTATAATTTTCTTTCTCAGTTTTCGCTCTATCTGGTTTAGGTATCAGTACCATGTCTGTGTCATAAAAGGTGTTTGGTAGGAGTCCTTCATCCCCTATTTTTTCAAATAATTTATATAACATTGGGGCTAATTGTTCTTTAAATGTTTGGTAGAATTCACATGTGAATCCATCTGGTCCTGGGGATTTTTTCCTGGGGAGTTGATTAAGAGCTTGTTCTATTTCTTTTTCTGAAATGGGACTATTTAAGCAATTTATTTCCTCCTCTGTTAATCTAGGGAGCCTATATTTTTGGAGGAAGTCATCCATTTCACTTAAGTTATCAAATTTATTGGCATAAAGTTGGGCAAAGTAACTCCTTATTATTTGTGTAATTTCCTCTTCATTGGTGGAAAGATCCCCATTTTCATTTGCAAGACTATCAATTTGATTTTCCTCTTTCTTTTTTCTGATCAGATTTACCAAAGGTTTATGTATTTTATTGGCTTTTTCATAAAACCAACTCTTGGTTTTATTTATTAATTCAATAGTTTTTTACTTTCAATATTATTGATTTCTCCTTTTAATTTTTGTATTTCAAGTTTAATATTTGGTTGGGGGTTTTTAATTTGGTCTTTTTCTAGCCTTTTAAGTTGCAAGCCCAATTCGTTAATCTTCTCTTTCTCTATTTTCTTCAAATAAGCCTCTAAAGATATAAAATTTCCCCTTATTACTGTTTAGCTGCATCCCAAAGATTTTGGTATGATGTCTCATCATTGTCATTGTCTTGGGTGAAATTATTAATTGTTTCTATAATTTGCTCTTTCACCCAGTCATTCTTTAAGATGAGATTATTCAGTTTCCAATTACTTTTTGGTCTATTTATCCCTAACTTTTTACTGAATGTAGCTTTTATTGCATTGTGGTCTGAGAAGAAGGCATTTATTATTTCTGCCTTCCTACATTTAATTTTGAGATCTTTATGTCCTAATATATGGTCAATTTTTGTATAGGATCCATGAACTGCTGAGAAGAAAGTATATTCCTTTCTATTGCCATTCAGTTTTCTCCAAAAGGTCTATCATACCTAGTTTTTCTAATGTTCTATTTACTTTTTTAATTTCTTTCTTGTTTGTTTTGTGGTTTGATTTGTCTAAATCTGAGAGTGCAAGGTTGAGATCTCCCACTATTATGGTTTTACTGTCTATTTCTTCTTGCAACTCTCTTAACTTTTCCTTTAGAAAGTTAGATGCTATACCACTTGGTGCATATATGTTTAGTATCGATATGGCTTCATTATTTATGCTACCTTTCAGCAGGATATAGTTTCCTTCCTTATCTCTTTTAATTAGATCAACTTCTGCTTTTGCTTGATCTGAGATAAGGATAGCTACTCCTGCTTTTTTGGCTTTACCTGAAGCATAATAGATTCTGCTCCAACCTTTTACCTTTACTCTGTATGTATCTCCCTGATTTAAGTGTGTTTCCTGCAGACAACATATTGTAGGGTTCTGATTTTTGATCCAATCTGCTATCCGTCTCCGTTTGATGGGATTGTTCATCCCATTCATATTTACAGTTAAAATGACTAATTCTGTATTTCCTACCATCATATTATCCCCAGATTATGCTTTTCCCCTTGACCCCCCTGATCCCCCTCCCTGATATTTAATTTACAGACCCCCCTTGTGACGCGCAACCCTCCCTTTTTTTTTTAGTATCCCTCCCCCCTCCCTCCAAGTCCCTTCACTTATTCTCCTTTTTCTTTTCCCTTTTTCTCTCCCCCCTTTTAATGAGGTGAGAGAAAATTTTCTGAAAAACAAATATGTTAATTATTTACTTTTTGAGCCTCTCCTGATGAGAGTAAGATTCACACAATGATTCTCCCCCTCACTAAATTCCCTCAGATATGGTGTATTTTCTATGCCTGTTCATGGGATGTAGTTTCCCTCTTTTTATCATTCCTTCCCCTTTTTCTGAAATGACCTCCTTCCATTTACTACACCCCCCTTTTTTTCTTTTATATCAGTAAAATCAAATTATCCTTGAGTACTTTTTATATACCCACAACAGAGTTACAGTTCTCAAGGGTTCTGTGTACCTTTTTCTGTGTCTCTTCAGTCTTGTGGATGTAGATCAAATTTTTTGTTTAAGTCTGTTTTTTTTCTTAGAAACATATAAAATTCCTCTATTTCATTGAATGACCATCTTCTTCCATGGAAAAAGATGCTAAACTTAGCTGGGTAGTTTATTCTTGGTTGCAGTCCTTGATCTTTTGCCTTACGGAATATCAGGTTTCAGGCCCTTCTATCTTTTAATGTGGAGACAGCCAGATCTTGAGTGACCCTTATTGTGGCACCTTGGTATTTAAATTGGTTTTTTTTCTAGCTGCTTACAGGATTTTCTCCTTTGTGTGGTAATTCTGCAGCTTAGCCACTATATTCCGTGGTGTTCTTTTTTTAGGGTCTATTTCAGAAGGAGTTCGATGAATTCTTTCCACATCTACTTTCCCTTCTGTTTCTATTATCTCTGGACAGTTCTCTTTGATAATTTCCTGTAAAATAGAATCTAGGCTCTTTTTTTGGTCATAGTTTTCTGGAAGTCCAATGATCCGCAGATTATCTCTCCTAGATCTATTTTCCAGGTCTATAGATTTTCCCAGTATTTGACGTTGTTCTCCAGCTTCTCATTTTTTTTTTTTTTTTTTTGTTTTTGTTTTGTTTGACTGATTCTTGGGTTCTCTGTGAATCATTCATTTCTATTTGTTCCATCCTGACTTTTAAGGAGTTATTTTCTTCTTTCACAGTTTTTAGTTCTTTTTGTAAATGCCCAATTTCGTTTTTAAATGAATTATTTTGCTTTATTGAATTTTTTTCCATTTCCCTATTTTTTTTTGAGAATTATTTTCTTTTTCCATTTCAGAAATTCTATTTTCTTGAGATTTTTTTATCTTTTCCAATTCAGAAATCCTACTTTCCTGTGATTTTTTAATCTTTTCTAATTCACAAATTTTGTTTCCCTGCATCTCCTGTGAATTCTTTATTTTTTCCAACTCCAATTTCAGGACGTTGTTATTCTCTATCATTGCTTCCCTTTCCTTTCCCCATTTTTCTTCAAAATCTCTTAACTTTTTAATAACCTCTTCTAGGAGAGAGTTATGTGATGCAGGAATCATTTCCCTTTAGGTTGTTATCTGCTGTCTCTCTGCTGTTAACTTCCTCGGGGTTGGATACCCGCTCTTTCTCTGTGTAGAAGGAATCTATGGTTTTTCTGGCTTTTTTGTTCATATTTAAAAAATCTTTTGGGGTCTGTCCCTAGGGTAGGAAGTTATTTATTTACTTCTTTACCAGCTTCCTCCCAAACTGGATGGATGTAGCGGCTCTTGGGCCTGAGCTAAGATAGAGCTCTGGGAGAGAGTTCCCCACCCCCTCCCTGGAATTGCCTCAGAGGTGACTAGCACTGCTGTGCCTTGAGGACGTTGTGTTCTAGCGGCTTCCCTGACTTTTGAGATTGAAGTAAAGAAGGCACAAAGCCCAGCCTATGCTTCCTAGTGGGGCTTGGATGTCTGCAGCAGGTGATGTGAAAAGCCCCTGCACTCAAACTGGAAGTGTCTGCCAGAAACCGTGGCCCCTAGTTCAAAGGTTCCACTTCTCTGGGACTTCCAGAGGTGAGTTCCACACCTGAGTTCCACCCCCTCCAGCTAAGCTAGGCAGTGTGTGTTGCCTTGGGCCGTATCTGCCCACTTGTCAATCTCTTAACTAGTCTTAGGTGGGGGCTGAGGCCACACCCCCTGGTGCTGAGATCTGCTGAGTCACCCCCCAGGATCCGGGGAAACTCAAATCTATCTGAATTTTTAAAGTGTTTAGATTTCCCTTCTGAACTGCTATATTATAAGCATAGAAGAGCTAACAGCCTGTGCCAGATTCCTTTATCTCAGTGGCTTCTCTGATCCCAGAGCCCTTCCCAGCGCAATTGGCGCAGTATGCTAGCACCCAGCCGTCTGTGCTGGCCTCTCTTCTTCCTCCCCTGGGAATTGATCTTTTCTGGTGAAACTCCAGATTCTCTTCAGCTGGTAAGTTGTGCTTCCAGTCCTTGTGGTATCTATCAGTCCAGGGCTATTTCTGAGGCTGATTTATCTAATTGGTTGTGAGGGAGTAAGGACATTCACAGAGTTGTGTGTTTCTTCTCCGCCATCTTGGCTCCGCCCCTCAGATTGCTTGTCTTCTTAAGAAGATAGATGTGGAAGGGAGGGAGAGAAGTTGGAACTTAAAATTTCTTAAATAAATGTTAGAAATATGTTTACATATAACTGGAGATATTTAGTAAAATAAAAACCAATGTGTTCAAATATTTTTGGAATTTTCAGTGGATCTAAAACTTGTTTTTATGGAAGAAATGAAAAATTAATCTAAATGCAATGAAATACTGAGAACTAGAAAGGTTTTTAAATGACAGAAACTCTCAAATGGAGATAGAATTCTGGTATACAATCTAGTATCATGCGACATGTCATGGAATATCTTTTTTTTTTTTTAATTATTTCAGAGAAGAAGATTAAATATACTCCAATAGAATTTAAATCATCAAAATTACCAGGCTATTGATTATTATCAATAATTGATTATTATAACTTGAAAAATATATAATTCATCAAAGATGTATCTATAACACAATATGTTGTTTCATGACAATGGATTAAATATGTGTCAAAATCATGTGAATTCAGTGCAAAATTTGGTAAAATCTAATGACTGACTAAAAAATAAGATGTATTGCATATTGCAAGTTATTTATCTATAAAAAAAAGTTTTGAAGTTTGTTACTTGCACTTACTTTATTTTGCCTCAATTAATTTTCATGCTATTTCAAATTAACTACAAAGAAATAATCAGCTATAAGAAATCTTTAAATTTTATGTAAGAAAACACCATCCTAGTGACCTCTAATGGGGAATCCCTTAAAAAAGTAGTAAAGGCATAATGGGTTGACTACACAATGGTTCAAATATAAGGGAAAACTCTGTATACTACACAACACTATTCTTATTCACAGTCCTGATGTAGAGATTAAAATATAGTAAATAACTGAACATTCACATACTTTTTCTTATATAAAACAACTTATTCATTCATACTAGGATGAATCCAGAGTATTAATTTAAGTAGGCAACTGATATCTAAAGTTGTATAGTTGGTGGGTAATCATTTATTGATATTTGATTTTAAAAAGCATGTTTTTATTTTCCCAGTATAAACAGAAGAGTATTAAATATCTAGGAGCTTGGGACTCTGGCTCATAAACAACTTTATTACCTCAGCAATGTTCAATGTTCCTGTTGGCGTCAAGTTCCATTTTATCTGAACTACATCAACTCAAAGTCTTCAATTTCCACCTTATATGCTTGAGCTTTTAGAAATGAATTAATTCCTTTTACAGGCTTGGAATTTTTATGTGAATTATATACAGAGATACAAGGAGTTTCCTATTTATTATTATTATTATTTCTGCCTCCTTTTTCATTCTAGGATCAATCCATCACTCTGGAAACATTTATTCAAGCAAGAACAATGTGCCAGGCATATTGATAAGTATTGAGAAAACAGAGGGAAGAGAATAATTACTTATATAGCACCTACTATGTATCAGGCACCGTGTCAAGAACTTTACAAATATTATCCTCACAACAACCCTGTGAATTAAATCATGTTTTCATAATTTTATTAGTAAGGAAATATGTAAGGCAAACTGAGATTATAGAGATTGCCCAGAGTTACAGAGGTAGTAAGTGTCTGAGAGTATATTTGCAATCAGATCTTCCTAACTCCAGGTCTAGGAAGTAGGGAAAAAAACAAAACGAAACAATAATCCATACCCTCGAGTAGCTTATATTTTCTTAGGAGAAAGAGAATGTATACCTAAATATTGATTAATATATAGACAGACATGGATATAAATGCATACTTTATATTTTTCAGAGACAGAAATGCATACTTGATCTTTCTCCTGAGAGAATATAAACTGCTGGAAGACAGGGATTGGTTAATTTTCTATATAAACACAAAATGTACATGAAAAATGAAGAAATACATATATATATATATATATGTATATATGAACACAGACATATGTGTATATATAAATGAGTGTGTGTATATGTATATCTGTATTTATATACTTACATGCATACATACATATCTAATGAATTTGGATCATGGCTATGTGAATAGAGATAAAAAGACAAATGCAAGAGATATTGTGGAAGTAGAACCTGAGCAACTTGTGTATTGATGCAAAAACCCCTAAGACATCAGAGTATATAAGAGGAAAAAATGCTTGACAATGTCCAGAGTTACAAAGCTACAAAGTAGAATGGTCCTACTCAAAATGAATCCATGGTAGTTGTATTACATGACATACATGTCATACTAGGCTTAACAAAGTAGCCTCTGGAATCACCTGGGTTAAACAAAGGATTACTTTCTAGGATTGCTAGATTTCATCTAAATTGCACTAAGCCTGAGGGAATGCAACATTTTTCCACTGATATTAGTTTTCACTGGGTGAATATATAATGAAGAGAAGGAACCTTCCCCAAACAAATTTAAATGTTCAAGGTATATATGATCTTACAAATGTGAATAAAGGTCAAACATACTTGCCCATTCTATTTAACTCTTGCTCCTGTCGTCCTTCCATATTTTGCCACCACAATGAGTTCTATCTAAGGATAATATCTAGGAAATATCTAAGGGATATTTTCATTGTCTGCCTGAAATGTGAATGGGTGGGGACTTCTCAGCTCAGATTACTCTCAAAATCTTTACAGTCAAACCTTTGTGCTAGCAGAAAATATTTTCCCCTCTCCATCCTTGTCCATCTTGTGTTGGTGAATTTGGTTAAGATAAACTCAAACTCAATCATAGTTCAAAGAAGTATAAGAGCAAAAATGTTCAAACTATTGAATCATTGAGCTCTCTCCCTATCTAGAGAAGATAGAGTTGCTAGAGAGAGAATATAACTGCTCATCTTAAACAAAAGTCTGAAGAGAAATGACAACTAAATGGGCTGTCAAATTCAAAATTGGATAGCCAAAGAGAAGTAAAAACTGAGTTATATGTCAATTAAGACATTTCAGGAAGGAAGAAAACAATACCCCAAACTAGGGAGTAAGTGGCCTGGTCCTTTCTATTTTTCTGCCCAGGAAGTCATTATCAAGTGGCTTGGTTGTGTTCACACCTTCTCACCCTGTTCTCAGCAGGGCAGTAAATATTGTCTACCTGAGAAGTCCATCATATTTCCCCACCTAAGGTTTTATTTAGAAAGGTAAGTTTCCCTTGGCTGGCTGGACTCTTACCCTACATAAAATATAATTATATTCTAACAGAACAAAAGCTAATTTGTGGTTTTAATATAGTACTATTTTTAGAAAGTAATAAAATCTCCCTCCCCCCAAAGCACTAAGGATGCAGCAACATTAAAATAAATCACACAATTTTCAGTCTCCAAATTTAAGGATGTTTTATTTTTATTCTTATTTAAATCATTGTGGATGACACCATTATCCATTGCTAGCTAATGATTCCCTGTTTTAGAAAACATGATATTGTTTTTCAATTAAGAACAAATCCAGGGGTTTTTCTCCACTTTAGAGATATAGTCAGATTTTAACTGTTTATCAAGAACTTTTCTATTTGAAGTCTTAAAAATAAAAATAGTAACTTTGCTATATCTAAATCAGACCATATTTATGTTCGTCAAAATAATGGATTTTCTCATTAAAAACATTTTTAGGTTTTTATGTTTTGTTTTGTTTGTGGGTTTTTTGTTTTTGTTTTTACCAAAGAATACCTGTAAAAAAAAAAAAAAAAAAGTTCTGACTTTGATTGAGGAAGATCTAGATTAAGAGTATACCTCTGGCTCTCTTAGTAGTTAGGTGATTATGATCAAGTCACAAACTTTCTGATGTTCAATAGTTGAATTATCTGTAAAGTATGCATAATCATAGGTGGAGTAACTAATTCCTGGGGTCTTGATGATGGGTAAATGAGATGCTTATAAAGCACTACATGTCTACTATAATAGATAATAAGTGGCATAATGGTTAAGGAATGAGTTAGGAAGTCCTGAGTTTGAATTCTGCTTCAGATAATTATTAACTTTAATCCTGACCAAGTCAGTCTCAAGTTCTTCATTTAAATATACAGTTAATAATAGTACCAACCTTACAAGGTTATAGTAAGATTTAAATGATATTTAAGCTTTTAAATCTTAATATAGAACTAAGATTTCTGGGATACCTAGAATATGTAGAACGCTTTCTAAATCTCAAACAATTATAGAAATGTTACCAATGTAATTAGTACTACATTTAATACTATACATCAGAAAGTACCTGCCATGTGCCAGATATTATACTAAATATCAGGGTTCACAAGAAGGCCAAAAAAACATATCCTTGTCCTTTAAAAGTTTATATAAAAAGGAAGAGAAAACATATGTCAATAGGCACATACATGATAGATTCAGAATAGAAGTTAGAAAAAAAGAGAAAAAGGCTCATGTGGCAGGGGAGGTAGTGAGAGATAGATTAGGAAAGGATTCCTATAGTAGGTGGTCTTTGAGCTGAGTCTTTAAGGGATCCAGAAACTCAGGATTCCAGAGCATTACAGTTATGAGGAAAACTAACTACAAGGGCAGATGATAGAGCTTCATTTGTAAATGAGTAGTAGAAGAGTAAGTAAATGAGTAGGAAGAGTAAGTAGACAGATATTACTTATCAAAGAATGCATGGAAGGGAATACATTGTGAGAAGACTGGAAATATAGGTTGTGGCCAGATACACACACACAAACACACATACATACAATCTTCATATTTAATATTGCATTAATTTGGACTAATAGTTGCTGCAGTATATTACAGAGAAAAGCAACATGTTAAACTCTGCACTTTAGGAAAATGTCTTTGGCAGTTCTTTGGAGAATGAATGGGAGTGGGACAAGCCTTGATGCAAAGAGAATAATTTGAAAGTCATACAATAATCCAGGAATCAATGTTGAGGGCCTGAATTGAGCAAAGAGTGAAGAGAAGAGGATATATAGGAGAGTTGTTATGACCATAGAAGGTAGACTAGTGAAATGTTACGCAAGTAGTAACTAGAATACCTACTATTTGCTTAGCATTACTCTAGGCACTAGGGATAAAATAATTTTTAAAAACTCAAATATTAAATATTCTCTATCTTCATGGAATTTATATTCTATCAAGGAAGACAACATATCTATAGAGAAATGTAGATAGAGTAAATGCAAGTTAATTTGTAGGGGAAAGGCAGTAGAGTATGGAGAAATCTGGAAATGTTTCATATTGAAGGTATGTAGAGGGCTGGAACCCTAGAGAAGTATACCTGAAACAAGGAGTTAAATCAGTGGAATTGATTAGTAGTGGTTCTCTAGCTCACATGTATACTTAGTACTTAGTATGGCGATATAATGTTTGTCTAAGTTCAAAAATAATCAGTATGCTGTAATGATATAATTACAATAAGATATATAAGGGCTAAGAATGACTGGGAGATAGACACTCTATCTTTGACCATCCTTGTGGTGGCACTCATGCCTTCTGCACTAAGATCAAGACTGGGTCAGACTGAGACTGGATCTGTCTATGAAAGAAACCTAGCCTGAACATTACAAAGGTAGGGTGTGATCTGAGTTTTTTGAAAGGAAAAGGAGATTCAAAGAGTTGGAAGTGAAAAGAGAATGAATTCAAGTTTTAGGAGATAGCTAATAAAAATGCATTGAGATGGAGTATGAGAAATAACAAGAAGATAAATCTGGTTGGACCACCAATTAATAAAAAGGGAATAATGTAAAATAAGATTGGAAAGTTACTATTTATTGTCTTTGTGTAGTCCTCTAGCATTTTCATATATGTGGACCTTTTTTTTTTCTTCAACATGATTATAAATGTCTTTAAAATGGAGATATTTAAATTCACAAAAATAATGCAAAATAAGTTTGAAATAGTTTAATCATTTCTTGAAATCATAGCATATTTCTGACCATGATCAGAGAAATTAAAAATCAGGTTTCTTATTTCAACATGTCTAAAGAGACATCTGAGTGTCTAATATACTACTCAATGATTTTTTTTTAATTTATAAATTTTTTGACAGTATATATGCATGAGTATTTTTTTTATAACATTATCCCTTGTATTCATTTTTCTAAATTATCCCCTCCCTCCCTCTATTCCCTCCCCTAGATGACAGGCAATCCCATACATTTTACATGTGTTACAATATAACCTAGATACAATATATGTGTGTAAATCCCATTTTCTTGTTGCACATTAAGTATTAGATTCCGAAGGTGTAAGTAACCTGGGTAGATAGACAGTAGTGCTAACAATTTACATTCATTTCCCAGTGTTCCTTCTCTGGGTGTAGTTGTTTCTGTCCATCATTGATCAACTGGAAGTGAGTTGGATCTTCTTTATGTTGAAGATATCCACTTCCATCAGAATACATCTTCATACAACATTGAAGAGTACAGCGATCTTCTGGTTCTATTCATTTCACTCAGCATCAGTTGATGTAAGTCTCTCCAAGCTTCTCTGTATTCCACCTGCTGGTCATTTCTTACAGAGCAATAATAGTCCATAACCTTCATATACCATAATTTACCCAACCATTCTCCAATTGATGGACATACATTCATCTTCCAGTTTCTAGAAACTATGAAAAGGGCTGCCACAAACATTTTGGCAGTATTTCTTTGGGATATAATCCCAATAGCAGCAATGCTGGATCAAAGGGTATGCACAGTTTGATAACTTTTTTGGCATAGTTCCCAATTTGTCTCCAGAATGCTTGGATTCTTTCAGAACTCCACCAACAGTGCATTAGTGTCCCAGTTTTCCCACATTCCCTCCAACATTCATCATTATGTGTTCCTGTCATTTTAGCCAATTTGACAGGTGTGTAGTGGTATCTCAGAGTTGTCTTAATTTGCATTTCTCTGATCAGTAGTGATTTGGAACACTCTTTCATATGAGTGAATTATAATTTCAATTTCATCATCTGAGAATTGTTTGTTCATATCATTTGACCATTTATCAATTGGAGAATGGTTTGATTTCTTATAAATTAGGGTCAGTTCTCTATATATTTTGGAAATGAGACCTTTATCAGAACATTTAACTGTAAAAATCTTTTCCCAATTTGTTACTTCCCTTCTAATATCGTTTGCATTAGTATTGTTTGTACAGAAACTTTTTAGTTTGATGTAATAAAAATCTTCTATTTTGTGATCAATAATGATCTCTAATTCTCCTCTGGTCATAAATTCCTTCCTCCTCCACAGGTCTGAGAGGTAGACTATTCTCTGTTCCTCTAATCTATTTATGATCTCATTCTTTATGCCTAAATCATGGACCCATTTTGATCTTATCTTGTATATGGTGTTAAGTGTGAATCCATATCTAATTTCTGCCATACTAATTTCCAGTTTTCCCAACAGTTTTTTTTCAAATAATGAATTTTTATCCCTAATGTTGGTATCTTTGGGTTTGTCAAAGACTAGATTGCTATAGATGTACCTTTTTTTGTCCTTTGTACCTAATCTGTTCCACTGATCGACCGGTCAATTTCTTAGCCAATACCAAATGGTTTTGATGACTGCTGCTATATAATATAGCTTTAGATCAGGTACACCTAGACCACCTTCGTCTGACTTTTTTTCATAAGTTCCCTTGCAATTCTCGACCTTTTATTCTTCCATATGAATTTTGTTGTTATTTTTTCTAGGTCATTAAAATAGTTTCTTGGGAGTCTGATTGGTATAGCACTAAATAAATAGATTAGTTTGGGGAGTATTGTCATCTTTATTATATTCGCTTGCCCTATCCAAGAGCAATAAATGTCTTTCCAATTATTTAAATCTGACATTATTTTTGTGGGAAGGGTTTCTTAATTTTTCTCATATAATTCCTGACTATTCTTTGTTAGATGGATTCCCAAATATTTTATACTCTTAACATTTGTTTGGAATGGAATTTTTCTTTGTATCTCTTGCTATTGCATTTTGTTGGTGATATATAAAAATGCTGAGGATTTATGTGGATTTATTTTGTATCCTGCCACTTTGCTAAAATTCTGAATTATTTCTAGTAGCTTTTTAGCAGAGTCTTTGGGGTTCTCTAAGTATACCATCATGTCATCTGCAAAGAGTGATAGTTTGATTTCCTCATTTCCTACTCTAATTCCTTGAATCTCTTTCTTGGCTCTTATTGTGGAGGCTAGAGTTTCTAGTACTATATTCAATAGTAATGGTGATAGTGGGCCACCTTGTTTCACTCCTGATCTTACTGGGAAAGATTCCAGTTTATTTCTATTGCATATTATGCTTACTGATGGTCTTAAATATATGCTCCTGATTATTCTAAGGAATAGTCCATTTATTCCTATACTCTCAAGCGTTTTTAGTAGGAATGGATGTTGGATTTTATCAAATGCTTTTTCTGCATCTATTGAGATGGTCATATGGTTTTTATTAATTTGATTATTAATATGGTCAATTATACTAATAGTTTTCCTGATATTAAACCAGCCCTGCATTCCTGGTATAAATCCTACTTGATCATAATGTATTATCCTGGAGATGATTTTCTGAATTCTTTTTGCTAATAGCTTATTTAAAATTTTAGCATCAATATTCATTAAGGAAATTGGCCTATAATTTTCTTTCTCAGTTTGCGATCGACCAGGTTTAGGTATCAGTACCATGTCTGTGTCATAAAATGAGTTTGGGCTCCTTCATCCCCTATTTTTCAAACAATTTATATAACATTGGGGCTAATTGTTCTTTAAATGTTTGGTAGAATTCACATGTAAATTCATCTGGTCCTGGGGATTTTTTCCTGGGGAGCTGGTTAATAGCTTGTTCTATTTCTTTTTCTGAAATGGGACTATTTAACAATTTATCTCCTCCTCTGTTAATCTAGGAAGCCTATAGTTTTGGAGGAAGTTATCCATTTCACTTAAGTTATCGAATTTATTGGCATAAAGTTGGACAAAGTAACTCTTTATTATTTCTCTAATTTCCTCTTCATTGATGGAAAGATACCCCTTTTCATTTGTAAGACTAACAATCTGATTTTCCTCTTTTCTTTTTCTGATCAGATTTACCAAAGGTTTATGTATTTTATTGGCTTTTTCATAAAACCAACTCTTGGTTTTATTTATTAATTCAATAGTTTTTTTTACTTTCAATATTATTGATTTTTCCTTTTAATTTTTGTATTTCAATTTTATTTTTGGTTGGGGGTTTTTAATTTGGTCTTTTTCTAACTTTTTAAAGTTGCAGGCCCAATTCATTAATCTTCTCTTGTTTTATATTGTTCGAATAAGCCTCTAAAGATATAAAATTTCCCCTTATTACCACTTTAGCTGCATCCCATAGATTTTGGTATGATGTCTCATCATTGTCATTATCTTGGGTGAAATTATTAATTGTTTCTATAATTTGTTGTTTCACTCAGTCATTCTTTAAGATGAGATTATTCAGTTTCCAATTACTTTTTGATCTATTTACCCCTAACTTCTTACTGAATGTAGCTTTTATTGCA
The DNA here is from genome assembly GCF_048593235.1 of Sminthopsis crassicaudata. Taxonomy (NCBI): domain Eukaryota; kingdom Metazoa; phylum Chordata; class Mammalia; order Dasyuromorphia; family Dasyuridae; genus Sminthopsis; species Sminthopsis crassicaudata. The sequence goes on along the minus strand of NC_133618.1, from coordinate 98,320,019 downwards.
TTGTGATATGAGAAGAAGGAATTTATTATTTCTGCCTTTCAGCATTTAATTTTGAGATCTTTATGTCCTAATATATGGTCAATTTTTGTACAGGATCCATGAACTGCTGAGAAGAAATATATTCCTTTTTATCGCCATTCAGTTTTCTCCAAAGGTCTATCATACCTAGCTTTTCTAATGTTCTATATATATTTTTAATTTCTTTCTTATTTGTTTTGTGGTTTGATTTGTCTAAATCTGAGAGTGCAAGGTTGAAAACTCCCACTATTATAGTTTTACTGTCTATTTCTTCTTGCAACTCTCTTAACTTTTCCTTTAGAAAGTTAGATGCTATACCACTTGGTGCATATATGTTTAGTATTGATATGGCTTCATTGTTTATGCTACCTTTTAGCAGGATATGGTTTCCTTCCTTATCTCTTTTAGTTAGATCAACTTCTGCTTTTGCTTGATCTGAGATAAGGATGGCTACCCCTGCTTTTTTGGCTTTTCCTGAAGCATAATAGATTCTGCTCTAACCTTTTACCTTTACTCTGTATGTATCTCCCTGCTTTATGTGTGTTTCCTGTAAACAACATATTGTAGGGTTCTGACTTTTGATCCAGTCTGCTATCTGTCTCCATTTGATAAGAGAGGTCATCCCATTCACATTTACAGTTAAAATTACTAATTCTGTGTTTCCTACCATCATATTATCCCCAAATTATGCTTTTTCCCTTGACCCCCCCTGAACCCCTTCCCCAATATTTAATTTATAGACCCCACTTGTGATGCACAGCCCTCCTTTTTTTTAGTATCCCTCCCCCCTCCTTCCAAGTCCCTTTCCTTATTCCCCTTTTCCTTTTTCCTTTTCCTCTCCCCCCTTTTAATGAGGTGAGACAGAATTCTCTGAAAAACAAATATGTCAATTATTTACTCTTTGAGCCTATTCTGATGAGAGTAAGATTCACACAATGTTTCTCCCCCTCTCTAAATTTCCTCAGATATGATATATTTTCTATGCCTCTTCCTGGGATGTAGTTTCCCTCTTTTTAATCACTCCTTCCCCTTTTTCTGATACTACACTCTTCCCTTTACTACTCCCCCCCCTTTTTTATATCAGTAAAATCAAATTATCCATGCAGACTTTCTATATAGCCACAACAGAGATATTGTTCTCAAGAGTTCTTTTTACCTTTTCCTGTTTCTCTTCAGTCTTGTGGATAGAGACAAATATTTTGTTTAAGTCTGGGTTTTTTCTTAGAAACAAATGGAATTCCTCTGTTTCATTAAATGACCATCTTCTTCCATGGAAGAAAATGCTAAACTTAGCTGGGTAGTTTATTCTTGGTTGCAATCCTTGATCTTTTGCCTTTCAGAATATCAGGTTCCAGGGCCTTTTATCTTTTAATGTGGAGGCAGCCAGATCTTGAGTGACCCTTATTGTGGCCCCTTGATATTTGAATTGCTTTTTTCTCGCTGCTTGCAATATTTTTTCCTTTGTGTGGTTATTCTGTAGCTTAGCCACAATATTCCATGGAGTTCTTTTTTTAGGGTCTTTTTCAGAAGGTGTTTGATGAATTCTTTAAACACCTATTTTCCCTTCTGTTTCTATTATCTCTGGACAGTTCTCTTTGATGATTTCCTGTAAAATAGAATCTAGGCTCTTTTTTTTGGTCATAGTTTTCAGGAAGTCCAATGATCCTCAGATTATCTCTCCTAGATCTATTTTCCAGGTCTATAGATTTTCCCAGTAAGTATTTTACGTTATTCTCCAGCTTTTCAATTTTTTTTTTTGACTGATTTTTGGGTTCTCAATGAATCATTCATTTCTATTTCTTCCATCCTGATTTTTAATGAGTTATTTTCTTCATTCACATTTTTTAGTTCTTTTTGTATATGCCCAGTTGAGTTTTTAAATGAATTATTTTGCTCTATTGAATTTTTTTCCATTTCCCTAATTTTTTTTAGAGAATTATTTTCTTTTTCCAATTCAGAAATCCTACTTTATTGAGAATTTTTTATCTTCCAATTCAGAAATCCTACTTTCCTGTGATTTTTTAACCTTTAATAATTCACAAATTTTGTTTCCCTGTATCTCCTGTGAATTCTTTATTTTTTCCAACTGAAATTTCAGAACGTTTTTATTCTCTATCATAGCTTCTCTTTCCTTTCCCCATTTTTCTTCAAACTCTCTTAACTTTTTAATAGTCTCTTCCAGGAGAGAGTTATGTGATGGGGGCAGGTATCCTTCCCCTTTAGGTTGTTATCTGCTGACTCTCTGTTATTAACTTCCTCGGGGTTGGATACCCGCTCTTTCTCTGTGTAGAAGGAATCAATGGTTTTCTTTAGCTTTTTACTCATGATTAAAAAAATCTTTTGGAGTCTGTTCTTGGGGTAAGAAGTTTATTTATTTACTTCTTTACCAGCTACCTCCCAGACTGGATAGATGCAGAGGCTCCCATGTCTGAGCTAAGAGATAGCTCTGGGAGAGAGTTCCCCTCCCCCTCCCTCAAAGTGCCTCAGAGGTGATTAGTATGACTGCTCTGTGAGGGTTGCCCAGTGAAGGACCCTGTTGTGTGTCATAGCGACTTCCCCTGAGGTTTAAGACTGAACAGTAAAGGTGACACAAAGCCCAGCCAATGTGTCCTGTGGAACGTGGATATCAGCAGCTGAAGTGAAAAGCCCCTATGCTCAAACTGGCAGTGTCTGTCCAGAAACCGAGGTCCCTATTTCAAAGTTTCTGCTTCTCTGAGACTTCTGAGGCTGAGTTCCACAGCCTCCAGCCAAGCCTGGCACTATGTGAATTAAATGTTGCCTTGGGCTGTGTCCCTGCTGTTCAAGCTCTTAATTACCCCAAGGTGAAGCCCCGGACAGCTGAAAGCTGCTGCACAGCCTTGCCGAGATCTGTTAGGTCACTTCCAGATTGAGGTGGTTCTAGTATCTGGCTTTATATTTTAAAGTGGCTTGATTTCTCTTCTGAGCTGCTGTTTTATAAGCAGAGAAAAGCTAACAGCCTGTACCACATTCCTCTATCTCAGTGGCTTCTCTGATCCCAGAACTCTCCCCAGCCTGATCTGCACAGTGTGCTAGCACCTAACCCTGTCTGTGCTGGCCTTTTTTCTTCCTCCCCTGGGAACCGACCTTTTCTGTTGAAACTCCAGATTCTCTTCAGCTGGTAAGTCGTGCTTCCAGTCCTTGTGGTTTCTATCAGTCCAACGTTATTTTTGAGGCTGATTTAACTAATTGGTAATGAGGGAAGAAGGGAGCTTACAGATTTGCGTGTTTCTTCTCCACCATCTTGGCTCTGCCCCCCCTCAATGAAAATTTATACATGAGACATTGTATGAGGTTCTTTGGAGAATACAATAAGGAACAAAGGACAGACCATGGGTAGCAATTTATGTATCTGACCTTTACTTCTCTTTTGATGTCCAGATTTGCATACCTATTTACACACACACACACACACACACACACACACACACACACACACATACATTCATACACACATATGTATATACATACGATCTTAAATATTCACTGGTATATTAAATGATGGGGATAAGGTCCAAATCTCCCACTTTTCTTTTCTCCAAGCAAGCAAGCAAAAAAACAAAAACAAAAACAAAAACAAAAAAACAAAAAAAAAATAACCCTGTATTGCCTTAAAATATAGCTACATTTATGATATTTTCCTAGACACCCACATGTAAATCCTAGGTGTCATCTTTTATTCCCCATTCTTCTCTCACCTTCTTCATTTTATCAGTTGCTAAACTCTGTCATGTCTAATTCCACAGTGTCTCTCACACAGCATTTCTTGCATTTCTTTCCATACCAATTGCTATGATGTGACTCATGACCATTTTACTACTCATTGTCCTATTTATTATATGCCATTCTAAGAGATTTCCCCTATCTTAATCTATCCAATCTTTCTTTCTTACTTGTGCCAGAATAAACTGCCTTTTCCACAGAATTTATTATAATGTCTGTTGAAAAAATAATGTCATAGAATCTGGAACAGACATCAAAAATAGATTGGTTGCACCAAAAGTTATACATAAAGAGGAAGAGGAAAAAAGTACCTGGGATTATCATAAAGAAACTGAAAGACTCCTTTTATGATCTCACACCCCTTGTAGAAACAAAAATACAACTTTTTAAAATCCATTTCTCAGTGTTGTCTTCTAGGTCTGAAACATGGAACACAGCAATCTTCAATGGAAAATTGATATCACACTGAGGAGACATGCATTGTAGGCATAAACATTCTATTAAAATATAATTAATGAGAAATGATGCCATCAGTAAAATACATGATATCAAGTGAGATAAATTTGTCGAGTGGCGAAAGTTATGATGATAAGTAGACAACCCAGGTTCTCTACTTTTATTGTCTTGATGATTGAAGAAAATGAAGAAAGCCTAGAACCCCTTATGTGAACCCTCTGAAGTAAAAACTATGGAAGGCATGGAAGAACATTGTATCAAATGGGCAGGTGTGTTGGATTAAAAGCTATATTTATACAGATTATAGCTCTGAATCTGTATTTATTAGAGGGAATATCCACATTTTAGGAATCTAATCACAGAGGCATTTCACTTATGCAACTTAACTAAAGTTAGAAATATGGCTAATTTTTCAAACCAGCATTTTTGATGGAAACAGGAACTTAATCCATATATACCAACTTATATTTAAATGAAGAATATCTATTTTGACCAGTCTGAGCATCTTAGGTAATTGAATTTTAACATTCTACACCTGAGAATGCTTAACAGTCATCTGCAGACTCAATTTGAACCTCTTCTGGACAGAGAATATTCTTACCCTGTCACTTATCACTTATATGACTGAGCTTCCCTTTTATCATTTTTAAAATGAAAAGGCTTAGATAAAATGAACTTTAGGACTTTTCTTGTTCTAAATCTACAATACTATATTTGGATGAATAGGTCAAGAGGATAGATGGGTTTTCATTAAGCCACATTTTACTTGAATAACTTTATTCCTGGGTCTCTGTATTATTTCCTCATGACTATGTTAGCAATTCAAACTCTGCCTTCAAAATTCACCCAAAGTGATTCAGGTTCTGCTTTCTGCTCTTATGCCCTATGATGTTCCACTCATGTGCTTGATTTTCAGTCCTTTGACTTCTGTGAATTTCCTGACTGTCATCCAATGAGTGTCTATTATCCAGGGCCATTCCATGACTCAGTCACAGGATCAACAATTTAATGTAGCATCAGAAATAATATCAAATTGGACCATGAACTAAAAGAAAAAAACCTAAATCATGGACCCACCTTAATTTTGTATACTTAAGAGTTTCATATGATTCAAATAATTTCCAGTAAACAAACTGAATATTTTGGGACTTATTCAAACTGAGTCTTGGACACTTATTTGATTTTAATATTTTTAACCTTGTGGCTCAATTATCTTGTATCTTTTTCCCTAGCTTTCAGCAGGTACCTGTAGGTAAGATCCATGCAGATAGAATTTAAGTAGACATAACTGACTACCTTATCCAGAGGTTTCTCTTTCAAGCATTCTATGTATTTATTTTAGGTTATGGGTCTACAACAGAAAAACTATTTGAAAAGTTAAAATTGAGTTAATCAGCTTCTTAACTCACTCTCTCTCTCTCTCTCTCTCTCTCTCTCTCTCTCTCTCTCCTCACTCAAGAATCAGGTCCCAGATAAGTTAAATAAGTAATCCAAAGTAATGTACAAATGCAAAGTCAGAGCTGAATTACATAACTATTATTTGCCTGGTTTCTCTGACTTCTCATTTTCTTCTATTATGATCCATTTTGCACATCACTGCCAGATAAACAATGCTGAAACCACTTCCTAATTACCAGGTAAGCTCTCTGAGGGCAAAGACCTTGTCTTTAATCTTGTTTTGTATCTCCTCACCATAAACTCCGCTTTAACATAAAGGACAATGAATACATATTTGAAAATTGACAGGCACACTTATAAGTTCTGTTAAAATAAAATAAAAAATGTCTAAGATTCAAAGAATGAGCAAAGAAACAATATTTGCATAATTACCTTGTCTGAGATAAATGCAGAAAATGAAAGTCGCAATATTAGACAAAAATTTCTCATAATATATAGTCAAGAAACTTGATGTGTTCTTCCATGATCTATATTACCCCTTTTGTGATCTCATTCTCCAAAAATCTATCTTCTTATTACTTAAAACAAGTTCTACTTGTTAATGTAAAATAGAATTTGTTCTGTTCTAAAATCTGTAATTCCTAAGGATCAGATGCAATAGACCTCATATTCTGCTACAGCATCTCTTTGCATTTTTTTATTTGGTAGAATATAAGTTCCTTATCATTATATACTTCAACAACAATGCTATATAGGATCAATTCTGATGGAAGTGGCTCTCTTCAGCAATGAGAGAATCTAATTCATTTCCAACTGATCATTGATGAACAGAACCAGCTAAACCCAGAGAAAGAACATGGGGAAATGAATGTGGGCCACAACATAGCATTTATACTCTTTTTGTTGTTGTTTGCATTTTTTCTCCCAGCTTATTTTTACCTTTCTAAATCAAATTTTTCTTGTGCAACAAGATAAGTATATAAATATGTACACATATATTGTATTTAAGATATTCTTTAATGTTTAACATATATGAGACTGCCTGCCATCTAGGGGAGGAGGTAGAGTGAAGGAAAGGAAAAGTTGGAACAGAAATGTTTGCAAGGGTCAGTGTTGAAAAATCACCCAAGCATATGTTCTGTTAATAAAAAGCTATAATAATAATAATAATAAAAAGAATATAAGCTCCTTGAGGGATGTTAAAGTTGACTTTTCTTTGTAGTCCCATTAACCAGTGGTATAATGCTATACACACATAATATACACTTCACTGACTGAAAATGAATTTCTCTTCTTCTGATTCATGCATAACTTCTTTCAGTCAAGTATATACCCAAGTATACAAGTATATAGCCTTGCATAAATGTAAATAGAGTACAGATCATTAACATATAATAGATTCATGAAAGTTAGAAAAATACTGAGAAATTAAAAATGGGAAGTATTACTTCTGTTTAGCTCAGCTTTGTACCCATGGAGCTTATTCATGTGTTTTGCTTAAATAAATATGATTCCAATAAAGAGTACTCTTTTTAAACATGATGAGAGAGTACCAGTGTATTTCAAACTTAATATCTATTTGGAAGATGAAGAAAAACTTCCTAGAAGAGATGGTAGGATGAGTAAAATATCAACAAATAACATTTGGAGATGAGGGATTTCTAGGGAAAGGGAGCAGGAACTGGAAATACCATCAATCCAAAAATAAAAAATTAAATGCTTACTATGTGCCATGCATTATGCTAAACACTGGGGTTGCAGAAAGAGGCAAAACAACATCTAATTTGAGAAAAATCACTTTTGTGGCTGAAAGAACAATGAATTGCAATAGGAAAGATTGGAAGCAGTTATAGCAGTAATCAAACTAATGAACAGTTCAACTAGAATGAAGGTATTGTCAGAGATGACAAGTAATCATATCTGGGAAATTTTGCAAAAGTGAAATCAACAGACCTTGGCAACAAATTGGATATAAGAAGGGGGAATACAAGATTGTGAGGGATCCAGAACAACACCTAAATTGTAAGGGTAAGTGACTGGGAGGATGGTGTTGCTTTCTAAAATAGGAAAACTAAGGGAAGGGATTATGGAGGGGAGCCTACAGGAAAGATAATGAATTGCATTTTGGGCACATTTAGTTTAACTTATCTACTGAGTCCATTTGAAGATGTGTTAAATATTGTAAGAACTGGGACTTTTTAGAGGTCAGAATAAAGATTGACAGGGATGGGGGAGATAGGAAGGGAATGTAGAAGCATTAGCATAAAGAGTAATAAATCCAGAGGAGCTGATGGAATTTTACACTTACCTGACAAATTTTGTTTTAGCATCTGAGTTTGCCAACCTTTTGACACCATTACTATTACTTCTATTGTTTTTAATTTTATTAATGTTATAATTGAAAAAAAAAAAAAGGATTTGTAAAACATTTAGTAAATAAATGTATTTTTACTTGTTATATTTATTTAAAAAGGAAATTTTATATTTTGTAAAAAAAAAAAAAAAAAAAAAAAAAAAAAAAAAAGATAAGACGATCCCCCAATTTGGTGAAGGGGGATTCTGGCAAGAGTAGGAAGAGAAGAAATATAGCAAAGAAGCAAAGAGCGCTGCAGAAAAGGGCCCTGGTGTGGAATGGGGTAGGAGGGATGTGGAGGGATTAGGAAAAAGAGTGAGGAAACAAAATTGCCACACCCAGCCCTGTTTTATGGCCTAAACCAATCCACCCAGCATTTAAGGCCAATCTTTACCGAAAAAAAAGCATTTGGGAATGGCAAGTTATCCAATTAATCTGAGTATGTTAATTGGAAATGTTAAGGATATTCACAGTGATAAATGTAGTGATATACAGAAAACCAGGTTGAACTGGAATCAAATTTTGCCTCTGATACTAATTTTGTGACTGATCCTTTCTGAGGCTCAGTCATTGGAGGTAATTATTCCTGTGTTACCTACATGTTTTTTTTGAGGATCTAAGTAATCATACATATTCCCTGTAAACTTTGCAGCACTATATAAATTCTCTTTGTTGCTATTATTATCATTGTTACATATGGCACACTGAATAGATTGCTGAACCTGAAGTCAGGAAGACCTTAATTCAATTTCACCTTTAGACACTTACCAGCTGTGTGATGCTGAGTAAATCACTTAACATTTATTTGCTTTGATTTCCTTTGTAAAAGAGAGATAATAATAGCAATTGCCTCCTAAGGTTGTTGTGAGGACAAAAGAAATAGTATTTTTGAAATTTAATAGTTTTTTTTTCTCCAAATTACCTGAAAAAAATTAGCATTCATTCTTAATTTTTTTTTTTTTCAGTTCCAAATTCACTCCTTCTATCCCTCTCTTTTCTCTCATCAAAAAGACAAGGAACTTAACATAGGAATAATATTTATGTGTTAGTCATATTAAATAAAACATAGACAAAACAACACACAGGAAAAGTATACTTCAATCTGTTTTGAGACTTCAATTCTTTTTTGGGAGATATACAGCATTGTTTTGGATCATTGTATTACTGATAATAGCCATACATAGTATTCATACATAGTAGATCATCATATGATATTGCTGTTACAATGTTTTCTCTGTTTTGCTCATTTTACTTTGCATCAGTTCCCCCCCACACACACCAGATTTTTATGAGGGCATATTGCTTGTCATTTCTTATCGCACAATAGTATTCTATTACAATGACATATAACTTTATAACTTGTTCATCCACTTCCCAATTGAAGGATACTCCCTTAATTTCCATTCTTTGCCACCACTAAAAGTTATTATATATATATATATATATATATATATATATATATATATATATATATATATATATATATATATTTTTTTTTTTTTTTTAAATGAAGATCCTTTACCCTTTTTTTTTTTTAATCTTTTTTGGATACAGACCGAGTATTGGTAAGAAATAATATTTTAAAGCACTTTACAATTTATTTATTCAGTAATGTCTTTATGACCCCAATTGGAGTTTTCTTGGAAAAATACTGGAGTGGTTTTCCATTTCCTTCTGCAACTCATTTTACAGATGAAGAAACTGAGCAACAGGATTAAATAACTTGCCCAGAACCATATAGCTAATAAATGTCTGAGGCCAGCTTTGAACTCATGAAGATTCGTTTTTTTTCTCATTCCATTGTTCTAATCTACTATACAAATTACCTGCCCACAAATTTTGAATTAATTGCCATAAAATGTTAGTTATGAGGATTATAATATTGATGATGATGATTTGGTTAATGGATATTATTTTGACATTCTCTTCATGGAAAATAAAATTATACAGTAGCAATGTTGTATTGTACTATTCTGTTAAGGTCTTCTTATTAGATACTCTGGAATGCCTAATTTCTAAAATTATAATGTATTCATGGTGCAACATTGATTGTTGAAATAAAATGGCCACTGGCTTAAGAGGAAATTTAGTTTTAGTCTTACTTGCTTTGGTGATATTCATTTATACCTTTTTCAAAAGGTAATTAATGATGAATAGAGAAATATTACATACAGAAAACTGCTTGGTGGGCCCTGGGGTAAGACTTTAAAATCTGAAAATAATACTAAAGAAAAAAATTCAAAATTGAAATGCTATATAATTTATTATAGTTCCGGAGGTGTATCCTTGACAGTCTTTTGAAATTTTTACCTCTGGATATTCATATTCAGCTATCTTTAATGCAACTTGTTCACATAGAAAACTAAACATGAACACGACCTATAAAACTTCAGGACATGGTGAGAACAAAAAGTACTTAAAATTTAATGCTCATTGTTGGACATGGAAAGCAAGGAAAAGAAGCAAACTGCTGAGACCCAGAACTAAGAGTCAGAAAAGGTAGTTCATAGCTCTATTTTATTACTTACTTGTGATTGAATTTTGGGAAATTAATTAATAATTATCTGATTAGTGGCAGCTAGATGTCCCAATGTCTAGACTTCACAAGATGCCAGAGAGGAATTGCTTTAAAGTACAAATAGCTAAATCTTATGTCAATGACTTCTATCTCATTTATAAGTTTTATTTTTTGTGTTTTGTTGTTTTTGTTTATTTATTTTTAATGATATAAATGTCTTAATTCTGATAATATTTGAGTCTGAGTAAAATGTTGAACCAAATAACATTCTGGTTGTGATTTATAGCAGTTAATGAGAATTATGCTATTTAGATTTTGAAGTGGCTTTTCTCATTTCCTTTATCAGGTTCAATCATAAATGGCCTAATCATTCAGAAGCCATTACTGAATTAGGCTGCATTAAACTGTCTTATAATGCTAAAAGTGGCAATCTGGCAACAAGGAGGAATCCTATTAGGGAGGATATAAGTTGATTCTTTTTAAATTCCTTTGCTAATTTGTTAGACTTGTTGAAATTACCTTTATATATATTTTTTCCTTCCTTTTATATAGCTTCTGTTGTTCTAAAGGGACATCACAGATTCTACATATATCAGGTAGGGTTTCCAGACAAAAGTAGAAGCTTAGATCTCATTCAGATTAGAATAAAAGTATGACAGTTGTGATAGAACAGAAGTTGAGATAATATATCAGACATGTGAAAATCTTGGCATGCTCTATTTAAAAAGTGAATTTAGATACAGATAACACACGTGTCAAAGGTTTTGTTTTTGTTGTTGCTTTTTGTTTTTTTGAAAGAATGTTAGACTTGCACTTGAGACTTTCTTGGTTCTTATCTGGCTATAGCACAAAGATTTGTTAGCTGAGTAACATAAGACAAGTTAGCCTAGGATTCCTCATTTAAAAAAAAAAATAGGATTATATATACTACCTCTTTCAAAGTATGAGATGATATTATTAGTTATTCTTTTCATAAATACTCTAATGAGAGACCCCTCTTAAGAGAAAAAGCCTTGTTTTTCCTTCCATTAACCCATGCTGTATTCTACCACCTGGTTAGTTTTTGAAGAGAAAGTGTGATTTAGTATAAGGAGCAATGACTTTGGAATCAAGGGAGCTTGGTTCAAATGATACCTTTGATCCATACTATTTGGTTATTTTAGACAAAGTCACCCAGCAGCTTGAGCATCATTTTCCCTATCTGAAAAATGAAAAAAAAAAAAAAAAAAAAAACAAAAAACAAAAAACCGAAGTCTCTGGGCTCTCTTCCATCATTGAATAAAATTATGTTTGCTTTATCTAATCTTAATATACATTATACTATTCATGCAGTTATCATATCCTAATTGGTATTTTGGACCCTAGGATCTTGATTACAATCATTTCTTATATATGCTGTTTATGCTACCTTGAACAAAGTTACCTAGCCATTATAGCAGGATAGCATGTGGGTTGGAAAGTGGATAGCAAAGTAAATCTGGAAATAGATAGATATGAGTTCAAATCCTGTTTCAGATTCTTACTATGGAGCACCAGCTTTGGAGATTTAATTCCAGCCTCAGACACTCACTAGTTGTATGACCTTGGGCAGTCACTTAAATATTTTTGCCTCCGTTTCCTCATCTGTAAAATGAGTTGGAGAAGGAAATGGCAAAATAATCTAGTATCTTTGCCAAGAAAACTGCAAAATAATGTCACAGAGACTCAGAACCTAAAATGACTGAACAAATATAGATACAAATATCTGTGAAGTCATTACACTATTCAAATTGCCAGTGTATATTTCTCTTGGGCTGGAATTGATGATCATATTATATATAAAAATAACTTTGAATAGGGTGAATTTAAAGTAACAACTTCTTAGGATTCTCTCTCTCTCTCTCTCTCTCTCTCTCTCTCTCTCTCTCTCTCTCTCTCTTTTTGCAATAATTGGAATCTAGTTGTACCTACCTCAAACTGTTTTTGTGAAGAGATAATATTAGCTATTGTTTTCTTTCTTCTGGGCCTCAGGTACCTTCTCTATAAATTAAGGGATGTAATTAAGTAACCCCTGAAGATCCCTCCCAAGGTTAGATACATGAATACCTATGATCATAACATTCCATTTTCACTTTTCAACCCTAAATCACATCCTAACCTATTTCCATTTTCTAGCTAAATTGAACTGCTAATAATTCTTTGAATTTATTTTAATTAAAAAACACTAAACATGGCTACTTATTGAATTTTGTCATATCTTCATTTGTACTCCTGTTATTTATTAGATCTGCAATTTCTTCTTTCTATTCTATCTATATGTAGCCAATAAATTTCTACTTATCCTTCAACACAGAAAACAAATGTTGCCTCCTCAGGGAGCATTCATTCATTTCCTGATATCAGAAGTAAGCTCTTCTTCTTTTGTACTCTCTTTGTAAACTTATCTAAATTCCTTGCTAAATTATTAGCTCCATGAAGATAAGAAGTTATACCTTCTTTATTTTTGAATGTTCTTCTGTACCAAGCATGGTAAATTGCCAACAGAAAAATGCAAAAAAATTTATCATTGAACTTAATTCTAATGAAAGGAAGTAGTGACCAAGTGTCCTTCATCTTTGCTAAGAATAAAAAATATGAAAATTAGTGCCAGATACACAATGATTAAGGAGAGAGAGAGAAAAAAAAAAGCAAGATCAATTCAACGTTGACTGTTGAATGCTATGGAAAATATTTTAATAAGTTCCTTAAGGGTATATAGTTAGCATACCATTTTATACACAGTAGGCAATTAATTATTGGACATAAACAGGAATTTGTAATGTCTGATCCCCTCTGTCAAAAAATGTAGATAAGCTTTAATTCATGTAATGATTAAGAAATTATCAAGCAATCCTTAGAAATCATCTTTTTCAATTGCCTAATCTCACAGATGCAGAAATTGAGATTTTTCAGTCATTGCATATTCAAAGAGCAAATTAGTGACAGAGGAAATACTAGAACTTAGTTCTTCTCAATGCTAATCCTGTGAGATGTTTTTCAATATCTCTTGCTACCTTTCTCAATACTAATGCTTTGCTATATTCTGATAAATAGTATCATTTATGTGACATCTCAAAAATCTTTTAATTTTATTTATTTAGTTTTTTGTTTCTTTTTTGTTTATTTAGTTTTCACAGCAACCTTGTAAGATAAATATATTTGATATTTTCCCTAGTTTCATAGGTGAGGAATCTACAGGTTGGAAAATTAAAGTATTTTGCCTGATGTCATGCAACCCAGGAAATAATCAAGCTGGGACCAGATCTTACGTGTGCTGAGCCTTTGTTCTCTCCTAATCTATTTCACTAGACTTTTCCTCTACACTAGATTATGCCCTGTGGCTTTGAAAGTTCCTTCATATGCTTGTTGTAGTGGAGTCTGTGATTCTCAATTTCTGAGACTTGAAGTTTCAATATCAAACCAAACTAAAAAACAAAAACCCTCTATTTAATTGTGTAAGCTTACACAGAACTTTGGTGGGTTTCAAAATACCATGAAATCTTTCAGAAAAAAATTGAGGATAATCCACATAATGTATATGCTTCATATCTTAACTGCTAGAGCAGCTTTGAGATTTCAGGTATGCCAGTGCTGTTTATTTGACAAAGGTAAAAGAATTATTATTATTTTTGGTGCTGTTATTCTAGATCTACTTCTTCTGTCTACATGTTTAAAATAATATCCTGAATGAAAGATCCCACATGGAAAGATGAGGGCTTTATATATGGCTTGTTGGATGAAGATATGTTAACTGAGGGTAAGGGCATTTATGTTGACTACAATCCGGGCTTTTTGTTCTGGTTTCTGAAAATAGTTCTCTTTAAGCTGAATTTTTTGCACTAAGATAACTATATAAATGTAGATGAAGGGGGAAAAAAAGGCAGAAATGTGTCAACCCAGCTGTCTTCATTCCCTTCCTTCTAATCTCTCAGAAATAGGGAAGTTTTGGGTATAATTAGGGACAGAGGGCAGGTATACTTAAATTCTAGTTGCCTTCTGCTTCCTGGAATTATCTCCACAAGATGGTGGCAATGGTAATCATCCCACTAGGTAGACAAAAATGCATCACAACTGGCTGGGAAATGAATAGTTCCCCATTTTTACAATGATGTGGAAGTTTGTCCTTTGATTAAAAGAAATTCATAGGAGATTATTTTGGGGTGGGGCTAGGACAGAGAGAAGGAAGTAATAATAAAGGAAATTATTGAAAAGCTCTGTTTATCTCTGGAAGATAGAAATTGTTGTGATGACTTCACATCTTTTAGGAAATACTGGATATCAGTAAGACAGTTAGATGGTAAAATGGATATCCTACTTTGGGATGAGGTAAATTTACATTTATATCTTGCCTCAAACAATTAGTACTCATGTGGCTGTTTAAGCTGAATTTTTTGCTTTAAGATAACTAAGATGAAGGGGGAGGAAGCTTAAATGTGTCAACCCAGCTATCTTTGGGCAAGTCACTTAGACATCTCAGTTTCAGGTTGTTATTTGTAAAATTAGGAATAATAATAGTAGTCCTCACCTCACAAGGATGTTATTTAAAATGAGATAATATAGGTAAAGCAGCTATAAACTTTAAAATGCTATAATATATAGTTATAGAAAGATTGATAAACATACACATATTAGCATAGGTAACAAATATATATGTGGGGTTCAATATATATATTATACATTATTATATATAATATATATATATATATATTTAATTTGTATTTTAAGAAGATATTTTATCTTTTTACATAGAAGAAAAAAGTCACCCTAAATGATTTTATATGGTAAGTTGGACTCACTCCTTTCATTTCATGAAATCACAATTATGTGAAATACATGTAAAAATCTTCCATAAGGAAAGACAAGATGGCATAGTGAAACATGAACTAGACTTGGAATAAGAAGAGACCTGGTTTCACATGCCATCTCTGATACTAGTTGCCTGCTCCTGAGCAAATCATTTATGTTCTCTGAGCCTTAATTTTCTCATTTATAAAATGGAATGTATACTAACTCTATCATATGAAGTTATTGTGAGGATCAAAGTTGTGTTTCAAATGACTCAAAAATAGATTAAAAATGACAGGTCTTTACTGCTCCAGTATGTGATAAGTAGATGCCTTTGGCGTTTGTTTCCTTGGGAAATGATTACTTTAAGTCTTCAGACTCCACCTAAGGGATGGGAAAATTTATGAACATAAAGAAAGTATTACCTAAATAAAAATCCCTTCCCTAAAGTTTCTATAGGTCTTTTCCAAAGTTGTTTCTCAGCATCATGAGGAGCTGTTTTGGAATCTCATGGAGCACTTCCCATTTGGGGCAACTGCTGTGACATGAGTCCATAAATCCTACCTTTTAAATGAAATTCCTAATTGAGAGCTTAGTAATACTGCAATTAAGAACATGATTTAAAAAACAGTCTATTTCCTGTTGGTAATGCTTGTTTAATGGAGATTTTTATGCTTGTTTGTAGAGATGCTATTATTTCAACATTGACTATAAAGAATTTAAAAAATATATGCACATAGAATAGATAGGAAACCTAAATATTTTTAGTTTTATTGCAGAAATATTATCATGATTTTTCAACTTTTAAAATTTATCCTTGGAGGGAATGGGTTTTATGTTTACAGGAAAGATTCCAAATAGATATACATTCCTTTCTATTTCTCACTGGTCATTGTGGTTATATGACATGCACTGTCCTACAGAGGTGTGCTTATAATATTTCTTGGAAATAAAAAATAGTTTCAATTTTCAATAGTAACAATAGTTACATCCCAAAGTGTAAATTATCTACTTTAAGCACATTGTAGGATATCAGAATTTGGAGGATTAGTGGAGATTATCATAGTGTTCTGTCTTGGTAATATAAGACCAAAAAGTGATGCAATATATTGAAAATGGTAACCCTTATAATCAGAAAGAATATAATTCAATAGTTAATAATTCAACAATCAACGATGTGCAATTATATATTATATATATCATATTATATACATATATTCAATATATATGTTATATATATTCAACAGGTACTGTAAGTCATTTCTGGTGTTAGGGGCTAGGCATTCAAAAAATACAGATATACATATCCTGCCATAAAGAAATTAAGTATGCTAATATGGGATAAAACTTTATATAGCTATATAAGAATGTATATGCAAGGTATATATAAGGCAAAATACAGTTTTTTTCCCCCTTAAAAAGTGATATGAAGGAAAGTCCTCTTGTAAAAGGAGCGATTTGTGTTAAGTCTGGTCCTTTCTCTGATATTTACTAGCTATATGGCTCTGATCAAGTCAGTTAACTGTCAGTTAACTTGTTAAATGAATTTGCTAAGACTAAATTAGAAGAATTTGGAGGAGTTTCCATATCACAAATCCCAATAAAAACACAGGATTGTGCTAAAAATAAAACAATAATTATCACTATGATTTTCCAAAGATTACCAAAACATTTTACTGATAAGCTTAACAAATAAGGAACAAAAAGATTGTATTATTTTGCAGCTTCATAAATTGTGACTCATGTAGTGAAGAAATACTGAAAAACAGAAAAACTGACAAATAGACTGTAAATAGATCAGAAAAAGGTGTTGAAGATATCTATGTTTGTTGTACCCCTTCCTGATTAAGAATCAGAATGACTCAGACTTACCTTGAACAAATATGGGAGAAAAATAATATTAAGCTACAAAGTTTCAGGTATAAAAAGATCAGAAAAGGAGGAAAACTTTGTTTTACATTATTTTCAGCCCATCAAATTCCTTCCAAGGATGGAACTAGATGAAACAATGAATGGAGTATTGAAACTTGAGGCAGAAAATCATGAGTTCATATTCAGCTTCAGACATCTACTAGTTGTATGACTTTGGGAAAGTCACTTAACCTTTTAACTTTAATACACTAGAGAAGAACATTGAAAACTATTCCAATATATTTGCCAAGAAAATATCATGGAAAACATAGTTCATGGGATTATGAGAAGTTAAACATGACTGATCAACAATATCACATATTTTTAAAGTGATTTAGATTTATTTCTTTAAAAAAAAACAAGAAATAACCCATACACTAGATGGTTAGATATCTAGATAGATACATAGATGGATAAATAGATATGAATTTTATATAATAGATATATACACATATATATGATAGGTAGATAAATTATAAACTTAGGTGTTCGATAACTGATATAGTTATATGATGATAGATGGATAGATGATAGATAATGGGCACAGATATGATCATAGATGTAGAGAGATAAACAAAGAGATAGATGATAGGTAGGTAGATATTAGATGAGAACTATAGATATAGATATAGATGGATAGATAAATAGATAGATAGATGGAGGTATAGATAGTAGATATATATAAATGGATATGGATATATAAGTATGTATATAATAAATAGATAATAAACATATAGCTGATAGATAATAGATACATATAAGTTGATATGTAAATTATAGTAGATAGATAGATGATAGATGATAACCCTATATAGATGTAGATAGGTAGGTAGATAGGCAGATAGATGTAGATGGATATAAATATGAATATGGATATATACATGTTTAATGGATAGATAATAGACTAGATATATTAATTAAATGCATATCTATATAATGATAAATGGATAGATGATAAAGATAGATGATAGATAATGGATACAAAAATATATAAGGATAAATAGATAGAAATGATAGGGTAAATAGATAATGCATTTAAACAGGCTTACCATATACTAGTGCTTGTACTAAGTACTAGAGGTATGAATTCTAGAAAGCAAAGCAGTCTGTGCCATCATGGCACACATGGATGATAAAAAGATGATAGATATGACTGAAGGTACTTTAATACAAATCACATTCAATAATATCCTCTTTTTTATTAATGAGGAAACTGAGTCACCAAGATATTAAATCATTTTCCTTTGGTTCCACAAGTAGAAGGCAACAGAGCCAAGATTCAAGTTTATCATCTTGTCTCTCTCTCCAAATGCTTTTTTTCATTCAAATTGGTTAAAAACCGTTTTTCTCCTCATAAATGAAAAAGGGAAGTTTTATCAGTTATTTGCCAAAAATATAAACACAAGCCCTGTGCTTCTTGGCTCCTTCTAAAATACTCATGAATCAAATGTTGGCCAAAGGCTAAGTCTCCTGAAAAATCCCTTTAATGTTTCAGGAACATTATATATGTTTAGGTACAGGGAAGAAGAAAAGAATAAACAGCTCAAAGTGGATAAACTACCTTTGTCAGAATCATAAACATAGGGCTCAAAATACTGAAATCACTTTTGGGAATTATAACAAGATTCTTTCATTTCTGTTTCTAGAATTTTGTTTGCTGTATCTTTCTACTTACCTCTCTTGAGTCTCAGGATTTCTATCTCCAATTACACAGAGCAGCTTGCTCACCACAAAACCCCTGCAGTGTCAGTGTCTTCCTCTGATTCCTGATTGATCACTTTTCTCCAGAACTTTCTTTTTAGAAAAAATATTCAAGCCAGCCATATTCTCTACTTCATTTTTCTCTGTGCTCTACCCCTTTCTCTCTATATTTATTCTGTAATTTCTTCCCCCTTTTTCCATCTATCCTTTGCAACTTGCTTCTGTAAATTATTTTCCTTCATTAGTGTGGAAGCTCCTTAAAGGTAAGGGACATGTTTTTGTTTGTTTGTTTATTTTATTTGTATTCTTTTACTTAGAAAAGCAATTGGTGATACAATGCATACAGTCCCAGACCTAGAATCATTAAGACTCACTTTGTGAAGTCAAATTAGGCCTCAGACACTTATTAGCTATGTTACCCCAAGGCAAGTCACTTGACCCTATTTGCTTCAGTTTGTTCAATTGCAAAATGAGTTGGAGGAGATGGCAAAATATTATGGCATCTTTGCCAAAAAAATTTCCAAATGGGGTCACACAGAGAGGGACACCACTGAAATAACTGAACAACAAATCATTTAGGAAAGTCCCTATTACATAATAAGCTCTTGACTAAAAACCAGTATAACTAAAACCATGAAACTGCTTTCCAGTTATAAGCCTTTTTAATAAAGCTAAATATTCTGCCTGCCCATTCCACACAACACTTTCCTAATAGGAAGAAAATAATCAATTGAGTGATATTTATTTTCAACCTCATCCATCAGGACTCATCAAAATGTGTGTGATAGCAAAGAGAACAAGAAAGAATAATGTTCCTATAATGATCTTATTCTGGTTAAGACCTTAGTTTAAAAAGGCTAAGATCTCCTCCCACTCTTTCCCAAGTCATCTCTAATTTTTCTGATCTACATTAGAACAACTGTACCCAGATGACTTTAAAGGTGACTTTACACAGCTCTGTTTCACTTAAATCCAATTCACTTGTAAGTCATGACATCCCTTTACTGATGTGATGGTGCTTTTTGAGAACAAAGGAAAAAACACCAATAATAAGGATTTCACATTTTAAAAAATAAACGTATTTTATAGATGGCTAAAACCATGGCATTAATGAAGATGAGAATAATAAAAACAAAAGCTAACTTTATATATACTTTTTCAAAGTCTGAAAAACACTTTACATATGATAACCCATTAAATTCTCCTAACAAACCTACAATCCTATTTTCTAATTTTACAGAAGATAAACTGAGGCTGATGAAGATTAAATCTAGGGTCAGGTAACTTCTAAGTATCTGAAGACATATTCAAATTTGGATATTTGATGGAATACATTTCTGCTATTAGAAATCAACAGAAAGATGATTTCAGAAAAAAACTTGGGAAGACTTATGTGACCTGATGCAAATTAATCAGAGCAGGACAAGGAAAACACTGCACACAGTAAAAGCAATGTTATAATGACATTCAATTATGAAAGACTTTCTACACTAAGCAATACAATGATACATGATAATTACAAAGAATTTATAATGAAAAATATTATGCACTTACAGAGAGAGAAGTGTTGAACTCCAGAATGAAGCATATTTTCTTCCTTTTATTTTTCTTTCATAACATGGCTAATATGACAATATATTTTACGTAATTTCATATATATGATAGATATTATATTTCATGCTTTTTAAGGGTGGAAGAAGAGTAGGGATCTAAAAAGAAAACCAGGAAATTAATAGAAAAAATTAAGAAAAACAAAACTAAAAGACTTGGCTCTCTCTGACTCCAATCGACTATTCTCTGACTACACTCACCCCCCACCCAAACTGCAGCACTTCAAATCAATGCAATACAAAGCTTCCCCCTTCCATTTTGTATGGAAGATAATGGGATGACTCCCATGGAATATATTTATTCTTTTTGTCTCCCTGTCATTTATGCTTTGTCTCCTTGCAGAATGGAGTTGTACCTAATTCTTCCCCTTGCTATTTACAAACTGTGTAGGACAGTATTATATTATATGCACAGCAGGCATTTAACAATGGTCTGTTAAACAGACATAGAAAATTTCTGCTTTGGCTTCTTTTCAAATAAACCTGAGCTTTCCCATTTCCACACTAAGCAGCACAAACAGTGACATTTGTTCCTTCTCTTTATATAGCTATTTAAAGTACTTCAGTCTATATACTTCAGGATCTCTTCAATCTGTGAGTCATTTTATATAGCATCTTGATGATATACACTTAACGCTGCTGGGCGATGAGTCCCTTTCTTCTCCCTCCCAATCCACCCTGCTTTACTTCATACACACATGTTCTATATTTCTTTCTTAGCTTTTAGCTCATGAGTTCCAAGAGCTATTTTTAAGGACTATAAAAAAGAATATTTTCATTTTCAATTCTGCTTTTATTTGAAAGTTCAATTGTCATAACAACACGATGCAACTTAGTTTTAAGAGAAGGGAACCAGGAGAGATTTTCTTTGTATACAGCCATATTCCTTTCCCTAATCAGTTTTTCTATTTATTTTCATATATCCCTCCCAGGTCTAAATCCTGGGAAACCTATAAAATAAGTGAAATAAGTTAAACCTATTAGGGCCACAATGGAGATGGCAGTGAGTTTACTCTATAAAATAACACTACATTCTCTTTAAACTCTAGGAGTACCTATCCCATGTGACAATGGTTTAGCCACCCTCCTCTGTCCTTTATTCCATCCCCACATACACCATTCAAATTACTGGGTGGTCATTCCCTGATTGCTGATCTAGCTCTGCTCACCTAAAAATTATAGTTCAATAAGACTAGTAAATGTATAATAAAAATTTAGAAAAAAAATCTTAAAAAAAATTGGGCCATTCCAAACACTTCGATCACCAAATTTAAAGTAAATTCTGTTCTCTCAGGCCTGACTCTATTTTCACCCCCTTTCCACCTTTTATAGTAAGAAAAATAATAAGATAATTCATTTTTAATAAAAGTTCCATTTCATGATGCTGCAGGAGCAAGAACATACAGGAAGTCAATCATTCCAGTTAACTCTCAAACAGGTGCGGCAGCTTGAAATTTATTTTTTTCGCTCTAATTTTGAGCATGGTCAGAATAACTTAATATATTTGTCATAAAGAGGAAAAAATAGATGGAATTGTCACTAAGTATATTCAAAGCTCTCATGTGGAAGAAGAATTTGATTTGATATGTTTGGCTTCATCAGGCAGAGCTAGTAGCAATGAGTCAGGGAGGTAAATTAAGGTTTATTGAAAGGGGGAAATATCTTAGAGATAAGAACTATGCTCTTATGTCAGATTAATAGTGGGCTCCTAATTACTGATGATTAAGCAGAAACTGGATGATTGATCATTGATGGATACAGGGGATTCTTATTTAAGTTCTAATTGGAATAAAAGTTCTTTAAAGTTCCATCCAGATTAGGCAAACTTTGCTTAATGATATTCCAATGAAAAATATAAAAATGTGTAATACAGGAAACTTATGTCCACAAAGAGCATTTTTATACTACAAAAAGGGTACATAGCAAAATAATGAAAGATATCCTTTGTAGAATCCAAATAGAAAAGGGATTTCTTATGTAACCATTGAAAATAGTTTGGCCTCTCAACTAATCACAGCAAATGAAGTATAGGAAGAAGGAATGCTGCCAAATCATGACATTAAACAGAATGACAGACTGTTGAATATGTCCATCAACCCATATTTAGGATAGAAAATGCAGAGGAGCTATTAATTATGGCTAGAATGGAAAAAAAGAAAGGGAAATGGTGCTTGGTCACATTTGGTGATTTTTTTTTGGATGCTTTTAGTAGCAATAAATTATTTTTTGCACGAGATGGCCATCTTTTCAACATGAACATCTCAATTTTGCCACATGCAACACAGCTCTACCACAATTTTTGAGGAACCAAAATTGTATGTGAACCAAAAGGATTTGGAGAATAAGGTGAGCATAAGTAGACTAAAATATATTGTAAATAATGACTTGTTTATAAGAAGTGAAATAAAGGACATCATGAAAGATGTAAATGAACAGATAGATTTTTTCATGTAGTGTAGAGAAGGGATAATAAATAGATGGGAAAATGAAACATTGTTAGCCCCAAAATATTGAAAATCTAGAAGACTCCATGTTTTGAGTATATAACCTGTCAGAGATTTATGGAAAGATCAGAACGGGAAAAACACGGAATTAGGACACAATGTGTTGTGATCTGTGCTTATTTAGAAAAGTAGCACTCTAGTACTTTGGGAAAAGGCATCAAATATAAAAATTTATTTTCATTTTTATTTATTAATGGATGATCTTTTTAAACAATATTTATTAAGTAACTATTATGTGTATAACACTAGGTTAGGCACTGAATGGAAAACAAAATTGAAATAAAATAACATACATTCCTATGGAGTTTTACAAGAAAATAGGGAGATAAGGCATAAATACAGATAGCTATAATACATTTAACATGAAAAGTAAATTAGAAAACTGAAAAACAATTTGCTGCATGAAGTGTAATGGGGAAAGAATATTACTGAATAGGGAAATCTGGGAAGGGTGAGTTTGCATTTTTATGGAGCTTTGAAATTTGAAAGATAAATAAGGATGTTAAACATTAAAGATTCCTAGAAGAGTTTGAATTTAAAAAGACTTAGAGGGGAAAGTACAAAATTTGTTCTGGGGTCAGATAGATCAGTTTTGCTAATGTTTAAAAGGTATGGAGTGAAACAATGTAAAATAAAAATGGAGATTCTATAAGTGATTTGTATAGAAGGTTGATTAGGAAAGCTCAATTAATTTAATGAGATTGCATGGAGATTAGAATGCCTTATGGATTTTAAGTATATCTTCATATATACATGTATATATAATGTATAGGTATGTGTTTATGTTTGTATATATACATGTATATATGAATGCATATAAATGTATACATATATACATAGGTTTATGTGTGATGTTTTATATATAAATCATATATATGTATGTATTGTGTATATATATATATATATATATATATGTATATATATATATATATATATATATATATATACATATATATATATATATATATATATATAATTTGTCATGAGGTAAGTCCATTGTGCCTTTTTGTTTTTGACCATCCTTTCCCTTAATCTGCACTCTCTTCTATCACCCCAAATCCCTTCTCTTAACACTTTCTCTGCTGTTTCTGCCCTCCATTCTATTCAGTGTTTTCCTTTTCTGTCCTCTTTCTCCTCTGCTTTTTAAAAATGTAAGATAAATTTCTATACACAACTATGTATGTTATTCCCTCGTTTAGACAAAACTGATGAAATTAAACTTTCGACAATCCTCACCCTGTTCCCTTTCCCCCCATGTTGTAATAGATCTTTTGTGCCTCTTCATGTGAGCTAATTTACCCCCCTTTTTAAATATCATCACATAAAAGTCAATTTATATCTATTCACTTTGTCTATATATACACCTTCTAATTACCCTAATAATAGATACAAGAGTTACAAATATCATCTTCCCATGTAGGGATGTAAACCTTTTGTCATTCAACAACACTCTGTTCAGAGGCTTGGTTTCTTTTTATTTTTGAGGAAATAAAAAGCTCAGGCAGCTTTCTGGCTTCACTTTGCCATCTTCACTCTATTCTAAAAGTCTCCATTGTGCTTCTTTGAAAGAATTAAGTCTATCTTCAAAAATCAGCCTATTTACATCTCATTGAGAATCAATGATAGAGTGACAATATTTAGGAATGTTTTGATGTAGTCCTCTGCTGTCCTTTGTTAAGACAGGAATGGGATGAGAGTGGGCAAGAGAAGTACTTCCAGAGAAATCCATGTTTTTAAAACCAAATATGATTCTAGAAACTTGCATAAAACATTATAGCTAAAAGTTGTTCATTCAAAGAGTTCTCAGAAAACTTTGAAAGGGAGGAATATACAGGAATATTTGAGGTTTCCTGGATAGGATTCATTAGTAAAGAAAAGAAAGACAAACTCAAAACTTATGTGAGTTATTCTTATTCTGTTAAAATCTTTGGCAAAAGAAATATAGTTTGTTTATTTTTCACATTGACAGGTTCTGTTTCTCCTTGATATTGTAAACTCTTTGAAGATAGACATCATTCATTAAACTTATTTGTAGCAACTACAATGCCTACTAAGAAGAGTTAGAGCTTACTAAGTATTGCTTGAATGTATAGATGGAGGAATGAAAACTTAAGAAAATTTTGAAACAAAAATAATAAATTTTAAGAGTAAAAAATTCATAGGATATTTGAGCTAGAAAGGAACTTGGAGATAATATAATCCATCCCCACCCTAATTGTCCAAAAATACATATTTAAGGTAAGGAAAATGGAAAGTAGGTAGGTCAGTAAGTGGAAAGACCTGGACTTGAAACCAGGTTATTTTATGTTTAAGGTATAATAAAGAGTTTAATTCCTGATCTTCGACATTTGAAAGTGTTTGGAAATTAACTGTCTGGGATCTCAGGGCTAATGCTATTTTACAGAATAGCAATTACTTGTTTGACAGTCAAGTTCATCTATTTTTCTAGTCTCTGAATTTTACTGTACCTGAGCATTTCTCCTTTTGCTTAGCATCCATGTCATCCACGTTATGATTGAGATTTCCCAAGAGAAGATTTATGAATGGAAGTAGAAGATTATAGTATATTGTTATCTTAAATGACAACAAACCCCCTGGCACCCAGATGTTTTGTGTACTTGAATTGAAGAATCATAATGGAAAAGGAAAAGTATAGGCTTAAAAATGAAAAATAACATAGGGTTTGGGGGCAGCTAGGTGGAGCAGTGAATAGAGCACCAGCTCTGAAGTCAGGAGGACCTGAGTTCAAATTCGACCTCAGGCACTTAACACTTCCTAGCTATGTGATCATGGGCAAGTTATTTAACCCCAATTACTTCAGCCAAAAAAAAAAAAAAAAAAAGTAAAAAAATAATATGGAGCTTTCCTTTTATACTACCCCCTGACATTAATTTGAATTCATTCAAAGGTTCCAAACAAGCAATTCATAGACCCCAATATATTGTCTTAATCTGTTTGGAAGAATTAGCAATTTTTTCTTTTTCTTTTAATATTTCTTATAGTGATGTAGTCAAAGGAGTTCTTGTGAGAATAGAAAACCAGAAAATTACTTTCCTGATTTGAATTGCCCAACCTTCAGTCAATACTTAATAAATGTTTAGTGAAAGGTAGACTGTCATTTTTGGAGATTCACATTTTGAACCAATAGGAATTGACTTAAAAGAATGCTCAGAAATCATTCAGCATTAATTTAGACTTAGAATTATGAAAGTTAAATGCTAATTATTGTTGCTTTGCTGTTGCTGCAGGTATTGTAGCAAATGTTGCAATTTCTGTTATAATTTTGTTGCTATTATCAGTGACAATGTTGTCATCTATATGACTCCTTCAGTATATTAACTATTTATCCTGCCTTTGAGTCATTATCAAATTTTATAAGCTTATCAACTATGTTTTTGAAAAAGTCATTGATAAAAATGTTATAGCATAGGACCAAATGTGGACCTCTGATGAACTCCAATGGAAACTTCTATCAAACTGACTGAATTATTGATGGTATATAATGATTTTTTTTTCTTTTTTCTCACTATTTTAGGGGATTTAATTTTTGGCATTCTATTATTATACCAGCCTAAAACTCATTCCTGGAACATTGTCTAAACTTGAATGTGTTGTTTTCAGTGAAACTAATCCAGGCACTCATCAACCACTGGAAGTGTAATTAGACATTTGTTTCCTGCCATTTCTCTAAAGAAGTAAGATCTATTGCCTGTTCTTGCCTCAAGCACTGATAGGAATTCAGAATGTCCTTTAGGAGACTCTCTATAAAATGATTTTTAAAAAATTTAAACAGAGATGAGGAACACATTCAATGACATTCAATTTTCATATGTTACAAAGTCAACAACTGTTCTTAAACAATCACTCTGTGTAAGACAATGTGATTTAGATCATATGAGAAAATGTTTTTAAAGCATGTAGCACAGTGGCTGGCACACAATAGGGAATAGAAGAAATATGACCAATATGTTGGATGAAGTAGAAGGAAAGAGACAGAGAAGGAAAAAAAAAGATTAAGAGGGAAAGGTGGGAGAATTGATAGAATAATCAATGGCACAGGGTCTAAGAGAAAAGGTGAGAGGGATTATGATTAAGGTTGAGTAAAATCAACAAGTATTTATTGTTTTCACTAAGGATACAAAGAAAGGGGAAAAAAAGTCAATGACCTAAAGGAGCTTAAGTTCCATTTGGAGAAATAAAATTAAAATAACTAGGTACATACATGATATATCCAGAATAGATAAAATGTAATCTGAGATGAGAAGGTATTAGAAGTTATGGGGAATAGGATGACCTGTGAACATGAGATTTGAGGTGAGTCTTGAATGAATCAGAGAAAAGGGGAAAGGTGAAGAAAGAGATCATTTCAGGCAGAGAGATCACTAATGCAGTCACAGTTGATGCAAGATGAGAGATTGTATGTTTAATCCAAATGGAAGGACTAATTTTGTTAAGCAGGAGGGAAACCTCATTTTCTGTAAATATTGTGTACTTAGAAAACTGGTAGGAAACTAAAGTCTAATTAAAGCTCCAGCGGGAAAGGAAGTGAAGATAAGACATAGAGGTTTTGAAGGGAGATATATTTTCTCAGTTTTCTCTGTAAAGTAGGAAGTAAGATCAGGTCTGAGAAAAAGGTGGGAGTAATTTAGGGGGAAATTACCAGAAATATAGAAAAAAGATTTGCAACAGTTTGAATGGAAAAAAAAAAGAGTAAGAAGTTTATCAAAGGGGGAAAAAAGAGATTACCACATCAAAGTATGGCCTCATTGAGACTTGGTAATATGAATTTGTGAAACTCATCAGTATTGTTGTATTATTTTCATCAGCAATACTCTCAGAAAAAGAAACAGAAAAGACAACCAAGATAATAACTTCACTGGGCTGGAAAAACTCATCTAAAATAGAACAAGGAAAAAACTTTCAGGATCTGCATCACATGACTAAATTGATGGTCTCTGAGAATTGGACAAAAACACTATGGTGGAGAAGAGGAGGTTTCAGAAAATATTAGAAAAGTAAAAATAACTGCTAGATATGTTAGTACATGCATGGGATCCATGCTATGATAAAGGCTGAGGCTGGCAGATCTCTTGAGCTCAGGAGTTCTAAATTACCATGGGCTAAGCTGATATGGTATCCAAAATAAGTTTGTTAACACTATAATTTTCCTCTGGTATATTAGGGCCACAAATTGCCCAAGTTGATCCCAGTTGATATAGATTAGGATCATGTACTTCTATATGAAATGAGATAAGAAAAGTCAGTATTGAAATAGATTGATGGAGATAATAAATAATGAAAGAATAAACAATACAATGTTATAACAAATTATTTTAATTTCTATACCCATGTGAATGATTGTTATTCCTTGTTTGAGCCAAAGGAAATAAAGTATCAGACAATACTCAAATTCCTCATTTCTTTCCCTCTATTGTAATAGGTCATTTGTGTCTCTTCATGTGATTTAATTTGTCCCATTATAACTATCCTTTCTTCTTCTCCCAGTACAGACTTATTTTCTACCCTTTAACATCTCTTTCTTTCATATCATCACATCAAAGTTCATTCATAACTACACCCTCTCCAATGTAATGCCTCTAACTGCCTATGTAACAGATACAGTTTTCAAAAGTATATCTAGCAATATAAGATGGTGCAGTAGATAGAGTAACAACCCTGAAGTCAGTAGGACCTGGGTTCAAATCTGGCTTAGATACTTAATGCTTCCTAGCTGTGTGACCCCAGGCAAATCACTTAATCCCAGTAGCCTCAAAGGAAAAGGAAAAAAAAAAAAAGAGTTACAGATAACATTTTCCTATCTAGGGATGTAAACAGTTTAACCTTTCAATAATAACTATTTTACCCCCTGTTTATATTTCTATGCTTCTCTGGAGTCCTGTGTTTGAAGATTAAATTTTATGTTTCTGGTTTTTTTTGTTTTTTGTTTTTTGTTTTTCCTGACAGAAATGATTAAAAATCTCTTACTTCATTGAATAGCCATAGCTTTCCCTAAAAGATAATGCTCAATCTTGCTGGGTAGTTAATTAGTGGTTGCATTCCCAGGTCCTTTACCTTCTGGAATATGGTATTCCAGGTCCTCTGATCCTATATTTTAGAAATTAGCATATTCTGGGTAATCCTGATTTTTGCTTATTGATAATTAAATTGCTTTTGTATGGCAGCTTAAAGTTTTTTTTTTTTTTTCCTTGAGATTGTAATTCCACAGGTTTGCAACAAAGTTCCTTGGGTTTTTCTTTGTGGGATCTCTTTTTAAAGGTTATTGGTGGATTCTTTCAGTGACTATTTCCCCCTCTGTTTCTAGAATATAGAGGCAATTTTTCATGATTATCTCTTAAAGGATGCTATACAGGATCTCTTTTTGGTCATGGCCTTCATATACCAATAATGTTTAAATTTTCTCTTGTGCATTTGTATTTTCCAGGTTGACTGTATTTCCAATGAGATATTTTACATTTTCTTCCATTTTTCATTCTTTTTTTTTAGTTTGTTTGACTGATTCTTGAGGTCTCCTAAAGTCATTAGCTTTCATTTAGCTCATTCTAGTTTTTAATTTGTGATTTTCTTAGCTTTTGTATCTCTTTTTCATTTGATTCAGTCTGCTTTTGAAAGTGTAGTGTTCTTCAGGGGATTTTTTTTTTTTCCATTTGGCCAGTATTTTGCTTTCCTTTTCCAAGCTGTTGGCTCTCTTTTGCATATCTCTCTTTCTTTCTCATTTTTTCTTGTATTTCTCTTATTGTCCTTTTAAATATTTTATGAGCACTTCCAAGAATGCTCTTTGGGCTTGAAATCAATTTGTATCATTCTTTGAGATTTCCTCTGTAAACATTTTGTCTTTATCTGAGTTGATGTTATGGTCTTCCCTGTCACCATAGTAGCTTTCCATTGTCAAAGTTCTTTTCTGTTTCTTGTTTCTTTTCCTTTCTTTCCTTTCCTTTCCCTTTCTTTTTTTTTTCTTTCTTTTCTTTTCTTTTCTTTTTTTTTTTTTTGTTATTTCCTCATTTTTACTTTTATGATCAACCTATGCTCCTGGGGTAAAAAGAATGGTGTCCCAAGCTTCCTTGTGCAGTTCTGAGCTTTGGCTTTGAGCACAGGAGCCATTTGTGTTTTCAGGGGGTAGCTTTGTCTTCTCTTTTCAGAAAGCAGCCTGGTTTCCCAGCATTTGCCTTTTGAGCTGGTACTAAAAGCTGCTCCATTAGTCTGCTCCTGTACTGAGCCAGAACTAAGAGTCTCAGTTGCTGATTTTCTGTGATTAATTCATTTTCACTTGCTTTCCCAAACTCTATTTGAACTGGGCTAAATACCCATTTCACCCCAATGAGACTGACCTTTCTTGAAGTTTTTCCAATTTATTTTTAACTAAAGAGTGATTTCATGCCTTCAGACTTTATTCAGAGGCTTGGTTTCATGTGGTTTTCAAGGAAAACTGGGAGAGTTTGAATACCTTCCTGACTTCACTCTACCATCCTGGCTCAACTCCAAATAACTTTTTTAAAAAGCCTCAAATAAAATGTTGGAATGTCAGCACCAACAAAGATGCATAATGAGACCTTTAAACCTAAGATAACTTAGTTAGAATGAGAGATCTCTGGGGTGGAGGCTGGTCCACCATGTGGATGAAACACCAGTAGTGACCAAAGTCAGAGAGACAGAAGGAATTTTGGAAGTTCCAAATTAAAAGATGGTCAGGGGACCTGATAATTGGTCAGAAAGAGATTACAGGAAATTATTGCAATTGGAATGGATGTAGGACCAAATGCTGTGCTGGCAACTCCATTGCATTTTCCACTTCCAGATCATTTAAGGAAGGAGAACTTTTGAGTCAAGTAGGAGAGGAAGCTCTGAGAGACAGCTTTTGCACACAATTCATCAGGGACCCTCAGACACTGTAATCATTTCTGGTCCACGGTGTAATATTCTTCTCTAAAATGTAATATTCTCTTCTTGGGGTTTTCTTGGGGTCTCTGGAGGCAGCCTTCCTTTCAGTTCAGTAATCACCACATGAGTAGCCAGAGGTTAAAGTCCAAATCCTTTATTGTCTCTTTGCAAGATGTCTCTTTTCCTGCTGCCCGATTAGCTTTCTTATAGTCCAGATCCTTTATTATCTCCTTCCTGGGGCTGGGCAGCTTTCTGGAGAGCTTTTCAGTGTGTCCTTGGTTCTGAGCTTGAACTGCTGCCTGCCTTCTCTGGCTTCTGAATCTCCCGGACAGAATCCTGGTTGAAGCTCCTAGTTTATATGCCCCACACTGAGTATAAACCAATCATTGCATCACTAGAAAACCATTATTTGTTGTAGGATTAAGTCAATGTTAAACTAGATTTAACCATTGTCTACTCAATTCTGCTTAGTACCTTGTTTCAAGTTCTGTCCTATAACATCTCATTGTAGGATTAAATCAATCATACTGAACCATGCTAAATTAGATAACTATTGTCTCTATCAATTCCACTGACTTAATACCTTGTAAAAATCCTTTGTTTCAAGTTCAGAGTTCTGGCTCATAACACCAAGGTAGAAGGTATTATGCAGATCCCATAACACCAAGGTAGAAGGCATTATGAAGATCAAATTCAAGTAATCCCAAGGGATCAGGGGCTATTCTAATTAAGGATTTCAGTTTAGACCAAGAGAACAGTGATCATACTTCTCCTGAGAGAACATTTAAAAAGCTCTAAACATTTTTAAAACCTCAGAACTAACTCTGAAAACCACATTGCAATAACAACAACAACAACAACAACAAAAATAATCCTGAAGCTAGATACAGTGACACCCACATACACATACCATCTGGGAATAGAGCCCAACTTTAACAAAAAGCTACAAAATCAAGAAAGAAGGAAAATGAGCAAACAATTAAAAAAAAAAAAAAAAAGAGCTTCAAGCAAAGAAAGCCTCAAATGGGGAAAAAAAATAAAAAAGTGAAATTGACAAAAGACTAACAGAAAATCCTGAAAGAGCTCAAAATGATTTAAAAAATCAAATAAGAGCAGTAGAGGGGGAAAATAGCCAAATAAATTAAAGCAAAAGGAGGAGGTTTTTTAATGAAAAAAATAACATGTTCAAAAATCCATTACTGAAAAATACTCCTTAAAAAGCCAGATTGGACAAGTTGGAAAAAGAGGTCCAAAAGCTCAATCAAGAAAATAATTTATTAAATCTTACATTTGGGCAAGGAGAAGATAATGACTCCATGACCCATCAAGAAGCATTAAAACAAAGTCAAAGGAAAGAAAAAATATGGAAGAAAATAGGAAATTTCTCATTAGGCAAAAAACTGAAAAAGCAGATTTAGTAAGATAATTTTAAAATTATTGGACTTAGATGGTACAGTAGATAGAGTGCTGGCCCTGAAGTCAGGAGGGCCTGAGTTAAAATCTGATCTCAGACACTTAATACTTTCTAGCTCCTAGTGTCCTAATGATCTAGGACAAGTCATTTAACCCCAATTGCCTTAGGAAAAAAAATTACTGGACTAACTGAAAGTCATAATTCAAAAACAAACAACCAGACTATGAGGATGTCATTTTTCAAGAAATTAGGAAGAAAAACTGATATCCTAGAATGGAGGAATAAATTAGCAATTGAAAGAATCCACTGATCATCCTCTGAAAGAAATCCCAAAATCTCCCAGAAATATCATAGCCAAATTTCAGAGTTGTCAGTTCAAAGAGAAAATATTTAAGGTAGATGGATATAAACCACTCAAATAATATGGAGTCACAAAGAGGATCATATAAGATTTAGCAGTAATGGAATGGAGTACTTGAAATGTGATATTCCAGAAGGCAAAAGAGCTAGAACTATAACCAATAAAATAATCAACCCAGAAAAACTGACAATAATACTTCAAGGGAAAAAATTGATGTGAAGTTATGAGGAACATAATAATGTTAAACTCTGCCTTTCCATATGGGAATATGACACATGTAACTTCAAACTATTACAGCAATTGGAAGCATTCTACATAGAGTATTGGAAGTCACTCAACTATATTGGTATGATGTAAAAAATGCATAGACAAGAAAGAGGATCACTCTGGGAAAAGGAAGATGAGAGAGGAAGAATGAGTAAAATTAATTCACATAAAAGATGTGTACAAAGAAGACATTACAAAGAAGAGGGAAATAGAAAGTAGGTGGCCAATGCTTGAATCTCACATCTAAATTGGTTCAAAAATACATATCTATACATGTATGTGTGTGTATCTGTGTGTGTATACATGTAATTGATTGGCAATAGAATTTATCTTATTCAACAGGAAAGTAGGAGAAGAAGGAAAAAAGATAAAGGGGATGTACATAAAAAAGTGGTCACAAGAAAGAAATAATTTAGAAGAGACAGGATAAAGAGTGAATATAAACTGCAAGAAATAAGATGTAGGGAAATGCACATTTCACAATCCAAATTGTGAATTTGAATGGAATGAATTGCCCCATAAAACAGAACAGTTAGCAGAATGGACTAGAAATCAGAATCCAGCAGTATGTTGTTTCCAAGAAAAAACACTTGAAACAAAGAGACGATCTTACAGTTAAAATACAGGGCTAGAACAGAACCTATTATACTTCAGCTAATGTAAAAAGGCAGGGGGTAGCAATGACAATCTCTGACAAAGCAAAAACTAAAAATAGCTTCATGTTGCTAAAAGGCACAATGAAGTTGTATCAATATGAAATATATATGCGCCAAATGTTATATTATCTATATTCTTAAAGAAAAAATGAAATGAATTATAATAGGAAATAGAAGTACTAGAATAGAATTCCCAATCAGAGCTAGATAATTCTAACAATAAAAAAAGTAAAAAAAAAAGTTAAGTATATAAATATAATATTAGAAATTTAAATGTGATAGATTTCTGGAGGAACTTGAATGGAAATAGAAAAGAGTATACAATTTTCTCAGATGTACATGATATATATATATACAAACAAAAACTTACCAGGTATTAGGGTATAGAAACATCACAACCTAATAACAGAAAGTTAAATGAACCCTTTTCAGACAATCATGACATAAAAATTATATGCACTAAAGGGCCATCGAAGACTAAACTGAAAATTAATAGTAAAGTAAATAATCTAATCTTAAAGAATGAATGTCAAAGAACAAATCACAGAAACAATCTATAATTTCATTAAAAAGAATAATAACAATGAGACAACATTCCAAAATTTTGGCACATAGTCAAAGTGAGAATTAGAAGAAAATTATATCTTGAATAGCCTATATCAATAAAGCTAAAAAGAGCAGATAAATAAATTGGGCATGCAATTAAACATGAGAAATGTTAGCCCCCCCCAACTAAATGCCAAAATAAAAATCTTGAAAACTAGATTGATTAATAAAGTTGCAAGAAAAAAAAACAACCTAAAACTAATAAAACTAGAAATTTGTTTCATGGGGAGAAACCATAAAAAAGATAAATCGCTAGTTAATTTGATTTTAAAAATGAAAGAAAACTTCGTTAATGTTATCAAAAATGAAAACACTAAATACATCACTAATGAAGATAAAATTAAAGCAATTATTATTATTAGCTATTTTGCTCAATTGTATGCCACTAAAACTGACAATCTGAGTTAAATGGATATTTACAATAATATAAGCTGTCTAGATGAACAAAGAAGAATTAAACCATTTAAACAAACTTATCTTAGAAAAAGAAATTAAACAATCCATAAATGAGTTCCCCAAGGAAAAATCGCCAAGATCAGATGGATCTACAAGTGAGTTCACCAAACATTTAAAGAACAATTAATTTCAATACTGAATAAATGATTTGAAAATTAGGTAAAGAAGGAATCCTATCAAATTCCTTTTATGACACAAAAAGGATACCTAAACAAAGGAGAGCAAAAACAAAAAAAAAGAAATTACAGACTAATTTTCTAAATGAATACTGATATGAAAATTCAAAATAAAGCATTAGGAAGGAGACTGAAACAATATTTCACTAAGATATACACTAAGAAAGTAAGAGTTGTATCAGGAATGCAGGGCTAATTTAAGATTAGGAAAATTATCTGTCTGACTATATCAATATCAAAAACTACAAAAGTCATATATAAATACACCTCCAGAGAAAGAGTTGATGAATTCTAAATGCAGATTGAAGTATAGTTTTTTTTTTTTTAAACAATGTTTTATTTTTTTGCTTTTTTGTTAACAAAAGTAATGTGGAAATATGTTTTGCATGACTTCACATGTATAATTAATATCAAATTGCTTTCCTTTTCAAGTAAGAGAGAGAGGCAGGAGTAAAGGTAAGAATTTATATCAATTTTTTAAAATGGCTGTTAAATTTTTTCATGTAATTAAAAAAGATTTTATGAGATAAAATATATTTTAAAAGAAATTGCTATGGCATAAAGATGAAAGGCATTAATAAAACATATTAAAATAACTTAAAAGAACTTTACAAGAGTGTTAGTATGTGCATTTCATTCATTCATCAAATATGTATTATAGTTCAAAATTTATGTAAATAAATGAATGAATCAAATGGGATTTTAGGTGTCACATACTGATACAAATACAAAAGTGATGAAATACATTGCTTTCATAGAGATTATTTTCTAATATGAAGATACAATTATACATATACACATATATCTATGTGTATGTATTATTTTATAGTCAGATTTGGAGACAAGGGAACAAGGATACAAGGCAAGGCATTTTTGGTATTGAAGAATATTCCAGAGACTGAAATTAAGGATTAGCTGGAACATGGTCCTAGATATAGTAAGCAAAGGAAATAACTATCAATTTCTCATTAGTAGTTCTAGAAATAAAAAGGTTAAACT
The DNA here is from genome assembly GCF_048593235.1 of Sminthopsis crassicaudata. Taxonomy (NCBI): domain Eukaryota; kingdom Metazoa; phylum Chordata; class Mammalia; order Dasyuromorphia; family Dasyuridae; genus Sminthopsis; species Sminthopsis crassicaudata. The sequence goes on along the minus strand of NC_133618.1, from coordinate 98,284,175 downwards.
CATTGGAGCTTAGTTTCTATATTGGACCGTATGGTGGTTACTAATGAACAAAATAATTAATTTTAATGGCAGAGTGTAGAAAATTATATTTGAAAAGACAAAATAGTTTAAATTGTGCCTCAGAAACCCACTTTCTTTTTGATTCTTTATAAGTCACTTAACTTTCCTTAGCCTCATTTTCCTTCAATTTCTACCTCACAGATTTTCTGGAAGGCTCAAATGAGATAATGTGTTTAAAAAGCTTTGTAAATGTTAAAGCCGTACCCCCCCCAAAGGAATTATAATAAAACATCTTTGTGGGTCTTATTCATCATTCAATTCAATTCTATTCTATTCGTCTTCCAATTTCAGCTACAAATTTCTTTAGGATGCCAGTTGGCAAGTAGAGACCTTTAACAAATTTTCTCTAATGTCACCCCTGCAAACACCCCCCCAAGCACACACACACACACACACACACACACACACACACACACACACACACACACTTTACCAATTAATAAGTGGTACAATTCATCTCATCTTTCATAATTTTCTCTATAGAATTTTCTAAAAAAAATTGTTTTAAATTGTTTTGCCCTTGTCTCCAATATATGACTAATTGGCATATATATATATATATATATATATATATATATATATATATATATATATATATATAATGTGGTTTCTACTCACTATACAAAAAGACAATTCACAGAATATGTTTACTATGTGCAAGTCACTGCACCAATAAAGATAATGAGATTCTTTTAAAAATGTCTCAAAGATGAAGCATGTACTAGAGGAGTAAATACAAGACAAAAGGTACAAAAATAACTCAACAAAAAGAATAAGGTAATAGGGGAAACTGAGTGGTGAAGAAAAAAATGAGTTTAGTCTTAGAAGACAATAAGGTTTCTGAATAATTAGTACAGTTTTACTTTACATGTTAAGGCTCTGAAATATTGTTAAGGTTGAAGAAATATTGTTAAGGCTCTGAAAAGTGAGATTTAAAATTGTCAGTAATCTGTGAAGCAATAGGGAGTTACTGAGCATCATTTGGTCAAAAAGAATTTATTAAGTGTTTATTCAGTGGCATATTTTACTGTGCCAACTTCTACTAAAATAAAGGAAAGTGGATCTTGGGGAAATGAACCTATAAAGGTTCAATTTTGGATTCATTGAGATTTAATTTGAGCTGCCATTGAAAATTCCCAATGAATATGACCTGATGCATATAGGATTTTATGTACATACATATATATTTTATACATTTTATTATATATACATATGTGTGTGTGTGTATGTGTGCGTTTAGAAGTCATCCAAGCACACCTGGGAGTAAACATGGCACAAATGCCACTATGTTCAACAATTAGTTGAGCCATTATAAGTGTAAATCAACATAACTCTCTAAGTCATTGTACTCTATGAGAAAGAGGCAGACTCAGTTCAGTGTGATTATATGAATAAAAGAAATGATCCTCCATCATTGGATATCTAGGAAAGCAGAATATAGTGCCTGGGGAAATTGATAGATTATGGAGTTAGTTCATAGTAGTAAAAGAAAAGCTATACAATAAGCTTCTATCTCTTATTGATTTCATTCCTGATTCTCTGAACTTCATAATCATTCCTCAGTTATTGTTTCACACTACAAAATAATAGTTACTTTGTCAACACCATACACCCTTCAACTCCATTTTTTGTGTTGTTTTCCCCAATAGAATGGAAATTTTTTTCAGAGCAGGGACTGGCTCTCTTTTCTCTGTACTCAGAGATTTTAACACAATATTTGGAATATAGTAAATACTTAGTAAAATATTCATTGCCTTAATTCTAAGCAGAAATAATAACTAAAATCATAGACAAAGATGGTATCACAAAGAGAAAATGTATAAAAAGAAAAAAAGTCTGTCAAAGCATCTCTGGGGAAATCCATATGTAATGAAAAGATGAAGCAAAAACCACTAGACAATTTTGCCAATCTTTCCCCATTGTCCAATACAGCACCAAAAACTGAACCATGATGCCTGCCAGTAGAAAGCATCATTAAGCACACATTTTTAAGTATATTGGAAAAGTATGAATGTGGAAGTCTTCTCTTTCTGAAGAGCTCACTCATAGTTATGTCTTTTCTTTCCTCTGACAGCATTTTTTGACACTATTACAGATATATACTACTCCTAAAAATATTAATTCTTTCATTGACTACCAGAAAAATGTAAACATTTTCAATATGATGCTGCATAAAGATAAAATAGAATTATAATTCATTGTTTCTAGTCATGTCTTTTTTTTCTGCAAGCCACCAACTTCATCCTTATTCTAACTTTGGTAGTTGATCAGCTTACTTCTAATTTTGCCAAGGCAAATGAGTCCATATGCTCCTTCATCTTCCCAATCCAATGTTTTATTATCCCTCCTCAGCTTTTTCTATTTTTTCTTCCGTTGGCCCAAATTCAACTGGCAAACTAGTGTCCTTTCTCTGTGCTCAGGCTACCCCTCCATTTCAGTTTCTTTCCCTAATATCGTCCTATATTTTGTGTCTTTGATAAATCTCTCTAGCATCTTCCATCATGCCCTCTAATTCTGTTTACAAACATGTTGAGGTCTTCCCTTATTTTCAAAATCTTTCTTGATTCTGTCATTCTCCCAAGCAACAGGACTATACTTCTCTTTCATTCAATTAATGACTTCTAAAAAATAATCTATACATGTTAATTTTTAAAATCACTCTATCTCAGAGCTTGTAATTATATTTGATAAATGATTTAAATATTTGAGAAAATGTAATTAAATTAGTGGATTTTGTCCCCTTGTAACCTTAGGTCTTTCTATGAACACACCATGCAATAAAGATTGGAAATTCTAGCACTCTTATGTCTTAGTGAATATCAAAATGTGTGCATATAATGAAAGGGAGGTAAGTAGAATATATAAAAAGGATTAAATAGATTTTGTTTCATATTATATCTTATGTAGATTATTTTAAAATGTTTTCTACATTAGAAACTATTTTGAGTCATTTCTGTTCTGTGTATTCCTTTAATGTCTAGAAATAAATTTAAAGCATTTTAAATGTAATTTCTAAAGAAGTGATGGTCTATTTTGAATGAGAAGAATATATTTGAATCCCAGAAGCATAAATTTAAAGTAGGAACTCTGCAATTAACTTATTAATTGCTTTCTGTGATTCACTGAAAGGCCTACTATCTAGCATGTCATCCATCAATCTTAATAAGCACAGCAAAAACTCATATCTATGTAGTTGTTTTTTTTAAATTTTGCTTATTTCTGTTATCTAGTTACATATAAAACATTTTTACAATAGTTTTTAGAACTTTGAGTTCCAGATTCTCTCCCTTCCTCATTCCCCATGCCCTATAATATAAAGCAAAAAGTTGATCTAGGTCACACATGTATAGTCATACAAAATATCTACAAATTTGTCATGTTTTGAAAGAAAAGACAGACAAAAATGATCTCAAGAAAAATAAAGTATAACAAATATACTTCAATATGTATTCAGACAACAAGAGTTCTTTCTCTGGGAACGGATGACATTTTTTCATCATAAGCCTTGAAGAGTTGTCTCAGATATATTGGTGAGAATAGCTAAGTCATTCACAGATGATTATTTTATAGTATTTCTGTTATTTTCTACACACTACAATTTACTTTGCATTAGATCATGGAAGTCCCTCAATCTCAGATTCTTTGTCACTATAAAAAGAGCTTTATAGATATTTTGTATATATTGTTCCATTTCCTTTTTTTATTTTTAATTTTTTTGGTATACAGAAATAGTAGTTGTATTGCTAGGTTAAAAGTATTCATGGTTTTGTAGCTTTGGGGCTACAAATTTACAAATTGCTCTACAAAATATTTGAATCAGTTCACAACTCCATCAACAGTGCATTAGTGGCTCATTTCCCTTATATTCTTCAATATTAAATACTGTTTTCAGCTTTGCATTGGCTCATATATCTTTTTTCTAGACTTTTCTGAGAGATTTTCCTAGAGCTTTACCAGAGCTTTTCTGAGAGCATCTTGTCACCCAATAGTATTCTAACATAATTATCTATGACAGTTTCTTCAGCCATTCCCCAATTTTTCTGTTTTGGTAGAAAAAAAAAAAGAGTTGGGAGTTCTCTATATTGATAAAATTATTGCTCTTATTAAATTTTTTTTGAAATTATATAAAATGATAAAAAAAAGGAATGAGAGAATAGGAATATAGCACTGGTGGGAAATAGAAGAAAATGTTGCTTTATGGTGATAATAGATTGAAAGGAATAGTTGTGGCCCTACACAATGGAAGAACAGTTTGTCACTATTCCTGTTATTGGGTGCAACTTAAAGTATGTACAAAATTGGTTTTCTGTCCCTTATTCCAACATATCTCATTCCATTCACTGGCCTAACAACTTCAACCACTGTCAGGTTATATCCTATCACTGTTTCTCCAAAAGACCAATTTCAAAGGAAAATATTGAGAGACATAAATATTATGCTGTTATATTTATTATTAATTATTACTTGTGATATTTTCCTTCTGTTTTCTGGAAAGGTCCAACTCCTGTTAAAGTCAGTCAGTCTCAGAAGGGCATGGTTCCTAATTTCAAGTCATATGCTATTCAGTTTTAGGTGGGACCTTACTTAAATAGAAGACCTAATTTCTATTTGAAGTATAAACAGAATCCAATCTGGGTGAATTTTGAGGTTAGGAACCTTTCTTTTTGATATACTCCTTTGGAATTTATGATGACCAAGCTCATGAATGAGAAAACTATCTAGAGAGCTCTGAATGGAAATAACTTCCCCTGCCCAGATTGCTGGAGGCTATTGAGTTTCAATATTCAACTTCCATTCTCAAGGGAAGGAGCTTAAGACTTATATTCCACTTTCTCACTAAATGTCCATCAATCAATATTGCTTTCCACTTGTCAAGGGAATTTCCTCTCAGAAAGTATTTAAGGCATTTTAGGGTCTCCTTTGTTGTCTTTGGTTACTGAGACATGTCAATAATTTATTATTTATTGCTTATTGTTTATGATTGTTTATTAACAAGTCTAATTAATAATCCAGAAACTCTTTCTCTCTGTGTTTTCATTCTTCAAAGCATGATGTTTTTAAAAAAGTGAGCAGAATAAACTTTAGAACTAGAAAGACCTGAGCTCAAATTCCACACATTAGCCTTGTGTTATTAGGCAAATCCTAAGCTATCAGTGATCTAGCCAATTCTCAAAGACTCTAAGTCCCAGAGAAGGTACTAAACTGTATTAGTAAAGGGGCTTCCTTACTCTGATCATGTCAGAGTAGATTAATTTATTAGATTACCTATTTATCTATCAAGTAGACCACTTGGCTCACATTCTACAATTGCCTCTAGACACAAACTGAATATATTCATGTGCGGGAAGAGAGATAGCAAGATCTAGCTCATAGGTCTATTTGAAGAGCATTCTCAGATGGGCCATCATAGTGGGAGTTCCTGAACAGCTGAGAGTCTAATTTGAAGAAAAGAGTTGTAAGCCCTGCATCAGAAACTGGTATCATTTCCCTTCAACAATATACATGCTCAAAGGAAGGGAAATCTTACTATCAAGTCCACAAATGAAGTTACCTAGGAAACCAAGATTTGTACCATATGTTATAAGCATGAGTTAAAACCAGCCAAAAATATGTTTCCCAAAGCTGGAAGAACTATGTAAGTTTTAAACTCAACATTTCTCTATTAGATAAATCAGAATTTTAAAAGTTGTGGGAAAAGCTATCTTTGATTTGTAACATAAAACAAATTATTATTCTACAGAGTAGCAGACTGGGTGATGGATAAGTGGGGAAGTAGAATGGGGTGTAGATAGCATAGATATTTTTAGTTTGCTTATTATAAACACAAAAAGCAGCACTATGTTATAATATAAACCCAGGGGAGTATCTATATGCATAACCCTTGTAGATCTTTATAACCAAGTTAGTAGAACAACCAAGTTTACCACTATCTTCAATAAATTCAGTCTTGAATTCACTTGGAAGTAAAGGATAGGGAGAGGAGCTATTTCCTATGCCTTTGTCTTCATGTCAAAACATAAACTCAGAGAGTTGGAACCTAAGAGACTATTTAAGATATCTTACTGATATCTGAGGAAAATAAAGCACAGAAAGATTAAAATCATTCATCTAAGATCATACAACCAAATAATGACAGAAGTAGGACTAGCACCTAGCTCAACTGATTTTCACTATACCAGAATGATTTTTTTAAGATAATAAATATGTTAAAATCCCTAAAAAACTCATTCAATATAAACAATGACAAGTATTTCTTAAAGTTATCTTAAAAATGAGTAGCCTATAAAAGAGAAAATACATGCTGAATGTCCACTAGAAGACTGCTTTAATAACTTCCTGTTTTCCTTACTAATCCTCAAAAACAAACAAACGAGAACAGCAACAACAACAAAAATAGACCACCCTTATTGTGGTTCCTTTAAGGATTCTTTTAGGAACAGGAAGTTAAGAGTCAATAATATAATCTTTCCCTGAGAGATATTAACTAGCCAAAAGAGGATAATGCTGAAACTCAATCAAGATTTGGTACAAGATCACATTATGTAAAGGCATGTAAAATGATCACATCAGATTTAAGATCAATTGTACTATGGTTAAATAATTACCAGAAATTGAAGTAAAAGGCTGTTTTTGAGTATGCTAAGTAGAAAATTAAGTTGGTTCCATGAGAAGACACACTTTTCTAGTTCTAGCTAAATGAAGAAAAAAAAAAAAATAGCTCCTTAACACACTGTTCTGAATAAGAACAGAGAGAATAATGGACAGAGTATATTCAGTATGTTTTGGATAGTGATGTTAATTAAGATGGACTTTGGAGACAGAAAGTTTAAATTTTTGAAAGTGTTGCTTGAGAGGTCAGGGATATAGCCAAGATGGCAGAGAAAAGCCAAAAAGTTGCCTGAGCACTCCCCAATTTCTCTTGAAACAACATTAAATCAAGCCTCTAAATGGCTTCTGAAGTGACAGAAACCATAAAATGACAGAGAGACAATTTTCTAGCTTAAGATAAAGAGAAGGACTTTAGGACTTTACTTTGGTAATAGGGGAATAAGTCAACAGGAAGCTCTTAGCAACAATACAGATAAGTAACTGAGGCTCCTTGGAGCTGGCTCAGCCTGCTAGTTAAACAAAAAGTCAGTTGCGAGACTTCTAGAGATCACCTTTAAAAGACACTAAATAGGCTAAAAAAGAGGAAGAAACAGAATAATCCCTGACAGTAGAAAGTTACTATGACTACAGGAAAGATCAACACATAAATTTAGAAGAGGACAGCAATAGCAAAATACTCACATAAGAAGTTTTTTGTTTGTTTGTTTGTTTGTTTGTTTGTTTTTTTTTGTTTGTTTGTTTTGTAACAAACCTAAGGCAATTGGGGTTGTCTCACCTAGCACGGTGACACAGCTAGGAAGTATTTAGTGTCTAAGGCTGGATTTGAACTCAGGTCTTCCTGACTTCAGGGCCCATGCTCTATCCACTGTACCATCTAGCTGCCTTTTACATGAGAAGTTTCAAGGAGGAATATGAATATGTTAAAAGCACCAAAAGTCCTCTTAAAAGAGCTAAAAATGATATTAAAAATTAAATTAGAAAGGTGGAAGGAAAATTGAAAAACTAAATCAGTAATGCATAAGAGTAAATAGTCTGGAAAAGGAAGCCCAAAAATTGACTAAGGAAAAGAACACCTTATAAAATAGATTGGCAAAATGGGAGGTAAATCTACCAAAGAAAATAATTCCTTCAAATACAGAATTAGCCAAATGGAAAAGGAGATGAAAAAGCTAAATAAAGAAAAAAAAATAGCTCCTTAAAAATTAGAATTGGGAAAGTGGAAACTAATGACTCTATTAGACATCAAAAATTAGTCCAATAAAACTAAAAGAATGTACCAAGATAAGATCAAGATGGGTCCATGATTTAGGCATAAAGTATAAGATCATAAATAGATTAGAGGAACATAGATAGTTTACCTCTCAGACTTGTGGAGGAGGAAGGAATTTATGACCAAAGGAGAATTAGAAATCATTACTGATCACAAAATAGAGGATTTTGATCACATCAAATTAAAAAGCTTTTGTACAAACAAAACCAACGCAAACAAAATTAAAAGGGAAGCAACAAATTGGGAAAATATTTTTACAGTTAAAGGTTCTGATAAAGGCTTCATTTCCAAAATATATAGAGAACTGACTCTAATTTATAAGAAATCAAACCATTCTTCAATTGATAAATGGTCAAAGGAAATAAACAGACAATTTTCAGATGAAGAAATTGAACCTATTTCTACTCATATGAAAGAGTGTTCCAAATCACACTAATCAGAGAAATGCAAATTAAGACAACTCTAAGATACCACTACGCAGCTGTCAGATCTGCTAAGATGACAGGAAAAAGTAATGATGAATGTTGGAGGGGATGTGGGAAAACTGGGACACTGATGCATTGTTGGTGTAGTTGTGAAAGAATCCAGCCATTCTGGAGAGCAATTTGGAACTATGCCCAAAAAGTTATCAAACTGTGCGTACCCTTTGATCAGTAGTGCTACTACTGGGCTTATATCCCAAAGAAATACTAAAGAAAAGAAAGGGACCTGTATGTGCCAAAATGTTTGTGGCAGCTCTTTTTGTAGTGACTAGAAACTGGAAAATGAATGGATGCCCATCAATTGGAGAATGGTTGGGTAAATTATGGTATATGAATGTTATGGAATATTATTGCTCTGTAAGAAATGACCAGCAGGATGAATACAGAGAGGTTTGGAAAGACTTACATGAACCGATGCTGAGTGAAATGAGCAGTTCCACGAGATCACTATACACTTCAACAACAATACTGTATGAAGATATATTCTGATTGAAGTGGATATTATCAATATAAAGAAGATCTAACTTAGTTCCAGTTGATCAGTGATGGACAGAAACAGCTACACCCAGAGAAGGAACACTAGGAATTGAGTGTAAAATGTTTGCACTATTGTCTTTCTACCCAGGTTACTTATACCTTCGGAATCCAAGTCTTACCATGCAATAAGAAATTTGGTTTTACACACATATATTGTATCTAGGTTATACTGTAACACATTTAATATGTATGGGACTGCCTGTCATCCAGGGGAGGGAGTTGAGGGAGGGAGGGGAAAATTTGGAAAAGTGAATACAAGGGATAATGTTGTAAAAAAAAATTACCTATGCATATGTACTGTCAAAAAAATTTATAATTATAAAATTAAATTAAAAAAAACAAAAAAAAGTAAAAGAATGAAAAATTGAAGAAAATATAAAATACCTCATTGGGGAAAAAAAAGCTGAACTAGTGTAATGTTCTGGCTAGCTTTCTAGAGGTCTTTTGGATGGGCCTTCATCTCAGCAGGCTAGACACCCACAAGAACGGTCAAGAATAGAGTCTAGATTCTTTATTCTGGCCCACTCTTGATCTTAGTGCAGGAGGCATGAGAGCCACCACAAGGCTGATCAAAGATAGAATGTCTATCTTCCAGTCCTTCTTAGCCCTTATATACCTTATTGTAATTACATCATTACAGCATACTAGTTATGTGTGAACTTAGAGAACCATTACATCACCATACTAAGTGCTAAGTATATATATGAACTAGAGAACCATTATCTAATCATTTCCACTAAGTTAACATCTTGTTTCAAGTATACTTCTCCAGAGTTCTAGCTCCCTACAACCTAGAAAATAGATTCACTTAAGAATATATTGATCACTTAAGAATTATTGAACTACCTGAAATCCATGATTAAAAAATGATCCAGGATAGCATCTTTCAAGAAATGATCAAGGAAAACTCCACTCATATGAAAGAATCCATTGATCACTTCCTGAACAAGATCCCAAAATGAAAACTCCAAAGAATATTATAATTAAATTCCAAAATTATCAGGTCAAGGAGAATATATTGCAAGGCATCCAAAGCAATTCATCCAGATGAATTTATAAGTGAATTCCACAAAATATTGAAAAAACAATTAGCTCCAATACTATATAAACCATATGGGGAAAAATAGGAGGAGTTCTATAAAATTCCTTTTATGAGGCAAACATGGTGCTCATAATTAAACCATTCTCAAAACAGAGACTGAAAATTATATACCAATTTCCCTATAAATAAAATATCAGCAAAGAGATGGCAACAATTTGATAGTGGTAATACATTATGACCAGATAGGATTTAAAATAGGAGTATAGACTTGGTTCAGTATTAAGAAAACTAACAGCATAACTGACCATATTAACAACACAATTAACAGAAATCACATTATCTCAATGGGTGCACAAAAAGCTTTTGATAAAATATAGCATCTTTTCCCATTAAAAATACTAGAGAGCATAGGGGTAAATGTGGGTTTCCCTAAAATGATAATCATTATCTACCTAAACAAGCATTATGTGTAATGGGGATTAAGTAGAAACATTCCCAATAAAAGTGGGGGGTGAAAGAAGAATTACCATTATCACCATTATTATTCAATAGATTACTAAAAATATTAGTTTTAGCAATAATAGAAGAAAAAAGTAATTTAAGGATTATAGTAGATAATGAGGAAATAAAATTATCATTCTTTGCAGATGATATGATAATATTGTTAAAGAATTAACTTATAAACTACTAGAAACAATTAATAATTTTAGCAGTTTCAGGATATAAAATAAACTCACAAAAACCATCAGTATTCTTATGTTACCAAAAAAGCCCAGCAGCAAGAAATGAAAAAAGCAAAAAAGAATGAGAAACATAAAAAATAGACAAATCTTGAGAACAGAACAAGAAGAAAAAACATAAGAATAATTAGACTACATGAAATCTATAGCCAAAAAAAATTAACTTTGATACAATAATGAAAGAAATAATCAAAGGTAAGTGTCCTGAAGTAACAGAATAAGAGGGGGATTAGAAATAAAAAAAATTAGAAATAATTTATAAATAAATTAGAAATAAAAAAAATTCTCCATCTCCACCACAAAGTGTTCTTACAAGGAAAATACATAGAAATTTAACTGCTAAATTTCAAAAACTCCATATGAAAGAGAACATTTTTAAATAAACAAATATATATAATATGCTAAATTTCAAAAACCCCATATGAAAGAGAACATTTTTAAATAAACAAATATATATAATATATAATTTTATAATAGTTTATAATAAAAATTCAAATATGCTTGACCTAAAATTAGTATTATACAGAATTTATCAGCAGATACAATAAAATACTGCAGTTATTGGAATAATATTCCAGTATCATATATAAAATTCCACTATCATCAATCAAGAGAATTTGGCTTGCAATGAAAATTATCATTTCTAGTAATACTAACCATAATACTGAATGAAAAAAAAAAAAAGGACATTTAAAGAACTTTCAGCTCTTTAGGATTTTGTCTCAGTGAAACCTGAACTTTATGGAAAATGTGATACATAAGAGCCAAAATTAAAGATAAGCTGTAACAAGGACAAATTGTTTATGTTTTATAAATGGAAATGTAAACAATTTGTGTCCAACTCTCACAATTATACATTGTCATTGGAAAAACCATAGCTTTGACTATACAGATCTTTGTCAGCAAGATGATTTCTGCTTTTTAGTGTGTTGTAGAGATTTATCATTGCTTTCTTTCCAAGGACTCAAATGTTCTTTTAATTTCATCGTTGCAGTTGCTATCTGCAGTGATCTTTCAACCTAAGAATATAAAATCTAACACTGCTTCAATTTCTTCTCCCTCTGTTTGCCAGAAAGTGATGAAATCAGTTGCCAAGATCTTAGTTCCTTTGATTTTAAGTTTCAAAACAGCTTTTACACTGTCCTCTTTCATCCTCATCAAGAGACTTCTTAGTGAATGCTAACTTTCTGCCATCAAAGTATTATCATCTGCATATCTGATCTTGTTGATATTTTTCCTGGCATCATTAATTCAAATTTTTAATATTAATCCAGTCTAACATTTAATATGATTTATTCTGTGATGTAGTGACAGTATATATGCATGTCACATTATTTTTCCTATTTTAAATCAATCAGGTCCATATTTGATTCTAACTTGTTTTTGAAATAAATACAGCTTTCTCAAGAATTCAAATATGATGTGGTAAACCTATCTCTTCAAAAACTTGCCACATTTTGTTATGATCTATGTAGTCAAACACTTTAGTGTAGTTAATCATTCAGACAAATTTTTTTGGAAACTTTATTGATTTATCCATGATCCAGAGATTATTGGTGATTTGGCAATTTGATCTCTAGTTTCTCTCCTCTTTGAAAACTGTCTGCACTTCTGGTAGTTCTTTGTTCACATATTGCTAAAGTGTAATTTGCAGAAATTTTTTAATAGCTTTTTATTGACAGATCATATGCATGGGTAATTTTTACAACACTGTCCCTTGTACACACTTCCATTCCAACTTTTCCCTTCCCACCCTCCACCCTCTCCCCTAGATGGCAGACAGTCTCATACATGTTAAATATGTTAAAGTATATCTTAGATACAATATGTGTGTGCAGATCCGTACAGTTCTTTTGTTACACAAGAAAAAAAAATGGATTCAGAAGGTAAAAATAACATGGGAAATAAACAAAAATGAAAGTAGTCCACATTCATTTCCCAGTGTTCCTTCTCTAGGTATAGCTGATTCTGTCCATCATTGACAAGTTGGAACTGAATTGGATCTTCTCTTTGTCCAAGATATCCACTTCCATCAGAATACATCCTCATACAGTATTGTTGTCGAAGTATATAATGATCTCCTGGTTCTGCTCATTTCACTTAGCATCAGTCTCTCAAAGCCTCTCTATATTCATCCTGCTGGTCATTTTTTATAGTAAAATAATATTCCATAACATTAATATACTACAATTTACCCTACCATTCTCCAACTGATGGACATCCATTCATTTCCAGTTTCTGGCCACTACAAAAATGGCTGCCACAAACGTTTTAGCACATACAGATCCTTTTCCCTTTTTTAGTATCTCTTTGGGATATAAGCCCAGTAGTAACACTGCTGGATCAAAGAGTATACAGAGTTTGATAAAATCCCAAATTGCTCTCCAGAATGATTGGATTCATTTATAACTCCACCAACAATGCATCAGTATCCCAGTTTTCCCACATCCCCTCCAACATTCATCATTATCTTTTAATGTCATCTTAGCCAATATGACAGGTGTGTAATGGTATCTCAGAGTTGTCTTAATTTGCATTTCTCTGAGCAACAATGATTTAGAACAATATGAGTAGAAATAGTTTCAAATTCATCATCTGAAAACTGTCTGTTCCTATCCTTTGACCATTTAACAATTGGAGAATGGCTTGATTTCTTATAAATTAGAGTCAATTCTCTATATATTTTGGAAATGAGGCCTTTATCAGAACCTTTAACAGTAAAAATGTTTTCCCAGTTTATCGCTTCCCTTTTAATCTTGTTTTCATTCATTTTGTTTGTACAAAGGCTTTTTAATTTGATATAATCAAAATTTTCTATTTTGTGATCAATAATGATCTCTAGTTCTTCTTTGGTCACAAATGCCTTCCTCCACTACAAGTCTGAGAGGTAAAATATCCTATATTCCTCTAATTTATTTATAATCTCATTCTTTATGCCTAAATCATGAACCCATTTTGATCTTATCTTGGTGTTTGGTGTTAAGTGTATGTCCATGCCTAGTTTCTGCCATACTAATTTCCAGTTTTCCCAGAAGTTGTTGTTAAATAGTGAATTCTTATCCCAAAAGTTGGGATCTTTGGGTTTGTCAAACACTAACTAGATTGCTATAGTAATTGACTATTTTGTCCTGTGAACCTAACCTATTTCACTGATCAGCTAATCTATTTCTTAGCCAATACCAAATGGTTTTGGTGACCACAGCTTTATAATATAGTTTTAGATCAGGTACAGCTAGGCTGCCTTCATTTGATTTTTTTTCATTAGTTCCCTTGAAATTACTGACCTTTTGTTCTTCCCTATGAATTTTGTTATTGTTTTTTCTACATCATTAAAATAGTTTCTTGGGAGTCTGATTGGTATAGCATTAAATAAATAGTTTAGTTTAGGTAGTATTGTCATCTTTATTATATTTGCTTGGCCTATCCAAGAACACATAATATTTTTCCAATTATTTAAATGTGACTTTATTTGTGTGAAATGGTGCTCATATAATTCCTGACTTTCCTTTTGCAGATAGATCCCCAAATATTTTATGCCATCAACAGTTATTTTGAATGGAATTTCTCTTTGTATCCCTTGCAGTTGGATTTTCTTGGTGATGTATAAAAATGCTGAGGATTTATGTGGATTTATTTTGTATCCTGCAACTTTGCTAAAATTGTGAATTATTTCTAATAGCTTTTTAGTAGAATCTCTTGGGTTCTCTCAGTATACCATCATATCATCTGCAAAGAGTGATAATTTGCTTTTCTCATTATCTACTCTAATTCTTTTAATCTCTTTCTCCACTTTCATTGCTGAGGCTAGTGCTTCTAATACAATATTGAATAGTAATGGTGATAGTGAGCAATCTTGTTACACTCCTGATCTTATTGGGAATGGTTCCAGTTTATCCCCATTACATATGATGCTTACTGTCAGTTTTAAATAGATACTCCTGACTATTTTGAGGAAAAGTTCATTTGTTCCTATACTCACCAGTGTTTTTATTAGGAATGGATTTTGGATTTTATCAAATGCTTTTTCAGGTTGCAGAAATTTATATGTGATTTTGCTAGCTTGTGAAATAAATATAATTGTTTGATTATTTTAGTATTACTTGGCATTGGTTTTCTTCAGGATTGGGATACAAACTGATCTTTTCCAATCTAGTGGCCACTGTTCAATTTTCCAAATTTGTTGACATATTGAGTATAATACTTTAACAGTATCTTTCTTTAAGATTTAAAACAACTCAGCTGGAATTTCATTACCTTCACTAATCTTATTATTAGCAGTGCTTCCACTTGTCGTTTTTCACCTTTTATCACTTCCATTTTTGTATGAAATGTTCCCTTGACATAATTTTCTTGAAGAGGACTCTTGTCTTTCTAATTTTAATGCTAAGGTATATTGATGTACTAACTCAGTAGACTATGTATATGTGCGTGTTTATGTAATGTATAGTTGCATAACATTACATGCATAATGAGTATTTTTTATTCATTTTTATTCTTGTATATTTTATTGTTGCAATCTCTTTTGAATAGTTTTGAGACATATTGAGAAGATTGTATAATATCTTAGAACCGGAATCAAACAGAACGATGTCATTTACAAATAATAGGATATAATGGACTTTTTAAATGGGGCAGGAGGTTGGACTGCATAATTTATAAAGTTTGTTTTAATCTAAAATGTTATGATTCTATTCATTAAAAACATCCATATTTCTTTTGAATAGTTTTTTTTTTAAGTTGGCCTGTTAAAGAATTTAATCTAAGTAGTATGTACTCTATAAATAAAATACATGAAAGTTTTCCTTTATTGGTATATTTGTAATCTATGAGGCTCAATCAAGAAAGAAAAAATAAAAATAAAATATCTAGTTTTAAATTTCTACAGATCTTAATACAAGTTTTTGTTTCAATTTAAAGGGGACTTTGGAGGTAATCTAGGATAGCACCACCCCTCCATTTTATAAAGGAGAAACCAGAGATCCAGGTAAGTGCTTGCTGTCACAGAAATTAAAAAGTAACAGAGTTGCTTATTTTTAACCCAGAACCTCTAAGTAAAATCCTTGTCTCTTTCCATTGTTTTAAACTAGTTTATTTATTCACATATATATGTTTTGATTTTTTTAACTGCTTCACACACACACACACACACACACACACACACACACACACACACACACATACATACACACATTTGATTACAAAGCAGGAAATCATGTCTGTGCAGCACTCTATTACAATGTAATAGGATTTATATGAAAGCCCATATCCAAATTAGAGCTAATGTGAATAGTTTCCTTTCATCACTTATTGATTGGTACTATAAGATTCTTCATCTCTTTACAATGTGCAAAGGACTCCTTGAGATCCAGAAGAGTCATTAGTATCTTTTCCAGTTATACTTGCCAAGTAGAGCTAATGGGCATTAAAGATTTAACACATTGTAATAACACATTTACTCATTGCTTAATCATTAATAATACTTGACAGAACATCATACATGTTTTAATGTCTAAATTAAATATTTAATGATACAAATATTCTATAAAGATCCAATGGTATCTTAAATAATACTTAATTAAGCACTGGAGAGCTGTATTTACAAGAGAAAGGAGATATATGTTATCTGGTATTGTGTTATGCCTTATGCCATATTATTCAGGTCCCTCAATCCTTGCTACTGACCCAATTGCAATTTAGTATAAATGAGCAGACAGTTCATTTTGGCAAGAAGGCAGCTAAGACTGCGAATAAAAAATTGCTGAAACTTCCAGGCAATAATTATTCTGCTATTCTTTCATCTGCAGAAGAAATTTCTACGAAGTTCCAATTGTAGCATCAGCTTTCAACCATATCTCAGCTTTGAGTCACATCTCTGAGCTTTGTTGAAGGAACTGCTTAAATCAGCACTTTCACGTTAATTAACAACATTTGGCTGTTATAAAATGAATTTCTATGCCTAGTATCTCAAGAGCTAAAGAGAAATAGTAGGAAAACAGAACAGTTGGCCCAGCATGGATAGCAAAAAGAAAATGTCCTAAGAACTCAAAATGACCAGGTTTTCTTTCACCTTGTAATTTGGTGACACAGTACTATAATAGGAACTAATTTAAACTGTGAAGCTAATAACTTCTCCAAATATTAACGTGATATAAATATGGTAAAATGACCCCCTTATATAGTGTGTATAAACTTAGGTTATATCATTAAAGTACATATCTCTTTGTTAAAGCTATTCTTGAACATTAAAAGATGAAATGGAACTGAGGTACTGGAGACTTGAAATTAAAGAAACACAATCATTGGAGGATTCAAACATGTATAAGGTTAGGTGCCTTCAAATTCTCTTGAGAGAAATAGAAAATTATGAAATAGGAATGAAATGTAATAAATAGTGGGGGCCAAGAGAGTCATTATTACAAAAATATGTATTAAGTATTTACCATATGCCAAATTATGAGCCATATAGTTACTTATTTAATAAAAAAATTATATTTTAACAGAAAGAAATAATGTGTGTATGAATATATAATTTTAGGGAAAATGACAATGTTTAGAGTTTCTTATAGAGTAGCATCAGGGTAGTGCATAAAGTCCAATGATGTTATTGAGAGTTTGGATAATAAGGCCCAAGATTCAGAGGACATAATAGTAGAGTGAATGGGAAAGTCTAAAGAGCAAAACAATAAATCAAAAGTAATATAAAACATTTCATAAAAGGTGTTATGTAGAAGATTGGATCTCAGGGACAGCTAGTTGATGTAATGGATAGAGCACCAGCACTGAAGTCAGGAGAACCTGAGCTCAAATCTGGCTTTGAACACTTAATACTTCCTGGCTGTGTGATCCTGGGCAAGTCACTTAACCCCAATTGCCTCAGGAAATAAATATTTCTTTGACATCCTAATTTTCTTGAAGAGGGCTCTTGTCTTCTATTTAATTTTATTTGTAAGATATACTGATATACTAACTCAGTACACTATACATGTGTATATGTGTGTGTGTGTGTGTGTGTGTGTGTGTGTGTGTGTGTGTGTGTGAAAGAGAGAGAGAGGGAGGAAGGGAGGTTCAATGATTTGAAAGACCAAACTTAAGTACTACTGAAGAAGAAATAAATAATGTATTATTAGATGTTACTGGGACTGTACCCTTAGGGAGGGTTGCTCAGTGAACAGTCATTATTATCTATGGACTTTGATACAACATCTATATTTTCTCTTTATTAATTTGAAGGTTTGAGTTTCATGAGAGGTCTCCTAAGTGTACCTGAGTTCTTCTTGCCATCAGAGATCCTCTGACATAGTTTTATCATTTTAATACATTTCCAAAGGACTTTATACATTAAAAAGGAATATACAAATATGTAATCATCATCTCTAGACAGATAATTATGACATCTATATATCCAACTCTAATATCTATTCTAAATTAGTCATCAAAGTGATCTACCTGCTAGATTTTTCCACTTACATATCCCATTATTAGCTTATACTCATTATGTCAAAAATGAAAATAATTTTTATCCCTAAAACCTCCCTTTTTGTGAACCTCTCTATTTCTGTTGAAGACATCACCATCAACCTATTGAGGTGGATTTGCATCTTCAGAGTCATTTTGAAATTTTCTCTCTTCACATCATCAACATTACCATCAAAATCATCATCATCATCATATCTAACATTTGTATGTTGTTCAATTATGTCCAATTCTTCATTACCCCATTTGAAGATGTCTTGACAGTGATACAGGAGTGGTTCACCATTTCCTTCTCTAGGTCATTTTATAGATGAGGAAACTGAGACAAAAAGGCTTAAGTGACTTGTTTAGGATCATATACCTAGTAGGCATCTAAAGCCTGATTTAAACTCAGAATGACAAGTCTTCCTTATTTCAGATCTGATACTTTAATCAATTGTGTCACTTAGCTTCCCTGCAATTTTTGCTATGCACTTTCCAATTATAATCTCATTTGGTCCTCATAACAAATCCAGGAGATAGGTGCTATTATCAATCCTATTTATAAGCGAGGAAACTGAAGCAAACAAAGGTTAATTGCTTTGCCTATTGACACATTGTAAAAGTGTCAGAATTTGAACTCAGACTTACTGATGCCAAGCTCAGAATTCTATCCACTGCATTAATCAGATGTAACAATTAGTTTCCATGTCCAGTTATTATGGCGATATCTCTAGCATGTGAACTTTCTCTTCCCTGTCATGGTCATCTCCTCACCTCCAACCTTTAAGACTCTTATTGCTATATTTAACATGTATAGGACTACTTGCCATCTAGTGGAGGGGTGGAGGGAAGGAGGGAAAAAGTTGGAACAGAAGTTTTTGCAAGGGTCAGTGTTGAAAAATTACCATGCATATGTTTTGTCAATAAGAAGTTACAATAATAAAGACTCATTGCTATTCACTTATATGATTCTTGCAGCATCAATATTGCTCTTCTTGTTTCCTGTCTTCACTTCATCTTCATCACAACTATCAAAATACTGGTATAGGTCTGATCATTTCACTATACTCCTTAGAAGTTATCACTCATTTCCTAGGGGATAAAATAAAATTTCTTACCAATCATTAAAATCTATCCATAATCTTACTCCTACTTTTTTACTTTCCAACTTCATTTCATACTACCGGAATTTCAATATCTCATGATGTTAAGTGGAGTAGGTGATTTAATTTGAAAAATAGTGTGTGAAAAAAATGAAATTTTGTGAAAGAAAATCTGTGTTCAAGTTCAGTTCTAACAATTTTGTGCATATTACAACTTTCCTTCAATAACATTTCCCCATCCATAAAAGCTACAACCCACTGTCTTTAGTTATGTAGGTTTCTTAATGAAAATATGTTCCATGTATTTTAAATATAAGTATGACTTTAGAATCTATAATAGGACCTGTACCATGATTCTTGCATTTAGGTTGTTTCAGTCCCCATTACTTCTTAGATCTCTTTATCCATGGTAGAGAATTTGACTGAATATCTACTTCACAATCCAGAGAAGCAAGTCGGCTAATTACTCAACAAATGAGTGATATCCACTATGGAAGCAGTGTATTTTAAGCAGTATATTTTCAACCATACAAATCACCCACAAAAAGGTGATCAAAGTGAGGTTGAAATTATGATTAGTCAGGGAAGGAGTGTAGGAGAGAGGAAAGAATGATGTTTTGGGGGATTTGAAAAGTTTTGAATCTTTGCTCTGCTAAATGCTTCTTGTGTGATCTTTGGGAAAATCACTTAACCTCCCTGGGCCTCATTTTCTTCATCTATGAACTTATTAGGTTGATCTTCAAGCTCTAAATCTGATCTTGTGTCAAGGTTTAGATAGCAAAGATAGTAGACAGATTGTGAGACAAAAACATTTTAACAGAAGAATTTTTTTTTCTTTTTTTCCCTCTTTTTAGAAAGTTACCTCGGTTTTTTTTTTTTGTTTTGTTTTGTTTTGTTTTTAACCTCAGTTGAAAGAGCTCTGGATCAATTAGCTAGAAATTTGAAACCACTTATTCTGATGATGTCCACATCAGAGCAAATTCCACACCAATTCCAAAAGCTATTCAGTTGAGAAATTGTCTAGTCCTGAGTATTACACACTTATCTTTTCACATTAAATTTCATTCTATCTTTATCCATCTTTATCCCAGGGCAAGGGGGCAAGATTTCTGTCATGTTTTCCCATCACTTTAATGTACCAAGAAAAGAGATAATTATTCAAGTATTAGTGACTTTCGTTTTTGATATTTAATATATGCCAACTAGATGAAAAAAATTGACCTTTCAAAACTTAATAATTTATATATATGTAATACATTATTATAGTATAATAAATTATTTACATGTATGCATATATTTATGCACATATATAATAGACATGAGATTTATTAATCAAAATATTATTGTGATATTTAATGATATTGAGTATTTGGTTGAAGTATTATAATACTGTTCTAATTACTCTCTTCAAAGTAACTAATGATATCTTAGTTGCCAAATCCAATGGCCTTTTCTCAATTCTTATTCTCCCTTCTCTGCTCTATTCTCCATTCATTTACTACAATGATTTTTCTAAGTACAAGTCTCATCCTATCATCCCACATTTTCTAGTGGATTCATATTATCTTCAAGAGCACAAACACAAAATTCTTGGGTCAGTATTCAAAATCCTTCCTAGCCTAGCTTCCTTCTATCTTTCTTGTCTTTTTACACCATATCCCCAAACATGTATTCTACCCTTCCATCCAATGACACTGGCCTTTTTGCTATTTTTAAAACAAGACACTTGATCTCTTTTCTTTCATATCATTTCTTTTTTATAACTCAAGGGTCCATAAGAAGGAAACACCACATCACAGAGAGAGATTGAATAGGAAGCAGTTACAATATCTCTAGGAAATTTCTTAAAATCACAATGCACTTTCTTTTTGTTATTGAATTGAAGCTGATTATTCCTGAAACACTTGGATCCATTTTAAGAAAGGGTTCTGGTATATGAGAAACTGAGAAAAAGGCTATTCAAGGTTTAATCTAGGGTAACACTAAATACAATGGAAGAAGCTAATGATTCCCAGTTGGGAGAATTCCTAAAAGCAAACATGAGAAGCTTATAAGTCATGAGTGCTTTGTCTATTTTGGAGCATCATATAAAGTCAATGATCACAGAATGTTAAATGTGTAAGTGACTAAAGAGATCATTTAGTCCAGACAGTTTTACTATTTTTTTGTCTGACTCTTTGTGACCCCTTGTAGGGTTTCTGTAGTAAAGATTCTGGAGTGGTTTACCATTTCTTTCTTCATTATATAGATGAAGAAATGAGACAAAGAAGGTTAACTCACTTGCTCAGGGTAACATAGCTTGTAAGTTTTTAAGAACAAATTTGAATTCTGGAAAAGATTCTTCCTGACTGCACCTCTGACACTATATCCGCTGTACCACCTAGTGACCAGTCCAGTCCTAGTACCAGATCATTAATCTGTTCTAAATTATCCTAAATTGTTTGTCTATGCTCTCCTTGAAGAACTCCAAAGAGAAAAAGCCCACCATGTCCAAGATGGGCTTTCCACTTTGAAATCACTATATAATTGTTAGGAAGATTTTCCTCCCTTTCAATCTAAATTTCTACCCATAATTAATAGTTCTTTCTCAGGGTGCATGGAACAAAGCAAATTCCTGTTCTAAAAAGTGTCCCATCAAATAATCAAAGTCAAAGCCAAATACTTTTATATTTCCCCTCTTCTAGGATAAAAATCTTTGTCTTCTTCAACCTAGTATAATATATTTTATAGTCTTCTCATCATTTTGTTTTCTGTTTCGTAATAGTAGATTACCTATTTGGTTCTTAGTACTAAAACTACTATTCCAGATGTGACTGGATCTGACAGAAAATAGTGGAATGTTTACCTATTTTTTTCTAAATTTTAAACAAACTAAACTTATTTTTTTTTGCCTTAATGCCTTCTTATGAGTGTTTAGTACTCTAAAGTCTTCCCCTTTAAAATAGAAATATTGTTCTCTGATTCAGGTTTCTTTGGGGCTTCTGGAACAGCCTTGGTTTCAGTTCAGTAATCACCACAAGGAAAGGCAGGTGTTAAAGTCCATATCCTTTGTCTCCTTGCCTGGAGCTGGGCAGCTTTTTAGAGAGCCTTTCAGACAGGCCTTGGTCTCAGTGGAGAAACTAAGGAGGAGAGCCTGCCACCAAGGTAGGGTGAGATGGGATGAATGAATTTAAGTCCAAGGGCTTGTGCTCCAGCCTCCAACCTTCTGTCTGCTTGTCTTTTCTTGCTCTGTCTCTGGCTGAGTTTGTCTGAGCTTATATGCTCTCTTATCTTAGGTATGAATCTTGTAGAATTATATTAAGTACTAAGTACATGTACTGAACTATCATTGTCTTTATCAATTCCATTGATTTAATATCTTGTAAGAATCCTTGTTTCAGGTTCAGAGTTCTGGCCCATAAGAAAAAAAAAAAAAAAAAAAAAAAAAAAAAAAAACTGTTTTCTAGTCAGTTTTCTTACCTCTACAATTTGTTTTGGTAGCCCACTTGTTAAGTGCTTTATGTTTTTTTTTTTTTTAATTAAATTTCTTCTTATTGGAGTCTACCTATTATTCTAGGGTAACAAAGACTTGTGTCCTGGATGTAATTGTATATTAGCTATCTCTCTGATCTTGATTTTCTACAAAAGCGAAAAGCATGCGATAAAATTCTTTATACACACACACACACACACACACACACACACACACACACACACATACACACAAATAGATAATCGATAGATGTGTAAGTAAATATATATGTATATATATTGTATGTATGTGTGTAACTATATCACTTTATACATTTATCAATATCTTTCTATCTATACATACATATACATATCTATACATAGCTTAATCTTGTACCCAGAATAAATTACTTAATCTCTGTGGGCTTCATTTTCCTCATTTATAAAATAGGAAAATACTATTGCATGCCTTAAAGTAGTTTATAATAATATCATGAAATTATGTATTTTATAATTTTCAAAGCACTGCCAATTGAGAACTAAATTGAGAACTGCCAATATTATCACTATAGCTCTACCATGAATTGCCTGTCTAGTATCCTTGTCAAGAAAATAAATAAGGACCCAGTAGTGCCACTATTGGGCCTCTATCCCAAAGAAATCATAAAGGAGGGGAAAGAACCCACATGTGTAAATGTATTTGTAGCAGCTTTTTTTGTGGTAGTAAAGAATTGGAAAATGGGTAGAAACCCATCAATTGCAGAGTGGCTGAAAAAGTTGTGGTATGTAAAGAAAATGGAATATTATTGTTCCATGAAAAATGCTATCTACATCCAGAAAAAGAACTATGGAGATTGAATGTAGATTAACATATGCTATACTTATTTATTTTTTCTATTTTATTTCTGTCTCCTGTGCTTTTCGTTTTTGTTCTGATTTTTCTCTCCTAACAAGATTGATTTTAAAAAAAGGGTATTAAAAAAGAAAAACATTCTTGTAAAAATGGAAAATAATTTCCTAGGAATATCAACAAGTGATATTTTTTAGAAAGTTCTCTTTAGTTTTTCTTTTAAATCAATTATTCAATTTTGTTTCTTTGTCTCCATGTTGTATGCAACTAGACTATCATATTTACTGATCACATTATTAGAGAAAACATAAATATAGGTTGACTTTGAAGGGAGCATGTAGAAAATGCCTATAATGTCCTAACAGGTTAGCCTAAAAAATAATTTTGTTAAAATATTAATAAAAACAAAATTACAAAAGGTATTGAGATCCCTGGTGTGATGTAGTGATAAGTGTACTTATTAAGGGAAGTGATGATTACTACCTATATGATTTCTCATAAGTCATTTTACCTTCCAATCAAATTCTGCATCTATAAAATGAAGGTGTTCAACAAAATTGTTTTCAAGATTCATTTTAGTTTTACTCCTTTGATTCTATTAATCTAACTTGGCTAAAACACCTAAGTCTTTATTATACATTCTGGAAGAGATCAGATTGGTGTGTCTTGATATCAGAAACAAATAAAAATTAAAAAAAAACAGAAAAAAGGATTTAATGAGAGAAAAGAGCAAAGCTAATGAAATGTTAATCCTATGGGAGAGTTCATCCCATTCACATTCACAATTATTACAACTCTGTATTTCTTTCCTTCCAATATTCTCCCTTGTATATTTTTGTTCTCTTTCCATCCTGTTCCTCCTTAATAGAACTTTATTCCTAACTTACCCCACCTTCACCCTGTTCTCCCTCTATTACTTCTCCTCTTTTCTCTTACCCCCTTTCTCCTAGCATTTTTGCTGTCCATTTAGTCCAGTTCTTTCCTTCCTTTTCTTCCCCTTTCTCTGCCTACTTCCTTATAGGGTAAAACTAATTTCTATATCCAACAACAAATATGTCATTCCTTTCTGAGCCAAAACTTATGAGATTAAGTTTCAAACAATGCTTACACATGATATTCATTTCCTCTATTGTAATAGATTTTTATGCTTCTTCCTGCGATCCAATTTATTCCATTTTACCTCCTTTTTCCTCTTCTCCAAGTGCAATCCTTTTCCATTCTTAAATGTCTTTTTCTTTGATATTATTATATCAGAATCAATTCAAACCCACACCCTCCATCCATGTATGTCCTCTCTAACTGCCCCAATAAAAGATCATTCTCAAGAGTTACAAGATCATTTTCCCATCTAGAATGTAAAAAGTTTAATCTTTATATAATATATATATATATATATATATGTTTGTCTTGTTTGCCTTTCAATGCTTCTCATGAGTCCTGTATTTAAACATCAAATTTTCAAAATATCAAATGTTTATTGCTATTTTTTTGAAACAGCATTGATTGAAAATCTCTTACTTCATTGAAGATCTATCTCTTCCCTTTGCAGATGATGCTCAATCTCATTGGCTAGTTGATACTTGATTGTAATTCCAGTTCCTTTGTGTTCTATAATATGGTATTCCAAGCTTTCATCCTTTATGATAGAAACTGGCAGATCCCGAGTAATCCTGACAGTTGCTTTTTGATACTTGAATTGCTGTTGTTTGGTGTTCTTGTTGTCATCATCATTATTATTGTTTTTCTGTCAACTTTCAGTATTTTTTCCTTGAGATTATAATTTTGAAGTTTTGTAGCAATATTTCTTGGGGTTTTCCTTGTGAGATCTCTTTCTGAAAGTAATAAATGGATTCTTTCAGTAACTATTCTACCTCATAGGCAAATTTCCTTGATGATGAAGAATGTTACACAGACTCTTTATTTTTTAGTCATGGCCTTCAGATACATCAATAATTTTTAAATTGTCTCTCCTGGATCTATTTTCTAGGTCGGCTATTTTTCCAATTTTATTTTTAGTTTGCTTTACTGATTCTTTATCTCTCATAGAGTTATTAGCTTCTATTTGCCTGGTTCTGCTTTTTAACGCTTGATTTTCTTCAGTTAACTTTTATATATATTTTTTTTCCATTTGATTAATGCTACTTTTCAAAGTGTTTTGTTCAGTGGATTTTTTTTCATCTGCATAATTATGTTTTTTAATGAATTGATTTCTTCAGTGGTTTTTTTAAAACTTAATCTAATTATTTTTTTTTAATACACATGTCCTTATTAATCATGTTGAGAGAGAAAAAAATCAGAACAATGAGAAAAAACTATGGGACAGAAAACAAAAACAGAAAAAAGAAGTGAACATAGCATGTGTTGATTTACATTCAATTTCCATTGTTCTTTTTCCGGATGCAGATGGCATTTTCTGTCTAAAGTTTAATGGAATAGCCTTGTATCATTTAACCACTTAGAAGAACCAAATTTGTTATAGTTAATCATCTCACATTCTGACTATTACTGTATACAATGTATATCTGATTCTGCTTTTTTCACTAAGTATCAGTTTATATAAGTCTTTCCAACCCTTTGTAAAATCATCTTGCTCATCATTTTTCATAGAACAATAATATTCCATTACCTTCATATACCACAACTTATTCAATCATTCCCCGATTGGTGGTATCTACTCATTTTTCCAATTTTTGCTACCAGAAAAAGAGCTGCTATAAATATTTTTGCACATGTGAGTGTTTTTCCTTCAATTATGATTTCTTGGGATACAGGCCCAGTAGTGGCAATGCTAAGTCAAAGGATTTGCACAGTTTTATAGCTCTTTTGGCATAGTAATGGATTTTTTTTTACTTGCCAATTATATTTTTTTAGGGGATTGCTTTCCTTTTCCAAGCTGTTAACTCTCTCTTGCATACCTCTCATTCCTTTCCCCATTTTTTCTTCTACTTCTCTTATTTGCCTTTTAAAATCTTTTATGAGCCCTTCTCAGAAGTTTCTTTGGGCTTGAGACTAATTCATATCACTCTTTGAGATTTCTATGTGGGTAGTTTTTCCTCATGTGATTTGGTATTTTGGTCTTCTCTATCATCATCATAGTTTTCTCTAATTAAAGTTCTTTTCTGTTTCTTGACAATTTTTTTTTCTTTTCCTAATTTGTGGCTTTATGGTCAAGCTCTCTGGGATGCAGAATTTTCCCAAGTTTTTTGTGCATCTGTGAGCCTTGACTTTAAGAACAGGGACTCCTTGTGTTTGGTGTCTTGTTCACAACATGGAGTAGCTCTACCTGCTCTCTCCAGGTAACACCCTTCAGGGCTGGCAATTTGCCAGGAGTTCCTTATGTTTCTTGTCTTGCTCAGTAGTAGGTAGCCTTATATTCTCTCTGCAAGCAACAGCATAGTATCCCCAGGCTGAAGATTTACCTTCTGTGTTGAGACTGAAGGCTGGAGGTCTCAGTTGTTGATCTGTTGTGATAAAAACCTCTCACTGGCTTTCCTGTACATATTCTGAGCTGGACTGAGTACCCATTTTACCTCAAGGAAAATGACCATTCTTGAAGTCATTTTAATCTATTTTGAGTAGGAGAGTTGTCCATATTTTGTTCAGAAGCTTGATTTCATGTGGTTTTCAAGGGAAAATGAGAAAGTTTGAGCAGCTTCCTGGTTTCACTCTGGCATTTTGCCTCTGCCTTTAGAACTTCAATTCTTTTATTTTTACTAATAGTTTTCCAAGGTACATAGCTAGAAAAATGTAGCCTTAATTTTTACAAGATTTTGTAATCTTGTAAAAAAATCTCTTGTTTGATCATGGTTTTTCCCCCTTCCCATAGATCTGACAGGTAGAATATTCCTTTCTCTAATTTGCTTATGGTGACACCCTTTTTGTCTAAATTCTGCATCCAGTTTGACTATATCTTGGCATACAGTGTGAAATGTAGGCTGTATCTCATTTGTGTTATATTTTTTTTCTAGTGTTCCTAGGAGTTTTTGTCAAAGAATGAGTTCTTATTTCAAAAGCTAAAGTCTTTAAGTTTATCAAACACTAGATTACTTTTTTCATTGACTATTATATGTTTTCTATTCTATTGGTCAACCAACCTATTTCACAGCCCACACTAGGTAGTTTTGATGATTTCTGCTTTTTAATAGAGTTTGAGATCTGGTTTTCCTCAGTCACCTTCAGTTTTTGGTTTTTCATTAATTTCATTGATATTCTTGACCTATTGTTCTTCCAGTTGAATTTTGTTATTTTTTCCAGTTCTATCACATATGTTTTTAGGTAGTATGATTAGTATGGCACTGAATAAGTAAATTGTTGTAGGCAAACTTATTATTTTTATTATCTTAGCTTGGTCCATCAATGAGCAATTGATAGTTTTCAAATTTTTTAGATCTGATTTTATTTATGTGAAAAGTGTTTTGTGATAATGTTTATATGGTTCTTGGATTTGTCTTGGCAGGAAGACTCCCATTTATTTTATATTGTTTACAATTATTTTAAATAGAATTTCTCTTTCTATGTCTTGCTGCTGGGCTTTGTTGATCATATACAGAAAGGCTGATGATTTATGTAGGTTTATCCTATATCCTGTAATGTTGCTAATGCTATTAATTATTTAAAAATAAGTTTATTAGTTACTCTAGGGTTCTTTAAGCATATCATGATATCATCTGCAAATACTGACAGTTTTGCTTCCTCATTGTCTATTTTAATTCTTCTATTTATTTTTCTTCTCTTATTGCTAAAGCTAACATTTCTAGTACTTTATTGAAATTTTCATCAAAGATCTGTCATTAATACTCTGTTTACCTCTTTAGTTTCTTTTACATTTATTTTTGGTTGGATTTATTTAGTTCTAAAAAACACAGTTGAGCTCCCCCATTAATATTTTTTCTCTATATTTCTTCCTATAACTCACTTAATTTCTCTAAGACTTTGAATGCTTGTTATGTGATTTAAGAGAAAAGTTTGGATTCACTCCTATAAATGATGCTCTCGAACACAAACAGATATAAAAGTAAGATTTAATTATACAATACATGGAATAGGTTGCTTACAAATAATACATAAAAGACAGAGAATAATGAGAAATATGATTAGAATAGCAGAAAAAAGATAAAACATCATCGGTCCGGGGGAGCACCAATTGGAAAATGGCTGGGGAGACCCCATTCTGCAGCCTTCAAACCCTGTTGGGAAACGTTTGTCCCAGGCAGATTGTCATCTCCATGGGTGAAGTTCCGAATAGGGAATGCTTTACTGTCTTTTATAGGGGTTGGGACAAAAAAGGCTTTAAGCCAAATTGTGCATAAGCTATTACATAAGACAGGGAAATGCCAGATGTGTCTTGAGGACGAAGCTAAATACCTCTGTGGTATGTTCCCAATCTCATAAGGTTAAAGAACAGTTAAGTTCCCATGAAGAGACTCAGGTCCTGCATTGATTAGGTTCACATGCTTTGCATGGAGATCAGGTTATTAGGCTCACATGGTTCAAATGGAGATCAGTTTCACATGTTCTTTCAATAATTTGAAATGAACTTACTAATAAGAGTACATTTCTTATTCAATGCTGTAGCAGCCTTTTACCATTACTCTCTTCTTCAAGTGTGTTTCTTGTAAAAGAACATATTGTAGAATTCTGGTTTATGATCCACTCTGATATCTTTTCCATTTTATGGGTGAATTCATCCCATTTATATCCACTGTTTTAATTACTACCATTGTGTTTCCTTCCATACTATTATTTCTCCTTTTTTTATTCTTTCTCCTTTCACCATTTCCCTCCTCAACAGTGTTTTGCTTTTGGCTACAACCTCTCCTTTCCTGTCCTCATATCTATCAGTTCTCACCTCTCCTTCTACTTCCCTGTTGAATAAGATAGATGTCTTTATTTAACTGCTTGTGTGTATTATTCCCTTTGATCTAATACAGATAAGAATAAATACCAAGTCATGTTCATTTCCCACCTTCTCAACTTTCTCTTCATTGTAATAGATTATTGTGCCTCTTAATGTGGAATAATTTATACCAGTCTACTGCTCCCTTCTTTCTTGACCAAGTACACTCCCCTTCCTGGATCAGGTTTTTTCATGAGATATTTTACATTTTCTTCCATCTTTTTACATTTACTTGAATTTGTTTGATTTATTCTGGATGTCTCAAAAAGCCATTAGCTTCAATTGCCCAAATTTATCTGTTAATGTATTGTTTTCCTCAATTAGTTTTTGTACTTTCTTTTCCATTTTCTCCTGTCTAGGACTGTTGCCCTCTTTTTCTTTATTGAGAGGGATCTTCCTGACAAACCTCAAGTTTTCTGGGCCAAAAAATGCTTTATTCTGCCTCTTGCTGGTTCCACTGCCCTAGAACCTATGTTATGGCTTTATTTTGTGGTTGCCCTCTGAAGTTAATATGGGAAGGTTACAGCAATTCTATGCTTATTCTACCATCTTGGCTCTATTTTTTTTTCCAAAATATGCCAGTTGTAACAAGTAAGGGGAAAAAAAGAAACATAATTAATTTCAAATGGTATCTAGGAAGGAAGGATTCCTAACCAGAATATAGAATCATGGGAAAGGAATAATGGATAGAGGAAAGGATGGGAGAGAATGAAAAAAGGAAGGAAGGAGGGAGAAAAAGAAGGAAATCTCAAGAGCCAAAACATAAAACTTCTTACACAGAAATGGAGAGGGAGTTCAGTGCAGAAGAGACCCATTCATTTCTCTGACCTTGGGTGGCATATTTCAGTAACCATGATAAAAAATATATCATATCCCAATTTGTATATATTTAATAGCAGTTGGTAAAAATACATGCAATAGCAATTTTCTGAGGGTATGTATAAAGATTACATTCTTTTGTTCAATTTTCTTTTAAATACTTCCAATTTGTTTCTCTTGTCTGAATGATAAACACCATGCTTCAAATTGATCATAAATCATACATATAAAGTAGCCATCCTGAGATAACCTCAATATCAATTTATATTAAAGAAAAAAATTTACATACAAATTGTTCCTCAAATATGGCAGCTGCTAGACAAGGTGGTTGGAATGTTAATACTGGTTTAGGTTCCCTAATGCAGTGATTTATCAACTGAGTTCTTTGTTGAAAACTTATACTCACACAATTGCTTCTAAGCTATTTTTTTTTGTATAGAATACATCCATTAAACAATTAATTTCTATTTCCTCACCATCTTGGATCCATTTGTTAAAATAATCAAGGAATGTATTTAAAGACAGAAAATCTTGATGTTCCTTTGTAATATTTCTATTTAATTTTTTGTCTTTATATTCCATATATCATTTTATTTTTCAAAAAGTTTAAAGAAGGCTAATAAAATATTTTAATATTTTCAATACTATATATGATAACATATAACCATGTCAAAAGTCTTATGTAAATAACACTTTCAGTATTCTTTAAAGGAAAGTGTACCTTCATTTATAAAAGCACTTTATAGCATCCATGTATTATTGAATGATTGAATGAGCTCTCAATTTTAGGAGAAAAAATGAATTAAATAGGTGAAACCATTATGTTTCCATTAAAGAAATCACTAGAGACAAGGAGAAAGTTATGCTTTCAAGAACAAGGGAGTGTGTTTATTATGTATTTATATTTTTTGTGTGTGAAAAAAGTATTAGATTTTGAGTAAGCAGACCTGTGTTTGAATGCTGATTCCTCCCCACATATTATTAGGATGTCCTTGATCAAATATTTTACAACTCTATGGTAAATATTCTTTATATGAATATATTTGACCCATACTGCTGCTAATAAATGTCCAAAATGCCTTACATTGTTGTGGGATCAAATGAGACAATATATTTAAAGTGCCATACATATACATAAAATGCTATTTAGATGGCTGTCTCTATCATTGTCAGTGCTATTTCTATCAATGTGCCACAGAATTAAAATTTTAGCTCAGTAGAATAAATATAATTTCTTTGATTGATTTTAGGTATATCTCTGAATTGAGGAACACTATATATAATATTTAGGAAAAGAAATTACATTCTGAATTTTCTACATTTTTATTCTCTTGAATCATACTTGAATAAAATAGTTTCCATGGTGTTTCAGAGTTTTCCAATTCATCACTGTTCAAAAAAGTCTTCATGCAGTTTTCTACACAAAACTAATATTTATTTACACAGCTATGTGAAATCTACTTTAAAGTATGCCTTCTTTATGTAAAAAATAGTTTTCTTTTTCCAGTTACATGTAAAGATAGTTTTCAACATTCACCTTGCAAAACTCTGTGTTCTAATTTTTTCTCCCTCTTTTGTTTCCACCTCTATCTCCAAGACAACAAACAATCTATAATAGACTAAACATGTGTAATTATTCTAACAATATTTCCATATTCATCATGCTGTGTAAGAAAAATTAGATCAAAAGGGAAAAAAGAAAAAAAAAAAACAAGTAAACAACCAAAAGAAGGTAATATATTATATTATAACATTTAGTCTTCACGGTTCTCTTTCTGGATGAGGGTAGAATTTTCTGCCCCAAGTCTCTTGGAATTGCCTTGAATCATCTCTTGTTGAAAAGAGTCAAGTCCATTACAGTTGATCATCACATAATTTTGTAGTTACTGTGTATAACATTCCCTTGGTTGTACTCACTCAACTTAGTATCAATTCATGTAAGTCTTTCAAGGCTTTTCTGAAATCATTCTTCTTACTATTTCTTTTAGAACAATAATATTCCAATACATTCTTATATCATAATTTATTTCAGCCATTTCTCAACTGATGTGCTTCTACTCACTTTCCAGTTCCTTGCCACTACAAAAATGGATGCCTCAAACATTTTTGCACATGTGGTTCATTTTCCCTCTTTTATTACCTTTTATTACAGATCCAGATTACTAGATCAAATAATATGTACAGTTTCATAATCCTTTGGTATAATTTCAATTTGTTTTCCAGAAAGATTGGATCATTTCACCAACTCCACCAGCAATGTATTAATGCCCCATTTCCCCCACATCCCCTCCAGCATTTATCTTTCTTGTCATTTTAGTCAATCTGAGAGATGTAAAGTGGTACCTTGCAGTTGTCTTAATTTGCATTTCTCTAATCAATAGTGATATAGAGAATTTTTTCATATGACTAGAAATTGTTTTAATTTCATCATCTGAAAATTGTCTCTTTATATCTTTTGACTTTTTGATCAATTGGGGATAGCTTCAGTTTTTTATAATTTTGAATCTTTTCTCTTTATATTTTAGAAAGATATAAATTCTCTCTATATTTTAGAAATGATACCTTTAACATAAATATTGGCTGTAAAAATCAAAATTCTTATCTTTCTGCATCCCATCTAATTTTGGCTACATTGATTTTGTTTATGTAGAATGTTTTTCCATTTTGCATTTCATAATATTCTACAGTTCCTTTTGGGTCATAAAGTTCTTCTTTCTCCACAAATCTTAGTGGTATACTTTCCTTTATTCTCCTAACATAGTATCACCCTTTATATCTAATTTGTGAATATTTTAACCTTATCTCAGTGTAGAATTTTAGATGTTGATTAATGGCTAGTTTCTGACATACTATTTTCCAGTTTTTCCTAGCAATAGAGAATTTTTATTCCAGAAGTATAAGTCTTTGTGTTTATCAAACATTAGATCATGATTGACTGTTGTGTCTTGTGAACCTAATTTCTTCCACTGATCCACTACTTTTCCCCCTTAGCTAATATCAAATGTTTTTGATAATCACTACTTTATAATGCAATTTTAGATCTGCTGTGACAGCCACCTACCTTTATATTTTTTTCCATTAATTCTCTTGAAATTCTTGACTATATCGATAATTTCCAATATTCATTTTTATAGAATTTTGAATTTCAAATCGATTTGATATAATTGATACATGTGTAATCATGCAATTATATTTCCACCTTACTCATGTTGTAAAAGAAGAAATAAAACAAATGGGAAAAGTAATAAAAAAAGCAAAAACAAAGAAAAGTAAAAATAGTATTCTTTGCATAATTCTTTCTCTATATGTGGATAGGATTTTCCTTCATGAGTCTCTTGGAATTGTCTTAGGTCATTGCATTGCTGAGAAGAGCTAAATCTAACATAGATGATCACTGCACAATGTTGCTGTTTCTTTATACAATGTTGCTGCTCTGATATAGGTGCTATTACTAATCATATCAATGACATAAATTCCATTAGAGAAAGATAGTTAAATTGTTCCAGTTGAGAACCTACTCACTTCATTCAATATCAGCTAATGTTAACTTCTTCCATATATTTCTGAAATATGCCTGTTCATCATTTCTTATACCACAATAATATACTATTATATTGATATACCACAACTTGTTCAACCATTAATGAACATTTCCTCAATTTATAATTTTTTGCTACTATGTTGAACTATTTGAAATACTTCCTTTGGACTTTATTTCTTTGGTTAGCCACTAAAATACTTCTACTTGTATTCTCTGATTTTCCATTGACAACATCATCCACATTATTTTAGTTCTTCTACATATGTCATGTGTGTTAGCAATTAAATATTACTTAATTGGAGCTTTGCTAATAATTTAGAGACAAGATTCTTGTGAAATTTGCAATTTTGCTAATTTTTGACTAATAACAATATTAACTTCATCTTTTTAAGATTTTCAATTTACTTTACA
The DNA here is from genome assembly GCF_048593235.1 of Sminthopsis crassicaudata. Classification (NCBI taxonomy): domain Eukaryota; kingdom Metazoa; phylum Chordata; class Mammalia; order Dasyuromorphia; family Dasyuridae; genus Sminthopsis; species Sminthopsis crassicaudata. Next base: position 98,249,910 of record NC_133618.1, on the reverse strand, counting down.
ATTATGTCATTATACGCACAGGACAATCCTGATAGAAAGATACTATTTCTCCATTTTATAAATGACAAAACTAAGGCATACAATGTTTGCTACTTATTTAAGTTCACATATCTAGTATATAACTAAAGTCACATTTTAACTTAGATATTATTGGTTTCAACTTCAGCATTTCATACAGTGTACCAATCAGAAACCAGTTAATTTCCCTGCTGGAGGAACCCTCAAATCCTAGATCTACTACACAAATGTATTCTCAAACCTTAGATCTCACATTAGTGAGATTGTAGATCCATTATATCACTGACATAATTTCAAATGGTGGATAGGAATGCATTAGTTTTTCCTTAATTTGCTATCATGATCCTTAAAATGCCTATTCCAAATGTTATCCTTTCTCCTCAGTTTCTGTATCTATGCTTTACCTGTCCCTTTAGCAGATGATCTCACCTATTTTTCTTTTGAGTAAAATTTATACAGAGTTTTTTAAAAAGATGAATGTTCAAGGTCTTAGACAAGCTAGCTGCATCATGAACAATGGATAATAGATGAATCAGATAAGTAACACATAGAGAAGAAGTTCATCATATCATCATCACTTTTCCCCCATCACCAGCATCATTGTCACCATCACTACTATCATCATTTATATAGTACTTCATGGTTTGTAAGTACTTTTATATATGTTGTTTCATTTGATCCATTTAAGCTGCTCTGATATAGGTGCTATTATTAATCATATCAATGACATAAATTCCATTAGAGAAAAATAGTTAAATTGTTCCAGTTGAGAAACTCTGTATTTGAGCTTTCCATAGCCTAATTTGAAACTCTGAGAGTGAGAATTGCACAAAGGACAAGGATCTTGTTATAGCAGTACCTCTAACACATGTAGCTGAAATTCAGAACTGCAATGACAGGGGGAAGACTTAAGATTACAAGGATCATAGCTCAGTTACTCAAGTAAGGTGTTTAAGATAGGATTTCTGGGCTCAGTCAGTTCATCCAAGATCAGGATCTTCACTTGGATATCCTAGATCAAAAGTTCTGGTGATATAGAGACAAAAAGCTTTTATTAGTGAGATTTTCTAAATGTCTTATTCTAGAAGGAGGATTTTGAATTCAGTGTGACCAGAAAGAAAAAATAGTTGCAGGTTAAAATAATTCCAAGACAACCTTTCAAAAGAATAGAATAATTGTTTCATTAAAAAATGCAACCCCAGGGGAAAAAATAATGGAAAGTTTTAAAGATTTAAAGAATCTTTAGAAGGAATAAAGAAAAAGTTGTAACAAAAGCAAGGATTTTCCCTTACTGAATGTCTGCATTTGTTAAGTGCCAACTATGTGTCAGGCATTATTCTTGTAGAGGGCAAGAACTCTGAAAAGGTGTACTTAAATCTAGGACAGCAGGGTATTTAAGTACCTACTCAAGGTGAGATAATGGTTCTCTAAGCACATACTTAATGTAAATCAATCTAGTTGGCATATAATTAGGGGTAATATGGTGATGTAATATTCTATAGTTATGCATGCTCAGTGTGGTTGCACATGCTCAGTGTGAAGAAGCGATTTAATCCTATTTATAGGAAGTCTCAGACACAGAAGATTCTCTTTGGCTGAAGCTCTCTTGGCCACAATTCTCAGCCACAGACACAAGAGAAGATGCCAGATTCCAGACTACATCTTTGACAAGCCACGTGGCCCTCCTGCCTCCTTCACTCCCCCACTAAGACCAAGTACTGGGGCTGATCCTAAGGTCCTCCAAAGATCTAGTCCAGACATTACAATTCTAATTGGTTGAATTACAAAGAAAAAAGGATGTAGCAATTTTGATCATGGTTCAAAGTATAAAGCCACAAAACTACATCCATATTAAAGGCACACAGTGAATTTTACCATACTCAAATAGGCAGAGATATAAGACAGAATCATCTAGGTCCCTGAGAAACAGAGCTTGACATTTCCCTGGAGGCATTTACCTGAAGGTTATCTCTAAGGGTGGATGGGATTAATAAAAAATGGGATTAAATGGCAGGCTGTTATTATCTGACCATCATTATTGAATAGGACAATGTTGTTATCCTTGCCCTGTGATATATGTATATTCAATTGTAAGGTATGTGATATTGAAATTAGATGAAAAGCTTAGTTTGTGTCCAAGTTAAAACATAGATTAACTATGTGACTTTGAACAAGTTATCTCTATGAGTTTCATTTTCATTTTCTGTATAATGGGAATAATAAAATTAATCCCATGCCCATTCTCTGGGAGGATAAAAGAGGACAGCATTCCAGAAATAGAGAAGTCTCTGCTCTACATCAGGCTTGACTCAGTTCTCTGCAGGAAGGGATAGGTGTGGGATAATGCAAGGGCTTCTGGGAAGAAGTACTCCAACCAATGAACTTGCTCCTCTTAGAATTCCTAAGGTGTAAACTCCCTTTAAAGGCCCAAAATAAAGGTCTGTCAAGTCAACCTGAGTTCTCACCTTCTAATTGTCCAGACAACCTGAGTTCTCACCTGGTAATCCTAACAATAAACTTTCTTTAAAATTATTATTCTGTACATAATGAATGGGACTGATTGGATGAAGTATTTCTCAGTATTGTCACATGTTCCCAGAATCCGACGTTGGGAGGTCATTTGATCTCTGGAGAGATGAACTTTGAACCTGAAATACAGGTAGTTGCAGGAAATGATATGACCTATGGGAGGCAGGCAGCATTGGTTATGTCCTTTTAGTCTACCCAATGAGAAGGCTCCAGTCCTTTGCCTTTTAAACCCTGGACAAGCCAGAAGCTGGCCAGGTTTCAGGAGCACATGGTGGGAGTTGGGATGACTCCCAGGTGTGTCTGGGCCTCTCCCTGCAAGGATTAAATAAATGCTTTCTCTTTGTACCTGATGATGTCTTTGATTAGTTAATTGGGAAAGGGATCTTACATCCCACCTGTCTCACACAATAATAAGATTCTATTGTTACCGAGATAAAAAGTAAAAAGGCACTTCCAAAAAGAAACTCATATTCTATTTGTGCTATTTATCTACCTCAGGGCTGTTGTTCTGAGGAAAGACATTTTAAAACCATAAAACATAATAAAATTATTATATTATTACATTTTTATTATTTCTAATGGAGAAATGATACTTCCCTATTTAAAGAATTGTTTTCCCATTGCTTCTAGGACAAAGTATAAGCTTTCAAATTGCTTTCCACGACTATTTCACTCTTCTCTTTTTCCTGTATTTTGTTTTGGTTCATATAACCTATCTTGATGTTTCCTATAAATTTCCTGTCAATTCCTGTATTCATTTTTTTTCAGATATTTTATATAATTTCTGGAAAGACCTTGTCTCTTTGACTCTGTTCTAGGAATCTCTATCTTAATTCAAAGATCACTTTATGCCACTTCTGTAAGAAACCATTTCTAATTCCCCCAGTTAACAATTTTCAATCAACTCTGATTATTTCACATGTTTATGTTTATCTGTGTACCTTTTTGACCTCTAGAATGGAAACTCCTTAAGGTTAGATACTGTTACATGGATGCCTCTCTATTGCCAGCATCTAGCAATGTTTATAAACCATAATAAGCACTTAATAAATTTTCACTGAATTTACTTAAAATAATATAATTTCAAATTTCTTATGGCATCCAATATAAATTTCTTGTTTTCACATATGTTATGCTAACATGCATCATTTGTATGTATACAAATTAACTCATAAGGTTGAAAGCTTCTTAAAGGAATTAGCTAACTATTTATTTTGTTTTTTCAGCATACTTTATAATGTCTTGAAAATAGTAGGAAGTTAAATAAATGCTTTTTGAATTATATTACCTTCAAGCAAATTGAGTGCTGGGGCTGTCTCATATTCCTTTCAGGATACAAGATGTTAGCTTAATGAATGTTTCTTTATTTACATGTGGATTAATTAATTCCAAAGTATTTTTCATGTGGAATCCACCTAATGTTCACCCACAGAATAAACTTCAAAATGGTTCCATATGCTGCCTATTAAGTCATCTTTGAATCTGTACTGATTCTATGAATTCAAATATCGATTCATCCTGAATCTTCCCAATATAGAGGGATTATGAGTTTATGGAATGTGTCTTATACCTCTATTCATAATATGTGAAGTCAGATTTTGAACATATGATGGGTTCATAAATATTCTTAGTATCCATGCTCAAATTGTATAATATTGTAGTAATACTAAGATTGAAATATCAAATAATTTATCTCTCATTTTCACAATAAGAGGCAACAGACAAATGAAAATGTTTACTATTGCAATATTAACTAATTCTCACAGATTCTTATGTTCTTGAATATCTGATTATAGTGAAAACATGCAAGTTTCTCAGTAGAAAATAAGCTCTTGAAATCAGGCTTTTGTTTATGACTTTGCATCTGCAAAACTTGGGACACAGTTTAGTAAATATTTTTTTGAGTGGATGAGTAAAATATGTTTTATTTTTATTCTTCTAATTTTTTAAACTAACCACCTTTCAACTCAATCTTTATACTAATCCTTCCTTATGCCTTCAAATTTACTCAATTCTCTATCTTAAATAACAATAATAATAAAGCCTTTCATTAATACTGTCATGCCCTAATTTATTTCTTTCAAATTGAAGTTGCTGCACAATATATAATACTGCACAAAACCTTTTTTTGATTCAATGTATAATACACTATATCAAGTTCATTTATATAAAATAAATTTCTCTCTATTGTAAACTATTTGAAAGCAAAGGCTATATTTTTATTTTTTTTATCTTTGAATTGCCAGAATCAAGAAAATAATTTTCAATGGAGGAGTCAGTTGGTAAGCTTATGAAATGCCATATACACAGTAATTGTTTGACTTATTTTAGTAGTATTTGCTTTTTCCAAATACATATAAAGATAGTTTTAAACATTCCTTTGCAAAACCTTGTGTTCCAAATTTTTATCCCTCCCTTTCTTCTCTCTTCTTCCCAGGATAGCAAGCAATTATGGGTTAAATTGTTTGCCTTCTTAGTAGTACAAACATAAAGTAGCAATTAAACTGTAAGGGATTTATCTCAATGCTTGAATAACTCTTTTATCTCATCATTATGCTACTGCACTGAAAGTACAGATTCTAATCCATCCACATTCACATATTTTTTCAGGAAGCTAGTCCCTATTAAAGTCTATCCAAAGCATTAGGATTTCTTCACATTTATAAGATAGCAAAGGAGCATGTGATTACCCATAAATTAGCTTTCATTACATGATTAACACATATCTCCTTTTCCAATCATATTTTTTCTCAGTTGACCTTCCAAATGCCACTTTTCTTGAATAATCATGATATGACCCAGCATCCTTGCATGTATCATATGCCTCTCTGTTGCCCTCTTAATGACCTAAAATTTTAATGATTTGGAATTTATAATGATATTTCATAATTTATAGTTATATCCAATCATGAGAATATTGGAATTTCAGGTAGAAACTAGCTAAATTGATGAGTTGATAAAGTATTGACATTCGAATCAGGAAGACTTAAGATCAAATTTGCCTTCAGAAATTTACTAGAAGTGTGGGCCTGGGGAAGTTACATAATTCCTATGGGCTTCAGGTTCCTTATCTCTTTAAAAAAAAAAAGGAAAATAATAGCATTTACTTCTTAGGTTATTTTGAGAATAAAATAAAATGAAAAGAGATGTAAAATGCTGATAATTATTGTTATTCTTTATTATGTTTTATATCTTAGTGACATCAGCAACATTGACAAATTTTCCAAAGCAATTTAGATCACTCTCATCTTCATAATTGTAGAATAAATTCAATATTCATTTGTGATTTCAGTTCTAGATATGTACTAATAAGCCAATTCAGTGTTTTGTTCTTCCAGTTTTATACAATAAACTGAATTATAAGCATTCTTCATGCATTTATTTTATTGCTTTGGAAATAGTTAAAATCTAACTCTTCTGAGAACTTTTTTGTTCTATATATTTCTCTTAAGTGTTTATGTGTGTATAATTTGCGTTACATATATATATATATATGTAAATATATAATACATATATATGTAAAATAATGTACATCTATATCTGTATCTACATCTATTACTATTCTAGAACTATACTGAATTATAGCTGGACATGTAAGGTATTTTGTCATGAGGAGGTAATTAAAGAATCATTATACTGTTGGAAAACCATAACTAAAAAAAAAAGTAAAATATCTAAAGTTTGGGTACTAATGAACCTAGATTTTACTGGCTTACCCAATCTAGTATATTATACTGGAAGAAATGAAACAAGATATTCTAAAGATAAAAATTAGAGTTCTAGAGGAAAGAATAAAAAGAAAAAGAGATTATCCTAGTAAATACTAAATCTTATCCAACTAAAATATTTACAGAAAAATTTCTGAGAAATTCAATGACTCTATAACACAAGAAACATAAAAACATTATGTAATTCTGTGTTTGAATGTGCATATATACATATGTATACATGGATATATGTAACTATATATACATACACATGTTTATAGTGGGTGTATATATAAACACCTATACATATAAATTCTTGTAAATGTTATATACCTAGCCACACAGACTGAACCAATAACCTTTATTATCTATAGACAGCCTAAAAATAATGTGATTCTTATCATCTTCTATTCTATTTCCCACTACTTAGCCACCAATATAAAAACAAAATGTAGCCTGAATGGGACTGAGAAAGAGCTTGTATTTTTATTTGTATTATGGTTTACCTTGGCCATCAGTGTATTAGTAATGAGGCTCTTTGTACATAGCCAGACTGGTCCTCAAAAACAAGACATGCTCTATTGCAAGGACTATACTTAAAGACTTTCCTAGATTAGTAGAGGCTGCTGTAAGCTTGTGCTTTACTAATAGCCTTTGAGAATCAGATTTCACTACAATGACATAACGAGACAACAAGGTAGGGCTTGGTAAATAGTGTCTATCTCACTTTTAGATTCATTGAAACAAAAATCCTTTTCAACTGATGTTCTATTGAACATGGTGTCGGGGGAATAGTCAGCAGCAGCAAGCTGACAAGGCAATATATTGATTTGGTATGTTTGTTTTTATGCAGCCAAGTAATTTAAGTTGAAGTATCTAACACCTACATAACTTGGTATACCAGAAGCACAATATGTTTATTTGCTGCTGCTGATGTTTTTACTGGAAAAAAATTGTTTTTAATTATTTGGGTTCATCCATACGTGTCATCCATATTAGCAATCAGAAAG